>NW_024870716.1:5412500-6012500 GCF_019054845.1 Dipodomys spectabilis | reverse complement strand
CCCCACACTGTCAAGCATCAACTCTTTCTGGATCCTCTGCAGTCTGCTCTGGCAGCTGAGGCACCTGGACTCCATTGTGGGCCTCTCTGATGAGGCATTCAGATGCAGATTGCTGGATGGACTGGACCACACCTGCTGTCCATTCCCTAAGGCTTTGGACATGGTGCTCTGCTTCCTGGAGTGGATATTCTCCACTCACACACTGCATGGCGATGACGCCCTACCTCAGAGGACCAGTTTCAAGCCTCTCTGAGGCTACTCTGCTCTATTGTTGCTTATTCAGCTGTGTTCTTGTATGACCATGCTCAGTTTGCAAGGGAACACCTGGGGTGTGGGAAGAGCTGGGGGGCTTGGCTTAAGGCCACATCCATCCACATTGCACAGAGAAAACTCCACAGCATTAAGGGAGATCAGCAACTGGGCACTGGTGGCTCATGCTTGTAATCTTGCTACTTAGGAAGCTGAGATCTGAGGATCCTGGTTCAAAGCTAACCCGGGCAGCAAGACTTGTATCTCCAATTAGCTAGCATAAAATCTAAAGTAGAGTTATGGCTCAAGTGGTAGAGCGCCAGCCTTGAGTACAAAAGCTACAGGACAGCACCCTTGAGTTCAAGCCCCTGTACTGGAACACCCACACACGCACACACACACACATACACAGAGGATCAGCAATTCCTTTGTATTAGATGAAGTAATTAAAACTGATGATGTAACTTTTAATGCTCAGAACATGAACTTCATAAATTCTCCTGAGTAAACTCCATGGTTTCCCTATTGTAACTTTATATTGTAAACATTTTCATTAGTCTGGAAAACTTGCATTTTTTTGTAGTCTAGATGTGGTTAAGATTATCCTTTATTTCTTCCAGTTACAGTAAATTTAGCCCACAAATACTCCAAACTGCTCTCCTGGCCCATTATTTGTGTTCCAATTGGATTGTACCAACTATACGCCTGTATTCACATTCTCAACTGCTTTTTCCCATCTGCACAGACTTGTGCAATGCTTGAGATTCAGCCCCAAATCAAACCCATGTCAGTCCCATACCATTTGGGCCAATCCCCACATCCAATTCCTCTCAGTCTCCAAGCAAACATCAGCCCTTCCTGTATCTAAAGACTTGCTAACCTTCATAGTTTCATCAACTCTAATTAATTAATTATGTGTGGGCTGGTACTGGTCCTTGAATTCAGGGTCTGGACAGCATCCCTTACCTTTTGTACTCCATATTGGTGCTTTCCCACTTGAGCCACACCTCCACTCCTGGCCTTTTGGTGGTTCAGGGACTTTCTTGCCCTGGCTGGCTTCAAATTGTGGTGCTCAGATCTCAGCCTCTTGGGTAGCTAGGATTACAGGAGTGGGCCACTGGAGCCTTGCTGTAACTGATTCAGATCTGCATCCTGACCTGCTCGTTAGTTTCTTAGTGGGTATCTTTGGATGGTTAGGTAAATGATGCCTTTGTGGCATCATCTGGCAGTGGGGAATGATAAACTTCTGACACAGTGTTTACAAGAGTGGTTCCTGAGCAAGGTGAGGCAGTTGCTTGGGAGGTGAAAGTAGTAGGTTTATGGTCTGAGTCTAGCATAGGCAAAAGCTAACTTGGATGGATTCAAAAAACAAATGAAAATAAAAGGGCTGGGACTGTGGCTCAAGTGGTTGAATGTTTGTCTAGCAAGCATAAGGTCCTGAGTTCCAACTCCGGTACTGCTAGAATACAAAAATAAAGCGATTGACTTCTAGAAAGTGGTCAGTAGGCAAGATAGTCTGGTTCAATGTTATCTCTACCACCAACAAGACTTTCAAGGTTTAGGTTAGTAAGATGCAGAACTGTACTATCTCCTTACATTGAGGAGCCATCGAGACTGTCTGTCCAGGGATTCAGATTTGTTTTCTCCACCCGTGAACGAATTCAAAGGAAGGTGTTCAAAGCAGACAGAGCAAGCTCATTGGAAATGAAGAGGAAATTGCAAAAGCAAAGTAACAAGACTCTCATTGGGAGAGAGGGACCCCATAGTAACAATAAAAATATTTAATTAAAAAAAGGGAATAAACAACCAAAGAAATCTTCAATAACTTTCTGGTTCTTTATTCAGGAAGAAAGAGACTTCTAAATTCTCTTTCAAATGAAATGGCAAGAATCAAGGTCAAAAAGTCACCTGGGATTTCCAGCTTAGTGTATGTACTTCCTTCATCTTGTGGGTTTGAGCCAGACAATGAATGTGACCTCACCGTGGTGAACCAGATTCTTGTCTGACTTGATCACACTTTCATCAGACACAGCCAGGCCTCAGCAGCTTCTGACCTGTTCCGCTTTTTTTTTTCTTTTTTGATTGCCTCTGCTTTGATGCTTGTGGATTTATTAGCCAGCTAAGCACTCACCAGGAACATTAGCTCTCATGTGTGTGTGTGTGTGTGTGTGTTGCAACCTGTGCCAAAATCACAAGGTGCTCTTTCCATCACACAAAGCTTTTTGTTTAAACATTTCTCAAAGGAACCCGCCTGTCTGGTCTGATTCTGTGGGAGAACATATTTGTAACACAAAGCAATGTTGTGGCCTACCAGGAGTCTGATGACTCTCACCGTGAATTATTCACCCTTTCTTCATCTTGCAGGACCTGCCAGGTCACTGGCGTTCGCCACAGGGAGCAAGGCATTCTTCATTACCAAGCTATGCTTCTCGGTCTTCCTGGACACTGTCCCCTTCCCCCCATTGCCCTTTCAGGCCTTAACAAGACATCACATTCTTCTACACTCCCCTTGGGCAGCCTGGACTGGGCCCTTCCGTTTCTTTTCTGTTTTCACTTGCAGAAGGGCCAATAGTAGGGAGAAAGCTGGGGCAGTTGAAATTGCAGCAGTTAAAGTCAAATTGATGGGGTAGTGATCCACCGAAGTTCATCGCCACACAATACAACCTGAGGGTGGAATGCTGCTTGAGACCTCTCTAATGACATGGTTATAAAATCATAAAAAAAAAAAAAAGAGAACAGGAGGCCTCTTTTGGAGAGAGGCAATAAATAGAAGTCATGTGGGTAACCAGAACTATTGGTGAGGATGAGAATGGACACTGGATTTGAAGAGAGTTGGGTGTGGAGGGACAGGGGTGCCTTATTAGAATATCAGTGCTGGGGTATTTCATATCTCTGGATTTTCCCCAGCTCTCCCTGGCCTTTCTAACCTTGGCTGTGGGACTAGCAGAGGAAGAGTCTGGCTGGTCATAGCTGAGTTCAAACATGGTGTGCAGTCCATCCACAAGGCAGAATGAGAGATTATCCCCCACAATGACAGTTACAAAACACTGAAGAGCCAGCCAGACACTGGTGGCTCACACCTGTCATCTTAGCTAGCTACTCAGGGAGGCTGAGATCGGAGGATCCCAGTTGAAAGCCAGCCTAGGCGGAAAAATCTGTGAGACTTTTATTCTCCAGTTAACCATCCAAATCCCAGGGTGTTTAAATCAAATTTTAAAAAAAAGATAAAGGTCCCTTCTGAAGAAGGGCAATAAGTAGAATTGAGCATTGAGTGTCGGCCTTGAGTGGGAAAATCCAGGCAGAGAATGCAAGGTCCTGGGTTCAAGCCCCAGTACCAGCACAAAAACAAACACTGAAAAAAGAACAGTTATAGTTGATGGTCTACAGCTGATTTCCTGCTGTCTGTTCAGCTATAGGCAGTAGAAGGAAAAATGACTCAATGCGGGAAAACAGGGCAATAGAGACAATTAAAATGCTGGGTGCCAGCGGCTCATATCTGGAATTCTAGTTACTTTGGAGGCTGAGATGTGGAGGATTGTGACTTGAAGCTAGTTGGAGAACAAAGTTTTTTGAGACTCCATATTCATAAAAAGCAAAAGGAAATATAAAAAACACAAACCAGGGCTGGAGGTGTGGCTTACGTGGTAGAGAATCAGCTTAGGAAGTTAAGTTCATGGCTTGGGCCATGAGCTCCACATCCAGTACAAACAACAACAAAACAAAGAGAGTAAGAGAAGGCTTTTAGACACTTTTATGTGGAAGGGAAGAGAGGTCAGTTAACTGTAGTGTTTTCTTCTCTCTTGGATGTCAGAGCCATTGGTGACCTGGAGTTGATGTGTTCAGAATGGTTTGGTTGCAGGGAAATTGTGCCTTGGCAGCAATGGCCATTCATTCATACCGTTGTCTCCTCCCTCTCTCCATGGCTGAAAGAGCTGATATTTTCCTCTGTTCTCACAGGATGTCCACATACTACTAGTACGTAACTAGTAACATCCTAGGCATGATGGTTTTCCTTGTTTTTAAGCTGTTTAAAGCAAAGATCCTTTTATTTTTATTTTATTATTATTATTTTTGTTGTTGTCATTATTATTATTTTGTGTTAGTCCTGGGGTTTGAGTGCAGTGCCTTAGGCACTGTCCCTGAGCTTTTTTGCTCAGGGTTTTGTACTACTTGAGCCTCAGCTCCTCTTCCAGTTTTTTGGTGGTTAATTGGAGAAAAGAGACTCATAGATTTTCCTGCCTGGACTATCTTTGAATGGTGATCTTCAGATCTCGGCCTCTGGAGTAGCTAGGATTACAGGCGTGAGCCACTGGCACCAGGCTCTAAGTTGTTTTTAGTAATGTATCTTGCAATTGTTGACATTATGGATTGAAACATAACTACTTCATTTAAGACTGGAAACACCCAGGGGGAATTAACGGTGCCTGTAAAATATGGACATTGACATAAACCTGTAAAGATAAACATGTACGAAAATACAGCAAGTACACAACAGAATGATAAATTTATAGGGCTGGTCCACAAGAGCCCAGAACATTGCATGCAACTGGGTAATTCTGACAAATAGGTTTGGCTTACCCTTAATTACTTCAACGATTTAAGACAGTGTTGGGCCAGTTCTTGACTGAATATAATTGGAGTGGTTTTCTTTGATTGTGTGGACCTGGGCATATGATAGTTCAATTCCTATAATTTAAAGGCTTATATACAAGCTAAATATTGTAAAGCTGGATATGGTTCCTGGAGAATGCCAGCCCATGAATCGACCAGCAGCAACAGGCTTCCCAGTTGCAGTGTGGAGACTGCTTTAAAATAAATACCCACACCAGTGTCCTGTTTAGATGGGTCCCATTGAACAAATGTGTGTACAAAGCTGATGAGCCCCACATTACCTTCAAGCTAATGATACCAGCTCCATGCAGCAAATAGCTGAGACACAGGTGGGTACTTTAGATACATAGAGGCTTCCAGGGAAGTCTGCTATAGAGCAGGGAGGTGGTAATGGTAGAAGCCCAGTCTTGGACCACTTTGGGGTTCACTTCCTAGTTGAGCTAACTCTTCCTTGATTCTTGATCACTTTGAGGGTTTTCTCTCTGTGAAATGGAGGAGATTATGTGGCTCTCATGGAGGGTAGAGGGCCTCCATGAGGTTGAGGTAGTTCTCTTCCCCGAGAGGAAGAGGAAATGTTTCGGAATGTCTTGGTATTTTGAGGTGTCAGTAAGGGCAGCAACCTCAAAGGAACTCAGAAAGACTAAGTTTTCTTCGGCAGAAAGGTGTAGAAGCCACGTAAACCAAGTAAGCGAACAGGTTGGGCAGACTACGGGAGTCCCTAATGCATTATTGCTCTTTGTCCTGACTGGTGAGAACTTAGATTCACAGTCTTGTGTGATTCACTAGTTTGACCCAAGCAATCCATCAAAACTGGGACACCTGGCTAAAGCAGAACTTGTCAGAAAAGTATTTCTTATTCATTTCAGGCTGTCATGGAAGCCAGACCTCTAGCCCCTAGAGAAACAATTCCTTTAACAAGATATGACTCAACTAAAAAAGCTTTCTTGTACGATGGTGCTACCCTTAAAATGGTGATGCTCATGTCAAGCAATCACTTTGACAGAAAAGATTCTAGCTCCTACAGGACTCACGTTTATTTGCCAGCTCTTTACTGGGCACCATTGTGGGAGGTTTGTGTTGGGAAAGAGTTGTGTGGGGCTGAAATCAGGGGTTTCCCTTTGGTGTCCAGACTGCAGAGAAAGGGTCCCAGGAAAGCATCTGTGGCTGACTGAGGAGCCATTGGACACCTGTTGGAAATAGAAGATCTTTAATGTTTTCAGTGACAGTTTCCTTCTAATTTGGGGGAAGTTGCATGAGGAGAAATTTGATGCCTCAGGCCTCTGGCTGCAGAATTATCATGTATCTTTTGATCTCAAGAAATAAGGAGCTTTGGTTCAGAACTTCTCCATGCCTCTTGTCTAAGCCTCTTGTGAACACTGCACCAGGTAATTACACGGCATGAGGAAATCAGATGGGTTCTGGTCATTCCAAGTGTCCTGCCTGAGAGGCCGAGCAGATGTCAGCAGAGATCTTGGGCTCATGGAAAAGTACTTAGGTCCAGCTTTGTCTGCTTCTTTGGTTCTAATCAGAGAGGTCCTTGGTGGGTCGTTAAGACAAGAAATGAGGGATCTTTGGGAGCCCCTCAAGAATCAAGGCCCCCAAAACTGCATCTGAGGAACAGAAATGCTTAAGCAAGTACTGTCTGAGGAGTGAAGGTTAAATGATCCCCAGGGATAAATTGGCTTGTTCTTAAGCAACTTCCTTGGTTGTGAGCCAGAGGGCCAGATGCCCAGTGCCTGTGAACACACAGGATTTCAGGCCAATGACTACACTTGAGAACCTTCTGTCCTTTTGGCTCAACCTTGGAGGGGTTTTATTGTCTAAAATATGTCCTATAAATGTCAGACCTGTGACTTCTCTGGGTCTTAGACACAAGAACCCAAGTTTATAGAAAAATGGACTTGACCTTGTCATAAGATGTTTTGAGATGAGGCCCCTCAAAAAGATAAAAAGTCTTACAACCCAAGCATTATCAGAGTTTTAAGTTTAATTAGTCATAGGAATGTTTTCTGCTCTTAACTTTTAAAAAGATGGTCTACATATGAAAAGAATTAGGGCAATCCTGTATCTTTGATCAACTCAAAAAATCTCTTTAGGGGAAGATAGTTAACACTCTAGTTTTTCTTTTTTTTTAACCAGAATTATAAATATGTATCAGCTAAGTGTTTTCCAAATTAGACAATCTAAACTTTATATATTTTTCTCCCTTGCTATCCAAGTGACTGGGGTTGTTTTATGTTCACAAGTGGCTATCATTGACTAAGCACACTTGAGTGAGAGAGTTTTTATGTTTCATTATTTTTGACCCAACTTGTCATTAGTTTTAACTTTGACTGGATTGGAATAAGGAATTTGGTTGTGCAAACTTGCCTCTTGTTTACCTATAACCAGTCTTAATTATTGCTTCCTAAGTCAATTATCACCATTTTAAGTGGAAAGAATGGGATGATTCTCACTGAGGTTGTTGTAGGTTGTTGGCTCATGAGGTTAGATGCAGAAAAAGACTGCTCAGAGTAGCCCTGGGTGCGGATAGGATGAGGCGGAGTTTGGTTTTGACCCTTTGGGTAGGAAACAGTACAAAGCTTTTTCCTCTCTCCCATGGAAACTCTTCAGGAAAGATAGACAGATGAGAAATTATAAAAGGTATAGAGGGTATGTTAGTGTCATTGAAAAGCCCATACTTCATCTATCATAAGGCTTTTTGAGATTTCCACTTTGAAAAAATTTCTTCTAAGCCTGGTCCTGGTGGCTCATGTCTGTAATTCTAGCTATTCAGGAGGCTGAGATCTGAGGATTACGGTTCACAGGCAGCCCAGGCAGGAGTCATGAGACTCTCTTCTCCAATTAACCAGCAAAAAGCCCCAAACAGAGCTGGTAGAGTGCTAGTTTTAAGCAAAAAGTTCAGGGCTAGCACCCAAGCCTTGATTTCAAGCCTCAAGACCAGAAACCTGCCTCCCCTGCCTCTCTCCTCCCCCCCTCCCCCCAAAAAATCCTTACAATAATGTCACTATTGGCATTAGTTTTGGAGTTATTTTGTCAACAATAATGTCTCCAATTGGTTAAGGATAAGTAAATGAATTAAACAGCTTAATAACAATTCAGGTGTAAAATCCAGAATCTTTCTTTGGGGGAGATAGAGAGAGACAGAGAGAGACAGAGAGATAGAGAGGGAGCGGGAAAGAGAGGGGGGGAGAGGGAGAGGGAAACTTCAGAGAATGTAGAGGACCAAGTTAAAAATTGAGGGGCGGTGGCAAATAACTTCACTTGTTGGAACTGGGTGGAATGTGTTCCTGGTTAGGTGGAAGTAACCTTTTCAGAGAACTTACTATGTGCTTTATTGAGCACCTACTATGTGTATTATTGAGTACCTACTATTAGTATTTTGTAGTAGTCACCCAACTTAAAATCATTGTTATGTAATTTGGGTGTAATCTTTTAATCTTTGCAGTGGGAACGTATCTCAGAGGGTAGATAGTGAGAAAGCCAGGATAGGAGTCTCTAACTCTACTTGAACACAATCTCTCTCTCTCTCTCTCTCTCTCTCTCTCTCTCTCTCTCTTTCTCTCTCTCTCTGGTGGTAATGGGGATTGGTACTGGCCTCACTCCTCCTAGGCAGGCACTCTACCAGTTGCCAGTCCCACCTCCAGCTCTCATATGGTCTCTGGAAAGATTGAGCGAGGTATGAAGCCTCCTTTGCATTACAAGTTCCTGTCATCTTGGGGGTCTGAGTTTCAAGCTGAGAAGGGTAGGGTTTTGAATCTGTGACTCGGGCAAGTCACAGTTGCCACGAGCCTGGAGAAACAGGTCCTCACCGAAGATATCACATATCTTTTTCCTCTGATGCCAGTCAGAGGCCTAGCTGCTTAGTTCTTGCAGCTATAATTATTGTGCAGTTCCTGACAGCTCTAGGCCACACTTTATACCTGCATTTCCTTTTCTAAGTCTGTACAGAGTGACTTAAGGATACTCTGAAAGACTGGAACTTAGGTTTGAGGTGAGAGGCAGAGATTGGCTCAGTGTTTGCCAGGTCTCCTCTCTTCCCTTCCCTCCCCTCCACTCCCCTTCCTTTCCCTTCTCTTCCCTTCCTTTCTCTTCTCTGCCCTACCCTTCCCTGCCTTTCTCTTTTCTTTCTTCTGTTGTTGTTGGTTGTGGGGCTTGAACTCAGGACCTGGCGCTGTCCCTGAGCTTTTTTTCTTAAAGCTAGTGCTTTACCACTTGAGCCACAGTTCCACATCCAGTTTTCTGGTAGTTAGTTGGAGATAAGAGTCTCTCAGACTTTCCTGCCTGGGTTAGCTTGGAACTGTGATCCTCAGATCTCAGCCTCCTAAGTAGCTAGGATTACAGGCATGAATCATCCAGGGCCCAGCTTAAGTCTGTTTACTTTTCCCGTCAGAACACAGAGCTAGACTACATTTCCCAGTCCACGCTGGAGCTCAGTGTAACTTGAATCTACTTTTTGATCAATAGAATGGAACTATAAATTTATGTGCATTACTTTCAAGCCTGGCCCATAAAACCCTCCTTTGGGATCCCTGACTCTCCTCTCAGTCTGCTGGCTAGATTTTTACATCAAGGTGAACTTGGAAATTATGTGTTGAACATGGTAAAGTCTTTATTACTCTGAGGCAAACTCCTCAGCTCTTTTGCTTGATTAGATTTTATACACTGGGTTAAGCCCATTGGTTTGCAGTTTCTGGTTTACACTAGCTATCAAGAGCTGAGCATTAATTTTTCAGGACATGTGTGTGTGTGTGTGTGTGTGTGTGTGTGTGTTCACTCATGCATGTGCACAAGTGCCAGTATTGGGGCTTGAACTCAGGACCAGGGCGCTGTCCCTTAGGCTTTTTGCTCAAAATCAGTACTCTGCCTCTGGAGCCACAGCTCCACTTTCAGCTTTTTGGTAATTAAAAGGGAGGGAAGAGTGTCTTGGACTTTTCTTCCCAATCTGGCTTCAGATGTCAGCCTCCTGAGAAGCTGGAATTACAGGCATGAGCCTCTGATGACTGACAGGAATTGTTTTTAAGCCAGTAGACATAAAGTTAGCATGCTTTGAGCAGCAATTGGCTTTTATTTCATGGAGTCATTACCAGCCTACATTGGTTAAGCCACTCAGACTTAATTGTATACAATTAAGATAATCACATATATGGTTATGTATGTATGTATGTATGTATGTATGTATATACCTCTCATCTATCTATCTAATCATACATTGTGACACAATACAATGTAAGATGTGAAATTGACTTGCATGGAAGGTAGGAAAAGAGCTCATCAAGAAAAGCAATATCAAAGAGTGGAAAATCAGAGACTTGTATGATGACTGGAAATACTGGTGTGAGACTATGAAAGGCAGATTCAGTGCCCCACAACCTTACTTTTCAACTTTACTTCTCATCAGAAATCAAGAAGATAGGGGGTCTATTGGTTTTTACTGGCCATAACGAAAACTTATTAGAAAATTTGAGACAAAACTCCAACATTGATTTGGATATGAACAGAAACCAAAAAGGAATGTAGTTCAGAGATGAAGGGTCTTAGAAAATTAGAAAAATTGACCACTTTAGGACCCCAAATCATAGGAAATAAGCCAGGAAAAATGTTTGGTTGACAAAGGCTACATTCAAAATTCAATGTGTAAGGCAAGAGATTGTGGTTCACACCTGTAGTTCTAGCTACTCAGGAGAATAGGCTCTGAAGATCATGGTTTAAAGCCAGCCAGGGCAGAGAAGTCTGAGAGAGCTTTATCTCCAATTAATGGGCAAAAAGCTAGAAGTAGACTGTGTGGCTCAAGTGGTGGAGGACCAGCCTTGAGCAAAAAAAAAAAACGCTGAGACAGTGCCCAGGCCCGAGGTCAAGTCTTAGTACCTTCTCTCTCTCTCAAAAGGTGATTACTGGGATCTAAAAACCACTTTATAAAGTAGCTTGGAAATGACACAATATCGCTTCCTCTGAGTCCTATTATTCCAATGGTTTCAAAGCTCTTCTCAGGTTTAAAAAGGGAGAGGCTTGGCTTCTTGTTTGGAAGGGTGGCTGGGCTCTAGAAGGGTATGTGGGGTTAGAGATACAACACTGTGACTCTTTTCTTATGGCTGAGGCCTAAGAAAATAAGCCCCGCTCATTTGGAAAGCCATCTTGTTAAACCATCTAGAGGAATTTGATATCTTCAAGCAATGGTGTGTGCATGTGTGTTTATTTTGGTGCTGGTCCTAGGGCTTCAACTCAAGATCTGGGCATTGTCCCTAGAGGTATTTTGTTCAAGCCTAGCATTCTATCACTTGTGTTCCACTGCTGTCTTTTTTGGTAATTTACTGGAGATAAGAGTCTCATGGATTTTTCTGCCCCTACTTGCTTTGTACCTTGATTCTCAGATCTCAGCCTCCAAGTGGCTAGGATTACAGAGGTGAGCCAGTAGTGCCTGGCTTCAAGTGATGTTTTGAAGCTTGTGCTTACATTTCCTACTAGCAAAGGTAGTCTAAAACTTGCTATTCAGTAGCAATCTGGATTATCCTAATGAAATCTAAAGGAAAAGGATTTCTGAAGGTAGTCCCGGAGGATTGTAGAGAGATTAACAGAATTGCTATTGGATAAAACACAAGTGACGGCAGGTGCTGTTGGCTCATGCCTGTAATCATAGCTATTCAGGAGGCTGAGATCTGAGGATCATGGTTCAAAGCTAGCCCAGGCAGGAAAGTCTGTTAGACTTTTATGTCCAATAAACTACCAAAAAAAGTTGGAAGTGGATCTGTGGCTCAAGGGCAGGAGTGCTAACCTTGAACAAAAGAAGCTCAGGGACAGTGCCCAAGCCCCGAGTTCAAGCACTTAAGCACGGAGTTCAGGACCAGCACCAAACCAACACCCCCCCCCCCCAAAATAAAACCAAAAACAAAACACAGAATCATACAAGTGAAGATTTGTGGCCACTCATAAACCCAGCCTTTATTGAAGGAGTTTATTGTGTAGTATCATTCAAATCACCAGGAGATAAAAATAAATAAAAGGTAAGGAAGCGTATGAATGAAAGTTGGAGGGGAATACAGAGGCTTCTCTATTACTGGAGACTCAACTATGGAGATACAAAGAGCGCTTACAGAATACTGGCAGAATGTCTCATTCTACTCAGGAGAATTGTGAAGGACAAAGAGGAAATTTGACCTGAATCTTCACTTATCAAAGAGGAGGAGTCAAGTTTGTAGCAGAGTCAAAGCTGCCGACCCAGTTTCCTCACTCGGAATGCTATGCAACTTTTTATATTGAATTGTCTTGTACATATTATAAGTGCGTGGGGAGTTCAGTTATTAAAATTTCTTATGGAGCTGTGTTCTCTAAATCCCAAAGTGATGTAGGTCAGGTCTTGATTAAATACCTTAACAAGGGCTTGGGAGATCATGCAAATACGTCAACTTCAGATTATGCAGAAATCTTATTGGGTCCAAAAATTTTACTTTCTCATCTGACTCTACATAAGAGCAGCCAACAAGATTCCAGAGATTCCCTCCTCCCTATTTTATTACTGTACCTTAGCAATATTCTGTGGCAACTAGTAATAAAATTAGCCAAAAGGTAGACAGAGAAAATAAAGGATATGGGTTATCTACTAGTTTATAAATTAAGAATGAATTGCCAGGTACCAGTGGCTATTTACACCTGTAATCCTAGCTACTCAGGAGGCTGAGATCTGAAGATCACAGTTTGAAGCCAGCCCAGACAGGAAAGCCACACACACACACACACACACACACACACACACACACACACACACCCAAACAACAAACAAACAAACTGCAAGCGGAGCTGTAGCTTAAGTGGTAGAATACTAGCCTTCAATGAAAAAGCTCAGGGACAGTGCCCAAGCCCTGAGTTCAAACCCCAGGACTGGCATGCAACACACACACACACACACACACACACACACACACACACACACAGGAATTAAACAAAGGCCTGTATTTCTCGTATGTCTATGAACCTGAAAACATAGGAGATTGAATATTTACCATACATTTCCCCCCTCCTCCAGTTCCTATTTCTTGGGATATTTCTTAGGATATTTTTTTGAGGATTTCTGCTCATCAAAGAGGTGTCTAGAAATTCTTTAAATGGACAACTTTTCACAACAACAGTTTACCTCCTTCTAATTTAAAAATGAAGTACATTTAAAAGAAAAAGAGATTGCTACCAAGTGCAATGAGTAATAGCTGGCCTTGGATAGAACATTTTTGGCATTTGTAATGGGATGATGAAATTTCTCACATCTGGAAACCTTATCCTAAATCTATCTATCTATCTATCTATCTATCTATCTATCTATCTATCTATCTATCATCTATCTATCTATCATCTATCTATCTGTCTGTCTGTATTACAAACTTGTCTTAAGTAGTCTTCAGATGAACTGTGTTCTGATCTTAAACCATCTCACTTGTTATACTCAAAGCCAAGGTAAAGGCATTATCTCTTCTCCCCTCTGTCTCTCTCTCTCTCTCTCTCTTTATATATACATATATATATATTTGTGCCAGTCCAGCTCTGCTTCTGGGTATTTGGTGGATAATTAGAGATCAGTGTCTCACGGACTTTCCTCCCAGGCTGGCTTCAAACTGTGATCTTCAGATCTCAGCCCCATGAGTAGCTAAGACAACAGATGTGAGCCACTGGCACCCAGAAAAGGTGTTTTCTTTTTAGGTGCTGGTGACTGTTGATAGAGCGCCAGGGCTAGAATGACTCAGTCTTCTCCAGGTGGTAACTAATGCAGCTTTCTAACAAGATGGTTGCTGTTGGTCAGGAATTTTTTTAAATGCTAATTTTAATAGCAAGCTCTATTTTCAAATGCATTTCACAGTTTATACTGAGTGAGAAATACTTAATTTTCACCATGTGAACTTCCAGATTGCTTTGTTGAATGCTGCAGATGTAGCTATCTCGAAGCCAAAATTCAGCTTTTTTTTTTTTTTTTCTTTTTGCTGGTCCTGGAGCTTGAACTCAGGGCCAGGCCACTATCCCCGAGCCTCTTTGTGTTCAAGGCTAGCACTCTACCACTTGAGCCACAGTGTCACTTCTGGTTTTTTCTGAGTAGTTTATTGGAGATAAGAGTCTCATAACTTTCCTGCCCAGGCTGGCTTTGTACCATGATTCTCAGATCTCAGCCTCCTGAGTAGCTGGGATTACAGGCGTGAGCCACCAGCACCTGGCTAAAATTCACCCTTGTTATGTTTTACTCTTAGAAGAACACATACGAGAAGGTGAGATCTGTTTCGGCATCCTGAGTAGCCTTCTTGTTGCTCCTAGGCCCACAAGTCAAGTGGCATAGAATATCTAACTCTGTGCCCCTTTGGCACTGAACATCTGCACTAGGGTTTCTGCCTGAAAGATTCAGCCCTGTCTGGCAGCTATTTACTTGTGAGGGCTTTTGGGTTCAGAATCGGGTGTAATATGTATTTATATGGAGATCTAGTCTAGTTGAACTCTGTATTAGGCATTTATAGATACTTGTGGGAGGATGATAGTCCAGAAAAATCCTGAAACACTCAATAGATTAATGGATGAACTGATTGATTCAATGACATCTTATTGCTTTTAGGAGCTTTATGTCATCTGACCTTATTCTTTCCTCTTTTCCTGAGTTGTCACATAGATCTCCTTTTTTTAGGGGGGGAGGGAGCAATATTAGGGCATGAACTTAAGTCCTTGTGGTCTTGCTTGGCTTTCTTGCTCACTGCTGGTGTTCTACCACTTGAGCCAGGCCTCCAGCCTGGCATTTTGCTGATTAACTCTGAAGTGAGGGGATTGGGTCTGGCTGGCACCATCTTGCCTGGTGGATGGTAGGATCTGGTATTTTGTCTTCATGGTTGGGGAAGGTGAAACCTCCACCTTCTAGGTAATAGGGGTACGTCAATCCCTGGAGGCAGGGGTGGGCTTTTGGCTGATAGATTATTAAACTTGTCAGTCTAGTGCCCAGGAATGCTAGTTTCCTGTGACCTTGCCCCCTGACCTGACCCTATTTAGGCCTGGACCAGCTCAGGCACCATGACATCATGCCTTGTGTCTCTGAATTCATGTCCTGTCTCCTGTCTTCTGGCTCTTCCCTGGTCACTATGGCGTCGTGCTCTAATGGAGAGCTGACTTGGTTTGTTGGTATTGTTTTTGTTCTTGCTTGCCTTGCTGGCCTTCATAGCTCAGTTTCCTAACAGTGTTAAGTGTGTTTGCTGGCTGCTGGTCTTTGAGACAGGAGTCTACCATGCAGTCACTGGCTTTTTAATAAAGACTCCAAAATTTCAACCTCTCCAAATGTGGCTTCTTGTGACTGGATTTGTATCTGATTAATGGTACAGCAGAAGAAGATCCACAAATATTTGTGGAATAAAACTATTGCATAAGGTGCCTAGTGGAGTTCCCAATACACAGCAGGCACTAAATAAACAAATAGCTATTAGGAAACATTCTAAGATACAGAAAACATTCTAAAATGTGAAGCTCTGTTGTAATTGTTTTTCTTTTTGACATTTTGACTGAGCTGACTTGTCTTCACACTTCCATTGGTGTTTGCAATGACTCTGGCAGTCACCCCTTGGTTCCTCAATTTTCTAAAGGATGGGTTAATGCAATCAAAGAAACTGCCTTTACCAAACTCAGGGGAAGCAATTTGGGAAGTATTTTAGAAGAAGTAATTCTTGCACTGAGTCACTGAACATTAAGAGTGGGCCCTTAACTCTGTCCTGTTTCTCATCTCTTTGGTCTCTGCCTTTGGAAGGAGGTAGTAAGAAAGTTATGCTTATTTTTACTTTTGTTGGCCATGCATAATTTCACTGTCACTCTGCACACCAGTGGGATATTTTGATATTGATTTTATGAATAAGAAAATAAAGATCTAGAGGGAATCAAATGAACCTAAGATAGTGAGGTGGAGGAAATACCCCTTTACTCTCAGATTTATCATATATAGGTTTGAGTAAGGGTGTCAAAGTAAATGAATGAATGAATAAGTAAATAAATAAATTTCAAAAGAAAATTCAAACCAGGTGCGTGTGGCTCATGCCTGCAATCCTGGCAGTTTAGGAGGCTGAGACTGAAGGATCTCAGTTTGAAAGCCAGCCCAGGAAGAAAAGTATGTGAGACTCTTATCTCCAATTAACCACCAAAAAGCCAGAAATGGAGCTATGGCTCAAGTGGTAGAGTTTCATCCTTGAACAAAAAGCCAAGTGAAAGAGTGAGGCCCTGAGTTCAAGCCTAGTATTATCATGCATGTGTGAGTTCAAACCCTAGTATTAGCACACACGTGCATATGTATGCACACCACCCACCAGAACATTCAAAACCAAAAATTGAAATCCCACATGTGCATTCTACAACTCAGTTCATGAGGAGCATCTCCCCATCAATCCCAAGTCATGGCCAAATCATGGCCAGTTGTATTTACATTGTTCTGAGATCTGCTGAGTGTTTCTTGGATCTTAATTTTGTGAAAATATGGTAAACCTTCTTCAAAGCAAATGGTACCCCCAAAAGCAAAGTAAAAGTGAATGTGCTGAATCAAAGTGATCAAATGAAAATCTGAGATTTGTCAAAAGTCTATATATCTTTACAGGAAGCCAAGTGGCTTTCTGGGAAATATTTACTCAGCCATCTACACTCTAGTATGAAACTGTGTGCATCTTGAGCATTGGTGTTTTTTTCCAAGAGTCTACCATGATTGGAAGTTAATCTTGTGACAGAAAACATTCTCCTAGTTAGTGTTTCAAGCATCTCTATCATCTGGAAATCCTACGTGTCCGTTCTAATTCTAGCAGAGTGTTTTAATGGTGTGGCGGCAGAGGCACAGATCTTTCTAGTGATGTTTGTTTGGTCCTAGGAATTGAACTTTAGGCCTTGTGCATGCTAAGGACATGCTCTACCACGGAGCCATAGCCTGAACCCCTCAGTGAGAGGATTTGAAGTTAGAAGGCAGTATTTTTTCTAGACTCACTTGCTTCAATTTTCATAGGGTCTAAAGACTTACTGGGAGGAAACGGATGTGGACATTTTGGGGCTGGTTCAAGACCCAGAGAGGAAGGCTGGCCAGGTGCATCTGGAGATTAGCTGTATGCCAGCTCATTCTAACTCAAGCATCATGGGAAAAAGAGTCACCTGTGAGGAGGAAGACCATCCAGCCATATGGCTGTAGATCCCAGTGAAGGCAAGCCCGGGAGAATGATCTCTTCTTCCTCACTTCTGATTTGGTACCGCAGGGATGAAGGTCTCAGAAGTAGTTATTGACCCCACAGTTTTCTTCTTTGAAAGTAAAGAGCTGGAGACTGGAGTTGTATAGTCCTGGGTCACTTGATTGTGGTGAAAAACAAGAATTTTCCTGAAGATTCCGGAACATGTTCATGGCAAAAAGGGTTGGCTCACGCCTGTAATCCTAGCTACTCAGGAGGCTGAGATCTGAGGATCGTGGTTTGAAGCCAGTCAGGGCAGGTAAGTCCATGAGATTCTTAGTTCTAAAAAAAAAAAAAAAAAAAACTATCCAAAAGCTGGTAGTAGAGGTGTGGCCCAAGTGGTAGAGTACTAGCCTTGAACACAAAAAGCTCAGGGATTGCACCCAGGGCCTGAGGTCAAGGCCCAGGACTGGCACCAAAACCAACAAACAACAAAACGGACTTCCTCAACATTTACCCAGCACTCTAATAGTTACTAATGCTAGAAAGGAATTTTTTCGAGTTCACTATTTAGCAGCACCCGAGGCACTGAGGTTTGATGTGGGGAATAGCAGGATGAAACTGGAGTTTCTCTGGCAGATTTCTATCAGGCATAGACACTTGGGGCTGAGAGAAGGGAACATTAACTCTGAGCATTTTGTGGAACTTCCTCTTTCTCTTAATTAACAGTCTCCACAAGGACTAGAATCTTCCCTTCCATTTCTGACCAATTTGTGAATATGGGTGGAGAAGGAGGAATGCAGGTTTCCATGGTAGAGTAGATAAAAATAATTAGACTGGAGTCAGAAAGCAAGTTCATGAGAAATGAACCTCTTTAGTCAGTGCGTATTAAAATGGAACAATCAATGCTGGAGGCCTCAAGGATGCCTTCATGAAGCTTAGAGGCATTAGCGTTGAAGAGAGACATGAGAACTGACTATATCTTGTATCATGAAATAACTACATGAATAAATTCTTGTCCCATGCCATAAGCATTGTGGAGAAGATAGTGATACTAGGAATCTCGCATGGCAATCTGGCTCAGTCACAGAGGTAGGTTAGGCTTCTGGTGTGACAACACTGGGAAAGTGGTGGCTGGCAAAGACTTTTCTCTTTTTCTTTTTTCTAGTCCTGGGGATTGAACTCTGGGCACTGTTTCTGAACTTGTGTTGCTCAAGGTTAGTGGTCTACCCCCTGAGCCACAGCTCCACTCTGGCTTTTTGCTGGTTCATTGGAAGTAAGAGACTTATGGACTTCTCTGCCTTTGAACTATGATCCTCAGTGCTCAGCCTCCTGAATATCTAGGAATACAAGTGTGAGTCACTGGTGCCTGGCTGGTAGAGCCATTTTAACCAATGGCACCAGGCAGTCCCAGGAGCTCTAGGCTGAGAGGAAGCAGGCACTACCTTTCATCTTGTCTCTGCTGCCACATGAGTGTATTGAACTACTGGATAGTCACTTGACTCTTTTGAGACGGTCCCTCAGTTGCATATGTGTTAAGATAGTGTTCTGACCAAGAGTAAGAGAGTAGTTTCTTGGAGATAAGCATCTCATGGACTTTTCTGCCTGGGCTGGCTTCAAACCATGATCCAGAGATCCCATCCTCCTGAGTAGCTAGGATTACAGGCACCAGGCTCAGAAGCTCCTCTTGTTCTAATGTTTCAGCTCTAAGCAGGCCCCTAGATGCTTTGAGTCAGACCAAGCTTTGATTAGAAGCTTGGAACGTTCAGCCCTAGTCCCTGACTTTCAGGGAGCACAAAGGGGGCTGGATATTTAGTTCTGTTACTAATTGCCAGTGATTTAGTCAATCATGCCTACATCATGAACTTCCATAAAACTCCTAAGCCATAGGGCTGCAGGAGCCTCTGGGAAGATCAGCACAGGAAGGTGCTTGGAGCTCAGAAGCTCCCCCCATACCTAGCGCTTCCCACCTCTCCCATTTGGCTGTTCCCTCCCTCCCTCCCTCCCTTCCCTCCCTTCCTCTCTCCCTCCCTTCTTTCCTTCCTTCCTCCCTTTTTTCCCTCCCTCCCTCCCTTCCCTTCCTCCCTCCCTTCCTTCCCTCCCTCCCTTCCTTCTTTCCTTCCTTCCTTCTTTCCTTCCTTCCTTCCTCTCTCCTTTCCGCCTGTCTTCCTCTTTTTCTTTCTCTTCTTTCTCCACTCTCCTTCTCCCTCTTCCTTCCTTTTCCTCTTTCTTTCCTCCTCTTCCATTCTCTCCTCCTCTTCCTCCTTCTCCTTTTTTTGTTTTGAAGTACAAGAGTTGAGTTCAGAGTCTCATGCTTACTAGGCAGGCACTCTACCCCTTGAATCATGGCCCCCATCACCCAACTCCCAGCTCTTTTCTTCCTTTAGGTACTTTTCAGATAAGGTCTTGTATTTTTGCCTGAGAGTAGCCTCAGACCACAATCCTGCTATCGATGCCTTCAGCATAGCTGATACCACAGATGCATGCCAACATGCTTTGCTTATTACTTGAAATGGAGTCTTGTTAACGTTTTACCTTAGCTGTCCTTGAACTGCAATCTTCCCAATTATGGTATGATCACTGTGTTCAGTCCTGAATTTTGCTCGTTATAATAAGCCATTGTTACCTGAAGTTAAGAGCTTTCTGAGTTGTGTGTGTTTCTAGTGAACCTTTCGATTCTGATGAGGGCCTGTGGAAAGTCTCAGATTGACGGTCAACAGGTGTCCTGTGTATAAGCCCTTATCCTCCAGAGGCTGGCCTAACTCTGAATGGTGTCAGAATTGGACTGAGTTGTTGAATTTGATGGTATGTAAGTATCTACTCATATTTCCCCCCTCAGGACTGAGGACTGAGCTCAGGGCCTAAAAATGTGCTTTTACTAATTTGTTCATGTCTCCAGTCCTTTTGCTTTTATTTTCCAGAGAAAGTCTCACAGGTTTTCAGGATCCCACCTTGGACTGTGATCCTCTGCCATCTGAGTAGCTCATATCGCAGGTGCACATTGTACCACCCCTTCTAGCCCCCATTCACATTTCCATGCCCAACTTCAACCTAACCCCTAATGAAGACAGAAGTTTCAGGCCATAAGCACTGGACTATTATAAGGTAAAAAAAATGGGGGCAATTCAGCACCTTGTTCTTTGAAGATGCAAAGAAGTGAAATAAAAACACATCCAAAGTGGAGGAAACATCCAGGAAGAGGACAAAAGCAGAAAAGAAGAAAATCCTATAGCAGCGGATGTAGATTTGCTCGCCTGAAAAAGAAGCTATTGTGAGAGAGTGGTGCATGCTGAAGAGAGTGGAAATGAGAGATGATGGAATCCAGGCCGAGGTCAGGGCTTCAACCCATCCACCTGTATTGCTATGGACAACCTTCGAGAAAGGGAGTACCCACCTGTGTAACTGGGCAATGGAGAGACAGAGCATTCCATAGCTGCTGAGCTACAGAAACAGCGTGTGAGGATGAATGGAATTGCACGCCATTTTATATTTCCCATGAGTCTCGTGTGTGGGCCACCCATTGCTACTGTAAGAAGTTACCATAGACCGAGCGGCTTGGAACAACCCAAATGCATTTGCTTACACTTTTCTTCTGGAGTCTTTGGGGGAGAATCTGTTTCCATGACAACTCCAGCTTAGAAGCCACTTCACGTGCTTTGGCTTGTGGTCCCTTTCGTCATTGTCAAAGCCAGCAGAACATTCTTTGATGCAATTCCATCTCCTGGGCAACTTAGAACTCTGGCGATCACACTGGGCAATCCATCATTGGAGTGCCTTTAACCTCATCATAAATGCCAAGTCTCCTCTGCCATTAGAACGCTATATTCACAATGCTCTTGGGTGTGGATGTCCATGCCTTTGGAAAGTCTTTATTCAGACACATTAAAGAAGCTAAAACTGGGCTATCGAGGTAGCTTAGTGATTAGAATACTTGCCTAGCATGTGTGAGGCCTGGGGCTCAATCTCTAACACAGCTCCCCCACAGAACCAACCCAAAGACTTAACTGTTGAAATTATTTAATCATTTAGATAAATCTACAAAACTCATAATTTCAGTGTTAAATCAATGTGTTAGTTAAATAAATATGTAGGTTTGTATATATTCTATATACTATATATGCTATATAAAGGTATCTATGCTATATATGCTTACTATATATAGAATCTATATAGTGTGCATTATAATATATCTAGTATCTAGACATCTATATATAAATATACAGATACTATATGTATATATAGTGCCTATATAGTATCATAGATCTATATAGCTACTATAACATCAAAGCAGTTATATATAGGTTATATATAGTATATGTGTCTATATAGTATATATATCTATATACTATACTATAAAAACATTTATATACTATAGTATATAGATACAGTATATATAGCATAGATGCACTAGATATGCTAGTATATATATTACATATGTAGTATATATAATATGTAGTATGTATAGTATATATAATATATAGGATATGTAGTATATACAATAGATATACTATATATAGTATAGATACACTATATATAACATCTATATCTATATACAATTGTATCTAGACATATATAGATGTATATCTATATGTTATAGTATACAGATGATCTAGTATCTATATAGATACTGCATAGATCTATACTATATGTAGTATATACTGTCTATGTAGAGCATATATGCACACACCCACACATCTCTCAGCAGGTACATGGTGAGACATGGCTGGAAGAGGCAGGAAGAACTGGATGAGAGACAATGCCCTCAGCTACAGTCACAAGCATGGAGATTTCCCCCTCTTTTTGTTTTTGCAGGAAATGCATATGAGTCCGTTGTGGAGAAAAGAATGACTTTTTCTCTGGGAAGTTAGCAATGTAGGCCTACATTTGAGAGAAGGAGTCAGGCTAGAGACTGACAGTTGGATTGGCTTTCTGAAAGATGGATGAGCTGATGCTGGTGGCTGAGGACAAAATCTTGGAAACTTCAATGCTGAGAAGGCAACTGAGGAAAGAAAGAATGAGGAGGGGTAGAGGGACATCCAGAAGAAAGCAAAATGGTAGTACAGGTGGGAGGAGGGAAGTCTGGACCCCAGTAGTATCTTTTTCTTATTTTCTCTTCTCATTTAGGACTCAAGACCTTGACCTGCTCACCTTACTTTTTTGGTTGGTGTTCTACCACCTGAGCCATGCCTCTAGTCCAACATTTTGCTGGACAGTTGAAAATGAAGTCTCATGGACTTTTTTTTTAAAACCTGGCTGGCTTCGAACTTCAATTCTCCAGATCTCAGTGTCCTGAGAAGCTGAGATTACAGGCTCTGTGGTCACAGGCCTGCAGAATCTCCTGCAGGTGTGAGGTACTCGTTCAGCCTCCCACACGGTAGAGTGTGAGCCTCAGTGGGAGTGGGAAGATGCTCATTCCCCAGACTGTTTATCTCTAAAGAATAACACGGTAGTAATACTTACTAAATGGGTTTGGCATTTGGCTGCTTGGAATTTTGGCTAGTGGCTAGTCTGGTGAGTATGAAGAACAGAAGCGGATAGATATACCAGCTCCTCATTTTCCTCCTCAGGAATTTCTCTCCATCAGGTTCAATTGCCAGGTTTTCTTCCAATATGACCATATTTATTTGAATTTAAATCCTTAATGATTTATCTTTAGTAGTTGTGCCAAAGGGGGTTCAATTCAACATGTCAGTTTGTGAGCACAATGCATCCTGGTCAATGTTGCTCCTTTTACCAGTCTCCACCTTTCCCAAACCCACCCATCCCTTCAGGTTACTGAGTCCCAAGTGCACACGTCTGCACTGAGTATTATAACTGTGTTCACCCACCTTTCCTCTCTCCATTTGTCTGTTGCCCACCCCTTAATCTCCCCTCCCCATGGTCTATACCTTCTAAAAGATGTTTCAGCTTACTGGTGTTTGTTTTGTTAGTTATTCTAAGGAGTTACACCTTTGGAATCCTCCCTTGGGCATACCATACTTTAGAATATGGTCATTTTAAAAAAGATCTGTGATTCAATTTTTCTTTTGACAAATGATTTTCTTTCAAGAGCCTAGCTTCTAATGAGCTAAGGAGACAGCTCTGAAGAGTTAAGGATGGACGTGGGAGTCAGCTGCCACAGCTCAAATTCAAGCTTTGCTGCTCATTAAATAGTTACTTAAACACTTTTGTGCCTCAGTTTCTCCCAAGAAGGGGGATAGTCTTCTCAGGTTGTTGTGGGGGTTAAATACACACCATTGCTTGAATTTATTGTCTCCTTCCAAACTCGGTTTGAATTTTTTTGTTGTTATTATGTGGGTCCTGAGGTTTGAGCTCAGGGCCTGAACACTGTTTCTGAGCCATTCTATTCAAGGCCAGTGCTCTACCACTTGAGCCACAGCTACACTTTTGACTTTTTGGTGGTTCATTGGAGATAAGGGTCTTCTAGACTTTCCTGTCTGGGCTGGCTTCGAACCCTAATCTTTATAGATCTCAGCTTCCTGAGTAGCTAGGATCACTGGTGAGAGTCACTGGTGCCTAGCTCAAGTTGAATTTTAATCCCAGAGCAGCTGCACTGGAAGGTGAGGTCTGACCAGAGGGGTTTAGGTCCCGAGGGCTGTCCTCTCCTGAGTGGATTATAGTAGGAGTGGGTTAGTTATTGTGGAGTGAACTCCTGATTAAGAATGGCTTTTGGCCTCTTTCCATCCTGTTTTGCTCTCTCCTTCTCTCTCACTGTGGCTTGTACCAGGGTATGAGGCGGCGTGGTAACCGTGGCCAGATGCCAATGCCACACTTTTGGACTCACCAACTCCAGAAATATTAAACGTTTATTTATTTAATTAATTTATTGCTTGAACTCAAGGCCTGGGTGCTGTTTCTGAGCTTTTATTTTGGCTCAAGGCTAATGCTCTACCACCTGAGTCACAGCTCTACTTCCAGGTTTTTTGCTGGCTAATTGGAGAAACTCACAGACTTGCCTGCCTAGGTTGGCTTTGAACTGCAGTCCTCAGATCTCAGCCTCCTGAGTAGCTAGGATTATAGGCATGAGGCAAACACTTGGTTTACACTTCTACTTTAAGAATATGAAATGACCACTCTGGTGATTATATAGTTTATGTATTCTATTAGTTAAAATTATATTCTTATTGATGATTCTACACAGAAATGTGGAGACATTTGCTTATATTTATCATAGACAAATCTGATAGTCAAATAAAAATGTTACTTTCTAATTTCCTGCAAAACTGACTCTAGGCAGATTTAAAAAAGAATTTAAAAAGGTGACAAAGAAAATCAGACATATCTAAAGTGATATTTATATTACAATGGTAGATAGCTATTTCTTCATAGCTTTCTTCAAATTGAGGAATAAAGATGAAAACTTTGTAGAATTGAAAGTTTCTCAAGGCTCAAACAGTAACGTATTATCAACAGACATTTCCTTTCTAACTTTTACAAAACAATCCATGTCTTGTGCATTGGTACTAAGTACAATTGAGAAAGGAAGTCCATTTGCCTATCTTTTATCTTTTTATTTTCTGGTTTATTTGCATCAAAAATAGCCTATAAGTAGAAATAGAAAATGCTATTTTCTCAGTTCTATAACTTATTCTGTTAAGATTAAATTAAAACAGATATATAAACGCACAAACACACATTTAATAAATGGACACTTTGCAGCTGAGAGTATTTTAATTTTTTTTAAAGTAAAAGGCCATTTCTTCAAAAATTTTCTAAGCCTAGAAGTGCTTTACTCTGCTGAGAGAAAACCTAGAGACTCATGTGGGAAGAGCAAAGATGGTAGTTTCCAGAAAATAACCTCAGGATTTGCACAGTGACACTCTGTTTATAGTACCCACAGCCTTTTGGTATCTAAGCGTGATAAAAATGAGTCTTGCTTTTTTCTTTTGTTCCAGTAGTGGGGTTTGAACTCAGGACCTAGGAACTGTCCCTTAGCCTTTTCAATCAAAGCTAGCATGCTACCACTCGAACCACATCTTCACTTCTGGCTTTTTGGCTGTTAACTGGAGATCAAAGGCTCATACACTTTCTTGCTTGGGCTAGATCCTCTCATCTCAGCCTCCTGAGTAGCTAGGGATTACAGGCATGAACCACTGATGTCCATCAAGACACCAAGTTGTTATAAAGACTAAATACGAGCCAAGAACAAAGAGACAAACGGTACATGGTCTCCCTCATAAGTGGATGCTAAATCCAAAAGGTTAGGTGATACGACAAAACTAACAGGACTTAAGAAACAAAGAACTCCCGCTCATCTGGTTGAACCACTACTAAATATCCTCATGCTGCTGATCACAAATATGGTATATAACATGTGAACACTGTTATATATTACAGACTGTGGTAGACAATTTGCTCCAGGGAAGTTAGAATGAACTTGTGACTTTGAAATTATGTAATCATTTAATCACAATCAAAAAAAAAAAAAAAAAAGAACCTCGGGGAAGGGAGGGAGGGAGGGGATTGTAGGGGGAAAACAATGGAGGGGGTAACAATGTTCAAGAGGAAGTGTACTCATAACCTCACTCATGTAACTGTAACCCTCTGTATAGTAGCTTTACAAAAAAAAAAAATAAATAAATAAAATAAAACCCTCTCCAAAAAAAAAAAAAAAAAAAAAAAAAGACTAAATACGAAGGGCTGGGAAGGTGGCTCAGCGGTAGAAAGCTTGCTTCATGTGCATGAGGCCCTGGGTTTGATTCCTCAGCACCACATAAGCAGAAAAAGTCGGAAGTGGTGCTGTGGCTCAAGTGGTAGAGTGCTAGCCTTGAGCCAAAATGCTGAGGGACAGCGCCCAGGCCCAGAGTTCAGGTGCCACAACTGACCAAAAAAAAAAAAAAAAGACTAAATAAGAAAATATATATAAAAAAATCTCGGGATAGTATATACAGTGCAGTAGAATCTTAGCATATTGTTTTAATGTCATACACTGAGGATCAGAGCCCCAAACTGGATAATGAAGGGGAGAGGAGTTTTCTATCTATGGTTTAGGAAGGAGCAGGGAAAGGGTAGCTGAAGACTCCTGTTTGTCTCTACTCTGACATGGTAGAGTTTGTTCATTATACCCTTACATTTTGGTCTAGACTTTTCTGTGTAGAGCTCTAGCTGTGTAAACCACATCTCTTCCTTCCCTTCCCTACCCTTCCCCTCCTTCATCCCTCCCCTCCCCTCCTTCCATTCTCTTCTCTTCCTCCCTCCTTCCTTCCCTCCCACTCTCCCCTCCCCTCCGTCTCTTCCTTCCTTCCTTCCTTCCTTCCTTCCTTCCTTCCTTCCTTCCTTCCTTCCTTCCTTCCTTCCTTCCTTCCTTCCTTCTTGGTAATGGTCCTTGTGCTTGAAATAAGGGCTTGGGCACTGTCCCTGACCTTCTTTTGCTCGAGGCTAATACTCTGCTGTTTTATCACTTGAGCCACAACTTTAAATATGGCCTTTTTTGGGGGAGTATTTTATTGGAAATAAGAGTTTCATGGACTTCCCCACCCAGGCTGGTTTTGAACCATGATCCTCATAACTCAGCCTTCTGAGTAGCTAGGATTAAAGGTGTGTGCTACCAGCACTTGGCTGCATCTTTGTTTCTTATAGGCAGATAGCCCTGCTGAATGAGGCGAAAGATCTCTTCCTCAATGTTTTCATCTCTTTTGAGTTTTTCTCATGACCTGTGAACATCAGGAAGTAAAAGTTGGAGGTCGTTAGCTAGGGGACCTGGATTTCAATCACATCCTTTGCCTGTGAAGTTATATGACCCCAGACTCTCTGATAGTTAACCTTTTGTTTACCCCTGACCCTAGCTTGACCATAATGGTTATTAGGAAATTCACCACCATCCAAAAGGAATGTTTGGAAGGTTAATGACATAATTGTGCCTAATCCTGGTGATGAGGAGAGAGTAAATGTCTACCTTTTGGGAACACATAATAAATCTTCCAGGTAAATTACATTTCCTCTTGTTGAACTAAACATATCCTAAAGGGGAACCATATGAAGAACTTTCAGTTTTAAAGTTGTCATTCCTTTTTTTGTAGTCTGAGAAAGTTCCAGAGCTTCTAAAGTAGGGCAAGTATATTCTCAGCACAAGTGGAACTTTTGACATTAAAAGGCTCTGAGTTCCCCATAAAGGAAGGTACCTTGCACCCTTGTCTAGTTAGGTTAAACATGCAAAATGTTCCTTGCTGTCTCCCATGGAGCCAGTGCACCATGCCTGTGTACTGAATGAAGGCAGTCAGATTGTTCAGCTGTGTGTGATATGAAATGTGAAATATGATATATAAATATATATGGCATGAGATGTATGATATAGGAGATATATAAGATTTAGTGCTGGAACCTCACAGACCACCTTTTTCTGATACTGTCTTAGGATACCAAGTTAAACCACAAATCTAGACCCTCATAAACGACTTCCCTCATTTGTAGGATGCTCCCATCCCCGCTTTTTTTTTTTTTGTCAGTCTTGGGGATTGAACTCAGGGCCTGGGCTCGCTCTCTAAGCCTTTTTGCTCAAGGCTAATGTTCTACCACTTGAGCCATAAATCCACTTCTGGTTTTGGGGTGACTAATTGCAGATAAGAGTCTCACAGACTTTCCTGCCCAGGATGCCTTTGAACTGGAACCCTCAGATCTCAGCCTCCTGAGTAGCTAGGATTATAGCTGTGAACCACCAGCTCCCCTTTTGACTCATGAAATCACAGCTCTCTAGGTCACAAATTTCATTTGACCCCCATAATAAGTGGGGTGGAATGCAAAAATGCAAGAACGGCCAGACCATGTGGGAGAATGTGAGGAAGTGGAGGTAGTACCAAAACTATGAACCAATGGAGAGCTAGAGAAATGAAATAGGCAAATCCCCCTACCTAACTCTCTATAAGAAACCAGTGAGAAACTGCCGAGCATTTATAGTCTTTCCTGCATGATGGAGGTATTTGTACATGCATGATCTACCACAGGTAACATTGGCATCTGCTTTCTGAAGGAAAGAGTGGTGATGTTATTTGCCCAAGCTCCTATAGCTCATCCATGAAAACCAGAGTTCAAATCCCAGAGTTTGACTCCTGAATTCATACTTCTCTGCCCCCCATATAAACCAACATTTTTTTGCTAATGACAAACACCTCTCACATGGTTTCTTTCCTGTTCAGTTATTTATCTTTTTGTGACTTTTTTTTTTTGGGTCTGGTCCTGGGGCCTGAACTCTGGGCCTGGGTACTGTCCCTCAGCTCTTCAGCTCAAGGCTAGCGCTCTACCACTTGAGCCACAGCGCCACTTCCGACTTTTTTCTTTTTGCTTATGTGGTACTGAGGAATGGAACCCAGGGCCTCAGGCATGCAAGGCAAACGCTCTACCACTGAGCCACCTTCCCAGCCCTTGTGATTTTTTTTTTTTAATCCCAAAAGATATTTGCAAAATTTTAATTGTGCTCAGGGCATGTGAGCATGTGATAAAGGGAGGCAGCAAACTTCTTACAGACTTGATGGATAACATTACTGCGAACGCCATTGTACTTGTAGTTTGTAAAGTGCTTAGTATATGAATACAGCCCTATGATTACCTAGTAATAGTGTGTATTATTATAATAGCATATAATTATTTAGCTTGGGTAAAATTAGAATGGTGTATATTTAAGATGTCATCCAAGTTCTATTTTTTTAAAAAAAAACTTACTGTAGAACATTGTTTATTTAATGAATTGCATCATCGTATCTGCTTCATGGGCCGTTGATTTGCATCAAATCTTCACCTCCATGCAGGAACTTACTGTTTTCTAGTGCTGTTCATCAATTTGTGTTTGTCAGTAATTAATCAAACGGCGCATAGACTTCATGTAATTCTTAATAGCAGGGGTATCCATGGGAACAATTTGGCCCAGCCAACTGCCTAGCGTGTTGGAGAGAGGCAAATTGCTTCGCGATGCATCTGACCCCAGATGTGCCCGTGTCCGGACTGCTGGGCAACCCACTCCCGAGATCAGATGCTGACAATCACATGCTGATAATTTCAGGAAAGCCTTTGCCACTGAAACAAGCTTATTAAGTAGCCCTGCCAGTTCAGTAAACAACTAGTTAGCCAGTCAATCATTCTTCAACTTTGTACTAAAGCTTTGGCTCTTTTGGGGGTGGGGCAGGCAGGGGGACTCTCCCTTGTGTCTATTATAATCTATAGGAATATAGATTAGATGGATGTGGTGGTTTGTGTTTGTCATCTTAGCAATTAGGAAGGCTGAGATAAGAAAGGCAGGATTGGTGTCTCAGGCTAGCCCAGGCAAAGAAGTATGTAAGACTTCCTCTTCACAGAAAAAACTGAGTGTGGTGGTATTTGCCTGTCTTCTCAACTAGGGTAGGAAGTGTGAATCAGAGGGTTGCTGCCCAGATTTTATCTTAAAATAATCAGAGCCAGAAAGGGCTGGGGACGTGGCTCAAGTAGCAGAGTACCTCCCTAGCAAGTGAGAAGCCCTGAGTTCAAATCTCGATACTGCCAATACATACATAGACATGGAGAAACATACAAATATCATTCTGCAACCTTGTTAGTAATAGTGACAACATAGTGATAGTGGTAAATAATAATTTCATTTTAAATTTTTTTTATTTTTAAATTTAAATTTTATTGTAAAGCTGATGTACAGAGGGGTTACAGTTACATACAGGTGATAGTAACTATAAAATAAGAAGACAAATTAATTCATCTAACTTTTGTGATTCTCAGAAATTAATGATTTCTCTCACCATATTTATTCCATGAGTATGTTATTTGTTGGTTAATTATGATGGCTCTCGTTCTCTTCAAATTTGTGGTATGGCATAGCAGTAAATATAACATAATGCTCAAGCGAGTTTCACCAAAGGAAATAAGTGATCTGCAACATGGACCTTATTGTCAGCAAGGATAATTCGGTTCAGCAAAGTTTTGTCATTTGTACATGGTGCGCGGACCTAGTGCTGGGCAGTGAGGACATTAGGATGAACCAAAAATTGAGTGCTATTCCTTACCCAAGCTCCGAGTTCAAGCCCCAATACTGGCACGAAAGAAGAGAAACAAAAGTTTTGGGATGGATGATGGTTAAATATAAACAGCTTTTAGTTAGGACAAAGTTTAATCTTTAATCGGACCACTGGAGAGAAAGAATGCATCTAAGTTTGAAAGTTTAGTCTGAGAGTCTACTGCTATGGTTCCTCACCTTTCAAAAGCCCTGGTTTGAGGCTGCTAATGCCAGCTTCTGCTCAGATGTGCAGAAGACAAGCAATGCTAGTGTCTAAAACCCTGGCACACTCTACAGGGACACCTCCAGGGCATCAACTGGATGAAGGTACTAGAACGAACTCAAGTTCCTGGGAACCATTCAAAACATGGAGATTTATTAGGGCTTGGACTTTATCCACCATTGTAGCTAGAAGCCCAGAATCAAATTAAATAATGGAGACCGGATCCAGCTTGCCCAAGGGTTTGGCAAACACACAAGTGTCTGCGCTTGCTGGTGCATCATGTGGATTCTGTGCCTATAGCAGGGAAGCGCGGATGTTGTGATGTTGGAGTTGCGTGGAAATGCTGGCCCTCCATCCAAGTGGCTTGGTTCAGTGCCCTGGCTGGCATGGGGTAGGATTCCGACTGGGAGGGGGTGGGGTGGGGTGGTGGATCAGGTCCTCCATTCCTGTCTTTCTTGCTTTCCCATTCCTTAACCCCCTTTAAGGCAAAGTGCAAACTTTTTCTTTTCCTTTTTTTGTTTTTCTTTCTTTCTTTCTTTTTTTGGTTGCAGGTTGCCCAAGGGACAGGGTGAGTCTTGTCTAGTGAGGAAGAAGTTGGCCCATCTAGCTTTTGTGTTGCAATCCTCCGGGACATGCTTACATCAGAGGATTTCGTGATGAGTCAAATTTGATCATTCTAAAAGAAAAACTCTCTCTACTGATGTCTTTGTCTCCTGGCTGTGGTTTCTGAAGTCAGATTATATTACACTCAAAGCTCTTCTCTCTTTGCCACCCTGTCTTGGTCTTTTGCTATTGGGCTGACTAGTTAAAAGGATGATGGGTGGGTGAAAGATAAAACAGCAGGATGACTGGCTGGCCCGCGGAGATGCTCTCCAAGGGAGGGTGTTATGCTGCTGCGTAAAGCAGGATGTATATTTCTGGGCTGCTGGCTGAATATTCTTCCTTTCTCCTGCTGCTCCGCTGTCTCTGAAAGTGCAGTTTAGCTTTGCCAAAGGGGGTTATTTTAAGCTCTTGCAAACAATTTCTTAGCTTTATTTTTGCCTTTGGCTCCAGGAAACTGAGGCCCCATGCAGAGCTCTCTTGACACTAAAGTGCATCTGAACTGCTTTAGGGCTTGGGGTGAAGGGGGGTTCACGCTATAGAGGAGGGTAGATAACAGGGTAGTAACCCTTCAGGGCCCAACCATTAAGATGTTTCTTTGGGAATCTTAAGGGCTAGAAGCACAGTTTTGCATGGTATGTGAGAGCCCAAGATTTGGGCTGAAAGGCTTAGGTTACTTTGTATTTCTATTATCTGTCTATCTTCATCTTCCTTCCTTCCTTCCTTCCTTCCTTCCTTCCTTCCTTCCCTCCTTCCTCATCTTTCTTTCTTTCTTTCTTTCTTTCTTTCTTTCTTTCTTTCTTTCTTTCTTTCTTTCTTTCTTTCTTTCTTTCTTTCTTTCTTTCTTTCTTTCTTTCTTTCTCTTTCTTTCTTTCTTTCTTTCTTTCTTTCTTTCTTTCTTTCTTTCTTTCTTTCTTTCTTTCTTTCTTTCTCTCTTTCCTTTCTTTCTTTCTTCCTTCCTTCTTTCCTTTCTTCCTCTCTCTTCTTTCTTTCTTCCTTCCTTCCTTCCTTCCTTCCTTCCTTCCTTCCTTCCTTCCTTCCTTCCTTCCTTCTTTCTTTCTTGCATATTGTCTATCTTCCTTAGTTTTGGACAGAAGTTTCAGTAGTAGGAGAAGTTTCAAAGGGTATTTTGAGCTTGCTGCTATGGTTTAGACAAAGCAGTATACAGGAAGGGATAGGATTGGCCTGTAATTCATTGGAACACTGACATTTTTCATAGGAAGTGAGGAATGCTCGTGGGCTGGCATGTCCTCCACTTCTGGAGTACAGGGGAAGCACTGAGTGCAGGGCACTGCAAGATGGATGTTGGTCATTCTTGCCACCTGCGAGTCCTGTGTGATGGATGGGGAATGGGGCAGGCTCTAAATGAGTACTGGATGAATTTGGGGGCACTGGGAGAGCTTATTTCCTCCCTTATTGGCTCTCCAGATTTCCTCTAATCTCAGGGCTGGGATGTTTTTCCTTGGCTTATGGCCTTGTTAATATCCCCCAGCTGTCTTATCAGGTTTTTACACCTTCGTGTGAATTAGTTTATTGGCTTCTTTCCTTACAACTAGGCTAAAGAATGAATGGATGATGGGAAAGGGGGCAAAAGGGGAAATGGGTTAAAAAAAAAAGTATGGGTTTAGGTGCAAGGCAGGTCAACCTCTACTATGAACTTTATCCAGCAGTGGTCATGCCTTGGGGCTTGCCAGCAGCAGTATCGCCTGCATCCTTCAGTGTTCCCCACAAAGCCTCCTTCCCATGTGACATGTCATCCTACTTCATATAGTGAAGTAATTGGCGGCTTCTTCAGAATATGTGTGAAAACCTCAGTGAAAGTGGTGAGCTTCTCGGAGAGTAAGTTGATCCCTTAAGCTCTGGATTACTGTGAAAAGTCCAGTAAGTCACTCCCTGAGGCCTGAAGTTAGTTCATAGGGAAAAATGGGTTCTCACCTGGTGTGGGAAGCTCATGTCTATATTTCCAGCTACTCAGAAGGCTGAGATCTGAGGATCACAGTTCCAAGCTGGCCTGGGCAGAAACATCTGTGAGACTCTTCAATTAACTACCAAAAAGCCAGACGTACAGTGGTGGTTCCAGTGGTAAAGCAATAGTCTTGAGCCAAAGAAGCTCAGCGATAGCCCTCAGGCCCTTAGTTCAAGCCCCAGGATTGGTATTAATTAATTAGTTAATTAATTAATTATTTGGCCAGTCCTGGGACTTGAACTCAGGGCCTGTGCACTGTTCCTGAGCCTCTTTGTGCTCAAGGCTAGCGCTGCACCACTTGAGCCACAGCACCACTTCTAGCTTTTTGTGAGTCGTTTATCGAAGCTAAGAGTCTCACGGACTTTCTTGCCAGAGCTGACTTTGAACCTCCATCCTCAGATCTCAGCTTCCCGAGTAGTTAAGAGTGCAGACCTGAGACTCTGGTGCCTGGCCTGTTTTTTTTTTTTTTTTTAAGTTCTCTCATCTGTAGGTAATAGCTTTGCTACAAATAATTAAAAATACTTGACACTTGGGATTTGTAGATTGATTTATCATTTAATCAGGTTCCAGAGCCATAAAGGAGGTTAATGTGATTAAATTAATAATAAATGTACCCATGAATTACTATGGTGAAACTCCTTTGTGCAATTAATATATGCTAAAAAATGAAAAAAATGATAAGACAGGCTATTGTGTGTGTGTGTGAGAGAGAGAGAGAGAGAGAGAGACACCAGTAGGAGGGGAGAGGATCAATGGACAGAGTGAATGAAGATGAATAGAATATAGTTGTGGTTTATTTTGCATATATGAGAATGGAACAATACAATCTGTTGACATTATTTTAAGAAAAAGGAGAGGAAGTACAAGGAAGGGTAAGGAGGAGAATTGGCAGAGGTACATTGTATGTCTGTGGAAATAGCATCATGAAACCCCTTGTACAACTAGTATATGCTAATAAAAATCTTTCATATTCCATAATATCTTTGTTCTCCACCAAGCAGCCTGGATTTTTGGCGGAGGAGGGGGGGCTGGGGGGAAGTGCTGGCCCTGAAGCTTGAGCTCATGGCCTGGATGCTGTCCCTGAGCTTCTTTTGCTCAAGGCTAGTGCTCTATGCTTAAGCCACACCTCCAATTCTGACTTTTTAGTGGTTGATTGGAGATGAGAGTCTCATGGACTTTGCTACCCAGGCTGGCTTCTAACTGTGATCCTCAGATCTCAGCCTCCTGATTAGCTAGGACTCCAGGCATGAACCACTAGTGCCTTGCTCCTGTGTGATTTTGAATTAGCATTGGCCACATAGTATTTTGCCCAAGAGTTGGGAAGCCGAAGGGAGTCATACTACACACTGGTGTGGTGTGCTAGCTTACCTGGTGAATGGCAGCATTCAGACCTGTGGTTCCTCCTGGTCTCACCACATCTGCTCCATCGGCTTCCTCAGGTAGCAAGCCATGTGGGGTGCACAGCTGTGTGGGAAGGAACTCCAGCAGCTGCCTAGGGCAGCAGAGTTGAGATACTGAGAGGAAGACGTGAGCCCTAGCTCATCCTCATGGTTCACCTTTGTGCTCACCCCTCTTGGCTTTCCCTCCCAGCTGTCAGCCTGGAGGAGCTCAAGTGAATCACTGCACATCAACCCCGGTCGCAGAGATGACAGCCGGCGGAGCTTTCCACCCCCTGCATAGACTGTTGCCACAGAGGTGCACACGTTGAACCCCTGCCATAAATTCCTCTTCCCCATTATTTGTAGGAATACGGTGATGACTATGTAACCCAAATTGGCTCATGGAAATTTAGGTTTATTTAACAAGCATGTAAAAACAAAAGCCCCATGAAGGTTTCTAAGAAGTCATCCAAACCAGTTTGAGAAATATATGATAACATTATTTCCTCAAGTCTATGATGGGGGGAGGTGGTTGGGAAGGAAGGAATCTTATTTCTTGTCCCAGAATAGAGCTTGACACCTAACAACCCTTACCAAATAGTAATTGGACTAGAGTCATGTGTTAGGTTCTTTAGAGAGATAAGATAAACAATTCTTTACCTTTGGATTTTTATCTTGCATTTCAGATGACTATGGAATTTCTAACTAGACATTTGACAACTGGTTATACAGGTCTGGAGATCAGCAAGAAAAATCTGTATAGAAGCTACATAAATTTGGGATTATTAACATAATAGATATGGATGAGAATGTAGGAAGGAGCTAAGGAGGGGAGGGGAAGCCCAAGAAAGAATCTTGGAAGACAAAACTGAATTATGATGCCAAATTCTTCACTTTCTGGTAATACAATTATGTATCAGCATTCTTGCAGTGCTTTTATGATGAATGAGCTGCTCGTCTATACGTTGGCATTTGGCTGGGCCATGTGAATGGCTTTTGCTAATGGAATGTTAACCGGAAGATGTGTGAAAAGTCCTTGGGCATTTGGGCCTCCTCTCTTATGAATTAGTGATTTTTATTCCCTCTCAGAGAGACACGGCTCCAGTGCCTAATGTTTTCTCAGGCTGGGAACAGAATAAAAACAGGAAGAGTGCATCTAAGCCCACCTGGCCTGGGTGACCCGTGGAGTGAAGGAATACACCTGACTTTGGCTGAATTACTGTTCACCTGCAGGTTTGAAAGCATGACAATAAATGCTTGTTATTGTTTCTATCTGAGCTTTGGGACCGTTTGTTACACCGCATCATTGTAGCCATTGCTCCCTAACAAAAACAGCAAATATGCACTGAGAAGGAAGACCTCGTGAAAGGGAAGAGTCATATAAGTAAGGGAGAACTCCAAAAAGAAGAGCATCAAGATTATACCAGCCAAGGAAGAAACAGAGATCAGTGTCAAAGGCCTCAGGGAGGCCAAGAAAATCAATGATGGAAATGTACTCATTGGAACTGACAAGAGATAGATGAAATTTATGTCTAATTTCCACAATTTCTCTGTGAAGAGATGCAATCTTCTATTAGTCAAGATGAATTAAAATGGAGGGTTTGAAGTAGGTGGCAAAAATTTGAAAATACATGGATGGAGAGAGGAGGGAGGGATGTAGGGAAGAGGAGAGAAAGCAAAAGTGAGAGGGAACATGTGCTTTTTCTTTAGCATAGTCTTAATATAGGGAAGGAAAAAAATCTTTGTGATTAATGTAGCATTGGAGTTCAGGGAGTATAGATGAAAAGACTTAACACTTCTCTATCAGTCCCATCATCTCTCATTAACGCTGCTGAATTCCTGCAGCACTAGGATCTGTATGTAATTTTTGCACTTTCCATGTGGCACTATATTCTTCATTGTGCTATGTGCTAGCGCCAGCAGCATTTTCTTTCTGTGCATAGCCATTCCATGTTCATTTATCTACCTGGGTACCCCATTTATAGACCCATTCTTCTATCTATCTAACATTTATCCACATCTATCCATGCATGCACGCATGCCTCCACCCATCCACCCACCCACTATATGAACACATCCCTTTATCTCTCCATCCTCTAAACCATTCCGAAGTCTGAAGGAATTTAAAAATCATAGTAAGTCAAAATGAGAAAGTAAAAATGTAAAATTTCAGGATCAAGGACAATATAGATAAGATGCTAGACACAAACAATTTTTAATTGGTAAGTGCAACTCAAAAAGAAAATCATGCCTTATAGAATTTCTTCTACATCTCTGAGTTTCTACTTCAGGCATCCTCCATTGTAACTAGTCACATTTCATGAGAGTGAAAAAAAGAAGCTGAGAAAGTTGATATGCAATAAAGTAATCATTAACTCATAAACATTACCATTTGCCAATGGCTCACGCCTGTAATCCTAGCTACTCAGGAGGCTGAGATCTGAGGATCATGGTTCAAAGTCAGTCCAGGCAGAAAAGTCAGTGAGGCTCTTACATCAAATAAGCTATTGAAAAAAAAATCCAGAAGTGAAGCTGTGGCTCAAATGGAAGAGCACTAGCTGTGAGCAAAAGAAGCTAGGAATAGCACCCAGACCCTGAGTTCAAGTCTCAGGACTGGTACAAGAAACAACAAGCAAAAACAAAAAAAACCCCAAGCAAAAATCATTAAATATAAAATTTTCTTTTGTATCTTCTGCTGAGAAGATATTTTTATGTAATTTTTTCCAACCTTCCCAAACCATGTGGTGTGTCAGTTGTTAGATTCTTTTCTCATGGAGGATAAATTATTATTTATCTCCTTAAGAGGTGGAGGAAGTACCACAAAATACATATTTAATTCTATTTTTTTGTGTACACAAGATCCTACTTTTAATCTCCTTTAACAGATTTTTTTTTTGTCAGTTGTGGGGCTTAAACTTAGTACCTGGGCACTGTCCTTGAGCTCTTTTGCTCAAGGTAGTGCTCTATCACTTTTAGCCACAGCTCTACGTCTGGTTTTTTTGATAGTTAATTGGAAATAAGAGTCTCACAAACTTTCCTGCCTAGGCTGGCTTTGAACCACCATCCTCAGATCCAGGCTCCTGAGTAGCTAGGATTTCACAAGTGTGAGCCACCAGCATCTGGCTTTTTAAAAGAAATTTTCTAAAGAAAGCAAACTATAAACCAATCCAAGTAACTGACAACCCCAGTCTTTATTTATTTTTTTGGTAGTACTAAGTTTGGACTTAGGGCTTTACACTTGCTAGATAGGTACTGTATCACTGGAGCCAAGCCCTTAGCCCTTTTTTAAAAAAATTTTTTTTGGATGATAAATTCTAAGGTCCATTTTTTATTTCTACAAAAAAGGCAATCAAAACAAGATAAAACACGTTGAAAGGGTATTGAGTGAGCTTCAAGTGAGCTTGACTCTGCAAAGGCTGTGAGTCTAAAGACAGGAAAGGCCATCTTGTTCCTGGGCTGGGCTGGCAGCTGCTCCGAAGGAAGAGGCCAGTAGGAACCCGAGCGACCCCAGACTGGTGCTGGCCACAAAGCCCAGTCCCACCAATTCCAATTCTGCACAGGGTCTAATCTGCCAAGGGAGGGCTGTGGTGGGACTGCCGCACTGAGTTGGAGAGCTCTGTGGCCCATTCAGATGGGAGAGGAGCTTGGTGGTAGAGGAGCTTGGAACTTCAAAAGAATATTCTGGCTTTTGCTTTATGATGACCAGTGGATCTTCTAACATGGCTGCCTGAAGGGATGCTGACCTTTGAGAGCTTTCTGGTGAGAAATTCATCACACAAGTGCACAGCATTCTCAACAGACAGGCCCTAACTCCAGGATCACCACAGACCTGGCCACATACAAACAGTGGAGCTTTTGCCCATTCAATCCACAGTACTGTGGAAACAACCAGGATTTTATGCAGGAGCTAAGCTTCTCTTTGGGTGGCCTTTCTGTTTTTTTTAATTATTATTTTTTAAAGAGAGGAGGTATGTGCGTGGAGTGTGGATGTTTGCTTGTATTGCAATTTTTTTTTTTTAAAGGATGTTATAAGCTGGAATCAGGAAAAGTCTGAACCAGTTCCCACAGGGCAGTGTGACAGAAGTGTGCCACGTTATAGAGGGATAAGATATGGGCCTGGGGGAAGTGAATTACTTGAAAAATAAACTAAATGTAAGGAAGTGGGAGCTGCAAAGGCAGGAGAGGAAAATGAATGCTGGAATCGTTCATGGCAGATTTTAGTCCACAGGTCTCTTTCCCCCATATTTCTTTGTAAACTCTTCATCGTTCTTACAGAATTTTTAATGGTCCTTAGAGTATTCTTCAGCTAGGTCAGCCCGGAGAGGGTGCTCGGGCTGGGGGGGGTCATTCACCAGTGCCATGAGGGACTGGATTACTTAGTCAGTCTTGGTTGCTGGCTTCCAGTTCTCAGCACTAATGATGGGCAGACAAGACCTGCCCTTTTTCATCAACGTTGGGGTGATAGATCTTTGTCTTAAATATGATCTTCGGTGGTTTGAATGGATACTCTGCTGGAAAGTTGATTTCAATTCTGAAGGCCCCCTGATCATAGGGAGGGTTTTCAGGAACACTAAGCCCTTGCCAAGTCAATAAATTAGCTTCATCAACTTGGATGTTACGGAAGTTTTTCATTCCACATTTTTGAATCTCTTTCAAGCTCCTTCATCAGCCTCCTGCTGGCTGCCATCTTGAATCTGCCCTTTTTGTTTTAGTTATTTTCCAAATAGGGTCTTCAGTTTATGCCTAGGATGGCCTGGACTGCAATCCTCCTATTTATGTCCTACAGGGCTGGGATGACAAATATGCATCACTATCTTAGCTTTGTTTTTTGAGATGGAGTTTCTTGAACTCTTTGCCCAGTTTGGCGTGATCTTTGTTCCCTGAGTATCTGGGATTGCAGGCATGAGCCACCACACCCAGCTGTGACCTCAGTTTAGTCAATTTTCAGACCTTTCCTACATCCCCAGAGCTGCTATGATCCTTTTCTGATAAACTGTACTTCTGGACAGGAGGTGAGGCTCTGTCAACAACACTCAAAGTTCTGACCATTGCAGTCTCCTTTGACTTGTAGGGTGACTTTCCCTGTCACCCTAAAGAGATTGTAACCCTTTTGTAGAATTCAAGGAATTCCACCAATTCATTCAATGTATTTTGAAGACCTTCTATGTGCCAGGCAATGCAGAAGAATACAGTTATGAGCCAGAGTGAATATTTCTTTATGGAGCACTCCATTTTGTGATGGAGATAGGCAAAAACATAGACAAGGCAGGATGAGAGGAACTGTTGGTATATTTGTAGTTCTTTCTTTTTGCTGCTATATCAGTGCATCTAAAGCTTGGGTAGGGGTGTGTATCTCTGGATGTCCTCTTTGAAGTATATAGTTTCCATGGTAATTTTAAATCTAAAATTTGCTTTGATGATAATTAAAGGAATCTCTTCAGCATATTCTTGATCATCCTGATGTTTATTTTATAATCTGGGAGCACCTTACAATTTATATGTTCAGATTTACATTTATGTTTATTAAAAAACAATCAGTGGTACCAGGCACTGGTAGCTCACACCTGTAATCTTGGCTACTCAGGAGGCTGAGACTTGAGGATCACAGTTTGAAGCCAGCCCAGGCAGATCAATCGGAAACACTCTTATCTCCAATTAACCATTCAAAACTGGAAGGAGAGGTTTGGCTCAAGTGGTAGAATGCCAGTCTTGGGCAAAAAAGCCAGATGATAGGTCAAGGCCCTGAGTTGAATACTCAATATTAGCATTAAAGAAAAATCAGTGGTAATAAACAGAACCGTATCCACATTGAGAGATTTATTCTCTGTATAATATCATTGGTCATGTTATTTAAAAGGTATTAATCACTTGGTTTGTTTGGTTGTGTTTTATTTAATATGTGTATTTTATCTAATGTATACATTTGCTTTGGTTGTATAATTGTATGAGTTCATCAGCAGAAATCATTGGGAACATCACATTTTATGAATTTTATTATTTGCATGTTAGTAGGACTAAGGTCCAAAGTGAAGGACTTTGTACTTCTGCTTGAAATTACATGATCATTTTCCTTTCAAAGAAGCTTACTATATTCTGGTTGCTCCCCACAGACCCTGTAAGGAACAGATGAGATTCTTCCTCTTCATTTCCTCTGTGTTAATGAACACTCTCATCTGACAGGTTGACATCGGCTTTATTTCTAGCCTCAGCTCCTGAAATGAGGGTCGGTCCAGCTAGGTGGGTTGGCAGAAGAGAATTTAAAACTACAAACTGGGCACCAGTGGCTCACATCTGCAATCCTACCTACTCAGGAGGCTGAGATATGAGAATTGCAGCTTAAATCCAGCCTGGAAAGGAATATTACTAAGGCTCATATCTCCAATTAATCAGCAAAAAGCTGGAAGTAGAGCTCAAGTGGAAGAGTACGAGCCTTAAGCAAAAAAAGCTAAGGGGCAGTGCCCAGGCTGAATCCAAGACCCCCAATACTAGCACATACACACATACACACACCTTAGAACAACCCTATGGTTTTCAGTGCTCTCAATGATGATCTAAGTGGTACATGAAAATATTCAGACAAGGTTCAAATGGTCAGAGGATCAATTTTCTTCTTGGATCATTGAATTCTAAGAAGTATGGAAGACATAAATACAATGGAGATTATGGCAAGCACATTTTAATGCTGGTACAAATTAGGAAATGAAAACAAATCTTACATATGGGCTCTAACACAATTTGTTTTAATGAAAATTTCAAAGACATCTCAAGCATGAGGCTGGACACTGCTTTGGGATACAATAATCAATCTCCCTTCTCTGCCTAGGGCCTACATTATAGAAACCTTGGAAAACGTTGTACATGAGAAGTGCTACCAGAGCAAGAAGCCTCACACTCCTTGTTTCCATCTGCCTCTCTGTATTTGCCTAGGAGACTGGGAAGATTTTCTTTCATGAGTTTTTTATGGACTCTGGTGTATTTGCTGGTCCATGATGGCGGTTAAACTTTCCTTTATTCAGTCTATGGCAGAATGCTCTTTGCACATACGAACTATATTATTTGCAATAATATCTCCCTCTGCGATCTTCTATCTACAGACTGGAAACTGCCAAATTAGTTGGTATTCCCTTCATTGGCCCATCTGACTCCTCCTTTCCTGGTCGCTGCCCACCAGAGTGTATCAAGTGAATGCATTCATTCAGCAAAGTTACAGGACCCCTGAAGTGCGAGGAACTGTGTCCATGTAATTAGAAGCTTTAACCATCCATTCCCTTGACTGTCTTCCCCATTAACTATGTCATCTCCTTGAATTTGGCCTCAATAGGTTGTCTGGCTCATTAGCCTTCATTTCTCTGTTTCAGTCAGTCTGACTCCATGAAGCATGAGTTAACTTGGATCAGATCTCCCGCGTCTCTCTCTTGCTTGGTGACTGAAGGATCAGCAGGTCAGGATCAGCCACATCTGGATCCCAGTCATCTGTCCATTTGGCTTCTCAGCTTTCTTAAGCCATCTGCCAACATTCATGCCATCCCTCTGCTTAGTGAGCTGTGCTCTGCAAGAAACATGGCAGAAGGGCAGTGCGTGTGAACTTAGGAATCTCCAGTGGTGCGTGCATGTGTGTGTGTGTGTGTGTGTGTGTGTGTGTGTATGTGCGTGTGCACGCACACGTGTGTTTTTAAAAGCACACTCTAAACTTATTATTCTCTGCCTTCTTTCTAATCTCAAGGATTAAAATGTTTACATAAAAGTGTGGTTTGTGACTTTCATGTTTGTGATAGAATGCTTGGACCTTAAGAGACGCAAAGCATTACCTTGAAACTTACAGGGAGAGGTTGCGATCTTGCTCGTTCTCCACATGTACCGAATATTGGCATGTGGGCCAATATGCTCCTTCTCGGGCTTCATTCCTGATAATTCAGTCACTTCGCTGATGATTAGTTCAAATTTCCACAAATCTCTACATCTCGAAGGCAAACCAATGATAAAATGACCAGAAGCCTTTGGAATCTCTGCAATGAATGGACTAAAGTGAGTGATCCAAAATTTTACATCTGCATGTGTTCACACAGAGCCTGGTAATCTTCCTATGGTACACAATTAATATGTATTCCTCCATGGGGAGAGTCTTGTATTTTTTACTCCACAATTTTCCAAACCTGTGTCTGGTCAGGGGCAATTTACACTTGTAACATACTGTGGGTTGATGCTGATGTGGGGAAATCATACTTTAGGACCTATCTTGTTTGTTGTTGTTTTTTTTTGGGTCCGGTCATGGGGCCTGAACTCTGGGCCTGGGCACTGTCCCTCAGCTCTTCAGCTCAAGGTGAGCACTCTACCACTTGAGCCACAGCACTACTTCTGGCTTTTTTCTTTTTTTGTTTATGTGGGGCTGAGGAATGGAACCCAGGGCCTCATGCATGCAAGGCAAGCGCTCTACCACTGAGCCACCTTCCCAGCCCCCTTTAGGACCTATCTTAATACCGATTTTCCATTTCTTCTTAGTGATGGAAGCCATACTTTATTAGGGGTGGCAATGTTCCTATCAGCTACAAGACTGCATTCTGTGTCCTATCTTCCATTGAAATCAGGTTATGCTCCCGTAGCTCAATTCTGGCTCATAGAATTGTTAAAAGGGCTGGGCATTGGAGGTTCATACTTGTAATCCTAGCTATCCAGGAGGCTGAGATCTGAGGATCATAGTTCAAAGCCAGCCCGGACAGGAAAGTCTGTGAGACTCTTATCTTCAATTAACTACTACGAAGCAGGAAGTAGAACTGTGGCATAAGTGGTAGAGCATTAGCCTTGAGCAAAAAAAAAATAAAATAAAATAAAATAAAACAAACTCTCAAGCTCAAGCCCTGAGTTCAAGTCCCATGATTGACAAAAGAAAATTATTGAAAATCATCAAACATTTATAAAGGGCCAACACAATGTACCTTTAGATTCAGTGTTCATAGCAGACCACAGAACGATGAGAAATCTGCCTGAGTTTTAGGGCTCTGTATGTACAGTTGTTTTGTGTAAGTGGGTGCTTGGGATGATCATTAGTGCAGGAGAATTCTTATCTGGATACTTGTAGTTGGGTGACTTGTCCTAGGCCATAGAGTGGCCATGTAGAGACACAGCGGCCAAGTATAAAATTTAAGTTTCGTACAGCTGTGGGTTGAAAGTGTGACTCACTTGGTAGAGTGCCAGCTGAAAGTGTCAGGTACTGAGTTCCATCCTTGGTCTGGGACCAAAATAAAAGGAGTCCCTGGTTTAGTTCTCTAACAAATGACACTGCCCAGCTTGTCTTAAACACTCTTGAAATAACTGAAATTTATTTCCCTCTTGACTACCTCTGACAAAGGAGCTTCTGTTCTCTTCTCTTCTGTCACTGCCAGAAATGCCAGTACATGAAACTGCATAGTGAAGGAGGGTCACAAGTGTCAGACAAAGCATATTGTCTGCCTTGGTGATTGTAACTCCAGGAAGAGAGCTCTAAAAATAAGACCCAATACCCAAACCCCATACCTGGATTCCCCCCAAATGGTTTTACAGTTTTATTTTGTACATCCAACGGTATTGAGTAATTAATTTTCAAAATCTCCAGGATGCCTTTCGCCCTGACCCATTGCTGTGGAGGGAGATAATGACTTGATTGGAACTTGAGCAGGATTGATTTTAAGTAAGGAAATGGGGTCAGGGAGAGGTTAAGTGGCTGGCCTAGGGTCAGATAGCAAACTGGTGACTCAACTTCCAAACTCCTAAGATCTGAGGCCTGCAAAGAAAACCAGAGCCCATTTCCTCTTGATAAGTGAACGGCCTGGTATCTGCAGGCCATCCTGCTAAGCTACTCAGGGTGGCATTCCTTTAGTGACTGCAGATCTGTATTCCTGTGACTTTCATTGAAGGCAGGAAAAAGATCTGCAAGGTCTGACTGCTATAGGGAGGGCAGAATAGCATTTTCTTTACCACTGGAAGAAACTGGGGTATGTGCAGGATTTGCTGTCTTTCCTCGGTTATAACCCACATCAACATATTCATCACGACAAGCCTGCACAACAGATTGACGTCTCGGAAACCGTGTTGGCCTGTATTTACAGAGCGCTTACTGTGTGTCAGGAACTCTGCCAGGTGTTTTACATGATGACCTTGTGGGGGTAGGTCAAATTATTGTCATTTCTACCCATCTGGAAACTAGTTTTCCAGAGGTTTAGTTCCTAGCCCAAGTTGACACTCTTTTTTTTTTTTTTTTTTTAAAGGCTAAGGCTAATTAGCAATTTGCAGACTCAGTTTTGTATGAGTTTGAGACCACATTCTTTACCAGTATGCTATGCAAAATTATTCTAACTCTTATTTTTCTTCTTATTCTTCCTCTTCTTCCTCCTCCTCCTTTTCTCCTCCTCCTCCTCCTTCTTTTCTCCTCCTCCTCCTCTTTTCTTCTTCTTCTTCTCCTCCTCTTCTTCTCCTTCTCCTCCTGCTTCTCTTCCTCCTCTTCCTCTCCCTTCTCCTTCTCCTCCTTCTTTTCCTCCTCATTCTCCTCCTCCTTCTTCTTTTCAGTTTGAACTCAGGGCCTGTTCTTGCTCACCTGGTATTCTAACACTTAAGCCATGCCTTCAGCCTTTTTTGCTAGCTTCTTTTTTTTTTTTTAATTTTGGAGATGGAGGCTCTGAGACTTTTCTGCCCAGGCTGGCTTTGAACCAAGATCCTCTGGATCTTAGCCTCCTGAGTAGCTGGGACTATAAGACTCACCATCAGCCAGCTTTGCAAAATTCTTGTATACACACACACACACACACACATACACACACACACACACACACACACACACACACACATATATGCCTATAATTTCTCCACTTCTGTTATTTTAGTATTTTGTAGATTAAAACTTTATGTGGCTATAATTTTTCTGAATTTTAGGCAAATAAAGTCTGATTTTAAAAATCAGACTTTTTTTTTTTTTTTTAAATAGTGAGGCTGATTATTCTTCCTGCAAAGATGTCGTTCATTGTAGTGGTGTGTGGGAGAAGTCTTGGTTATACAGCTAAGCGAATAATGCTTTTCAGACTAGACGGCTGAAAATAGAAATACTTAGTAGTGGAGCTCTGATTGAAAGTCCATGTTGTTATGGTCACACTGTTCCTGTTCTTTCTTGACTACTATTAATCTTTATTTTCTGAAAAACAAAGCAACTAAATTAAAAAGATGATGAAACAGACATCTATAGAAGTTGTTACTTGAAAAGTTTCTTCCTAAAATGGGATTACATGAGTGCATGAGAGTTCATCTATTTCTTTTATATTGGAAGTAATAACTATAGATAAGAAACTTCCTTCTTTCCTTCCTTCCTTCCTGCCTTCCTGCCTGCCTGCCTGCCTGCCTGCCTGCCTGCCTGCCTGCCTGCCTGCCTTCCTTCCTTCCACATGCCAGTACTAGGGCAGAGCGTGGGTGCTAACTCTTAGCGTTTTTTACTCAGGCTAGTGTTCTACCACTTGAGCCACAGATCTACTTCTGTTTTTTTGGTGGTTGATTGCAGATAAGAGACACATAGACTTTCCAGCCCAAGTTGGCTTTGAACTGTGATCCTCAAATCTCAGATTCCTGAGAAGCAGAGATTACAGGTATGAGCCATTAGCCTCTGGGCTAAGATATAACTTCAATATTAAGAAAATAGTGTGTGTATGTGTGTGTGTGTGTGTGTGTGTGTGTGCGCGCGCGCGCATGTGCGTGCATACATGTGCATGCTGTGGGCTTGATCTCAGGGCCTGGGCACCGTCACTGAGCTTCTTTGCTCAAGACTAGTGCTCTACCATGTCTAGCTTTTTGTTGGTTAATTAGACCTAAAAGTCTCACAAATTTTCCTGGCCAGGCTGACTTTAAACCGCAATCTGCAGATCTCAGCCTCCCAAGTAGCTAGCTTGGATTGTTTTAAGGTAACAAAATATCACCTTGGAAACCAATAGACATTGTAAATTGAATTCAAAAGTTTAGTAAGATGATTAGGTAATGTGTGGCAAAACTCACAATTGCCTATATTTTATATACATATATATATATTTGTGATGAAAGGGGAGAGGCTGTGGAGAACTGTCAGATTTTAATTCAGTTATCTTAAATTTCATCAAATATGTGAGGGACTGAGAAAAAATTGAATGGAAAACACATTATGGTTTCTCAAGGTAGGAATTTTAGTCGTTCTATGTTTATATGGATAGATTATTCTGTTGTAGCAGTATAAACAGCACCTCTTTATTAAGGTAAGATGACTGGAACATTGCTACATTGATACTTTATAATGACAGACTAAATCTTGGTGCTCTTTCTCTCTTGCCTTCCTTCCTCTTGTACTAGTACTGGGTACCTGAACTCAGATGCTTCTTCTTTTGCTTGGCTTTTTTTTTTTTTTATGTTTGTGTGCTCAAGGTTGATATTCTACCACTTGAGCCACAGCCCTACTTCTGGCTTTTGGATAGTTAATTGGAAATAGGAATCTCTCAGATATGTCTGACATGACTGAGTTCAAAATGTGTTCCTCCTGAATAGTGAGGATTATAGGTATGAGTTACTAGTATCTGACAGATTTCTCTTTTTGAGGTATCCGTAAAAGCTAAAACTGTGAATAAAGAGAATTAAAGTAACATGTTTCAAGCTGTAAAAACAGCATACAAATAAAAGGAAGGAAGAAGAGTCATTGACAGTCCTATCACCTAGAGATAGACGCTGTTAATGTGTTGAAGTATGTCATGCCTGATCCATTCTTCTTTGCACTGGGATTTTGTGTTACATCCTAGTTAAGGGTATCCTTTCTCATTTATATTCTGAGATTATGATATTAACACCTCTAAACATTTTGTGTGATTTAAGTTCTATAACTATCTTGGACACTTAAGATTATTTCCAATATTTTGCTATTATAAAACCTCAGGTACCAGTGGCTCATGCCTGCAATTCTAGCTACTCAGGAGACTAATATCTGAGGATGATGGTTGAAAGCCAACCCACGAAGGAAATTGTGAAACTCTTATCTTCAATTAATCACAGAAAAAGTCGAAAGTCAAGCTGTGACTCAAGTGGTAGAGTGTTAGCCTTGAGCAAAGGAGCTCGGGAACAGAACCCAGGCCCAGAGTTCAAGCCCTAGGACTAGCAACAAAACAAACCAAACCAAAACAAAACACCCAAACCCTTTAAACCCCAACCAAACCAAGCCAAAAAATATAGCTCTACAGTACTCTTGGTGTGGGTGCTGGTGCTGATGCCAGAACTCAGGACCTGGGTTCTGCCTCTGAATTTTTTTGCCCAAAGCTAGCAGTCTACCACTTGAACTACAGCTGCTTTTTTGTTGTGGATTGGAGTTAAGAATCTCATGGGCTTTCCTGCCTAGACTGGCTTTGAACCACGTTCCTCATGTTCCAACCTCTTAGTAGTTAGGATTACAGGCATGAGCCACTGATACCTGGCTGATAATCTCACTTTTAAGAAATGTTTGACCTTATTTGTAATCTTTTCTCAAGTTTGAATTTTTATAATTACTGGATGAAATGGAAATCAGATCTGGAGACTTACGTTGTCCAGGAAATTTTACTGACTTAATTATGATTATTGTTCATAACTTACAGTGTACTTGTACTTGGGATATGGTTATAATTACCTTTGTGTTATAGGTTGTGAAATTAGAGATATAATTTATTGCATGCTTAATCTAGAGTAAAAAATATTAGATGCTAATACATAACATATAATTCTATTAATTGAATACTATTAATGCAACACTTAATAAAATATTATTAATACCATTAATTTAATTTTGAAATCTAAGATCTTTTGGAGACCTAGTTGAATAGCATGAAGATTTACTCATTGCTAGGTAATCTATAGCAAACTTAGATATCAATACCTTTGAAAATATGTGGATTTTTTTTTTTTTTTTTTGGTTGGTCATGGGGCTTGAACTCTGGGCCTGGGCTCTGTCCTTGAGCTCTTCAGCTCAAGGCGAGCACCCTACCACTTGAGCCACCGAGCCACTTCCGGTTTTCTGGTGGTTAATTGGAGATAGGAGTCTCAAAGACTTTCTTGCCCTGACTGGTTTTGAACTGAGGTCCTCAGATCTCAGCCTCCTGAGTAGCTAGGATTACAGGGTGTGAGCCACCAGTGTGTCTGGCTAATATGTGGAATTTTATTAAAACAAGAATGCACATATTTAAGTCATAAATTCTTTTTTTTTTTGGTTGGTTGTGAGCTTGAACTCAGGGCCTGGGCACTGTCACTGAGACTCTTTGTGTTCAAGGCTAGTACTCTACCTCTTGACCCACAGAGTCACTTCCAAGAATGCATGTATTTAAAGGAAAAACTATTTTCCCTGTTTCAATGGGCAATTGTTAGTGGGATGTTTGGATTACTTAACACTCTTCATTTATGACACGACATGTAGTAGATTGGGTTATATTTCAATTATGGAATTTGAAATTTTGTTCTTTTAATCAGATTATTTTTCCAAAAATACTTTTGCTTTAAAAGCTGTGTAAATATTGTTGACAATATTTTCCTTGTCATTTAATGGATCAGAAAAATATATGAAACAAGGTTACATTGCCCAAATGTTCAGTTTTCTCTAATTCTCCTCAAATATATCAATATATCCGTTCATCTATATATAGATGAATGACTCACTCCTTCATTCCTCCATCTACCTACTTGCCCAGTACATTTTATTGAGAACTGATTTTCTATCAAGGCCAGAGTGAAAGAATCCATGTCTTTGAGAAGAAAAGATCTCAGATTGGCCCTGCTGGTAGCAATGAAGAGTTAGCAAATTGCAGACAGCAAATGTGTGTGAGCCAAACTTAAAGAGATTTAAAAGAAGCAGGGATAAAAAAATAGCACTTTGGTCTGTATTTCAAAAATTTTTAGATAGGCTGTCTTCTACTTTCATGCATACCTCAGCTGGATATTCTATTCTTAATTTGGGGGAGTGGGCAGTCCTAAGACTTGAACTCAGGACCTGGGCATGGCCCTTTACAATTTTGGTGGGTAACTGAAGATAGGAGTCTCATGGACTTTCCTGCAATCCTCAGATCTGAGCCTCCTGAGTAGCTACTAGTATGAGTATGAGCCGTCAGTGCCTGGATCTCTATTTGTTCTTGAGATTTGAGATTAGGTGGAAATCCAACAGTATGGATAAACTTGGAGATATTAACTAAGTAAAATAAGCCAGGCTTATAAGACAAATACTGTGATTTTCCTTACATTGCCACAAGGCAATAAGATTCAAAGAAGTCAAGAGAAGAACGGTGGATGAAAGTAGCTTGGAGGTGAGGAACGCTTAGATATTGGACAAAAGTTCCAGCTTCATTTAGAGAATGAGGATACATGTGTATTACATGTATTGTTCAATCTGGTATAAGCTTAAAAGAAAGAAAACCAGATGAAGTGAGGTTGGGGGTTGAGGGTTGGGAAAAAGTCTTATGTCAAGACTTAATATTAGGATACAGGAGCCAGTTGCCAGTGGTGCATACCTATAATCCTTACTACTCAGCAGGCTGCGTTCTGAAGATCATGGTTCAAAGCCAGCTCAAGCCGGAAAGTCTATCACACTCTCATCTCCAATAAACTACCAAAAAAAGAGCCAGAAATGGAGCTGTGTCTTAAATGGTAGAGAGCTGGACTTGAGCAAAAGCAGCTCAGAGACAGTACCTAGGCCCTGAGGACCATTTTACACACTATAGAATGAATAAAGTGATCTTAGACCTTGCATGTGGCAAGGCAAAATGAACCTCGCCTTTCTGTCTCCTTGGGTTGTTCTTTCTTTCTCATCTTTCTTTCCTCTACTGAGATGTAGTGAGCGTCATCTTCTAATCTCTTTGATCCAAGGCGTCCAGTGGTTTTAGATGAAAAGGTCTATGAAAGAATGGCTAATTGTGTGGCAGACTTTGTTCCATAATGTAATTTTCGGTTCCAGCCACAGTAACTGGTAAAGTGATTTAACCTGAGACCCCATTCATGCTTTTTTTTTTTCTTTTGCATTTTCTGCTACTACTTCTCTCCACTGAGGCTATTAATAGTCAGCCAGACTGAAGATGTGTAGTTTCTTCTGCTTGGCAGAGATTGGCATCAATAACCCAGAGGGCACACAGAAAATAGCTACTGAGAGGAAAGGCGTCTATATGATGCTGGATGATGGATGGGAAAGGAAAAAGAGCTGATAATTTTGAAGGTATTACATGACTGCTGTATTTTAGTGATAAAATAATGCATGTGTTTGTATTATTTGCAATTACCGATGTCTATAGAATTTGCATATATTATCAGTTAGATTCTCATACGTTTATTCCCGTTAAAATTAGTTTTCTGCTTCAGTGAGATTCTTAGATGTTATTTCTCCTTAAAGGAAGGATAAAATAGCATAGTTGGAACTTTTGCTTCAGCTATATTTTAAGAGCGTTTTCTTGAAAATGTGACAAAATTCCCTTTTTGAATCCAACTATTAGGATTTGTTTCACATTAGAATATGTTTCTGACAGTCAGCTGACTTTGGGAGCTCAGGGCTCAGGATATCAGTTGAATGTTGACTTTTTAAAATGTATGAGTTGGTTTAACCTATTGACAGACTGCCAGAAAGAGAGGGGTAAAGGGCTCTTCTGGAACTGAGCTCAGAAAGTCAACTGTGCCAGAAAAACAGAGCCAAACCCATTCCTCTTCACCGACTTTTCAAAGTCCAGGCAGCATGTGGAGTGTGCTGTGGAGTGAAAACCCATTTGGGTGGAGAAATCAGCCACCTCTCCCAGATGCCCTCCTGGGTATCTGCTCACCACTGTGTGGGCCCTGCTCGCTCACCATTCACCTTATTCTGAGCATGTGCAGAACAGAACTCAGTGATAAAGGAAATCGACTTTTCCACAGTGTCCGTGGTATTCTCCCGTTGCCTAAGTGTGTGGCTAAGGGACTCCAGAATGACACGGGTCATATTGTGAGCACAGACGTGAAAAAGTCAACGTTAGCATTGTGTGATCGTAGCTGCCCAGGACAGTATGAGAACATGCAGAGGTTCACTTCCTCGCTTGGTTTATGGAAAAAGGGCCTTAGGATATGATGACCACAACACAGACAGATAATGGTTTATTTAATCCATTTATTTATCTATTTATTGGTAGTACTGGGGATTCATTCAAGGACTTGCTCTTGTCAGGCAAGCATTCTGCCACTTAAGCCATACAAACCCTGACACTTTTTGTTTTTCTTTTCTTTTCTTTTTTCCAGAGAGGGTTTCCTACTTTTGTCTAAGTGGGTCTTAGACTGTGATCCTCCTATGTCTACCTCTTCTTTAACTGGGATTATAGACAGGAGCCACGGAGCTTGGTCTGATGTTTTACGTAACTGAATTCCACTCTGCAAGTATAATTTCAAGCTAGCTTACATTATTGCCCTCTCCTTTTTCCTCTCTCCCTTCTTCTTTCCTTCCATCCTTCCTACTTCTTCTCTACACACTACTGACAAACTATAAACACAAATGATCAGATAAAATAGGGTGTATAATTATAGCATTCTTCACTTCTGAAGCTTGTCACTGAAATTCAAAGTGAATTCTTTAAGGTTAGACCTTTCAAAGTCTTGTTTTTGATTTTTATTAAAACTTTATACCATTAAGCTTCACATAGACTGTTAACTTTGGAAATGGGAGGACACAAATGTGCGATTTTTAAATCTTATCACTTCAAAAGAGGTTTATGTCAGAAGACAGAGACTATATAAGGCATTGGCCAATGAAGTGAGCTAAGGCTTTGGGATTTGAGAGACAGCAAAAGAACTCTTTATAAAATTTGGGAACAAGGATGCTGGGTATTATCCAAGTAGCTTCCCTAACCACAATTCAAATGGTTATCGCGGTATGCTTTAATATATGATCTGTAATGGTAGGAAATCTCTAAGGAAGAAGAAGGAGTTATGAACCTGGTAAGAAGATTATAAATTGACCTTGACAATGTGGCTTAAAATGAGAGATTCTGGCATCCTGGGAACAAGCATTTGTATTTGGTTCTTAGAATGTGTAATCTGCCTTAAAAACCACCCAAGTTATCACCAGCTAGTATTTCTTAAGTTCTTTTAAGAACACACTATCTTAAGATCTCTATGAAAACTCTGACATATGCATGCTCACACAGGGTAAAGGTAGGTCACGTTAATTTTGGAGGCTCTTCATACTCTTTTCCCTAAACGTCTTTGGTAACTATAAGTACCATTGTTCCAAGAAAGAATTTTGTAAATACCAGTGTTGATTCTGATAGAAATGGAAGCCATGGAGCCCCCATCCCAACCCTCTCAGCAAACTGAACCCCAGAGCTGGCTGTACATATGTTGAGCTTACGTTATGGAAAAGGCAGGGAAAAAATCAGCAGAAAAGTAGAAGCTTCACTAGATCCTTCCTGACCCTGAAGAGAAAGATAATTGTTCTGAGTGCTTGTGACTCATGCCTCTAGTCCTACCTACTCAGGAGGCTGAGATCTGAGGATCCTGGTTTGAAGCTAGCCCAGGCAGGAAATGGGATTTTTTTTTTTTTTTTTTTTTTGTCGGTTCTAAGGCTTGAACTCTGGGCCTAGGTGCTGTCCCTCAGCTCTTCAGCTCAAGGTGCTCTGCCACTTGAGCCACAGTGCCACTTCCGGTTTTCTGATGGTTAGTTGGATATGAGTCTCACAGACTTTCTTGCCCAGGCTGGCTTTGAACCACGATCCTCAGCTCTCAGCTTCCTGAGTAGCTAGGATTCCAGGCGTGAGACACTGGTGCCCAGATGAAATGTTTTTTTAAATCTACAATAAACTACCAAAAAAAAAAAAAAAGCCAGTACTAGAGCCTGGCTCAGGTGGTAGACCACTATCCTTGAGCAAAAGAAGCTCAGGGACAGTGTCTAGGCCCTCAGTTCAAGCTCTAGGACCGGGGCGCGCGCGCACACGCACACACACACACACACACACACACGCACACACACATCCAGAAAACAATAATTGCAATAATACTTTGTAAAGATAAGCAAGTGAAAGAGAAGAACCATGATTATGAACATGGTTATTCCGGCAAGCTGAGGCCAATCGACTTGGTTATTTGCAGCCTACAGGACAGAACTTTACAGACTCTTTATGGAGGGCAGATAATGGGACTTGCCAGTATTTCCTCCCATCTCAGTTCTTTAAAACCCTTCCAGACTTTGGAGAGTGAGGGCTGATAGATACACTGAGGTACACTGGACAGAAAAGAAACTTTGTCAGAAATATGGGCATCTTCTCTGTGAAGACTTCATGAATGCTAGGCATTGGTGCTCTCACCTGTCATCCTAATGCCTCAGAGGCTGAGATCTGAGGATCCTGATTCAAAGCCAGCTGAAGGCAGGAAGATCCATGTGACTCTTATTTCCAATTATTCACCAAAAAGCCAGAAGTGGAGTTGTGAGTAAAGTGGTAGGGTAATAGCCTTTGCACAAAAGCTCAGAGGCAGTGCCCAGGCCCTGAGTTCAAGCCCAGGACTGGCACCAAAATAAAGGGGGAATAAAAAGATTGTATAGTATACACACACACACACCACACACACACACACACACACAACACACACACACACACACGATTCACTGAGCACTACAAACCAGCTTAGGTTGTCTTTCCCTCCTTCTGTCCCTCCCTCCCTCCTTCCTTCCTTCTTTCCTTCCTTCCTTCCTTCCCTCCTTCCTCCTTCCTTCCTTCCTCCTTCCTTCCTTCCTTCCTCTTCTTTCCCTCCTTCCTTCCTCTTTCTTTCTTTCTCTCTTCCTCTTTCTTCCTTTTCCTTCCTTCCTTCTTTTCTCTTTCTTTCTTTCTTTCTTTCTTTCTTTCTTTCTTTCTTTCTTTCTTTCTTTCTTTCTTTCTTTCTTTCTTTCTTTCTTTCTTTCTTTCTTTTCTTCTTTCTCTCTTGTCCTTTCTTTCTCTCTCTTCCTCTTTCTTACCCTTTCTTCCTTCCTTTCCTTCCCTCCTTCCTTCCTTCCTTCCTTCCTTCCCTCCCTCCCCTCCCTCCCTCTTTCTTTCCTTCCTTCCTTCCTTCCTCCTTCCTTCTTTCCCTCCTTCCTTCATTCCTTCCTTCCCTCCCTCCTTCCTTCCTTCTTTCCCTCCTTCCTTCCTTCCTTCCTCTTTCTTTCTTTCTCTCTTCCTCTTTCTTCCTTTTCCTTCCTTCCTTCCTTCCTTCCTTCCTTTCTTCTTCTTTCTTTCTTTCTTTCTTTCTTTCTTTCTTTCTTTCTTTCTTTCTTTCTTTCTTTCTTTCTTTCTTTCTTTCTTTCTTTCTCTCTTGTCCTTTCTTTCTCTCTCTTCCTCTTTCCTACCCTTTCTTCCTTCCTTCCTTTCCTTCCCTCCCTCCTTCCTTCCTTCCTTCCTTCCCTCCCTCCCTCCCTCTTTTCTTCCTTCCTTCCTTCCCTCCCTCCCTCCCTCCTTCCCTCTTTCTTTCCTTCCTTCCTTCCTTCCTTTCTCTTTCTTTCTTTCTTTCCTTCCTTCCTTCCTTCCTTCCTTCCTTCTTTCTTTCTTTCTTTCTTTCTTTCTTTCTTTCTTTCTTTCTTTCTTTCTTTCTTTCTTTCTTTCTTTCTTTCTTTCTTTCTTTCTTTCTTTCTCTGTACCATAGCTTGAACTCAGAACCTGAGCACTGTCTATTAGCTCTTTACTTGATGTTAGTGCTCTATCAAAGCTCCATGTCCCGCCTTGTGATGATTAATTGGAGATAAGAGTCTCACTGACTTTCCTGCCTGGGCTGAGTTTGAACTGTGACTCTCAGATCTCAGCACCCTAAGTAGCTAAGATCAGAAGCATAAACTACTGGCACCTGGCTACTTTCCTTATTTTATAATTAAAACCATGAGAATGGGTTCACTCTTGAACTCACTAAGCTGATAAAATGGGAAAAGGATGGAAACATCAGGAAGATGATCATATGACCATCTAGGTATAGGAAAGCATAAATACTTGTTTGACTCCTTCACAGCCCTTCCTTCCTGAGTAGCCTGAGATTTCATGTCTACATTTTCAATATATTTGTTCATATGTTCCGTTAGAGACTAATGTCTTCCAAAACCAGTTTCCAGCTAGGGCTACACAACATATTATGGCTTTCAGTAGGGTTAATGGCAGAGCTGTGGTTTAAATGAGATGGTGCTGTTTCCAATGGCTCACCCTGTCCTCATACCCTTTCTTCAGAGAGACTTCCTTTAAACAGTCAGGGCAGATTGAGGGAGAGTTACTAACAAAGCCCCAAAGGGCTTCAAATGCATATTTATCCCTTTATCCTACACAGGCACACACACACCACACACACACACACACACACACACACACACACACACACACACACGTGCACGTACACATACACCCCCCCCCCCCCGGTTCCTTTTGAGGCTACAAATTACTTCTAGGATAAATTATCGTTATTAAAAGAACCAGCGGCAAAGAAATGAGGGCAAATGTTTCACTTCATATAATGTGGTCAGCTGTGGAAAAATTTAGAACTTTTGAAGACTAGCTTTCCAAGTTCTTAGCCTCATGAAAGCATGATTATATGTGCTAATAGGAACCATTGCTCCGCCTGCCCTTTCCCAAGCTCTTTGTCTCAGAGGACAGGCCACTGGCTTCTTTGTTTGAACCTGTCCGACCTGAATCTTCCTGGATGAGAGTGCCTTTGAAGGCTCTGAAAAGGAATCAAAAGTGTTAAAAATTTCCCCATGATGTCATTCATCGGGCAGCAATGACTTCAGGACCTAATTCATCTTGAGCAGTGTATATACCTAGAAGCATTTTGTCTTCTTACTGAGGACAGCAAAAAAAAAAAATGTCCTTTTCAGCTGGTAGAGAGAGAATGGTGAGGAGGGATGGAGGGAGGGTCGGTGGCTGGCGTTGGGACAACTGGGTCATTGGGGGAAGTGTCTGATGATTCTTGTTCTTGCCAAATAGGCTTTCTCCAGTTGTTTCAGAGTCTTCAAAATGCTAATAAAATGAATTTGCATTCTCTTTTCTATTGGCTAGGGCATGTATGAGAGCAAGTACACATACAACTGCTATCATAGATAACCTTTGAAATCTTCGTGGTTTAACACAACGGAGGTTTCTCATGAAATGTAGGAGGTGGTGGAGATAGGAGTCCTGGAAGGGAAGGGTGGTATGGAAGTGACTCTGGTCCACTCAGTCATCTGGAAACCCAAACATACAAATGTATGGTAACTGAGGTTGTACTGGGAGGGGACATCTGGTCTACCCTGTAGGAAGAAAGAAGTGGAAAACGTACATATGTACTCACCTTAGCCACTTGGTATGGAAATGACACAAACCACTGCCCTTGGTGTTCTAGATGACAGAACACTTGGAATCTTGCTTTGCTACTGCTCTTGAAACAACTTGGTACCTGCAAGAGGCACTTTGGTGAACATGTGATTGTCCTGCTCTATGACAACGGTCAGCCATGGATCCAGGGACAGCAATTGAACCTGATCTTGGTAAAAATAAGTAGTAAAATGAATTGATTAGGATGATCTGAGGTGGCTCTAAAAATGAATGGGGATATTTTGGGGGTGAAGCTATAGAAACTATATGACTGTTTTGCTAAAATGAGGGTGCCTAAAGGATGAATTTGATGTATGTGTGTGTGTGTGTGTATGTGTAGGTGTGTGTGTGTGTGTATGTGTGTGTGCATGTGGGTGTACTAGTACTAGGGACTTGAACTCACAGGGCCTGAACACCATCCTTTAGCATTTTTGCTCAAGGCTGGCACTCTTCCATTTGAGCCATGCTTTACTTTCAGCTCTTTATGGTTGCTAACTGGATTTAAGAGTCTCACAAACTGCCCTGCGGGAGCTGATTTTAAACCATGATTCTCATATCTCAATCTTCTGAGAAACTAAGATTATAAGTGTGAGCCATTGATGCCTGGTTAAAATTGATTTTAAGAAAATCTCTGTACACCCACTCAATATCTGAATCCTCAGAAGGAATTTTGGTCCACGTTGGGTCACTTGGTTGCTCCTCAGATGTATCCAGAGATAATTCCTTAAAAGGAAATAAAAATAATCAAAGAAAATGGAGTGAATGAAAAGCAGTTAAATAAATGTCCATTCTCTATCTTTCACGGGGAGAATTCAGCCAATTACTACATCCTAAAGATCAACATTTATCAAATATGATGGGTATCAGAATTGAAATTACAGGTATTTGAAGCCAGAGAATGGAATAACTGCTTTTATACTTAGCACCATATATTCCTTTTCTTAATTTTCTTCATGATATCACATAGTGGAAAAGTCTGGAAGGGGCAACATTTATCAAGATGAGTTCTTACAAACTGATTTGTCAAATTGAAGCCTCAGTGTATAACTATTTAGATAATGAAAAGAACACTCAAGAAAAAAAATAAAATTATGCCAGTGCTCAAAAATGAAATTATACTAGTGCTCACAAAGGTATCTGCTGCTGTCACAAGTTGTCTTGGATGCTTTGATAGAGAAACCAGGACCATATCTTACACCTCTGAGCTGGAGAAGGAATGGAGATTATATATGTATATACTTTAAAACAGAATTTTGGCCCTGTGAGGCATGAGAATTCAAAGCTTAAACATAAAAGTATCTGTGAAGTCTAAGAACTTCAGATCTGACCAGATCTAAGAGTTCATAAAAGGTGGTAAAAATTATTTTCCTCCCTCCCTCCCTCCCTCCCTTCCTTCCTTCCTTCCTTCCTTCCTTCCTTCCTTCCTTCCTTCCTTCCTTCCTTCCTTCCTTCCTTCCTTCCTTCCTTCCTTCCTTCCTTCCTCCCTTCCTCCCTTCCTCCCTCCCTCCCTCACTCCTTCCTTCCTCCCTCACTTCTTCCTCTTTTTCTCTCTGTTGGTTAATTCTTATAAATATATTTTATTAGGTGGTAATGAATATGGATCCAATACTCAAGAAGGAAACAGGCACCGAAGGAGGAGAGTTTATTGTTCGCTAGTGTCCAGATTCATATGAAAAGACCCTCATTGGTCTTATTTGGGTCACAATGGAATTGTTGCTTCCAGGGGGAATGGGATGGGCTTTGTTAGGTTAGCATCTTTGTGGCAGGACTGTGAGGAGGAGGTGTCATGTGACTGACAAGTCACCAGGTGGGAATAACACTATTTCCTAATAAAAAACATACAAACAACAGAAAAGTGCTTCTCCCATAAAATCTCAGCAAAATAAGCAATCAAAACCACAGACCAAATTATGTAAAACAACAAACCTACATTGTTTCCTCCTGGATTCTGTGCAGGAGGTTCTTCAGATTTACCTGTGCTGACGGTGCTGATTTCTGGGCACAGCTGGTGCCTCAGTTGGGCTTGGGATGTGCCATAACTGGATCTGGTGACTGGCAGTTAATCAAGGGGCCCCTCAGTCTTCATGTTCTTCATACTCCCATAGCCTGAGCTTGTGGTCATCCCGGCTTTCCAACAAACTTCAAGGAGAGTGAGCAAGGGAGCATGCCAATGCACAAGCACTTTGTAAGTTTCTGCTGCGCCACAAGGCTAAGGCAATCACATGACCAAGGTTAGGTCCAATGAAGAGAGTAACAAACTTCACCTTGATATGAGGAGCTGCAAAGTCACATGGCAAAAGTGCTTGCTTGAAAGGATGGGAAGAATCGAACCAATTCTGCAACCTAACACAATGCATTCTCTCTCTCCCTCTCTTTCTCTCCCTCCCTCCCTCCCTCCTTCCCTCCCTCTTTCTCTCCCTCCCTCCCTCCCTCCCTCCCTCCCTCCCTCCCTTCCTCCCTTCCTCCCTTCCTCCCTTCTTCCCTCTTCTTCCTCTCTCTTTCCCTCTCTCTTTCTCTCCATCCTCCCTTCCTTTATTTGTGCCAGTCTTAGGGCTTGAACTCAGGGTCTGGGTTCTGTCCCTGAGCTTTTTTTTTGCTCAAGACTGGCACTCTCCCACTTGAGCAACACCACTACTTCTAGCTTTTTGGTAGTTAACTGGAGATAAGAGTCTCCTAGACTTTCCTGCCTAGGCTGGCTTCTAAGCACTATCCTAAGATCTCAGCTTCTGAGTAGCTAGGATTATAAGCCTGAGCCACTGATGCCTGGTGACTATGTGGTTTCAATGGCTAAAAATATACTTAATTTTTCTTTCTGTGTGCTGAGAAACAGACTCCACGTTCCTTAGGTTTTTACTGAATGTCCTTGAATGGTGCAAAGACTAAGGAGATAGCATAAAGCGTCACGCTTTAAGAAATGCTAGATGCACTATTATGCTTATTTGTTTTGTTGATTCTCTGGAGAGGGCCAAATTTAATACAACAAAGAACATTTATTAAGGGGCATACTGTATCTAACTGCAATTCAGAATATTGTGCTCCTAGATTATAAGGTAAATAGAAATAGCAAGGACAAGACAATTATGCTAGTATTTTAAACACACAGACACACACACACACACACAAAATCCATGAGCTGGGTACCAGTGGCTCATGCCTGTAATCCTAGCTACCCAGGAGTCTGAGATCTGAAGATTGTGATTTGAAGCCATCATGAGCAAAAAATCCATGAGACTCATCATCTCCAGTTAACCAGAATGGAGGTGTGGTTTAAGCCGGAGAGCACCAGCCCACTAGGCTCTAGCAAAAAAAGCTCAGAGACAGAACTCAGGCCTTGAATTAAAACTTCAAGACTGGCACCAAAACCAAAAAACCAAAAAACCAAAACAAAAAGCCATGAGTACTCCACTAGTCTTAGAAAATGAAATAAAACCAGACAATTGAAATCAGATTTGATTAAATTGCCAAGATAGAATATTTTTTGGTTATTCTAATTAAGTTCTTCGTTTAGCATCAGAAAAAAGTTATTCTTCCTATTGAAATTAGACATAATCTGAGCCATAAATAAATGTCCATTTTTCCTTAAATGACCCATGGATTGAGACAGAAATCAGAAATGAAGGAAAAAAAGAATTTCATTTTGACAGACTATCTGGATAAGAAATGATGATATTCTGGAATGAGAAAATAATGCCTTCAGGACATTTTCCTTCCTTGTCATAGTGTAACTTTTTAGTTGCAACCCTCCTTTCAAAATTAGATAACAGAATTTGCATATTTCATTTCTCAATTATCCATGGTAGCAGAAATGGAAAATGACTGGGGATGAAAGAATATAGATAATTGGTATCAACAATTTCCAAGCCTCATTACTTTATTTCTTCTAATAATTTTAATCTATTTTAATCTACACTCTCCTCCTACTTGAGCTTTTAATCAGAATTGTAAGAAATAACTCAGGGAACATTATTTTGATTTTTAATTCTTTATTTCTAGGTGATATGTTTTTTTTTTAAAGGTACAGAGATACCCCAAAGCAGAAATATGTCCTTCATTCAGAAAAAGGGCAAATGAGGACAATTGGACATTATCTGAGAGCAGCCTCTTTTAGATGTGGACCAGCTTATTAGGAAAAGGTTAGCCTTGGTGGACTAATAGGATGGGCATCTGGAGAGGACTAATAGGGTGTAGGAAGTGGGAATGACAGGAAAGGCTTCTGTCAAGCTATTAAAAAATCTCAACCTATGAAAGTGGTAAGATCCTACAGGGAGCTGGGTATATGTAGCACACATCTCCAATCCTGGCTATTCAGGAAGCGGACACTGGAGACTCTAAGTTTGAAGCCAGCCTGGGCAGGAATGTCAGTGGGACCTTTCTCTTCAATTAACCAGCAAAAAGCCATAAGTAGAGATATGGCTCAAATGGTAAAACACCAGCTTTGGACAGAAAAAGCTAAGGAGCAGTGCCCAAGCTCTGAATTTAAGATCAGTACTGGCACAAACAAAACAAAAACAATACAAAACAACAAAACAAAACAACACAAAAAAACAACAATGAACTGGTAGAACAAACTGGAGTGCTAAGGTTGAGAAAGGACAATTAAACCAAGAGTCTAGCAGCAGGTACACTCTATCTGTATTTTTTGAGTGACTACCTAATGCAATTAGAGGATTTATGACACAGGAGCCCTAACGCTACTCTTTTTGCAGCCCTGACATTATTACCCAAATCATGCATTGAAATTCCAATTCTGAGGAGGGACTTTCTTCCAGTAGGAAGTAAACCTTAGTCCTATGTTCTCAATTCCTTAAACCCTGAGGCAAGTCTTCTTAACACCCATTAGTAAATGCAGGAACCGAGATCAAGGGAAATCTGAGCTGGTCTCTGTGTGAGACTACATGCAGTAGGCTGAAAATGGAGAAGAACTGGCAACCAAAGCATTTGACATCCTTTGGAACATGTGGTCCAAACTGCCAAGTGAGATGACTTCGTTTTCTCATTGCTTAGCAAGTTCGACCCCTTTAGAAGATCAGTTATGTTATTCTTCTCATTGTAACTTATCCCTAGGTTCTCTAAACATGTTCTGCTTTAAGATGAACTAGATTTAGATGATCAGCTTGGCATGGAAGACCTTTAGTAATAACAAGATCAGGCCTTTGGCAAGCACATATTGTATGGTGAACAGTGTTCTGGACCTGATGATACATACAAGAGTATGTGATCTTACTGAAGTCAGGCTTTTAGTTTTAAAAAAAAGATAATTTTACATAATAATCCTAAATTATGAAACGGTACGTCATGAGTGGTAAAGATTCTGAAGCAGGAATAATGCATAGAGTCAGAGAAGCTCTTGAGCAGGGAACAGATGGGTTGGGTCTTAAAAGATTGCCAGGGAATATGAAAGGGTTTCTGACAGCTGTCATGGTTAGGGTAGGTCCTCTTTCTGAGCGGTAACATTGGAGACAAGTTAATATTGCCATTGGTCCTATAAATACTTGGGGCAGGAACATTCTGGGTAGAGAGAATGAAGGCAGAAAAAGGTTGGAGGGCTGGGAAGGTGGCTCAGTGGTAGGGCACTTGCCTTGCACGCATGAGGCCCTGGGTTCGATTCCTCAGCACCACATAAGCAAAAAGAAAAAAAGCTGGAAATGGCACTGTGGCTCAAGTGGTAGAGCGCTAGCCTTGAGCTGAAGAGCTGAGGGACAGCGCCCAGGCCCAGAGTTCAGGCCCCACGACCGGACCTCCCCTCCAAAAAAAAAGAAAAGAAAAAAAGAAAAAGATTGAAAAACTTTTCATCTAGTTTAACAAACAAAAGGAGAGCTAGAGTCAGCGGCTTATTCCTATAATCCTAGCTATTCAAGAAAGTGAGATATAGAAATCATGATTTGAAGTTAGTCTGGGCAGAAGAGTCCCACAGACTCCATCTGCAATTAAGCAGCCAAAAAAGCTGTCCTGGAGGTGTGGCTCATGTGGTAAAGCATTAGCAGTAGGTGAAAAAAGCTCTCTCTGTGTCTGTCTCTCTGTCTTTCTGTCTCTGTCTCTGTCTCTCTCTCTTTCTCACACACATACAGAAAATTAGTGTGACTGGCATGTATTTAGTTGGGATATCTGTGAGAGAGGCAGAAGATTTTATCCTGTGAGTGTGATGCTAATTTCACACAGTGAGAAACTACTCACAATATAAAAAGATGGCAGATAGTATTGAATATCCATTTTGAACTTGTGAGCATAACCTTTTTTAGTGTTCATCTCAATAAAGATTATAGGATAAGATGTACATACCTTCTGCCTTTGTGTTCCTCTCCTAATTTTCTCCTTTGGTCTCATTATGTGTGAATACCGAGAGACCTGTATAATTTATCATGTCCCAGTGTATTTTAGATACAGCTTCCATATATTTCTCTCTCTGAATTTTGCTTACCTCACGTAACATGATTTGTTCTAAGTCTGTCCATTTCCCTACAAATGACATGATATTCTTTCTAATGGCTGTGTAAAATTCCATCATGTATAGGTACGGCATTTTTTAATCCACTCATCTATTGTAGGGCATCTGGGCTGCTCCCATAACTTGGCTATTTTGAATAGTGCAGCAATGAACATGGAAGTATAAATGTCTTTACAGTATCCTGGCTTGTGATGCTCAGGGTAGATGCCTAGGAGTGATATGGCTGGGTTATAGGGAAGGTCTATGTTTAATTTTTTGAGGAATCTCCAGACTGCTGTCCAGAGTGATTGTATTAGTTTACATTGCCACCGACAGTGCAAATAGGGTTCCCTTTTCCCCACATCCTGCCAACATTTGTTGTTGCTTGAATTCACGATGTTGGCCACTGCAACTGCGGTGAGACAGATTCTCAGGGTTGTCTTGATTTGCATTTCCTTTATGCGCAGGGATGATGATTATTTCTTCATGTGTTTCTTTGCCACTTATCCTTTCTTCAGAGAAGTCTCTTTGACTCCTTTGCTCATTAAGTGATTGGTTTATTAGCTTTGGCTGGGGTTGATTTCTTGAGCTCCTTGTCTGTGGTGATAACAATTGGTTTGATTTTGGGTTTGGATTCAGTTTGCTGTGAGCATGCCTTTTAAAGTAAGATCAAGGAATGTCATTTTCTTCAGTAAAGAGTTCTTGTGGAAGACCTAGGGCAGAAAGTTGAATTTATCCAGCTGTGCATTCTACAAGATACTTTTATGGAAACAAAGAGCAAGGAAGAAGAGGACTCAGGAAGTTGTGATGCCTTCTGAGGGCTGGTGTGGTGGCTGTCTCATTTTTCTCCTGATTGTTGAGGAAGGGATGCCTGATTTACGGTGATGCCATGAACTGGATGGTGCTTTACTCATCATACTTACTTGCGGCCTAACAGAAGAAGGCTCTGCATTTCATGCCAGAGTACCTAGGAGTTGCATGAAGGGGCAGAGTGTGCAACCTGGGATTGTGGGAAGCATGCTTTATAATGTCAGGAGGGTGACAGTGCCCCTTGATTTCCACTGGGGGATGCGCTTAGTTTCTATTGGAGGATGTGGTTAGGCCCCTGTGGGCTTTCAGGGACGCATGCTTCTCAGGGAGGAAATGTAGAAACTGTTTCTGGTCTCCATGATATGGAGGGTTGTTTGGCTGGAGGGTTTCCTCTGTGGGAGTAGAGTGGGAAGAGAAACGTGCACCAAGGCCATTCAGTTTGCCAGATTGTTTCCAAATGTCAGCAAAGCACATAACACCAAACCTTAATTCTCAGCTTGCACTATAGCAGAGATGCTGGGGTAAAGCATGATAGATGATAACGATGTGGTAATGGACTGAAGACCTTTATCTGTTTGGAGAATTACTCTAATGGGAGTCAGGCGTGAGTAGCTCATGCCTGTAATCTTAGTTACTCAGGAGGCTGGGATCTGAGGATTGTGGTTGGAGGCCAGCTGGGGCAAAAAAAAAAAAAAAAAAAAATCTGAGAAACTTATCTCCAGTTAATCACCAGAAATCTGGAAGTGGATCTGTGGCTCACGTGGTAGAACATTAGACCTGAGGAAACAAAAACAAAAACAAACAAACAAAGCTCAGGGATAGTGCCCAAGCCCTGAGTTCAAGCCCCAAGACCAACATAAAAAAAAAATGACTGGAATAGCAAAGTGAACCCAGAGGTTAGAAGATGGTTGCCAGAGAGGGTATTTTGAAATTGTTACCACAGGCAGGGGTTGCAGTGAGTTGAGACTGGGATGATCTTTGCAAATGGGTGTCTGAAGAGAACCTGGCTGGTGTAGAGAGGGATCATCATGACTGACATGGTGAACCTTGGAGACTCAGAATTCTGGTGGTGACAGAATGATAGGGGCACAATGCGGTTAGTTTAAAAAGGATCTAAGCCTAAGTAAGCCACCAGGCTAGAGTTCTGGGAATTGTTCTAGATTTTTTGGGGGGAGGCGGGGGGAAGAGAGATGACCTCCAGGACATGAAGGGGTTGTGATGCTTTCCAGATGGGCCAGATTGGCAGTGTGGCTGTCTTGGTGGCTCTGTGAATCCCATGTCACTTTGTCTCCAGCACTTCGGCATGGTGATTGCCATGAGATGTTGATTAGCTAGAATACTGCTAATAGAAAGTTCTGGAACACCAATCACTACCCTTCAGAGTGGTTGGGTAAAAGACCTGATTATTTCCTTTCCGTTTTAGTAGGTTACAAGAATCCCTTGGTTACCAGGCCTAACTTAATCATTCAACAAGCATTTATTTATATCTTTTTTTCCCCTTCTAGACATACTAGTAGATGCTGAGGATCAGATAGAGAACATGGCTGAAACTCTTCTTGGGTGTCTTCCTTGCCGATGATATACTTGGGAATATAGATATGGAAATAAGTAAATAAATAAGTGAATGAGTAAATAAGTAAACAATAAATAAGTAAATAATAAGTCAATAAGTCAATTTGAAATAAAATTTTCAAATTTCTTTTTTTTAATTTCTTTTTTATTGTGAAAATACTGTACAGAGGGGTTAGAATTACATGGGTAAGATAATGAGTACATTTCTTATCAAGCATTGTAGCCTCCTCCTTTGTTTCCCCTTCCCATCTCTTCCCATCCTCCCCCTGCCCCACCACAAAATTTTCAAATTCCTGTCCACAGTAAAAGTACCTAGCAATTTAGTGTAGCAAGGGCTGGCTAGGGGAAATGTGTGTGCTTAGAGGGGCATTTCACATAGGCATCCTATGAGAGAAGCTTCTTGAATGGAAGATCTTGAACGATCAGCCCCCCCAGACTGAGATCTGAAAGATGATTGGAGGGACAAGTGCTGGTGTTGGATGAGTGGGTGAACATGGTAGGGGGTAAACAAGGTGTTCAGGATAAGGACACAAGCATGTTTCAACTCTCTTCTGAATGTTCCCTACTTCTTATCCTTGACATACTCTCATCAACAAAGGTAGCAGTGGTGCTCACTGGACACTATGTGCAAAATGAACTATACAACTTGTGGGTGGGGATGGGAGGGAAACACTGGGAGAGAGGGAGCAAAGAGTGACATTGTCCTAAAAGAAATGTACACACGACTTGACTTACGTAACTGCAACCCTACATCACCTTTAAAAGAATAATTTTAAAAACCCAGAACACCAGCCAAAGCATTGGTGCTGAGAAATCTTGCTGACCTCTGCCCCTTACAGTGTATCTCACTAGCTCACATTAAAGAACTTCCTATCATTTTCATTAAGACAATACTCTCACATAATGAAAGCACGTGTCGCCGTGAACCATTTAATCATTTTATAACTCGATTCTGCTTTTTATGAAATGTATACCCTAGATGGTCTAAACCTGGAGGGGCCATCCTATCTGGTTTTCCATGAGTAGTATGGAGCTGAGTATGTAAACAGTGGTGAAGATGCCTAGGCTTCCTCAGAACAAGGAGAAGAGTTATCCTACGCAAGAGATGCAGACACTTGAAGAGGTAAACACACATACACAAACATATTCATAGAGAGACCCTCTCATAGTTTCTGCTTGCCCTCCCTCCCTCCCTTCCTTCCTTCCTCCCTCCCTTCCTTCCTTCCTTCCTTCCTTCCTTCCTTCCTTCCTTCCTTCCTTCCTCCCTCCCTCCCTCCCTCCCTCCCTCCCTTCCTTCCTTCCTTCCTTCCTTCCTTCCTTCCTTCCTTCCTTCCTTCCTTCCTTCCTTCTTGCCTGCCTTCCTGCCTTCCTTCCCTCTTTCCCTCCTTCCCTCCCTCCCTTCCTTCTTCCCTCCCTCCCTCTCTCCCTCCTTCCCTCTCTCCCTCCTTCCCTCCCTCCCTTCCTTCCTTCCTTCCTTCCTTTCTCTTTCATTCTTTTTTCCTTCCTTCTCTCCCTCCCCCTCTCTCCCTTCTCTCATTCATTCATTCATTCATTCTTTTCTTCCCTGTTTGAGACTTGAATTCAGGGCCTTGGTGTTGCCCCTGACCTTTTCTGCTCAAGTCCGGTGTTCTACCCTTTGAGCCATTGCTCTACTTTGGGAGATAAGAGTTTCACAGACTTTCCTGCCCCAGCTGGCTTTAAACTATAACACTCAGATATCTGCCTCCTGAGTATCTAGGATTATAGGCTTGAGCCACCAGTGCATGGTATGGCTAATTTCTTTTGAAAAGGAAAACAAAACTCAGGTCTTTAAAAATTTCAAATTTCTACCCAAAGTAAACATACCTAGCAAGAAAATAGAGAACTCAGCCACTCAAGCTCAGAAGCAGACCTTTTCCTTGATTAGCCTCTGGATGAAAGCAGAGTTAACACTTGGAACTCAGTGTTTGACTTCAGCCTTGAGTAGAGAATTCTGCTAACATGTGCCAGATTTCTGACCTTTGGACACCCTGAAATTACAGATTTCTGTGTCTTTAAAGTCATCACATTTGTGATCATTTGTTTTGCAGTAATAGGAATGCAGAATGGTAACTGCACTTCCCCCTCGGTCTGTTTCAAGGAACACAGCAGAAAACCCATGTCAAATATTTAGCTCAGTGCCTGGCCCGTCATAAACACAGTAAGAAGTAGTTGTGCGCTGTATGAATTCAACTTCATGAAAGACATTTAATCTGGCTAGACCTGCTTTTTCTCACCCCTGATGTGATTATACTAGAGTGAAATTTTTACAAGCTCTGAAAGTTGTTTTCAAGTGTGCAGGGATTTCTGAAAAGCAAGGACAACTTTCAAAACCTGGTCTCCTAAGGAGGAAGTTGGTCATATTCTGGAAATGGGAACTTCCATGATCAACACAGGCCTTCCAATACAACTGACACCATGTGAGACTTTAGTCACTAAGGTATCCTTTGTAGACAGTTCAGGGGGAAAAAAAAGTTCCTGATTGTTTTTGGAGGGAACAAAAGCCAGACTACCACACAGGAAAGTGTACTGTCAACAATTAGGACTGGCTTGTCATGTCTTTCAGGAAATAAGGCCCACTGTCAAAAGGCTTAAGTTTTATTAGAAACTACTAAACAAAGAACATCCCAAATAAAACACACAAAGTCGATGGTATGTTTAAAAACTCATTCAGACCATCATTTTACTAAAACCACGTGCTTTCAGACTGCAAGTGACCTATGCAATTTCAATCACTGAGAGGAAAAGTGTATCAAGTAGGTGCTAATATACCTTTATTAGGGCCTATAACTTCAAAATTAAGTTTTTCAGACCTACTCAGGTTGAACCTCATTAACCATCCTCCTCTTTCAGATGGAGATATTAGACAGCCACCAATTCGCACAACTGTGTTAAAAAAAAAAAAAAAAGCCGAGTTCCTGGATTTCACAGTATTTGTTAACAATGTGCAAATATCAGCTCTAAAACCTGTGTTTGGGCTGGACACCACAGCCACAGTGAGATTTTTTTTTCTTTTTTAATGTGCTCATTATAGAACCCACAGGTGCAGTCATAAAGGATCAAGGATAAACTTTCTAGCAACTTGTCATAGATAGTTTGGTCCTTTGATGTTGGCAAGCTGGAAGGCAAGGCTCTCTGCCTTCCTTTTCCAAGAGACTGTATAGAAGCTTTGGTAAAGAGAGAGAGAGAGAGAGAGAGAGAGAGAGAGAGAGAGAGAGAGAAAGAGAGAGAGAGAGAGAGAGAGAGAAAGAGACAGAGACAGAGAGAGAGACAGAGAGAGAGAAAGAGAGAGACAGAGAGACAGAGGCAGACAGAGACAGACAGAGACAGAGAGACAGACAGACAGAGAGAGAGACAGAGAGAATAGGAAAAGAAGCCTTGTGAGATTCTGAAGTAGACATACCACATTCACGCAGACATGCCTTCTCCATTTCCCTGCTGTTAAATTGCCTTATAACGGCTTAATGTGTGCATGTATCTGCAGTCCTCTTTACAATTACCTTTAAAGGTGACAGCTTTAAGCATTGACCTATGGCATTCCTGTGGTATTCCACGGGCCTGGGAGCACCTAAGAGGGAATTGTCATAAAGGTTGCTAAGATGAGATCATTTGCATTTAGCGTTGGGGTCTCCTATTAATGTCTCTTGAGAGGAGAAGATCCACCATATTTGCTGTTTTACTACTTGTGCCTTTAGTTCTAATGCACCAACGCCTCTATAGCAACTCAGATTTCGGTACTATTTCGATAGTATATAGGCTTATTTTCCTCTCTTGTTGTTACATATTGTTTAAAGTCCCTTTCTCTAAATAACTAGGTGAAATTTTCTTTTACCTAATTTTCTCCTCTTCCTCCTCCTCCTCTTCCTCTTCCTCCTTCTCCTCTTCTTCTTCCTCTTTTCCTTCCTCTCCTCCTCCTCTTCTCCTTCCTCTCCTCCTCCTCTTCTCCTTCCTCTCCTCCTCCTCTTCCTCCACTTCCTCCTCCTCCTCCTCCTTCTTCTTCTTTTTGCTGGTCCTGGTGCTTGAACTCTGGGCCTGGACACTGCCCCTGAGCACCACGACCACTTGAGCCACAGCTCTGCCTCTGGCCTTTTCTGAATAGCTTGTTGTAAATAAGTCCCATGGACTTTCCTGTCTGGGCTGTTTTTAAACCATGATCCTCAGACCTCAGCCTCCTGAGTAGCTAGGATTACAGGTGTGAGCCACTAGCAGCTGGCTTCTTCTTTTCTCTTCTCTCTTCTTTCCTTCTTTCCTTCCTTTCTTTCTTTCTATCTTTTCTTTCTTTTCTTTCTTTCTTTCCTCTTGTTGGACATGGGGCCTGAACCCTGGGCCTGGGCGCTGTCCCTCAGCTCTTCAGCTCAAGGCTAGCGCTCAACGCTTGAACCACAGCACCACTTCCAGCTTTTTCTGCTTATGTGGTACTGAGGAATCGAACCCAGGGCCTCGTGCATGCAAGGCAAGCACTCTACCACTGAGCCACCTTCTCAGTCCCTTCTTTCTCCTTTTTTTTGGTCTTCTTTTTTTCTTTCTTCCTTCCTTCCTTCCTTCCTTCCTTCCTTCCTTCCTTCCTTTCTTTCTTTCGTTCTTTCTTTCTTTCTTTCTTTCTTTCTTTCTTTCTTTCTTTCTTTCTTTCTTTCTTTTCTCTCTCTTTCTTTTCTTTCTTTCTTTCTTTCTTTCTTTCTTTCTTTCTTTCTTTCTTTCTTTCTTTCTTTCTTTCTTTCTTTCTTTCTTTCTTTCTTTCTTTCCTTCCTTCCTTCCTTCCTTCTTTCTTTCTTTCTTTCTCTCTTCCTTTCTACTTTCTTCTTTATTGCTCTTTAAAAAATTTTAATTTGTTTAATGAACAGGCTTTAATTTGTTTAATGAACTTACCACCCTGCATACGATGTTTAACTTTTTGTTGCTTTTAAGGTAAAACCATGAATTCTGCATATGGAGACCACCCTGGGTTCTCTTGGCTGGTGCTCTTCAGTGTATCAGTGCAATCTATACTTGATGTTTCTATCCTAAGTAGAGTGAATCCCTGGGAGGGTGTTCATAACTATAATTATACTAGAGTGAATGCACTTGGCCCCAGACATCCTTAAATGATCCCAAGGATTTTCTGGAGTGATCTTGGATGGCGTGGAGTCCTCACAATTGGCCCCCAGAAAACCTACAACAAAGTTGACCACCGCCTTTCCGTGAACCATTTTACCATTAAGCAGGAGAGCCTTGGCTGGACATCAGTTTAGCTAACGGAGCAGCGGGAAACCTGTTGTTTCCTTACTTAGAGACCTGAAAACTCAGCAGGGATGCTTCAAACCTCAAGTTGGGGTTGGTTTTTATAAAAAGCATTTCCTGTGGAGACAGGCAAATGTGAAACTGGGGCTGGCTGAGGCTATACATTTTATATAACATTTCTTTTGTTATAAAGTATGTTGAAAATAGCCTTAATGTACCTTGTGAAGGGCTTGCATTCATTGTTAGGCAGGTGTTCCCTAAGGGCAGGTTCAAAACACATTACTCTGATGGGAAATAAACTGTGTGCTTAGAGCCCTTAGCTGTGTCAGATGGGGGTCTCTGGATAGGGGTGGTCTCGGTAGTAACTTTTACTGTACACATTTGATGTGTATATTTGATTCATGCTGCCTCATTTGGCTGCATGTGCCATATCTACCTACCTATAAATTTAAGACAATATTAGAATTAGCTTGTGTTTTCATGGCAGGAATGTAACAGCTATTTCTATGGCCATCTACTATGTGGTTTTGATTATAAAATCTAGTGATTATGTTAAGTTGGTGGAGAACAGGGTCAGAACAGGCTTGGCTATGATTCTGTTTCTTGGTCTAAAATAACTTTGACCTTCAAGGAAATAATAAATAAGTGGCTACATCCAGCAGAAAGAAATATAAACGTTGTTGTTGGGGGCTTATACCTGTAATCCTAGCTACTGAGGAGGCTGAGATATGAAGATTGTGGTTCAAAGCCTGGTCAGAAAAGTCTATGAGACTCTTATCTCCAATTAGCTAGCAAGAAGCTGGAAGTAGAGCTGTGGCTTAAATGGTAGAGTGCTAGTCTTGAATGAAAAATGTACAGAACAGTGCCCAAGTTCTGAGTTCAAGCCTCAGTACTGGTACATGCACGTATACACACACACACACACACTCTCTCTCTCTCTCACACACACACACACACACAATTATGTCCTATCCATTTTGCACAATAATTGGTATCTAGGAATGATTAATCATGTATGTTGAGAAAAATGAATAAATTTATGGCATAGTTTGTACTCTTGGACATAAGATTAATGGTAATTTTTTTGGTCTAAGATTGTTTTCTGCATCTCAGCAATAATTTCCTGTATATTACTAATATTTTTATGTAAGAATGGAACAACAACACCCCCAAGGGGTTAAGTGTTTTTACAAAATGAATAGCTTCAGAAATATATGTATATGTATATGTATATATATAAATATGGGTGTGTATACATACACACACATATTGCATTTGTACTAGTACTAAGCCTTGAACTCATGTTCTCTTTTGCTTAATTTTTATGCTGAGGGCTGGTGCTCTACCACTTAAACCACATTCCCACTTCTGGCTTTTTGTTGGTTGGCTGGAAATAAGGATTTTTTGGGTTTGTCTGTTTAGACTAGCTTCCAACCTTGATACTCAGATCTCATTCTGCTGAAAAGCTAGGATTATAGGCATGACATATCAGTGTGGAGCCAGAAATATAACTTTAATGTTCAAATTCAGAACTCTAGCCAAATATTAAATATCATCACTTTCTGAGTTCTTTTTTTCTCCATTGGATTATTATGTTTAAATGGTGGTACAAAGTAGTTTTACTTTAACATGTCTATTTATGTTTACAATGCATCTTAATTAGTGGCACCACTCTTTTTAAATTTTTATTTATTTTTTATTGTGAAAATACTGTATAGAGGGGTTACAATTACATGGGCAAGATAATGAGTACATTTCTTATCAAGCATTATAGCTTCCTCCTTCTTCCCATCCCTTCCCGTCCCTTCCCATCCTCCCCCAACCCCCACCTAATCCTCCCCGCACGCCTCCCCCCACCAAAGTTGTAAAGTTCGTTTTCGACATAACGACTTGTACATCTCATTGTTGCAATGGGTCCACCTGTATCCCTATTTAAATGATTTGTTTTTTCCCCTTCCCCTCCACAAATTATACCAACATCAAATACAGTGCAAGCAGGGGTTATACTGTGGGGGAGGGACATACAAAGCAACAAAGAAATAATCTTATAAATGTGTTAGAAACAATCACAAGAAAGAAACAAAACACTTGAGTATATATCTTAGGGTTCATTTCCCTAACATCACCTTATCTGACCTTTTCTGCTTGACTCAGACATATACTAGATATTGCAAATAAGGGAAACCATGGGACCTATGTTTCTTTGGGCCTAGCTTACTTCACTTAATATAATTTTTTCCAAGTCTTTCCATTTCCTAACAAATGAGGCAATGCCATTCTTTCTGATGGAGGCATAGAATTCCATTGTGTATATATACCACATTTTCTTGATCCATTCATCTACTGAGGGGCATCTGGGTTGGTTCCATATCTTAGTTATGGTAAATAATGCTGCAATAAACATAGTCGTGCTGGTAGCTTTAGTGTTGTCTTGTTTGTAAATATTTGGGTAAATGCCCAAAAGTGGGATTGCTAGGTCATAGGGGAGCTCTACGTAGAGTCTTTTGAGGAACCTCCATACTTCTTTCCAAAGTGGTTGAACAAGTTTACATTCCCATCAACAATGCAGTAGGGTTCCTTCTGGCCACATCCCCTCCAGCATCTGTTATTAGAGTTCTTGATTTTAGCCATTCTAACTGGAGTGAGGTGGTATCTCAATGTTGTTTTGATTTGCATTTCTTTTATGGCTAGGGAGGTTGAGCAGTTCTTCATGTGTCTATTGGCCATCTTTCTCTCCTCTTCAGAGAAGTTTCTCTTTAAGTCTTTAGCCCACTTATTTATTGGGCAGTTGTTTCTTTGAGGATTTGTTGTTGGGGGATTTAATTTTTTGAGTTCAAGATATATTTTAGATATGAGACCCTTGTCCGTTATATGGCTAGTGAAGATCTTTTCCCAATCCATGGGCTTTCTATTGATCTTGCTAGCTATGTCCTTTGCCATGCAGAAGCTCTGCAATTTCATGCAATCCCATTTGTCCAACCTTTCTTTGATTTGTTGTGTTTCTGGGTCTCTGTTAAGAAAATTTAGGCCTTTGCCAACAAGACCTAGGGTTTCTCTTATTCCATCCTGTGATGTTTTCAGAGCGTCTGCTTTGACTCCAAGGTCTTTGATCCATTTGGAGTTGATTCTGGTGCAGGGTGATATGTAAGGATCTATCTTTAGTTTTCTACAAGTAGTTAAACAATTTTGGCACCACTCTTTTTATTAAAACATTCTTTATTAGCATACTGAGTCCTATAGGAGGGGTTTGATTGTGATATTGCCGTACATGCAAACAGGGAATCCTGATCAACCACGCCCCTTCTACTTCTGTCTACATCTGACTCCCAATTTTTAAAAGAATTTCAATGGGTTTTGTTATTCTCTTTTCACACATGCAATCCATTTGAGTTCCTTTGTAATTTGAATGTGTTGGTACTGGTCTGTGCTGTGAGTCTAGATGTAGTTTTCATTTTTCTATTTAGCATATATTATTACATACTAAGGTAGAAGGTTGCAGTAATTCTAATTTAATTTTTTTCACAGTATTAATTTTCTTTTAGACTTTATTCTTTCATGTTATTAAGGTATGTGGTAAGTAGATGAAGACTGAAGTTCATCCTAATTCTTTTTATTTAAGTGGACAAAGAAAGAAACACAGTTGGATGAGACGTGTTCAGTGAAATGCCTTAATGAATTACTTCTTCATGTAGTTTGCCTTGAGCGTCAATATTTCACCTTATACCTTAGAATTTTTTAAAACAATTCTCATACGATACTCCACTCTTATACTGTTATTTTAGAAAATACCAACTGAGTGCTGGTGGCTGAAGCCTGTAATCAGGTACCCAGGAGGCTGAGATTTGAAGATTGTGGTTTGACGCCAGCTCAGGCAGTAAAATCCATGAGATTCTTCTTTCTAATTAACCAGCAAAAAGGCAGAGATGGAGCTGTGGCTCAAGTGGTGGAGTGCTAGCCTTGAGTGAAAAAACCAAAGGAGCATGCCCAAGTCCTAATACTGGCGTGCACACACACACACACACACACACACACACACACACACACACACACCAGTCTAAGTCCAAGTTCTATCAGGTAGCCCCAATTATTTAATGTTCAGTGAGAGCTCCCTAGGTGAAGGCAACAATATGGCAGAAAAGTGGTAAGGGAATGAGTTTGCTTGCTGAAGGAACCAAACATGTAGGATGATCTTGCAAACTTACTTCTTGAGACTGGCATTTATCTCTTCCAAGTTAAAGTTCTCATGACACAGTTGCCTTCCATTAAGCCCACCCCTTTGATTGATTAATTATTTTTTAAATTTGTTGATTTATTTTGTCTGTACTGGGACTTGGGGCCTTTCCCTTTTGCCTGTCTAGTTGGCTTACAGCCACAACTCTAGCATGGCTCTTTGGTGGTGAGTTAGAGATGGAGTCTAGAAGACCTTGTTGCTGTGACTGGCTTCAGATCACGATTAGCCAGATCTCAGCCACCTGAGTAGCTTGGATGACAGGTGTGAACCACTGGTGCCCAGTTTAGGCCTTACCTCTTAAAGGCTCCACTACCTTAGCTATACTAGAGACTCAGCTGTTAGCACATAGACCACTAGGGACCACACTTAATATTTCCAGACCATACTAGTTTCCTTCCCTGATTCTCAGTGCCAATCTTTCATAACTCCATACAAGTTTAGAAATGTTGGCTGAGTTGTTCTGAATACCAGCAATTATCCACAAAGACCCAACATGTACATTTTAAGCAAAGGAAAGAACATTTCAGACTTAGAACTCATTTCATTTCCCCACATTAGATTCAGTCATCTTGGTCTTTTCATCATTTTATTTGTGCATCAAGCTCTTTTTTCCCATAGAAATGAAGCTGAACACAAATAATAGCTTATCATTACAATCATATCCATTGAAGCTATTGTTGTGAAAACAGTTTTCAGACAGTTAATTTGTTCGCATCCCAGAAATCCAATGCTTTTCATCTTTTAAGCTCAGATAAATTTAGTTTTGTCCAAAAGTGGACTTGACCAGGGCGCCAGTGGCTAGTGCCTGTAATTCCAGCTACTCAGGAGGCTGAGGGCTGAGAATTGCAGTTCAAATCTGGCCCAGGTGGGAAAGTCCATGAAACGCTTATCTCCAATTAATCACCCAAAAGCTGGAAGTGGAGCTGTGGCTCAAGTGGTAGAATGCTAGTTTTGAGCAAAAAAAAGCTCCAGGACAGAGTGGATGCCTTGAATTTAGGATTGGCACATACACACACAAAATGGGTTTGAAAAATTTGTTTATCATATTTCTTATCATATATATATATATATGTATTCTGATTTAGGAGGTATTTTCTTCTATCTTATTTTCCCACCACCCTTCTCCCCTGTCCCTCACCTTTCTTCTTCCACTCCTTCATGCTAAAATATCATTATTCTTTGTTCTTTGTATACAGTTTCAGAAGGCTTCCTCTATGGGAGTCCAATGAGGAAATTGCCTCTGGGTCATTGAGGACAGTCCTACCATGTATCCCCTTGCAGTTTACCTCTCCTTGCTGACCAAGGCTTTTGGGCAGTGTGTAGCACATGTGTTCTTCTGATGGAATCACATTGAAATAAAAGCTTGCCATGGCAAAGGCCAATTGCCTGACCCATAATTAGTCTGTATAACATTTTCCATTTCAAACTCTGAGTTTCATAGGTTTATTACTTGGCCTATAAAATCTTGTTCCAAACTTCGACTTGGCATATTTTTAGCTAAGTAAATTGGCCGTCGCAATAAATCGCCAGCTCAGTTCTCAAGTCTGTGGGATGAAGAGTAAAGGCATGCAAGTTGACAGGGAAGGTCTTCCACTGTAGTTTCCTGGAGTAATAGTATCCTGGGGTTTTGTCCTCAGGCTTATGTTGTGTTTCTTTTTTGCTTGGGCTTTAACTCAGGGTCTGAATGCTGTCCGTTAGCTCTTCAGCTCAAGGCTAGCACTCTACCACTTTGAGACACAGCTTTGCTTTCAGTCTTCTGGTGAACTGGAGATAAGAGTCTCAAAAACTTTCCTGCCTGGACTGGCTTCTAAGCATGACCCTCTCAGATCTCAGCCTCCAGAGTGGTTAGGATTACAGGCATGAACCACTGGCGCCCAGTTTGCCCTCAAGTTTGGTAACAGCAGTTGTTCATGTGGAACTGGGAAACTCCAATGGTTCCATTCAAAAGGTGACACAATGATCTTTGTCCTCAAGATGGGAAAGAAGTGATTACAAATTTCTCAGAGAAAAGAATAAGTATGACTCCAGCACTGGTGTCTACTCAAGGCTGAGATCTGAGGACTGAGGTTCAAAACCAGCCCAGGCAGGAAAGTCCAAGAGACTATCTCCAATTAGCCTTCAAAAAAGCCAGAAATGGAGCTGTGACTCAAGTGGCAGATCATTCGCCTTGAGCAAAAAAAACAAGAGACAGTACCCAAGCCCCCTGAGGTCAAGCCCCAGTATGGACACACACACACACACACACACACACACACACACACACACACACACACACACGACAAGACATGACATGAATGGAGGGAGTTTCCCTTTTAGATGTGATAAGGAAGAGCAGATTGGCTCTGAAAACATCTGATACAGGACTTTTTTTTTTCCTTCCAATGAAGTGCACCTGCTTGGGAATTCTAGCACCTATTTCTGTATTCTGTCATCAGATGGGTATTGGCCACTATCCACTGAAATAAACAAGCATTTCTACTCCAAATGATTGATTTGACAGGGAAAAATGTGGCACCACACTGCAGTGTCTCCCGGTGTGGTTTCACAAGCAGCATCTGTATTTCTTACCTGGAAGCTCATTAGAAAGGGGAATTCTTGGGGCCCTTCCCAAACCTACTAAGCCAGAGACCCTGGAATAGTGCCCAGAAATCTTTTTATTTCAAATTACTTTACAAAAAATAGATTTTATGGCGACATTTTTGTACATATATAATGCACTTGGATTATATTTATTCCCCACTGAGCTCCATGGTCTCCCTACCCAACCCACTCCTGCTGGTCATTTACCTTCAAATAGAAGACATAATCCTTTCTAGGTTTTTGTCCTCTGTGTGTGTGTGTGTGTGTGTGTGTGTGTGTGTGTGTGTGTACACCAGTCTTGTGGCTTGAACTCAGGGCTGGATGCTGTCTCTAAAGCTTTTGTACTGAAGATGAGCACTCTACCATTTGAACCACAGCTCCACTTCTGGCTTTTTTGGCTAGTTAATTAGAGATAAAAGTCTTCCAGACTTTCCTGCCTGGGCTTGCTTCAAACTGCAATCTCCATATCTCAGCCTCCTGGGTAGCTAGGATTACAGGTGTGAGTCATTGGTGCCCAACTGGTTCATGTCTTTTTGTTTGTTTGTTTGTTTAGATTCTACCTGTAAGAGAAATGTGATATTTGTTTTGCTGAGACTGACTTATTTTGCTCAAGATGATCTTCTATCCCATCCATTTTCTGGAAACTTCATATATATATACACATATAGATAGATATCTATATCTATCTATCTATATCTGTATATATAAATATCTATATATATCCATATTATACCCACATTTTCTTTATCCATTTGTTTCTTGATGAATATCTAGGCTGATCTGATACCTTGGCTTTTGTAAATTGTGCTACCTAACCATGAATGTGCAGGTATTTCTATTAAATGGTGACTTATCAAAGTAGGAATCATCCTTCAGGAATATCCCCAAGAGTGGTATAGAAGGGTCACCAAAAAGGCCTATTTTTAATTTTTTGAAGCACCTCTATGCTGATATGCATCATGGCTAGACTAATTTCTCAAATTCTCACCAACAGTGCACAGACTTTCCCTGCCAGCTCACTAGCATTTGTTATCATCTATTTCTTTAACCATGGCCATTCTGACTGGTGTGACCTGTGCTAGAGTTTGGATCTCCAAGCTCCCAAAAAGCCTCCAATAATAATAAAGGCTTGGCTCCCAGCCCATGGTGCTGTTGGGAGGTGGTGGGAACTCTAGGAGGCAAGGGTTAGTAGGAGGAAGTTAGGTCTTTGGCTGTGCTCTAGAAGAGGATGTTGAGCTTCCAGGTCCTCTTCTTCTGTCCTCCTTGCTTCCTGGCCACCATGAGATCAACAGGCTTTCTCTGTCCTTGGCTTCTGCCATGAGAGACTATGTTTTCACAAGGCCAAACAACCATGGGCTAAAACCTCTGAAACCAGGAGCCAAAATAAACCTTTCCTCTTTTGAGGTTGATGGTCTCAGTATTTTACACAAGAATACAATGTTGACTGACACCATTTGATTTGGTTCTGTAGGATCTTTTGTGAAGTCTCAATTTCTTTATTTTTAACTTTTTACTGTTATTATAAAGGTGATATACAGAGAGGTTACAATTTTCAATTTCTTTATTTGTAAGAGAGACGTATTTAACAATGTAACAATGTTAAAGAAAATAAGAATACCTGCTTTTCAGAGTTTTGTATTTATTAAAACATCACCAGGAAGGTAATAAATGCTTAATAAAGATAAATTATTATGTTCACTCAAACAGAGAAGACAGGGAGGAGGGAGAACCTTTTTTTTTTTTTTTTATTAAGGTGTGGTATGAAGACTTCTCATTCTTTCAGACCCAAGTGTGCTGGGTGAGGGGCATAAAGAATAAACTAAGGGTTTATGTTTCATGATGCTGTGGCAACTTGCCTCTGACTTTGGCTGTTGAATGATTCTTTCCTTAAATATCACAACCCCAAACAATGAGAATAAAGGATGAGGTCTGCATAATATACTCTAAATGTAAATAAAGAATAAGAACTAAAGAAGTGATCTTTCTAAAGCCAGGAAAAATAACCTTCAGATTTTATCTTCATATTAGATAACATTTCAGTGGAGCTGCAGGTTAGTTAAATAGAAATCAGTCAGTTAATGGTACATATTTAAAATGTCAATAGAGCTTGAGGAATTTACTTGTGGGAATGGTTTGTGGGGCACTTTTGGCTAGCAGTTAGTTTTTTCTCCTTTCTGCCAGTGCTGGGGCTTGAACTCGGGGCTTGAGTACAGTCTCTGAGTTTCTTTTCCTCAAGGCTAGCCTTCTACCACGTAAGCCATAGCTCTTCTTCTGGTTTTCTTTTGTGTGTGTGCTTAATTGGAGAAAGAACCTTGTAGACTTTCCTGCTGGGGGCTGGCTTTGAACTGTAATCCTCAGATATCAGCCTCCTGAGTCACTAGGATGACAGATGTGAGCCAGCAGTACCTGGCATGGAGTCACTTAATTTTTAAAGGATGCTTTCAATGTTTTGGCTGAGATCCTTGCATTACCTGCCATATTTCCTGTTCATATTTTCCTGTGTTACCCATACCCTGACCACTGCTCTTTCCTTTCTTTATGTAGCATATTATATTCCAATTGTACCTTCAGCTTAAAAGTAGCTGCAGTTCCAAGATGAAATGATTCATCTCCCAGCCTCAGCTCTTCAGAGCTCTGTCTCCTTTCCCCTTCCACAAAACTGGCCTAGAAGTAAGGAAGAGCAATAGCCCCTTCTTGTCCTATTGGACTTTTTTCAAATAATCTCCAGAGAATTGCTTGACAATGACAGTGGCTAGATTTTCAGTGAGTATTGCAGGGTTCTAGGCATTTGGCTAGGTTCTAGGGAAAGAGTTGTGAATATCACAACCATGGAATCCATCTCCTCAGAAACTGCCTCGTGTGGGGATCTGACCTGGAATGAGCAGTCTTCCACTCTTTCCTAGAGCTCCTTGTTAGTGTTGGGGGTACTCCAGGACTTCAATCTCAGGACCATTCCAGAGCTTGAGTCCTACCAGTTCCCTCATGAAAGATTTGTTTCAGTTTCTACCATCGATATTTGAGAAAATGTACCATTCTAAAACCAAATGGAGACAACAATGATTTAAAAAAAAAAAAAACCCTATTAACACTAAAGAAGAAATAAATCATAAACTCCAGAAGAACTTTGCACTTCCAGACAACTTCGGTGGACTATTTCTGTACCTCATTTATTCTTATATACACTCATTATTTTGTGTCCTTGCTTTACCTGTGGAGGTAAAGGCCGCTTCCACTGTGTTCACTCTCCTGCATATGGCCAAGGGTCTTCTTTTAGAGTTGGTATTCAGTGTCTTTATTGCTTCCCAGGATTAGATAACTTGATAAACCCCTTCAGACTCCTTTACTTGGTCTCATTTGCTTGGCTCCCTAAAGCCCTTCAAGTGACAACTTACCTCACTTTCCTTGAGGTTTGGACTTTAAATAAAAACAAGCAAGAGAAAAACATGGGCAAGTTGTGTGAAGATGGCAGTAATTTTGGTCTCTCCAGTGGCATAGTTTGTTGTGTTAATGAGGGAACTCTCTCTCATCTGCGGCTTGCTAATTACCGTGCTTTGTTTTTGGTTTTTTTTTTTTACATCCTTGTAGAACAAAGAAATAAGAAAAATGTTCTTTAAAAAGTCAAAGAATTATTACAGATCTCTTCTTTTGACATTCCTAAACAAGAACAGGCCTAGATGGTGTCATTTTCAATTCTTGTCCTAACTAGTATTGTTTGATTTTTTTTCATATTACTCTGATTTTTTTTATCCGATTTTATGTATTGAATGAACATTATTTCTATATGGAACCACTGAGATTTCTTAATCTTCTACTTCACATACAAAATACTATTTGTCTTCTGAGTTTGATTAACAACTGACTTTAATTAATGATATTTGTTATTCCTGGAGGTTTTCTTTTCCTATTTTTTTTGAGATGACTAACATCTCTGCCCCTGGAGACAAAGATTCTATGGAGGTTGTATTTGGAATTTTTTCCTTATTAACCCCATATGGCAAACTCACAACTCAAATGTAAAAAACTGCATCTTGTTCTGTATAATTCAGATATTTTTATTTTTGTTATAGATTTTACATGCTTTCTTTCCAGATTTTTTTTTCTGTCCATCTGGCTTAAGAGCCCTATTAGATATTGAAGAAACACCTAGAGTAAGTTTCATAAGGAGCTTATGAAAAACTCCAAAATCGTTTTTTCAAGCTTCGAAGATTGCTTCAGGGATTTATAAAAATGTGAGGGAAGATTTGCTATTTCATTTGTCATAGTCAAACCCAGACACATACTAAAGTTCTAAAAGCTTCACATTGGGCTGAAAGTTTCTCAAAGCAGATTTCAAATGGGGTACAGATGAAATTTACAAATATCATTAAAAAATTCTAATTTATGCTGGCCACACATCAGTGAAGTGGCAGACATTCGTGCCACAGCTAAGAGCAACGGACAAACAGCTTGTACCAAACCTCATCTTACTTTTTGTTTTAGTTGGCTAAAAATTTTGGCTCTCTTTCCTTCGGTGCCAAAGCCACTTAAAATTTTGGATAAAAACCATCTAGCCAAGCAAATTAGATGTTATTTATAATAAACAATTATATGTAACATTTGGCAAAGAACAAGAAGATGATGTTCTAAAACAGTCCACATGTATCTTAGGGGAGCTCTTTGTTTCAAGAATCAACATAGCTAAAATTTGAAAACAATGCCTCATCTCGTATCCGGTATCTTGCTTAAGATGTAACTAATTTTAAAGCTGGGTTTATAAATTTCTGCTCACTCCTGTAAGTCTCTTGGCAAATGTGTTTGAGAGAAGGAAAAAGGGGAAACACAAGGATTTTGATTTTGAGCATTTTTCTGAGATGCAGTCACCAAATGAATAAAGAAGAGGAATTGCAGCCAAAGACTCTGGTGAGAGGGATGCATTAGGAACCCTAGCCATTTGATTTTATACATAGGATATGTTCCTTCTCTATCTTCTGATGACATGGATAACTGATTGAATTTGTGCATTTTACTTTATGGCTGTAAAATTTGCTTTTCTGTTTTTCATTTTTTGAAAGAGATGAAATGATGATGTGCAATAGGTCAACCATGAACTTAAAAGTCAAGGGGTTATTTAGGCTCTGGTATGCGTTTTCTTAGGTGCCCATCCTGGTTTTGAACTCAAGGCCTGTTTGCTATCTTGAGGGTTTTTGTTTGTTTGTCTGTTTGTTTCAAGGCTAGTACTCTACCACTTGAGCCACAAAAATCCACTTCTGACTCTTTGGTGGTTAATTGGAGATAAGAGTCTTAATGGACTTTCCTGCTGAAGCTGGCTTCCAAAGGTGATTCTCAGATCTCAATCTCCTGAGTGGCTCCAATTACAGCCATGAGCCACAGTGAGCCACTGGTATGCTTTTATCAATGCAATTCAACTATGTTATCTTTCCCCATAGATTTGTTTTGGTGGCCTTGCATTTTTAAACTTTTTGTTTAGTTGTTATGGAGTATGGAAAAGAAGTTTTAAGGACTTGTTTCTGGAGCTTATGTTCATAAACAATTGCTAATCATTATCAATACCAGGTACTAGTCAGCCAAATATAGTATACTCATTATTTAATTGATGTTTGCTTCTGAATATTGAGTAGGATATGAAACGTGGAGCAGCTGCAGCCAGCTTGTAACCCTGAGGACATATGATTGAAATAAATTTTAAAAAATCCACAGAGGAAAACAGAGCAAAAAAAAAAAAAAAAGGCCAAAAAGCATGAGTCTTGAGGATGTTGCTCAACTGCTGAATTAATCCACTCTTGTACGCTCTACCTCTAAAACACTTATTTTTTTGGGGGGGGGAGGACGAAGAAAAAGAAAGTGTGCCTAATTGATTAATCTTCTTTGAATCGAGTGCTGCTCCCACCAATATTCTAGTTGATGCATTTGGGCTCCAGATAATGTGAGCCATATCCATATCTTCTGTACAACTCTTTCTTTCCAGATGATATGGCTTGTGTGTGTGTGTGTGTGTTTGTGTGCGCGCGTGCATGTGTGTGTTAGTTTGTGTTAGGTTAGAAGCTGACCCAAAGATTTTTTTTTTTAAAAAAACAGATGTTTGAGACATTCCCGAAGAACAGTATTTTGAACAAAACTGAACAGTTTTGACTTGAAGAACTAAATATTTACAGTCTCTCCAATCCTTTAAGGCTATCCAGGAAGAAAATTGTAAGTGAATGTTCTAGCACACACAGAATGGAATAAACAATACATATAAGCACCCTTTGGGGACCGTCAAACTACATGAAATCTTACATAGCTTTAAGCAAACCTATGGAGCCCAGGACAGAGTGAGCCGCTGCAGCTATGGGTCCCTCCCAGGGGAGTGTTCCTTCCCCTGGGGATTCTCTATTGCTAATTAATGATTCTCATCCAACAATAGGTGATGATCATCACCAAGAGGCATTTTAAGAGTTCACATAAAGAAGGTAGCCTTCTCAGCTGAAGTTTAAAGTATTATTTTATTTTTATGCCAGTCTTGGGGCTTGAACTCAGAGACTTGAGCTGTCACTAAGCTTTTTTGCTCAAGGACAGTGACCTACCACTCAGGTCACACACAGCTCCACTTCCAGTTTTTTTTGCTGGTGAATTGGAGATTCATAAGATATATATTTATATTCATGTATATTATATATTCATAAGATATATGTTCATATATTCATATATACGATATATTCACAAGATACATATGATATATATATAAGATATATGTGATACATAAGATATATATCTTAGACTTATCTACCCAGGCTGGCTTCAAACCATGAACCTCAGTTCTCAGTCTCTTGAGCTGCTAAAATGAAAGGCATGAACCTTTGGCTCCTGGCTTAAAATATTCTTGACTCTCATCTCCTATCCTCACAAGTGCTGAGATCCTAAGTCAATGGAACGTGTTCATGCAAGCGGAGGACTGGTGTTTATATTTGTTGTGGTCTTGTGTTTTTGCAGCAAGTGGGATGTAAAAGCACGTGGCTGGGTGTCCTGTGCGGTGGCCCCTCTTTGAGCAAGTCCCCTTAAGCAAGTCCTCTACTGCACACAGGGTGTGTTTCACAAAATGGGTCTTCTGAGTGTCTCCACCCCTAGAGTGATAAGGAACCTTTTTACCAGGCTCACTTGGTTTTTGTTTGGGATGAGGCCTCCAAGATTCTACATTGATAACGTACTAGTGCAAGGATTTAGAGTTCTCTTTTAGACTGTATACTAGAATTAGACTGTATACTAAAATTTGGAATAAGTGGTGTGTGTGTGTGTGTGTGTGTGTGTGTGTGTGTGTGTATGATCCTGGGGTTTGAACTCAGGACCTCAGTGCTATCCCTGAGCTTTTTTGCTAGCACTCTACCACTTTGAGCCACAGCTCCACTTCCATTTTCCTACTGGTTAATTGGAGGTAAGAATCTCACAAACTTTCCTGCCTGGGCTGGCTTTGAACTATGATCCTCAAATCTCAACCTCCTAAGTAGTTAGGATTACAGGTGTAATGCCACAGCATTCAAACACAATGTGCCTGGGCACCCTTACCAGTCAATAAACCTCCTTTAATTTGTTTTACCTTAGTCAGTTACTACCTAGTAATTGCATCCATTTCTTTATGGGTGTGTTCCTTTCAGTAAACTGTAAATTCCTTGAGGACAAAGGCTGTTGTACTTATGAATGCCCACAACAGAGTCCAGCCTGGCCCTCAGTAGCAGCTGATTCATTAAACTTTTCTGTTTTCTTCTTACCATTACGTGGATCATGAAGTAAGCTCTCTAGCAAATTATATCTTATCGTGAGCTTTCATCTGTATATTACAAAGGACTAAGAGGACTCACATCATTTGATGTTCTTTATATAGTCAAAGAAAGATTCCAAGACAATGAATGTTCTGGAACTGATTCACACTGTGCAAAGGCAAAAAGCCAGATGCCTATTTGCTGGAAATCCATGGTACTTTGGTTACAGCTCTAGGAGCCAAAGCAAAAGATCCCTTCCTTTCCCTCTCTGCATGGAATTGGCAGACACAGAAATGAGCTATGTCTCTGGTTACTAAAGAGTGAAAAGCTAGAAAAACACTAACTCTTGGTCTATAATGGGCCAATGACCTACAGATTGTATAGAACTGAAAATTCAATCAGGGAACTGGGGTGGCAAGCCTGATTTCATAAAACTGCTCACTAGTGTGAAACAGAAATGTCTTACTCGAGATGCTTGTTTGGACAAGATCAAAATCCTCCCATTCCTAAATGTACTCAATGCCATAGCCACGTGATTGGAATTCAGGATGCTGTTTTGCATAAGGTGAGAAAAGCTTGGGATATATTATTTTATGTTCATGAGATGCTATCTTTTCAAGGCATTCTGGGAAACACATGAAAAAAATAATACAATCCAGACAGGAACCAGTGGCCAGCTACTCAGAGTCTTGATTGGAATCCAGCCCAGGCAGAAAAGTTCATGAGACTTTTATCTTTAATTAACGACCAAAAAAGCTGGAAGTCAAGCTGTGGCTCAAGTGATGGAGCACTAGCTTTGAGCACAAAAGCTCAGGGACAGTGCTCAGGCCTATGAATTCAAGCCCCCACACCAGCACACCCAGAAAAATATTACAAAACATTACCTAGTGAAGGAAAGACACATAGAAGGGAAGAAAGTTGGCTCAGAAGGTTAAACACAACTCTTGTTCTTTGAAAGAGGTCAAGGAATCTTTAGTGCTTAAACAGGCCCCCAAACATTCACTCAGTGAAAGATCAAAAATATTTTCCAGATTCGAATGATGCTGGAAAGCATTTAGCTTTGGCCTGGTGTCTAGGAATTTCCAAGCAGCTCGCATTAAGAACAACATCTTCCAGTAAGACTATCTTCCAGTGTTGATTAGGTGTCTTGCTCCACCCATTATTGTGGCAAAGCACTGATTTCCCAATATTGCACTCCACTGAACAGTGACTGATGGACAACAGGAAGCTTGAAGATAAGACTGTACTTAAAAGGTGTCTTAATGGGTATTTCCTCAATATCCTCCTCCTTTCCATGCTTGCCAATAAAGCAGCGGCTTCCAGAAATGCTGGTATTTCTAGTTTGGAGATAAAGGTCTCGGAAGAGGTGGAGTGTGAATACAATCCAAGGGTTCTCAGGGAAATACTGATAAGGCAGTTCATTGATTGCAGAGTTCACCGGAGGGACTCATAACATCAGAGTCATGGAAGGCAGTCATGGTGCTTACCATTGATCCTTCATTGCTATTTATTTTTGTGCCAGTCCTAGAACTTGAACTCAGGGCCTCAGCTTTTTCTGAGCCACTTGAGCCACAGCTCCATTGCCTGCTTTTCGGTATTTTAATTGGAGATAAGAGTCTCATAAACGTTCTGCTTGGCTGGCTTTGAATGGCGATCCTCAGAGCTCAGCCTTTGGAGTAGCTAGGATTACAGATGTGAGCCATTGGCACCGTGGCATGATCTTTGATTTTGTGTGCATTGTATTTAAGTGCTTCACTTATATAATTTCATTTGGTCATTATCTAGCACCCTGATTTTTCCATGAAATAGTTAAGAGGTTCTGAGACAGAAACAGTGTAAATAAAATGTTTGGTGCTAACCCAAGCTATTGACCCGAGAGTTGTTCTTGGTAGAATAAGATCATGGTAAAATAAATCTATGAAAGGCTTTGAACATAATAGTTATTTCTTGTCTTTGTATGTAGGTCATTGCATTTGAGTATTTTCAAGGTTATGGAATGCTTTTTCAAATGATATTTTGCTAATATGCTAAACAGATAAAAGTGCAAGTGTTAATGTACTAAACAGAAACTCAGAACATTAACAGGGCCAAAGGAACATTCTCCGGTTGAATTAACAAAGTCTTTGCCCTCATTGCTTAGCTACCTTCTCTGTTGTAATACCAGAAAATTATCTGTGCCACACCCCAGGCTGAATGCATGGGGGAATAGTGGAATTATTTTGAATGGAATAGTTTATTTTTATTTCTAATTTTTCAGATATCTTTCAAAAGTTGTGCAAGCAGGTGTCGATTCAACATAACAATGTATGAGTGCAATGCATCTTGATCCATGTCTCCCCTTCTGCCATTCTCCTTCATTTCTCCCACCCTCTCATCCATCCCCTCAAGTTACTTGGTTCTATTTTCACATATGTACATTGATTATTACAACTGTTCGGGTGGAATATTTTAGAACGGGTTCTTTGGTGTTGATGTGAAAGAGTTGGGAAGATGAAGAGTGAGTGTAGGCAGATGGATGAACCTAAGCTTGATTTGATGAATTCTGGAGGAAGAGAGGAAACAGAAGAGGCAAATATAAAAAAAGAATTCCATAAAATTTGGAATCTTATGACAGAGGAGAAAGAGTGAAACATTTCAGATAATAATAATTTTCATTAAAAAAAAAAAAAGATGCCAAGAGTCACTGGGTTTGTTTTCTGAATTCATTTTGGTCCATTCATTTTCTTAGATCATTTTCATTCAAATCTTTTTTTTTTTAAATTTTAGCTCATGGCGGGGGGGAGGGGGAGGATGGGAAGGGATGGGAAGGAGAAACAAAGGAGGAGGCTACAATGCTTGATAAGAAATGTACTCATTATTCTGCCCATGTATTTGTAACCCCTCTGTACAGTATTTTCACAATAAAAAATAAAAATTAAAAAAATATTTGTAAGTAAAAAAAATTTAGCTCAAAGCATATATTTGCTTGTTTATTTTGTTTTATGTTTTTGAGGGAGGGTCTTAGTCCGGGCTGGCCTTGAATCTGAGATCCTCCCGTCTCTACTTTCAAAGTGCAAGGATTATAGGTATACACCAAAATGCCTGCCTTACTTTTTTTTTTTTCTTGTTTAAAGATAGCTTTGTCTTTCCATACTTCATTTGAAAGGCAGATGCAAGATACAGGATATACAGAACATATTGTCATCCATAAGCACTCAAATATCAACAAGGACAAGATTGGTTCAAATTGTGGAATAGTCTGTTACTACTTTTGATATCAAACAAATGACAGATTGATGGAGTGGCTTTGGGTCTACAGAGGTAAGCCCAGGGCCTGGTGTAGATAGCCCGGCTGGGGTTCCAGAGACTGACAGCAAGGAATGTGCTCCTGGTTTTAAGAACCAATAGGACATTTATGTTGATTATATCAAAGTCTTACTTCTCGATATCAGCCAATCAGATTATGGGATTTTTGAAAAGGATGTCCAGTTTCATCTGATGATGGAAATACGGCTTGATTCACTCACGTGCATGAACTCCTTCCAAAAAGACTAGCCTAGAGACCCAGAATCACAAATCATTTTTAATTGGCTAAAACTAGGTCCTGAAGGAGAGTGACCAAAATGTAATGCGGGCCAATGAATCCACTGGGAGAGACAATTGTAATGATTCCATGGGATGTCATTGTTCAAGCATGTTTAAATGTATTGCGTTTGAATTTGTGAATAAAAATTCATTCTCTTTGGGTTTTTCAACCTGTCTTTGCCTTAGAAAACCCACCCCAACATAAATCTGATATTCTTTTCCAGAGTTATGGTTTATACATGAATTATCTCTTTTTATATCCATTTAATAAAAGCCTATCTCAAGCAAGGCCGCCGTAGCTCATGCCCCTAATCCTAACTACTCAAATCTCAGGGAGCTGACATTTGAGGGTCTTGGTTGGAGTCCACTTAACTTTAATTAATCAGTAAAAAGCTGAAAGTGGAATTGTGGCTTACATGGTAAAGCTGTAGTCTTGTGGGAAAAAGCCAAGCAAAGAGTAGGAGGCCCAGAATTCAAGCGCCATCACTAGCATGAAATAACACAATACAACAAAAATAGGTAAATGCTTATCTCTGGTGCAAGCAGTCTATTGATGAAAAATATGCAGGTAACTAACAGTAAGGGATACTAATGCAAAGAGAAATGATGGTTTATGTGATACTTTCCTAAGAACACTGGCATTGTTGTAGGTGGGGTGGAAGGGGAGAGCTACCCATGTAAATCCTGGCTTCTAGACTATTCTGGAAATTGTAAGGAAGTATTTCTTCAAACCACAAGAGTGTGAAATCTTTCTCAAGCTTCTCCGAAAGCAAAAGGGGCATACTAATGAACACAAGCTATAACACAATTCCAATTTTATAGCACTCTTAACGCTGCTGATGGCATTATAAAGCACAATTAAGTCAAATTGGAAGGGGATTCAGGTGGGGAAACAGCCCTCCTGGCTGTGAAAGTGGGTACTATTTAAGTATTATTTACCCTCTGCTGACAGTGTATAAGTGAGCACTGTGGCATTTATAGTACAGATTTCAGAAGATATTTAAACAGTTGTATTCTGTGATTTCCTGGGAAGTACAAAGAAACATCTACTTTGGGATAAGAAAAGAAAAGAGGGAAATAATATTTGCCCACTTCAATCTCTCTCAGTGGAGGACTTAAGAACGGCAATGGTACTCCTTCCAAAATATAACATGGTTCCCAAATAACAAGTCACTGGAATTAAGAAGCATTCTGATAAAGGAAACCATTGACTCTCAAAGCAAAATTTCCCTGGAGTGCTCTCCTGACTTTTTTTTTTCTTTCCTCTTGAGCTTCTTGAGATGGGAAAGAGAGTACATATTTTCTTCCAGTGACCTCTCCATTAAAATTTCAAAGTGCTAGTTAAAGAATGAAGGGTAAAACCATTAAACATTGGGTGGGTGGGTGGGGTGGGGTGGGGGGAAGCAACCAGGATTAGCTGCTTAGGGTGGCTTCTCTCTCCCAGGGAGAAGTGAGCTCCATCCCTTTCCTGGTTATTGACATTTCTGGCTCCCAGGCATCTTTCCCATTGGTCTAGCAAGGAGCTTGAGGAACTGAGCATTCTCCTGCAATGCCATTACTTGCCCCAAGTCCTTACCAACTTCTGTTTCCTTTCAGTGAATCTCACTTGGCAGCAGCTGAATTCAAATTTGTCCAGCTGGGGACAAAGATTACAAAACGGCCTGGCCCTCAGCTATCTTCCTCATCCCACTTGTTTAGTTTGTCAACATCTGGTATCATTGTTGAAAGCACTGACTCAAATGAAGACCCAATACCAACGTGGCTGTGTCAACGAAGGAGTTAAGGTTGGGGGAGGCATTTTCTAGGCATTTAGCCTCAAATGAGCACTGTGGAATGTGGGGAATGTTTGAAACATAAAATAGCAAAAAAAGAGCTGAGTTGTATATTATAATATATGGTAACTTTTTAAATGTTAGGGTTTCATATCGCAGAACACACACACTGGAAATTAAAAGAACCATTGTTTGAAACTAGGACATTCTGATACTTACCTAAGCACTAGTTACAGCAAATTTGAAGACAGAAGAAAACAACAATAACTATGTGTGTGATTTGAGGTTCTCCATCTGCTACTTTTTATAAAAGCGGATGAGCAAAATTCTCACGCATCGCTCTGCAAATTTGGGATTTAGGTGACTGAAGATTTAGGACCTCTGTTACTATTACCTTTGGAGCTGGCAAGTGTTTAATTTCTTGGAAGGCAGAAGATGAAATACCAGAGTGAACAGCATTCCAAATTGGTTTTCAGTCTGTCCTTCATTGAAAAACTTGTTTGGTTACAGCAGGTATGCTTCTAAGTCTCAGATAAGTTTTTGAGAATATGAAATATAACTGAAGTCTTTCTGGGAAGCCTTTACATTATTTATTTTGTTTTGCTTACCTGTGGGGGAGGTTTACTAGATCTTAGAGTAATCCATATCAGAGGAGATGATAGGAAGGTTGCATCATTTTTATAAAGAATATAGACATAGGCATGAAAAACTCTATTATGTATTGGAACAGATGTTATTTAAGAATCTATATGGACAAAATTTTAAAAAATTTTGCTAGGACTTCCTATCAAAACAGCTCTGTACATTTTTACCAAACTGGTGTTTGCTGGGGTTGATCTTTCTCTTTTTACCTTAATTTTTTTTTTTTTGTAGTGCTGGGAATTGAACCCAGAGCCTTATGTATGCTTGCTAAGCAAGTGTTATACTATGCGGAAGCATAAATGATCTCATTTAAAACAAAGACCATGTGGTGAAGTGGCCCCTCAAGTTCAGTCTGCAGATAAACACAGGTTTTAGAGGAACCTCATGCCAGGCAAGAACAAAGGTTTATCAATTTCATAGTTTCCCCCATGACGCTCGGGAACAAGGCTGAACAACCCGGAAGAGAAGTGAAGCTGAAGGTGCTCCCTTCCCTGAGTGAAGGGAAGAGGCTGCATAAACAGTAAGGTGAAGAGTTTAGATTTAATCTGATTGGCTGCCCATGAATTGCTGGTTCTCAAGAAAGAATGATGTCCATCCATGCCAACCAGTGCCTGTTACAGCTCTGTCTCCACTGAGGCTTTTGGATGATTTTTAGGAACATCCAAGTCTGGTGCTGGTGGTTCATGCCTGTAATCCTAACAACTCAGGAGGCTGAGATCTGAGGACCACAGTTTGAAGTCAGCTTGGACAAGAAAGTCCGAGAGACTCTTCTCTCCAATTAACCACCAAAAAAGCTGGACGTGGAACTGTGGCTGAAATGGTAGAGTGCTAGCCTTGACTTAAAAAAAAACTCAAGGACAACACCCAAGTCCTGAATTCAAGCCCCAGGACTGGCACACACACACACACACACACACACACACACACACACACACACACACACAAAAGAATAAGCACACATATTCCATTCTTTGTATTCACATTAGAAACATCCTCCCATTTAATCAGACTTTTGATCTTTTTAGGCAATATTACTCCCATTAAATGCTTTGTAAAATGTGTGCCAGTATTTTTTTTTTTATCCCTTACTAATGTGGTTGTGTTGTGGTATTCCACTTGCTAATGACAGAGTCCTGCTCTCGGGCCATCTGTGGCCTATTTAGATATGTTCATACGGCCGGTGTTCTGTACAACAGCAGAAACAGGTCGATTATACCCTTCCTGATTCTTATGGGCCTTTCTTTTATCAGTGAATAAGATCTGTGGTGAAACCATGACTTGCCTGACCGTTCCCCAGTTTACAGAGAAGGTTAGAAAATGATCTAAGAACATTTGCTTTGGAAACCAACCAACACTTGACCTCACCAGGAATCAAAGCCAAAGGAAGACTCTGGAAGCATCGTTGTTACGGTAGCTGGTGTGTGTGTGTATGGGAGGTTTTTAAGTATGAGTGGTTTTTAAGGAAGGAAGATGAGCAAAGGAGGTGATTGGTCCACTTTGTTGCATTTCTGGACCACTTGGCAAATTTAGTGCCTGTAACAATTGATAGCAGAGCATCAACGATGATTGAATGCAGTGTTGCATTAGGAAACAGATGCTCTCATAGAATACAATGATTTCCCAGCCAAAAGGTGCTGCTTAGAACCCCGGAATGGAGTGTGTTCTTCGTGTGTGTGTGTGTGTGTGTGTGTGAGTGTGTGTGTGTGAGTGTGTGTGTGTGTACTGAGGCTTGAACTCAGGGCCTCATGTTCTTGCCTAGCCTTGTCTGCTCAAGGCTAGTGCTCTACCACTTGAGACACAACTCTACTTCTGGCTTTTTGCTGGTGAATTGGAGGGACAGACTTTCCTGCCCAAGCTGGCTTCAAACCATGATCTTTAGATCTCAGCCTCCTGAATCATTAGGTTACAGGTATGAGCCACTGTCACCCGGGCAAAATTTACATTTTTTTCAGAGGAGAAATTACATTCGTACAACTTCTATTACTGTATATTATTATATACGTATAGTTCATTATCAGTCATTGTTAAGTAACTGATTTATGATTACACCTTATCATAGATATATAGCACAATATATGGTATATATGTTTATGATATATCATACTATAAATATGAGACATATAAGACATATAATATATATAAGACATATACTATAATAGATACTATATGCTAAGGTTCCAACATTTTCCTTCTAGGTATCTTAGATGTAGCCCCATTTGAACAGGGTGACAAGTATATTTAAGGCAAGAAAGTCTATGAGACTCTTATCTCCAATAAACTACCAAAAAGCCAGAAGTGGAGCTGTAGCTCAAGTGGTAGAGTGCTGGTCTTGAGCACAAAAGGTCAGAGAGAGCGCCTAGGGCCTGAGTTCAAAACCCAGGACTGGCATAAAAAGAAAAGGTAAGCAGGTCAAGGAAAAGACAGCACAGACAAGGGCATGGAAACAGATCGGTGCTGAACTTTACTAGAATATTAAATTTTCAGCTTGGAGTGGCAAAGCAAGGTGATGAAAATTGTAGCAGCCAATCAGTAGCTTGGAAGCTGCCAGATCACAGGGGAGTTACCGCCCTCAAATATCACGCAAAGAGCTTGTTCTTTATTATGTCATGTTAAGGTGTCATTGACATGTTTTAAGATGGGTGGGAGAGTCGCACGTTCACAGTTGTCTTTTAGATTTCATGTGTGTGATAAATGGAGTTTTAGATGATGGTTGTTAGCCTGGCTGATACCTGCAATCCTAGGTATTCAAGAGGCTGAAATCTGAGAATCATGGTTTGAAGTCAGCCTGGGCAGAAAAGTTCATGAGACTCTAATCATCAACAAACCAGCAAAAAGCTGGAGTGGAGCTCTGGCTCAAATACTACAGCACCAATCTTGAGTGAAAAAGCTAAGGGACAGTACCTAGGCCCTGAGTTCAGGACACACACACACACACACACACACACACACACACACACACACACACACACGCTACCCTGCAAAGGCCAATAATAATAATCACTTGATATTAGTGCAGCAGTCTTCAGGATAGTTAAGTAAGAATATCATACAATAAATATTTAGAAGAGAGAAAAGAACTTGGTGATAGAGTGGCTGAAGATGGTAAAGAAGAGAGAGATAAGTAGACAGTCAAGACTCACAAATCTAATCCTAGCTATTCAAGTGAGTGAGATCTGGAGGAGGATCTGGAGGATCACGGAAGCCAGCCCAAGTAGAAAAGTCCATAAAACTCCTGGAAATACTGGGTATTTCCAAAATACCCAGTAAAAGGCTTAGCTAGATGCATGGCTCAAGTGGTAGGGCAGAGCCGGGCGCTGGTGGCTCACGCCTGTAATCCTAGCTACTCAGGAGGCTGAGATCTGAGGATCGCGGTTCAAAGCCAGCCCGGGCAGGAGAGACCGTGAGACTCCTATCTCCAATAAACCACCAGAAAACCGGAAGTGGCGCTGTAGCTCAAGTGGTAGAGCGCTTGCCTTGAGCTGAAGAGCTGAGGGACAGCGCCCAGGCCCAGAGTTCAAGCCCCACGACCGACAAAAAAAAAAAAAAAAAAAAGGTAAGCAAGCTGAGCAAACACCAGACACTGAGGTGAAGCTCTGGGGGGAAAGGGAAGGAGGCAGAGAGAGAGAGAGAGAGAGAGACAGACAGACAGACAATGGTGGATCCCATGTTTCTAGATACGATGTTTGGAAGGATATTTTGTACATTTGGGGAGGGGAGATGAAGATTCATATTTTGGATATATGGATTTGAAGTTCTTAGTGTATATTCAAGAGAAAAAGTGGATTTGAGGTTCCTAGTGTATATTCAAGAAAAATGTATATTCAAGAGAAAGTCTTGATTCTTGTTTCTGGGTCTTGGATTCATGGGTGAAGATCGGCCTTTGTTTTCACTGGAATAATTAGCATATGAATTAGAAAAGAGGAAACAGGAGATTCCTGGAGTGCAGGGACAAAAATTCTCAATGATGATTATGTTCTTCACAGCTCACAGGCCGGATCCTAAAATGTAGATGACGCGCTAGGAATATTTGCAGAGCAGATAAGTGAATAGATAGATACTTCTTTCCAAATTAAATTTTATCTTTGGAATACAGGGGAGTTAGACCTCAGGAATGGAATTGCCTGACCTACTTAAAGGCAGCTGCACAATGCTCTTACCCAAGGCCCAGAACTTTGCACTTTGAAGAGACAATAACTGTTTAGTGATTTTCTATGTCTGGGTTGCTGAGGGAGAGGAAGACGCTACCTGGTGCCTGAGTAGCACAAATTGCCAGACTGCCAGGATGTCTATCATTAAGTTCTACCTGGGCTGGGTAAATAAATGGTTTCATCTTTCTGATCTTTACCCACGGACAGATTTAGAAAATGGTGTGGTTTTAAAGAAAATAGGGGCAGTTTGTCTAGCAACGAGAAGAGTGACTGTTGATTATCACTCTTCTTGAATTTTTTTTTCCTTGCTGGGAAGGTGGCTCAGTGGTAGAGCGCTTGCCTTGCATGCATGAGGCCCTGGGTTCCATTCCTCAGCACCACATAAGCACAAAGAAAAAAGCCGGAAGTGGCGCTGTGGCTCAAGTGGTAGAGCGCTAGCCTTGAGCTGAAGAGCTGAGGGACAATGCCCAGGCCCAGAGTTCAGCCCCACGACCAGACCAAAAGAAATAAAAAAAAGAAAGAAAGAAAAATGAATTTTTTTTTTCCCTGCTGGTACTAAAAAGGCTTGAACTCAGGGCCTGGGCCTCTCCCTGAGCTTTTGTGTTCAAGGCTAGTGCTCTACCATTTGAGCCCCAACTCCAATTTCAGCTTTTTTTGTGTGTGTGGCTAATTGGAGATAAGAGTCTAATGGAATTTCCTGTGCAGGCTAACTTTGAACCATGATCCTCAGATCTCAGCCTCCTGAGTAGCTAGGATTACAGGCACAAGCCACCAGTACCCAACTAAGCCTCATGCTAACACGTTCATTTTGCCCATTTATTTTTTCTTAACCACATTTCCCTCCCCATTAGCATTAGTTAATTAGTTGTATAGTGGGATTTCATTTAGACACAGCTATAGAAGCATCCTATGTATCGTGATCAGACGTATCCCCTCCATCTTTCCCCCACCCCCTCTCTGTCTCCTTTCCAAACCAGTCTTCAAACAAGATTGATAGTTTTGTTTTCACACATGCATATAAATATTCTGGTCATATTCACACTCTTTCACCTTCTCTTTTCCTTCTCCCTCTCCTACTTGTATCTTCACATACAATACCAGTTTTACAGTCGTCATTCCTCTCTCTCTCTCTCTCTCTCTCTCTCTCTAAGTTCTAGGACTTGAGCTCAATATCCTTATGCTCTTGCTTGCTCACAGATCTACCTCCAGCACGGCATTTTGCTGGTTACTTGGATATGGAGTCCTGAGGACTTTTCCATCTGAGCTGGCTTGAAAGTACGATCCTTCAGACTTCAGCCTCCTGAGTAGTTAGCATTGCAGTTAGCACCTGCTTATTTTTTTAAAAACATGTGCACGGTAATTGTTCAAAAATTGTTCATTATAATATTTCACACACATATATTCTATACTTGAACCAGGCTGAACCCCTTCCCTTACTTATTCTCCCTTCTCCCATTCCTCTTACTTCTACTTTTCAACAGCTTTCAGTGAATTTCATTTACTGATGCAATGTACTTTGGTATTTTTCAGTCTTAAACATTCTCTCTCCACCCTTGTTTCTCATTGTCCCATACATGTTCTCTCTGTCTCTGACTCTCTGTTTCTCTCTCAGTACCTTTCTCACTGTCTCCATCTTTCTCTCTCTACATGACATATCTATCTATCTATCTATCTATCTATCTATCTATCTATCTATCTATCTATCCACACATAAAATGATATATCATGTATGACATGAGATGCCCTAATTTAATTTTTTGATATGAATATATAATTGATCAGAAATCTTTTTTAAGACCAGTATGTTAGCTGTGTACTGGTGGCTTATATCTATAATCCTAGCTACTCAGGAGGCTGAGATCTGAGGATCACAGTCTGAAGTCAGTCTGGGCAAGAAAGCCCATGAAACTCTTATCTCCATATATCCACCAAAAAAGTCAGATGTAGAGCTGTGACTCAATCGACAGAGCACTAGCCTTAGCAAAAAATCTTGGGGACAGTACCCAGGCCCTGAGTTCAAGCTCTAGGATAGGCGTGTGCATGCATATGCGTGCATGCACACGTGCATGCACCCACCCACACATATACAAACAAACACAAATAGTATTTGAAAATTATTTCCTCTTAACTGGACACTGGTAGCTTATACCTGAAACCCTCGCTACTCAGTAAACTGAACTCTGAGGATCCTGGTCCAAAGCCAGCCTGGGCAAGAGAGTCTGTAAGACTCATCTTCAAGTTGTAAGTGGAGATGTGACTCAAGTGATAGAGCACAAATCTTTTTTTTTAATACATTTTTTACTATAAAAATACTGTACAGAGGGGTTACAGTTACATGAGCAAGGTAATGAGTACATTTCTTATCAAGCATTGTTGCCTCCTCCTTTGTTTTTCTCCTACCATCCCTTCCCTCCCACCTCCACAACTATACTTCCCCCAGCCCCTGTCCCCCCTGCCTAAATTGTAAAGTTTTCAACATAGTGTCTTGTGCATCTCATTATTACAATGGGTCAACCTGTATCCCTATTTAAGCATTTTGTTTTTTCCTTTCCTCTCCCCAAATTAGAGAAGTATATATACAAGATGCAGGGAACCAACATCAAATACAGTGAAAGCAGGGATTCACAAATCTTGATTGCAAAAGCCAAGTGAGAATTCAAAGTCCTGAGTTTAACTACCAATACTGGCACATATACATAAAAGTTCCAAATGGCTCATTAATCTATATTGGTTATAGTTCAGTAGTGTATGTTTCTCTGTTCACAGATCACTGGTTGTTCCTAGACTTTATGGTTCACTAATTGGTTCTATTTGTGTGTGTGTGTGTGTGTGTGTGTGTGTGTGTGTGTGTGTTCCTATTGAGTCTCAAACTCTGGGCCTGAGCACTGTCCTTTAGCTTTTTTTTACTCAAGCTTGGTGCTCTGCCACTTGAGCTACCTCTCTGTTCCTAGCTTTGTGCTAGTTAATTGGAGGTAGAAATCTCATGGACTTTCCTGACCATGCTGGCTTCAAACTATGATTCTCAGATCTTTGCTTCTTGAATAGCTAAGATTACAGGTATGAGCCACCAACACCTGGTGGCTTTCTTTTTTATGCCTTGTGTGTGTGTGTGTGTGTGTGTGTGTGTGTGAGGGGACCAGTCCTGGGGCTTGAAATCAGAGCCTGGGTGCTGTTCCTGAGCTTTTATGCTTCAGGTTAGTGCTCTGCCCCTTGAGTCACAGCTCCAGTTCTGCGTATTTTGGTGGTTCACTGGAGATGAGTATTTCATGGACTTTCTGTCTGGGCTACCTTTGAACTTCAATTCTCACATCTCAGCCTCATGAATAGGAGTACAGATATGAGCCACTAGTATCTGGCTTTTGGTTCTATGCTTACATTGCTACTCTAATGTTTCCTACTTTCCAATTGTGGTATTCTTGAATATTGTCTTAGCTCTTCTTGGCTCACTACATTGCTATATAAATTTTGGAATTATCTTGTCAATTTCTATAAAAATTTCACTGGGAAAAAATTTTAAATCAGCTTTTCACATTGGAATACATTTTTTGCTTACAGAGAAGTTTGTAAAGAGTTCACCAAGAGTTCTTACATACCATTCGTCTCGTTTCTCACATTGTTATGTTACGATAGTTCATTTATCATAGGTTAGACCCTGACATTGATATATTACCATGAAGGAACTCCAGATTCTATTTGAGTTCCACTGGAGTTGCCTTCAACATCCTCTTCCTTTCCAGAATTCAATCTATGATCACAACTCCCTGAACCTCCTCATCCTAGCTCTCTACTGTCCTCCAGTCCTTTCCACTTTCTCATCTTCATTTTTCCTCAGGACTTTGACAGTCTTGAGAAGCACTGGCCAGTTCTTGTCTTGGAGAATGTCCCGTGTGTACTTATCAGGGGGTCCCACGTTGTTGGAAAGAATCTTGCAGAGTAGTAGTACTCTGCTCACTGCTTGGTTGATAGAATATTTGCCAAATTTCTCCCTCATGAAACTTGTTCTTGCTGTTGGTTTTTACTCTCTACTTTTGAAAGTAGGCTGTAAGTCTGACCCACCCTTGTAGGATGTCTTATTTTTCCATATTACTTGAGATTACTTTCTTCTGTGAGAAAGATGGTTCTTGTATTTATGTGTTTATTCCTTCCATCCTTTATGTCAATATGGACTTGAGCATATTTACATTTCATGTTAGAATGCAATGCCACCTTCTATAGAACTCAATACTGCTTTCTTTTATTGCTCAAATGGCTCAGCTTTGACTTAGGGGAACTTCTCAGCTTGCTTTCTGTGTCTCCTTGGTAGATACCCAGTTCTTTTCTTTCTTTTTATTGGAATGGTATATGAAAGGATCTGCAAACCCAGCATGCTTGTTATTGGGGTATCATTATTTCCAGGTCTTCTACTGAGCAGTGCTAGGAGATACAGATCTACATCATACAAACACCACTATACACATATCAGTACCCATTCATGTATGATGTATATATACATGTATACATTAGTACTAATCCACAAATAAGTGCATATTTATAATTGTATTTCTAGCAATCCAGTTGCATATGTTCATATAATACAATATATATAAACATAAGTGTGTGTATATATGCAGATGTGTATATATGTATATATATATGTATATATATGTATATATGTATATATGTATATATATATGTGTATATATATATATGTATATGGCTAGGATGATAGATGTGAGCCACCGGCTCCTGGATGCTATGTGATATTTGAGGAGGAGTCATGAAGGATCTGAAATATAAGAATATCATAAAGCTGGGAGAAACTCTTTAAGATTCTTTCATCATTATCCAATGCCTTCTTTTCTTTCATTAGGTCGGCATGTGTTAGACAATCACCACCATGAATGTATTCTGATTAAATTAGAGCATTCATAGACCACTTATATATAATATATATATATATTTATAGATGTGTGTGTATATATATATATATATATATATATGTATGTATAGCTAAGTATTAGCTTATGCAATCATTTTTGTATGGTAGTCTTGACTTTTAGATTTAGATATTCAATCAATTTTGGTGTTATAATAACAAGTGGTACTGTTTAAATTTCATTTAGTGATAGTTTGTTGATTATCCATTTCTGATTTTTAAGAATACTGCCTTAGTATCTAGCATCTTGTTTAACTTTGCATGTTTTGTTGATAGTAGTTTCCAGCATTCACTTGTAGGTCCCAAAGTTTTATTTCTTTTATTCTTATCACTAGACTTTTGTTGAAGTTTTTTTGTCTTTTGCATTGACTGAAATTCTTATTACAATTCTGAATAATAAGCATCAGGAAGAAATTTGAAGAATACTGAAACATTTGTATAATGTTTGCTGTAGATCTTTGAAAGGATAAAAATTGATCAGGTTCAGCCATTTCCTTTATTCTCAGTTGGCTCACAGGTATGTGTGTGTGTGTGTGTGTGTGTGTGTGTGTGTGTGTGTATGTATGTGTGCGTGTGTCAGTGCTCGTCCTGGGACTTGAACTCAGCCCTGGGTAGTGTCTTTGAGCTTTGAGCTCTAGTACTCTCCCACACGAGCTACAGTTCTACTTCCAACTCTTCTGGGCGGGTAATTGGAGATTAAGAGTCTTGTAAAGTTTTTGGCTCAGGCTGTTTTCACACCTCGATCCTTGGATCTCAGCATCCTGAATAGCTAACATTACAGGTGTGTGTCACCAGCACCTGGAATCATGTAGTTTCTGATGTGTCTTGAAGACATTGATTTCATTGTTACATGTACTAGTACTGTTATTGATTTGAATCCTTAGGGCTGGCGGATGGGATGTTTTTTCTCATCGATGTGGGGGATGAGTGTCTTCTCTCCACAAATACCCTTCCACTCATTAAGATTCTCAGTCAGGGATGATACATGACAGTGACCCTTAAAAGGCAGTTGGGAAATGACCTGGGGATAGAAGACAAGCCTGGACAATGGACATGGAACGCAGGAAGAGAATTTGTATAGAGGAAGCAGGCCAATGGTATAGGATTGGAAGTATAAGAAAGAAAATGGAGATGGGAGGAGGAGAAAAAGAGAAACAAAGGAAAGAAGAAAGGGAAAGGAGGAAGAGAAAGGGAGGAGGAGAAGATGAGAAAGAAGGAAAGGCAGAAGGAGAAGGAAGAAGAGGAGGAAGGAAGGAACCCACAGAATCTTTTCTTGTTGTTGCTGCTGTTGGTTGTGGCTTGAAGTCGGGTCCTGAGGTGGTCTCTGAGCTCTTTTGCTCAAGGCTAATGCTCTACCACTTTGAACCATAGCACCACTTCTTGTTTTCTGGTGGTTAATTGGAGATAAGAGTCTCACAAACTTTTCTGCCCTGGCTGATTTTGAACCATGATCTTCAGATCTCAGCCTCCTGAATATTTAGGATTACAGGTGTGAACCACCAATGGTTGGCCACTCAGAATCTTGATGCTGAAAAGAACCTTGAAGTTAAAAGGAATTTAAATGAGTGAAAAGTAATTTAAACAAAGAGAGTAGTTTGCTAAGAAGTGTAGTCGTTAGTATTCTAAAATGAGTACTTCAATAAGCAGCCCATTTGTTGAGCCCAAACTATGTGAAAGTTGCTCTTCTATATCTAAAAATTATAACTCAAATGTAGTATTTCTTTAAAAAATTTTTTATTGTGAAAATACCATACAGAGGGGTTACAATTACATGGGCAAGGTAATGAGTACATTTCTTATTAATCATTGTTGCCTCTTCCTTTGTTTCCCCTTCCCATCCCTTCACATCTCCCCCCACTGCCTCCCCCCCCTTTCCTTTCCCACCCCTCCACCCCCGGCCAAAATTGCAAAGTTCGTTTTTCAATAATGGGTCCACCTGTATTCCTATTTAAACAATTTGTTTTTTCCCTTCCCCTCCACAAATTATACCAACATCAAATACAATGAAAGCAGGGGTTATACTGTGGGGGAGGGACATAAAAAGCAACAAAGAAATCATCTTATAAATGTGTTAGAAACAATCGCAAGAAAGAAAAAACAGTTGAGTCCTTATCTTGGGGTTCATTTTGCCTAACATCAACTTATCTGACCATTTCTGCTTGTTTCAGACATATACTAGTAATTGCAAATAAGGGAAACCATGGGACCTATGTTTCTTTGGGCCTGGCTTACTTCACTTAATATAATTTTTTCCCAAGTCTTTCCATTTCCTAACAAATGGGACAATGCCATTCTTTCTGATGGAGGCATAGAATTCCATTGTGTATATATACCACATTTTCTTGATCCATTCATCTACTGAGGGGCATCTGGGTTGGTTCCATATCTTAGATATGGTAAATAATACTGCAATAAACATACTTGTGCTGGTAGTTTTAGTATGGACTTGTTTGTGATCATTTGGGTAAATGCCCCAAAGTGGGATTGCTGGATCATAGGGGAGCTCTATGTGGAGTCTTTTGAGGAACCTCCATACTACTTTCCAAAGTGGTTGAACAAGTTTACCCTCCCACCAACAATGCAGTAAGATTCCCTTCTGTCCACATCCCTTCCAGCATCTGTTGTTATTAGAGTTCTTGATTATAGTCATTCTAACTGGGGTGAGGTGGAATCTCAATGTTGTTTTGATTTGCATTTCTTTTATGGCTAGGGAGGTTGAGCATTTCTTCATGTGTCTATTGACCATCCTTCTTTCCTCTTCAGAGAAGTTTCTCTTTAAGTCTTTAGCCCACTTATTTATCAAATGTAGTATTTCTTTAAGAAAATCTACTTGTCCTGTAGTGCTAGAACAGGTCATATAGGAGTATAGTCCCGTAGCATTACCGAGGTGGGTAAATCTCTAAGTTTTTTCTAGTTGTAGACTATTGCTAGATCCATTCCCAACAAATGATTATCTACTCATTTAGATTGTCACAAGGTAATCATTGAAAACTGATCACCTCTATTCCTTTTGGACAGTACGTCTTCTCATTCTTTTTTATTTCTCTCTTACATTCAGGCTTTTGGAGTGAAACAGAAGAGACGGATTCATTTTAGGTACTTTACGCTTGCTGTAATCTCAGGTCATATTTAAAGCTTCATAATATGGCATGGTTCCTGTCCCTTCACTGTCCGATTATCTCTCTAGATACAGAACTGATTGCATGGTCTATCTTGAGACTAGAGATAAAAAAGAAATCTAAAATGTGCTTGCTACTATTATAGTACTTATGAAATATTGATTTTTTTTCAGTGCCTGTCATGTGTCTTTATACCCCACAGATATGACAGCTTAACAACCCTGAAAGAGGAATTTTAACAAGTGAAATCAATGTAAGTGGCCGGGCGAGTTCTGAATGCCTGTGAGAAAATTTGTCAGCAGTCTTGCATTGTCCAGTCATACACAGCTCACTAGGAAAAGAGAGATGCCAACTAACTCATTGAAAAACCATTTTATTCTTCTCTTTATTCTTGGAACATTTCTCAAAATGTGTTCTGGGAACTCATCCTCTTGGGAAAAAAAATTTAAAGCTTTCTGTGGTTAAGTGAATGGTGTATTGCCCCTTTGAGCTGCAATAATTTTCATCTAAAGTGTTCGGATCCATCCTGTAATGAACTTTGAATTTGAACTTTGAACTTCGATTCAATTAGCTTTTCTACACTCGTTGCTTTTTGCAGGAGGAGATTTTGTGTTGTATAATGTTCATTAACTTCTTAGGGACCAGAGCACTGTCTTTAAAGCATTCAATCCCATCATTCTGTGGACTTCTAATTCCACACAATCCGGTGGCAATTTCCATGAAAAATGATTCTCATAGGAAGATGGAATGGCATCTGAACTTGGCTCCAGTGTTGGCTGAAGATTTGCCACAAAACACTGTGAATGAGAATGCAGTAAAGCCTATGAACCAGAAGAAACTAGCAAAGGGTTTTAATCCTATGTGATTTTTTTTTCTATGTGGGTACCTGTACTGGGACTTGAACTCAGGTCCTGGGTGCTATCCCTTTGCTTTTTTTTTTTGCTCCAGACTGGTGCTCTACTACTTGAGTCACAGCTTTACTTTTGGTTTTTTTGGTGGTTAATTGGAGATAAGAATCTCACACACTTTCCTGCTGGCTTTGAACGATGATCCTCAGATCCCAGCCTGCTGAGCGTCTAGGATGACAGGTGTGAGCCACTGGCTCCTGGATGCTATGTGGTATTTGAGGAGGAGTCTTGAAGGATCTAAAATATAAGAATATCATAAAACTGGAAGAAACTCTTGAAGGTTTTTCATCATTATCCAATGCCTTTTAAAAATTAGGTCGATATTTATTAGGCAATCACCTCCATGGATGTATTCTGATTAAATTAGAGCATTCACAGACCACTAAGAAGAAGCTGATATAAATGGAGACAAGATTGTTGTCCCACAGGGACCTGCTATATAGTCACCAAATAGTCAGATGATAGGAGACAGGATATAATTAGTTTGTGAGTGGTTCTGGTTATAAATACTCTGAAGTAGAAAGAAGGAAGGTATCTCTGTGAATGAAGTTGGGGAAGATTTTCTATTTTTAAGGTCTTCTAAAAATAGATTTAATCTTATCTTTCTAACTACTGTTGCAAAAAGAAAATCTCAAAGAGCTTTATGCTTTACAGCATTATTTATGACTATAGTTTATGGAGGAAGAACATCTCCCAGTATAAGAACATTGTTGCCAAGAGAATATCTTCATGGAGACCCCCATCTCAAGTTGATGCTGGTGGTTCATGCCTATAATCCTAGCTACTCAGAAGGCTGAGATCTGAGGATTGAGATTTGAAGCCTGCCTGGACAGGAAAGTCCTTGAGACTCTTATCTACAACTGACTGCGAGAAAAAAGCCAGAAGTGGAGTTGTGGCACAAATAGCAGAGCACCAGCCTTGAGCCCACAAGCTCAGGGACAGCACCCAAGCCCTCAAATCCCAGGATGGGCATTTAAAAAAAAGCAGAAAAAAGATACCAAGAGGTTAGCAGGTCTGTAGGATAAGTGAAAAGACTGAGATTCACATAGGGAAAACAGAGAGTAAGTGTGGATTACAAGAGGAAACAGCACCTGGGGATAAATATAACGGCAGATAAGAAGACATGGAGATTCTGGATGGGGGCTTTGCTTCCCCAGCTTGGAAAGATACAGGGGAAAACAAGAACGACTAGTCCCTTTAAATAGTTTCAAAATTATGTACTTCCTCCTTCTTCAAAAGGATTATGTAATTTGAAAATACTAAAGCAGACCTTTAAAAAAAACCCACACCAACACTGGCATCCTTCTCCATGTTATTTTTAACTGCTTTTTCATTCATTAAGCACAATTAAGCTATCAAGTCCTCTGTGTTTTAACTATGCAGAACACGGTCCCCACAGCCAGAAGCACAACGTAGTCAAAGCATCGCGAACAGTTCTGAACTTGCACAAAATATAATTGGCCAATTTGGAGACATTGTTTTGCACAGTATGATGTGTCTCTCATACATTTTTCATAGAGAGGCAATGTGATTTTATGAGAGACACAATAAGCATATGGAAATCCATGCATTCTCCTGAGGCTGGGCCTGGAGGGGAGGGGGGTGGGTGGTGATGGGAAATGGTACATGGCAAGACATTTGTGAACTCTGAAACTTGACAAGCTTTGGGGCGGGTGGGGGGAATCTATTCTAGGCAAGCTTTTCAAGGCACTTACAATTCTAATTATATCTGATGTGCTCCTCCCCCCCCTTTGCAATAATTTCTTTGCTCATTTTTAACTAAGTGCTTTTAATGTCTCCTAAGAAGGCGGAAGGTATAAGGAAGGTGAGCCAGACATGTTTTGCCTTGCCCTCCTTAATCTGTGTCACACTCAATCTTCGCCTTCGCTAATATTTTATATTATTACCTACATCCCCACTAATTGATGCCTTTTTAGTCTCTACTTCGGTGAATTCTACAAATTAAGGCTCTATTTAAGTGTTGTCAGGTTCAATCAATATCCTCTTTTGAGGTGCGTGAGGGTAAAATGAATCATAATTTCTTTTTGTTGTTGTTGCTGCTGCTGTTGATTGACATGTGGTAGAATTAAAAATTACAGAGGCAGCTTGCAGCATTCATGGTTGCGAACGCTGAGGAATGAGGCTCGGCGAGGGGGTGGGGCGGGGCTGGAGGGGGGAAGATTCCCGTGGAAGGTGAGCTCATCGTTGTGTAGACAGATGTGAGTCTGGCGTGTGGAAGGAGCACACTGCTCCATTCACTTGGGCCCGAGCTGGCTTCGTTCTTGCTGACCACAGTGTTTCTACAAAGAACCTTTGTAGTAACTTCAGGATAACTTTGGAGAATTTCAAGACAAATGTACAGATTTCAAACTGTGAAATCTAGTTCTAGTAACTAATAATAATAATAAATAAAGGAAGGGCCAGATACTGATGACTCACTCATGCCTGTAATCCTAGCTACTTAGGAGGCTGAGATCTGAGGATCTTGGAGCCAAGCCAGTAGGAATGTCTGTGGGACTCTTATCTCCAAGTGTCCACCAAAAAGCGTTGGCTCAAGTGGTGGAGTGCTAGGTTTTGAGTGAAAAAGTGCTCAGTCCCTGAGTTTAAGCCTCAACACACACAGACACACACACACACACACCACACACACACACACACACACACACACACACACACACACACACACAGAGCAAGGAGGAAGGAAAAAACAAAAAGAAGAAATTCCTCACTATAGTTTGGATCTGAAGTGTTTACTTTGGTGTTGAGGCTCTGTGTTAGTGGGAGGTGGGAAAAATCTGAAGCAGTAAGGCCTAATTGGAAGTCTACCCTTGAAGGAGCGCTCTTTCTTTTCCCTCTTACATCTCAGGCATGAGGTGAGCAGCCTTGCTGAGCCCTGTATTCTTCCACAGGGGCCTGCCCTGTTGCAGACTCAAAAGCATCCAGCCAACTGACCATGGATGGAAATCTCTGACAACCTATGCCAAACCTTCTTTCTCTCAAGTTGAATACCTCAAGTGTTTTGTCACAGAAATGACTATAACACAGTCCCTTCATCCATTATCTTTTTCTTAAAATTTAATATATACTATTTAGTATAAATATATACTATTTAGGGCTGGGAAGGTGGCTCAGTGGTAGAGCGCTTGCCTTGCATGCCTGAGGCTCTGGGTTCGATTCCTCAGCACCACATAAACAAAAAGAGAAAAAAAGCCGGAAGTGGCGCTGTGGCTCAAGTGGCAGAGTGCTAGCCTTGAGCTGAAGAGCTGAGGGACAGCGCCCAGGCCCAGAGTTCAGGCCCCACGGCTGGACCCCCTCAAAAAAATATATATACTATTTAGTATAAATACAATGCCCTCTGTATATGAAACACAGTATCTGGATGTTAAAATGAGTGGAATGAATCTGTCCCCACCACCCCCACAGGAAGTTGACATTCTAACAGGGGAAAGAGCACACGGATAGAAATAGAAAGTGATCTGAGGTATTTATTTGTTATTATGAAATATCTTTCTTTAAGCAGACTTATATGTCAGAAAAGCCATAATAATGAGGAATGCACAAGATTTTTTGGTCACTAGCACAGGGGCCCAGACATCTAAAAAAAAAACCAATGGTAGCAACCAATTAATTGCTATGAATATAATTATATGCAGAAATTCTTGGAACCCTGAGAAAGAAATCCTGAACACCAGGTAGAACAATGGCTTCCTGATAGGACAGTCTTGGTAGAATTTAAGCTCTCGTGCCAGTCAGTCACTTCTTGCTGTTTCTTGTCAAGGTATGTAAATAAATTAATAATCATCCCCTTTATTTTTGCCTGAGTTGTTTTTTGTTTGTTTTTATTTTGTGCCAGTCCTGCGGTTTGAACACAAGGCCTGTGCACTGTCCCTTAGATTCTTCACTCAAGACTAGTGCTCTACCACTTGAGCCACAGCTCCACTTCCAGGTTTTTGTGGATTCATTGGATATAAGAATCTCGCCTGTCTGGGCTGACTTTGAACTGTGATCCCCAGATCTCAGCCTCCTGCATAGCCAGGATTACAGGCATGACCCTAGTGGGGTGGAACTCATTCTGAAGAATTGGATTCAGAACCAACAAATGCCCAAGCCTCCTTTCCCCGTGCCCCTGGTGTATTTGGGGGACTCGTGTGACTTGCAGGCCAGCACCCCCTTTTCCTTCCTCCTGACTTTTGGACTTGTGAGTGAACGGGAATACCTGGTTCATCAACTGTTCGTTGGTGGAGACTTTGCCATCTCTCCCGTGAGCAAAGACAGTTTCCTCTGTGTTGTAACTCTGTATTTGGCCAGGGGATGGGAGGTTTGGCAGGACCAGAGCTGGCTACTAAAAAGCAGGCTCAGTAAAACCCCACAATGATTTCCCTCTTCGAAGCTGGAATAGAGGAATGTCTGTAATAAATTGCCGCTGGGAAGAAGAGGACGGAGCTTGTGGAGAAATCTCAGACTTCATCCGCACCCTCTTTTCACGGTACCTCCATGAACCTCATATTTTTGGGTTTTTCCACCCCTCCTTCATTTAAATCCAGCCTGTACTGAATTTGCCACAGAAATAGATCTGCAGCGACCCGCCCACTCGCAAGCTGGTGGAACTGCAGCCTCTGGGTTTTGAACATCGCTCAGAGCCAACCCAGAAAGTAGAACATGGAAGCCGAATGAAAGGGGTAGAGCTACATCCATCCACCCACTTCTGGGTTGGAGCACCAACATCATTTGTTATTTCCATCCCTGACACACATCTATACATCTTTAACATCCACGCTGTGCTTGTCACGTAGCTATTGCTTGCATTGCATCAGGGCTTGCTAACAAATGAAAAAAGAAGAAGAAAGAAAAAGAGAAAGAAAAGTGTTTTAAGTGAAAAGTTCCAGCAGGAAATGTGGACTCTTGGAGCTGTGTCTGTCTCCTGTGACTGCCTGGGCAGTGAAAGTCAGATTGATGGAACTGGTTCTCCGCCAGCCACCAGAGTGGGAGGTCTGCGTCCAGGTGGTCGCTTGAGAAGCGCCAGGAGCTGCTGGCAGGCAAGGAGGGTAGAGCATCAAACATGAAGGTCTGACAAGGCAGCCCAAGGTGTTAGAAGACTTAGCAAAGTGGAGGGGGGGAGGAGGACTTACTCTGGGCCTGAACACAGAAGATATTAGATACTTGGAAGAAAGTAGCTTGAGCCAGGACGCTAGTGATTCATGTGTGTAAACCCCACCATTTAGGAGACTCAGATCTGAGGAGCAGGGTTTGAAGCCAGCCCAGGCAGACAAAACTGAGAGAGACTCTTCTCTCCAGTTAACTAGCAAAATGGCCAGAAGTCAGCCAGGTGCTGCTGATGGTTCATGCCTGTAGTCCTAGCTACTCAGGAGGCTGAGATCTGAGGAGCATGGTTTGAAGCCTGGCTAGTCAGAGACATTTATGGGACCAGCAATAAAGCAAGGAAGTGAAGCTGTGCCTAAAATGGTAGAGTGCCAACCTTGAGCACAACAGCCAAATGAGACTGTAAATCCTTGAGTTCAAGTCCCAATATTGGTGCAAAAACAAAACAAAAAGAAGTAGACTGAAACAGGAGAAAAGAGAGATTCAGATCTCTGTTTTGAAACACTAACCATGTTAGCTAGCATTTTCTTGAGCAGCTGTGATGAGTCAGGTCCCGGGCTATGGTGTTTTCTCTGCATCCGTCCTAGCTTTTCTCATGGTGCATTTCTTCTGCTTGTTAGTTTTCTGTGTCTCTCACCCAACTGTGATTTGTTTAAGAGCCTTTGTCTCCACTGCCATTTATTCTAGAACTTAACAATGGATTCAGTATGTAGAGAATGTCTGCAAGCATAAAATACATAGATTGATCTTACATCTTTAAACAGCTCTGCCGCCTGCTAGGTTTTATCACTCCCAAGTTCTTATTGGTGAAACCAAGCATTGGAGAGACTTGTGCAAGGTCTCACAAAGGCTAGTAATGGCAATACTGGTTTGACTTTGTTCGTTTATTTTGCAGTACCGGAGTTTGAACTCTGGGCTTTGCACTTGCCAAACTGGTGCTCTCTTACTTAAGTCATGCCTCTTGCTTTGCTTTTTGCTGGTTATTTTGGAGATAGAGTCTGATGAACTTTCCTGCTTGGACAGGGATTGAATCGTGATCCTCTAGATCTCAGCCTCCTGTGTATAGAGGAGTAAAAGCACTGGGTTTGAAATGCTGTTTGAATGGCCTTTCAGTCAAGTTGCACTGTTCAAGGGGCCAAATCAGGATTTAGACATGATGAGAAAAGAGTGTCTGGATATGGAGTTCAGCCTGGAAGATTTATTAAGAAGGAGTATTTTCTTGTAACATTAGGGTGATGAAATTAGAACTCATGCCAGAGTTGACTTGCCACAGTGATATCCCTCAGCTAGGGATATCACTCTAGCACATTCTCTCTACCCCATGTGTCTTCCTCATCTTTGATTCGGCCCATTGCCTGTCCTTCCGGCCCCTGTTCCCCAAATAGTGGATAAGCGATGGGATAGTCTAGGATCTGGCTGGGTGTCGGTAGCTCACGCTTGTAATCTTAGCTATTCAGGAAGTGGTGATCTGAGGATTGTGGTTCAAAGCCAGCCTGGGCAGGAAAGTCTGTGAGACTCTTATTTCCAGTTAGCCACCAGAAAACCAGAAGTGGCGCTGTGGCTCCAAGTGGTAGAGTGCTAGCCGTGAGCAGAAAAGCTCAGAGGGAGTGCCCAGACCCGAAGTTCAAGCTCTATGACTGACTAAACAAAAGAAAACAAAACAACATCAAAAACACTGCTCACCTCGTTGGGAAGCAAAAGAGAGGAATGTCACATCCCTAATGAACTAAAGACCTTCCACCAGGACCAATCTCTTAAAGGTTCTCCACCTCCTAATAACACTCTGGGCTGGAGACCAAGGCCTTAACACATGGGCCATCTGGAGACACTTCTCCAAACCATAGCATCTGTTGTGACCATTTTTGTGTCTTCTCAGGTCTAATCGGTTATGGCTAGAGTAGGCAGGTCAATCAAGATGGCAACCTGCCATCTTGGTTCTCTTTGATAGAAATCCTTAAGCAGAGTTCTGCTTAGATAGTATGTGGATATAACAGGTAATACAGAGCCTTTTGGACTATCTGAAATACATAGTCGGACTGGAACTGATGTTCTGTCAAATAAACACAGTGGGGCCATTGTTAGTATCCATTAGTCAATAGACTCTACAGACATTTGTGTGTGTGTGTGTGTGTGTGTGTGTGTGTGTGTGTGTGAATGTGTATTGCAGCTTGAACTCAGGGCTTGGGCACTGTTGCTTAGCTTTTTTGCATAAGGATGGGACTCTATCCCTTGCACCATAGCTCCACTTCTGACTTTTTGATAGTTATAAAGATCTCAGACGTTTCTGCCCATGCTGGCTTCAAACGATGATCCATAAATCTCAGCCTCCTGAGTAGCTAGGACTATAGGCATGAGCCACTGGTGCCTGGCTTTAGACATGTTTGTTTGTTTGTTTAGGGTGCATACATGGTTTACTATTTAAACTGGGGTATTTTGTTGTATAGAAGGAGAAATCATTGATAGGCCTCCACAGAACCAATAAAACCTGATCTAGCTAAGAACACTACTACTTATGGACACCTTAATTTCTGTGACTAACAAATAACCTCTAGAATATTCTGGATACTCTAATCTAGAGTGCCCTAGGGACTTGGTAGTCTAGAGTGTCCTGGACAATCTCGAATATCCTGAACACTGTATTCTAAGATGTTCTGGATACTCTAGGATGACCTGGATACTGTATTCTAGAATGCCCTGGAGATCGTAGTGTCCAAAGCTATTCTTTAGTCATAGCAACTGTCTTATCCAATTAGCTGGAGTGTGCCCAGTATTTCCCCAAGACTATTTATAGGAGAGCTTCTATGAGCTGGCCTTCTAAAATCTGGATCCCTATAGTATTTTGCTGAGGACATTTCTGTCCCCATCATTCAACTGGCATGTCTCAAGGGCAAGGTGTACAGCATTCACCTCTGTACTTGTAGCACCCAATCTACTTCCCCCACATCTGGCAAGGGCACTTATATGAGCCACCTAGGCTGCAAAGAAGTCAACTGATGCACTACTAGGAGTCTATATTGTACTATCCTTTAAGCTGTACTATAAAGGATACCTGTGTCAGCTACCATATGCTGCGCTGACATCAAATGATAGCTTATGAGACATAGGCTATTTTTCTTGCTTACACCATATGTTCCCTATTGGCCAGTATGGAGTATGCTAGTTCATCTGAGACCAAAGCTGATCAAGCAGTCTTCTGATGTAATGTTGCGAATCTCATGGCTGAGGGGATAAAAGGACAAGAATGGCTGGGCACTAGTGGCTCATGCTTGTAATCCTAGCTGCTGAGATCTGAGGATCATGGTTCAAAGCCAACCCTTGCAGTAAAGTCTGGGAGGCTCTTATCTCCAATTAACCACCCATAAGCCAGAAGCAGAGATGTGGCTCAAGTGGTAGAGTGCCAGCCTTGTGTGGAAAAACCTAAGGGACTATACCTAGCTCTTCAATTCAATCCCCAGTCCTGGTCCCCAAAGCAAACCAACAAAAAACTAAACAACAAGAAGCAACAACCAACCCTCCCACCCCCCCAAAGCTAATAATGAGCCAAGGACTGGCTCTCCATGCTCCTCAGAGAAGAGTGACTTCCACTTGCATTTCATTGCCAAAGCAAATCACCACCGAGTCTGCCTCCTGCGGGGAAAGGAAATACCATTCTCCCACTGGGAAGAAGAGAAAATGTTTTTGAACAAGAGTACAGCATCAACTACAGTCCCAGTAAATGGGAATGTAATGAAACTTAACATTATTATTTCAGTCTCTACCGTAAGCTTTTCTGCCCAGGGCTGGGGGCCGTGGGGTGGGGGGAGTGTTGCAGGGGGAGATGAGTTGGGAGAGGGGGGAGAGAGGAGAGGAGGGGAGAGATGAACTCAGTCATTTGCAGAGCATCTGAGGACCACTCATCTTTCCAGTTTCTGTGTAGCCACATTCCCACCTGGGGGTGGGGAGGGAGGAGAAAAGTCACAATGCTGGTCTTTCGCCTCCTCATCTATAAGGATTATTCTCCTTCTTCCCCAGGGACAGGAACGAGACCAGAATCCAGCTATGAGAGCAGGGGCAAGGAATAGAAAGTCTCTGATTCTAAGCCACATGCTGCTCTGAGGCTGAGGTATGAATCATGCCATTCACTGACACCTACCAATTGCCGGGCACCAGGCCCGGATGGGGCAAGCGGTGTGTGGGTTTCAAAATGTCAATGTTCTGCTCTCAAGTAGAGGAGAAGATGTACATTTCATTCTAGATGAGGAGGGAGAGGGCATGTCCTTGCTACTTAGAATTCTTGGGTTGTCTACTTGGGGTCTCTTGATTTCAAAGACTGAACAGACAAATCAGCAGCATGATGGAACCCAAGTGGTTATCACAGTGCACCTTCAATCTCCCTCCAGGAGACCTTTTCCACACTCTGTTTGACTCTTCTTCTTCTTTTTCTTTTTCCATTGTCAGTCGTGAGCGTGAATTCAGGGCCTAGGTGCTGTCCCTGAGTTCTTTTGCTCAAGGCTAACGCTCTACTGTGTTGAGCTACAGCACCACTTCCGGTTTTCTGCAGGTTTATTGGAGATTAGGTCTTACAGACATTTTTGCAGGCTTTGAATTGCAGTCCTCAGATCTTAGCTAGGATTACAGGCATGAGCCATCGGTACCCAGCTGACCCCTTCTTCCATATCTTGTCTTGTTGGCTTTGAATTTCATTGTGAAGATATTTTATTGTGTTATCTATCGCTTCTTTGGGTTGTTTCGTGACCAGTGTGATCAGATTCCCTGACTAGCTCTCTCTATTCATAGATTTAGCATCCATGGCTTCAACCAAAACATGGATGAAAAATGTTACAAAAAATTTGCATCTCTACTGAGCACATACAGATATTTACTTCCTTTATTCCCTGTATAACACAGTTAGTTACACAGCAGTTATTTACATAGCATTAGCAGTTCATATAACACTTTTATTGACACAAGTTATTTGCATAGCATTTACATCACATTAAGTAATCCTAATGTCAATAATCCAAAATTGACTCAAAATGCACCCTAAAAGGTGTGTGGGTTATTTGCAGATACTCTGCCATGTTCTATGAAAGAACATCTGTAAATTTTAGAATGTGAGGATGTCTTAGAACCTATGAATACTGAGGACAGGTATCAGCAATCTAGCTGAGTTTTTCTTGGTGATCCTGCACTAAATGGAAGGACACACAGCGAGAGTCTAAGGGAAGACCATTTGCATTCAGAGATGTTCATCAGACAAGACATACACAAAAAGGAAACCCTTAGTATCTAGCTCAGAGTGTTGGGCATGGCGATTCATACCTGTCGTCCCCATTATTCAGGAGACAATTATCAAGAGGACCAGGTCTTGAGGCAAGCCTCAACAAAAAATGTTGAGACCCCATTTCAACCAACTTGGCCTTGTGAGGGGCTGTGTCTAATGCCAGCTATTGTAGGAGCCGTAGGCTGGAGGATTGTGCATTGTGGTTGGCCCAGGAAAAATGTATGCAACCCTATCTGAAAAATAACTAATGCAAGAAGAGTTGCTTAACAAGTGTGACTGTGACTTCAAGATCCAATAGTATTTTTTTAAAAAAGAAAAGCAAGAGAACAAGAGAAAGAGACAGAGAGACACAGAGACACAGAGAGAGAGAGAGAGAGAGAGAGAGAGGAGAGAAGAAAAAAATCAATTTCAGGTCAGTCTTAGATATATTGAATGGTGACAGACCCCTATCCCAGGCTGTCTCAGAGACCAGGCTTAGCTCCAAGATGTCTCATTCCTCCCACCTGCTTTACTTTTCATTTTGGGGGATTTTAAATTTCCCAAAGGCTTTCAGACACATCTTGTAAAATTATCAAGACCCAACTCCACTTCTAAGCACACTTCTCAGCATGTTCACGAGCTCTGATCGACTCATGTCCTGATGCCATGTTGATATTTCACATACCCGTGGAATACTGAAGTTCATAAAGATATCCCAAAGTTCGTCCAGAACCTTGTGTTTGTTTGGTGGAGATACCCTTGACTCTAAGAGGCTGGATGTATGAATTATGAATCATGATCTATGAATTAGAATGATGAGGCACAATTGATGACAAGAATAACAGGGGCAATGTTTTCCAAAATCCCGTGTTTGCAAGGACCTCTCTCTCTCTGTCTCTCATTTTTAGATTTTTGAGTTTATAAGTGTCATGTCAAATAAGGTAACTGTTGAGCATGTCCTGCCTCTTTCACAATAATACTGCATCTTTAGAGTCAGATTTCTGAGTCATGTTGACTTATTCCTACAAACAGCTACTAAAGTTGGCAAAAGGAAAGGGAAGGGCGAACTCTAATGTCACAGCCTCCTCTGCACAGCAGGGCTGAGTGTTGTATCATTTCTTTTTCATGGTTTTTGGTCCTTTATTCTTTCCTGCTTATTTTTTAGTGCCTTTTTATTGCTATTATAAGGGTGATCTACAGAGAGGTTACAGTTTCATAAGTCAGGTAAAGAGTGTATTTCTTTTTGGACAATGTCACCCCTTCCCTCATTCTTTCTTTTTTTTTCCCTCCCATCTCCACCAACAATTTCTATAGTTCATTTTCCACATAGTGTGCACTGAGTACCACTGCTACGTTTGTTCACCCTTTGCCCCTCTGTGTCTGTGTCTCCCCTTCCCCTCCCAAAGACAGATAAATGAAAAAAAGAAGACAAAAGGTAATGAAAACACAAACAGCAACAAAGAAAAAAACCCTCTTGCTTCCATTTCCTGGTGTTGATTTTAATAAACATTATTTTATATGATCAGATGCATGGAAGCATTGTGCCCTTGTGATCCTTTCCTAAGAATGTCCTCCTTTGGTCTTACTGTGTGTGAAGCATAGAGTCCTGTTTATCATGTCCCAGTGTATTATTTTTATGGTACTGGGGCTTGAACTTGGCCTGGAGACTCTTCTTTAGCTTTTTTTGCTCAAGGCTGGCACTTTGTCACTTGAGACACAGCTTTGCTTCTGGACTTTTGCTGATTAATTGTAGATTAAGAGTCTTATAAACTTACTGTTTGGGCTTTGAACCAAAATCCTCAGACCTCAGCCTCCTGAGTGGTTAGGATTACAGGCCTGAGCCACCAGTGCCTGGTCTGAGTCACTCTTAGATAGGGAGGATTCTCTGTGGCTAACTTCAAACAGTTGAGATATTACCTTCTATGAGCAACTTAACTAAGTGGAATATCTTTAGTTCTGATGCTGTAAAGTTGAATTACTTAATAGTTAGGACTGGACTGCATTGTGAAACTACTTTGCTGCTTCTGTAAACACTCTTTCTCCTCTCAGTCTCACCTGGGCTTTCTCTCTATTTCTCCAGCATTGGAAGTGCTACTGAGGTTTTAGGACCAACTCTTGTTTATGGTTTCCCATAAGTTGGAGGGCCTATTTCTGTTCCTTAAATATATATATATATACACACACACATATATGTAATAAAATATTTAAGTTGTTATACAATGTGGTTTTAGTTCAACATGTAAGTTAATGAGTATAATGCATCTTGATCAATGTCACCCCTTTCTCCCCCATCTCTCTCAACCTCTCAGATTACCTGGTTCCATGTTCACCTATGTGCATTGAATATTATGACTGTAGTCATCTGCCCTTCCTCTCTCCATTTGTGCAATTTTGCTTCATATGCTTAGTAATCCTTAGGAACCCTACAATATCTAGGCAAAACATATCATCATCATCTTAATATTCCAGTTTCTCTGCCCCAACAAGCTGGGGATAAGGATTGTGAATTTCTTGCTTTGTGTCCTTACTAGTGTGGTGACAAGCATATATAAATATATATATATATGTATATATATATATATACATATATATATATATATATATCCTACATTTTCCAAATGTAAGTGCAATGAATGAAAGTGGAATTACATTTTAATTGATTAGGTCAAAGTTAGGACAAACTGGAAGGCATTGTCTATTGGCATATGGAAATGTTAAAAATGTTAAACATGGGAGTTAAAATGAACTTTTCAAACTTGTAAATATTTTCATCCTTTGTTCACATGCATTTTGTATGATTTGATTAATATGTGTTCCCCAAAATGAGTTAACTGCATTACACTTTGTGTCTATAAGAAACTGTTTCCTTATGGAAAAGGTGATGAAATATTACTTTTCTTCTTTTCTCTGTTTATGTCATCCTGAGTAATGCAGAGATCACATTTATAACTTATGTAAGAAAGCTGGCTTTAAAAAAATTCATGATAAGATGTTGTTGTTGTTGTTATTGTTGTTATTATTATGGCAGTACTGGAGGTTGAACTCAGGGCTTTGAATTCAATAGATGAGTCTCTGACACTTGAGCATGCTGCCAGCCTGTTGTTTGTGAGATAGAATCTCACTTTATGCCCACACAGTCCGGGACCATGATCCACCTATTTGTCCTTCCTCTTGTAGCTGGAATGACAAGTGTGGGCCAGTGTGCCCAGTCATTGATTAAAATGGAGTCTCCTGACTTCTTTTTTCTTTTTTTTTTAAATATTTTTTATTGTAAAGATACTGTACAAAGGGGTTACAGTTACACAAGTAAGGTAATGAGTACATTTCCTACAGAGCATTGTTACTTCCTCCTTTGTTTTTCCCCCACCATCCCTTCCCTCCCTACCTCCCCAACTCCCCCCCCCCCCCCCCCCCCCCCCGACAAGTTGTAAAGTTCGTTTTCAACATAGTGTCTTGTACATCTCATTGTTACAATGGGGTAAGAGTGGAATAAACACCTGGCAGAATGGGGAGCATTGCACTTCCACGAGGTCCTTGAGTAGATGTGTGGCTCTTGTCCAGTGTTCACTATGCTTGTGAAAGAGTTTTCATAAGCATTTGTAATCTATTAATACTCTATGTAGTGAGCACATATGCTATAAAGACCAAATACACAGTCAGAATGGATCAAAGAATTCCTACTTAAGTGCCTTCGGTTTACTCAACACTGAACCTTTAACTAATAAAAGTGACATTATTTTATCTATGTGCTGATGGCTCATGCCTGGAATCTTAGCAACTCAAGAGGTTGAGATCTGAGGATTGTATTGCAAAGTCGCCTGGGACAGGAAAGTCTGTGAGATTCTCATCTCCAATTAATCACCAAAAAGCCAGAAATGGAGCTCTGGCTCAAGTGGTTCTTGAGCAAAAAAAACTAAGGGACAGTGCACAAGCCCTGAGTTCAAGCCCCAGGACTGGCATACACACGCAGGTCTTGCCAGAAGTGGCTTTGGTTGAATGGTCTAAAATGTCTAAAGTCTACCGTTAGGGAAAAAAACATGGATAACTTCTATCCCCTACCCCTACCCCCCCCCCTCCTCCTCAATTCTTCTTCTTATCTAAAATAATTGTACACTGGGTGACAATTCTTTTTATTATTTTCTTATTATTATTTTCAGTTGTACAAAGGAGTTTCCATTCAGCAAGTAGTTTGTGAGTACAATGCCTCTTGATCAATGTTACCCCTTCCCCCATTCTCTCCCATCTGTCCATGCCCATTCTTCCCCTAAGTCACCTGGTTCCTTTGAATATTGTGACTGCATCGGCCCATCCTTCCTCTCTCCATTGTCTGTCCACCTTCCTTGGATCGCCCCGCTCCTGAGAACACATGTTTCAGCTTCCTGGTATTTGTTTTGTTTAAATGAAATTCTGAGATTAGATAAGTTTTAGTATTACGGAACAAGTATGAAGATAATCAGGTAGCCGTTGTTGTTCATATATTAAATGGGTGTAGCTCATTTGTTGTAGTTAGTAAACAACACTGCCACATTACCAGAGTGGTCTGTAGTCTATTCCAATTTCCTCAGTTTTTGTCTGGTGTGGTGTCTATTATAGGTTTCTGTCTAAGATTCCGTAGTCAGTAGAGCTGTTGCCTCTCCTAGCACTGTGGTTGTGGTGACTTCTCAGATTTTCCTTGCTTTTGGCAACCTGGATAGCTTTTGTGGCACATTGGGTGGGTATATGTTTTGTAGCAGGTCCCTCAATTAAAGCTTGTCTGATGTTCTCGGAGACTGAGGGAGGAGGACAACAGAAACAAAGTATTATTGTCATCTCATTACCTCTGGCATCAGTCACTACTGCTGGGGTTGGTCCTATCATCTGAGGTCACATTCGTTAATTATCTTCACTACAATGTCACTCCATTTCTTTTGTGGTTATGATGCAGAGAAATCACATGTAAGTTAATGATCCATAGGAAGACTTAGTTTCCAACAGTCTCTCTTTGGGATTGTGTGGTCTCTCATTTCCTTTACCTTGAATGTTTTCCTCATTATCTCTTCTTCTTTTTTCCACAAACTGGTGATCAGTTTCTGACTGTAGGCAACTCTGTTTCCTGATTTCTTTATTCTTGGCTTCCAGAAGTCTAGCTCACATCCCTGTTCACTTTTTCCTGATCAGGACCTGCTTGGTACCCGTCTCATTTCTTCCAGCTTTGTTTTCCCCATTGCAAGTGCCATTTCCTCCCTGAGAGAGCCAGTGGCCTGGCCAAATTCATTGCCCTCAATGAATTTGATCTTCTGTAAAGTAGGCAAGGAGATTTTCATCTTACAGATGATAAAATTAGGGTCCCAAGACAGGAAACTTGGTTAAAGTTATACAAGTGGCTGGGCACCAGTGGCTCATGTCTGTAATCCTATCTATTTAGGAGTCTGAAATCTGAGGATTGCAGTTCAAAGCCAGCTCTAGCTGACAAATCTGAGAGACTATTTCCAATTCGTCATCAAAAAGCTGGAAGTGGAGGTATAGCTCAATAAAGCACTATTCTTGTGGAAAATAAAAAAAAGTGGGAGGCCCTGAGTTCAAGGCTGTGTGCACGTGAGTGCGCGCGCGCGTGCGCACATACACACACATACACACACACACACACTAGTTTTATGCATAGACCTGTTCTTGAATTTGTGTTTTCAGATTGCAAGGTCAATACCCTGAAGTTTAAAGTCACAGAATCATCCTTGTTACCATTCTATATTGTCTTGGTTAAAACTCCCAACAATCTTCTGAGATTAATTGGCTAGTTCGAGATTAGCCAGCTATTACATGATGAAGCTGGACTTTGACTTTTTTTTTTTTTTTTTACAGCCACCACATAGCTTGCCATCAGCACAAAACTGCTGTAACATCAATTAGCCTGATGATGTTGGGTGCTGGTGGCTCATGCCTTTAGTCTTAGCTACTCAGGAAGCTCAGAGCTGATGATTGTTCGAAACCAGCCATGTGGGAAAGTCCATGAGACCCTTAATCTCCAATTAACCACCAAAAAAGCAAGAAGTGGAATTGTGTCTCAAGTGCAGAGTTAGCACCTAGCTCAAGGCTAGTGCCATGAGCAGGAAAGCTCAGAGACAGTGCTCAGGCTCTGAGTTCAAGCTCCAGGACTGGCACAAAACAAACAAACAAACAAATAAATATTAACATGATAAATAGTTTTTAGATTGGTTCTGTACAGGTAAAAATAAAAATGTGAACTCTCTACAGTACCTCCTTATCTCTGAGTAAAAATGTGTTCAGATCTTGGCTCTGGAATTGGTTAACATTTACCTTGAGCAAGCACTCCATAAATATTATCCCATGCAGATAAGAGAGTTATAGATCATGATCTTATGTCTAAAATGTGTACTGGGAAGTTTGAGAGGCTAGATGGATGTGCAGATCAGAAAGATAAATAAACAGTACAGAATACTGAACCTGCCATAAAGGACAAAGCATGGTGCTATGTGACGCTCTGTGAAATTTGCTCTGTGCCTGGGAGAATTTTTTTTTATTGTGAAAATACTGTACAGAGGGGTTACAATTACATGGGCAAGATAATGAGTACATTTCTTATCAAGCATTGTTGCCTCCTCTTTTGTTTCCCCTTCCTATCCCTTCCCATCTCCACCCCTTCCCCCAAGTTGTAAAGTTTGTTTTTTGACATAACATCTTGTACATGTCATTGTTGCAGTGGGTCCACCTGTATCCCTATTTAAACAATTTGTTTTTTCCTTCCCCTCCCCAAATTATACCAACATCAAATACAGTGAAAACAGGGGTTATGTTTCTTAACCCTGATGACCTGGGATACCAAGGGACTGCAGCAAATCAAACTTGTAAAGAATAACCCCACTTCATCTTGATTTTTCTCAGTATGGGCATGGATATAATAAGGGCAAAGTAACAGCAAGAAAACAAGATGATGGCATTTTAGAACCCCAAATTGTTATGACAGAAAATAAGCTCTCTATCTTATATTATAGCCAAAAATATTTCTTGTGCCATCATTGGGGCTTGAGCTCAGGGCTTGGGTGCTGTTCCTTGGGTTTTTCACTCAAGGCTGGTGTTGTACCCCTTTGAGTCACAGCTTTACTTCTGGATTTTTTTGATGGTTAAATCAAGATAAAGAGTCTCGTGAACTTTTCTGCCAGGGCTGGCTTCGAACTGTGATCCTCAGATTTTAGCCTCTTAAGTAGCTAGGATTATAGGCATGTACTTAGCTATAGTAAAAAATAAGTAAGACTACAGAACAATGAAAGAACAGCTAAAATTCCAAAAGGAAAATACTAATTTTCTTATAAAGGCAAGCCCATCAGAATTAGAAGACTTGTTGAGCAGAAATCATAAAAGGCAGGAAATCCTGGGATAATAGATTTCAAGCTCTGAAAGTATGTAACGACTTTTAAAGTCAATGAAAATATAAAGTCTTTCCAAGATAAATGTGAACCAAAGTAACACATGTTAAGTAAACCAGCACTGGAGAAGATACTTAAAGGAATCCTATACCAAGACAAATAAGAAGGACAATCAAAACAAAAGGTCAGGAAAGATTAAATGTTAAGAGAAGAAAGGATAAACAAGTGAAAAGAAGGAAAGAATGAAACATACTTAAATTGAGCAAATGAGTAAACTCCTAGAAGGAGCAAGGGAGAAAGGAAAGAACTAACAGTACTGGAATGAACTAAGGAAAAAATCAGCAAAGTTATGAGGATAAGTACACACCATTCTTTAATAACTTTAAATGTAAAGTAAGTTGTCTTAACTCTCCAATTAAAAGACACAGATTGGCTCCCATCTGGTACCCTAACTACTCAGGAGTCTGAGATCTGAGGATCATGATTTGAAGCCAGCCCAGTAGGAAAGCCTCAGAGACTCTTAGCCCTAACTAATCACCAAAAAGCTAGAAATGAGGCTGTGGCTCAAGTAGTAAAGCTCCACCCTTGAGTGGAAGAAGCCAAATCATAATGCTCAGGCCTTGAGCATTATCTCATAGTCTCAGTACTAGCAGATGCACAAACAAAAACAAAATGAAAAACAAAGAAACTTCAATTAAACTGCTGCATAGAGAAAACAGGCTTAACAGAAACGTACAGAGTATGCTGTCCAACATATACAGAATACATATTCTCAGCGGCTCAAAGAACTTTCTCCAAAACAGATCACATTTTAGGGCCTAAAATAATTCTTTATAAGCATAAGAAAATTGGAATCATTTCTTGTCTCTTATCAGATGATAAATGAGTAAAATTAGAGAAATTAATTAGCATGACAAATACATGGAGTTTGAGCAATATACTTTTGAATAATCTGTAGAGTACTCAAAAATCACAGAGGAAGGTAAAAAAAGAAATCTAGAATCAAGTGAAAATGAAAATACAACACACCAGACAGTGTGACACAGCAAGAGCAATTCTAAGAAAGAAGTTAATAGCTATGAATGACTAGATAAAATAAAGCAGAGAATTCAAATAAATAATCTAGTGATATGCTTCAAGGTCTTAGAAAATTGAGAAAAACACCAAACCCCAAATTAGGAGACGGAAAGAAATAATAAAGATCAGTGTGGAAATGAATGAAATGGAGACTGAAATAACAACACAAAAATCAACAAAACAAAGCAGTGGCTGATAAAGATAAATAAGATTAACAAAACCTTAGCCAATCTAACCAAAAGAAAAAGAGAGAAGTTGCAAATAAATAAAATTAGAGATTACAAAGGAGATAGCACAACAAATCCCAAGAAATTCAGAGGATATCCAGGGAGTATTTTTTAAATTTATATTCCAGTAAATTATAAAGAATGATTCAACATCCATAGTCTTAAAGAAGATGCAAATCAAAATGAGAATGAGATTCCATCATATCCCAGTTGATTGAATTTGGGGATTGAATTCATCAAGAAAACCAATGACAAATGCTGGAAAGAATACAGGGTGAGGGGGAAGAAAGGGGTAGAAGTCCTCACCCATGATTGGTGGGAATGGATATTAGTGCAACCACTATAGAAAGCAGTAGGAGGTTTCTCACAAAACTAAAATTAGAATGAATTACCCTATGCACCTGCTTTAAGTCAGCATACCTGCATTTTCATCTTATCTCAACTCTATTCATGATAGCCAAGACGAAATGAGCCTAGGTAGGAGGCCATCAATATATGAATAGATAAATAGCATATTTCTATTGGAATATTATTCAGCCATAAATAAAAAGGATTTAATGTCATTTTCAGGAAAATGGGTGGAACTGAAAATCAATATGTTATACAAAATGTCAGATTCTGATAGATGAATATCATGTTTTCCCTTCATACACAGAATCTAGATCCAGAGAGAAAAAAATGAATAGAACATGGACATAAAAGAGACTCTTTTCCAAGGAGACCAGAATGGAGGAGGGGGAGGGGAGAATGAGAGAAAAGAGGGCTAGAAGGTGCAGAATATGATCAAAATACATTGCATATATGTTTGGAAAGTTATTATAAACATCACTTAAAATTTTCAAGAATGAGCTGGGTGCCAGTGGATCATGCTTGTGATACAATTACTCAGAAGGCTGAGATCTGAGGACGCAGCAGCTTGGGCAGGAAAGTCCATGAGACTCTTTTCTCCAATAAGCTTTTACAGCAGCTGGAAATGGTGCTGTGGCTCAAGTGGTAGAACGCTAGCCTTGAGCAAAAGAAGCTCAAGGACAGCACCCAAGGACCTAAGTTCAAGCTCCTGGATTGGTGTGCACGTGCACGTACACACACACAATTTCAAGAAAGATTAAAAAGGGAATGAGTAGGGGAAAGTCAAAGGAAAGACTAACAGAGGAATAAATTTGATCAAATATATTCTATCGCAGCGAACCATCACATTGTGCAATTAATATTTCTTAATAAAATACAAATAAAAAATTATTACTTGATTAAAAAGTATCTACTTATGCATTAATTTTTTTCAGATCAAATAGTATTTTAAAATAATTCAAGAAACTACAGTATCTCATGAAAAAGTAAACTAATATTAAGGAAGCTGGTCAAAAATTTGACATGTAAATTTCCTTTTATGATCAGAACCATTGAAGCATTTAGAAGGTAATGACAATATGAAAGTAAATGTGTGATAAAATAAAATAGTGTCCTATTAACAAGAGTAACTATTTGTATCTTCAAATGATAATTGCTCCAAGAGAGTTTTCATACATAGTAAATCCAATATGTTATGCTGGCTGGGATGTGTAAAAATTCAGAATAATTTCATTATATTTTTTTGTGCAATGATTTTATTTTAGTTTTTGGAGACAAAAGTCTTGCTAGGTAGCTAGCGCTGGCCTCTACTTCACAAGTACTGGGGATTATAGGCATGTGCTACTATGCCTGACTTATGTAAAAAAATGTTTTACGATGGAGAAGCTGCTTATCTTCTTCATACATCATGACTAGCATCAACTTAACATTATTTAGAACTGTGGTTTTTACACTGTCTGTTGTATCATTTGGCGTGGAATGACAGAAACAATGCCATTTCATATCAGAAAATGGTATGTAATGATATAAAACTGGAGAACATATGTTTTAAATCCAAGGCCCTGTCTTCCTAGACCAGGAACAGAGCCATGTCTGGCATCAGGTGCCAGGGAGTGACAAAATGCTTTCTTTGGGGATTGAAGTCTTGTCCAAAATGCTCTGTGCTCTAATCTATGTCCGTGCTTGAAACTTAATCTCACCGATAATACATTCAACATTTTCCATTACTTCATTGACTAGAAGCCCTGATGGATAAATATTATCTTGAGGTGATAACATACAAACGAATGTTTTTGAAAGATAAGATATTTTGTTTCTTGGGAGACAGTGGGATATGAGAAGGAACCCAGCAAAACACTCAGCATTGTGTGGGCCTTTGTGGATGATAGAAAAGTAATATGCTGCTCCATGTTCCCAGATGACTTACGTATTTATCTATTATAAATAATATCTATCTATCTATTTATTTGCTTGCTTTCTTCAGTTCTGGCCCTGAAGCTTGATCTCAGGGCCAGAGCTCTGTTTCTTAGGCTTTGTACTCAAATCTAGCTCTCCACCACTTGAACCACAGCTCCACTTCAGGCTTTTTGCCCGTTATTTGGAGATAAGAGACTCACAGACTTTCCTGCCCAGGCTGGCTTTGAAATGGGATCCTCACATTTCAGCCTCCTGAATAGTGGGATTATAGACTTGAGTCACCAGTACCTGGCTAACTTTTGTTTTTGTTATAAATTTATAAAAGAGAGAAAGTGCTAAGTGTTAATTTTAAAATTGTGAGACTGTAAGAGAAAAGCAAAACCTAGGAAACAATTTGTTCAGTAGATTGTGTGTGTGTGTGTGTGCGTGCGCACATCTGTGCCAATACTGAGACTTGAACTCAAGGCCTTGAGCTTTCACTTGGCTTTTAATCCCAAGGCTAGGACTCTACCACTTGAGCCACACCTCCAACTCCAACAGTTAGTTCTGAACAAAAGAAAACAAAGATCCAAATACACTTTGAGTTTTGAGCACAATTATTATAAGAATGGCTGCTTATGGGAGGAAGGAAAAGGAAAAAGAGAAACAAAATGAGAGGCATGCACTGGTGGCTCAAATCTATAAACCTAGCTACTCAGGAAATCTGAGGATTGAGCCCTAGTTGACTTTGAGTCTTTGAGACTCTTATCTCCAATTAACCAGCAAAAACTCAGAAGTGGAGTTGTGGCTCAAGTGTTGGAGTACCAGCCTTGAGCAAAAAGCTTAGGGGACAGTGCCAGGCCCTGAGTTCAGGCCTAGGACTGGCACACAAACAACAGAAAATAAAAGCTGATTTCTAGCTGGACTATCTTGTGGAGTTTTGCTCATCTTGCTTACTCTCACAGCTCAGCAAAATGTCTCTCCACATCTCAGGTCATCATGACCACACTGAGTCACAGTAACATCTGGGCCTCCTGCCTTTGTGTGATTCTGTTTCCTGTGCTCTCAGTAACCAGGAGCTCATTTCAGTCAGCCTTGCGCAGTGCTGGATAATAATGAGATTTCATATTTCATATATATATATATGCATATATACATATATACATACACATAGGTATATATATATGTGTGTGTATGTGTATACACATGTATATATACATGTTTATATGAATATATGTGAATATATGTATATATTATATGATCTCACATAATGGTGTTCTTTTCTTTCTTTCTTTCTTTGTCAGTTGTGGGCCTTGAACTCTGGGCCTGGGCACTGTGCTTGAGCTTTTCAGCTCAAGGCTAGTGCTCTACCACTTGAGCCACAGCACCACTTCTGGTTTTCTGGTGGTTAATCAGAGGTAAGAGTCTCAAGGACTTTCCTGCCTGGGCTTGCTTTGAACCCCGATCCTCAGATCTCAGCCTCCTAAGTAGCTAGGATGACAGGCGTGAGCCACTGGTGCCTGGCTTTTTCTTTATCTTTCTTTCATTTTTTAAAAATTATCTTTAAGTAGCTATGAAGCTACTTAAGTAAAGTTGTAAAGCTCCGTTTGTGGGTACAGTGCAGCTTGATCAATGTCACCCTTCCATTGCTCTCTTTCCACTTTCCTGCTTTCCCCCTCTTCCCTAGCCTTGTCACTGGGTGCTCCTCCCATTTGTGCTTTAGTTCATTATCTGGGCCTTACTCTTATAGGCAAGACTAATGCCTAAATATTCTGCATACTATCAGTTTGCATGATTGTAGTTATAGCCCAAAAGTTAGACAACCATTGAGTCAGAACACATCAAGAATACTTGGACAAAAACAGTTAAAGGAAAATTATTTGAGGGGAAGATAGAAGTCCAATATGTTTTGATTTGATTTGGCTAGGATAATATGGTATTAAATTATCCACTCCATATTTATAGCCCTAAAGTCATTTTTGTGGTGGCTAAAAGGCAGAGAAATCTGAAATATATCGGCGTCCTTAAATAAAATCAGCTGCCTTATAATTTTTATTGGCTCCAATGAGAGGATAACATAAATAGTATTTTGTTTCTATCATTGCAGTTATTAAGGCAAAATAGTCCAACATTATTATAGTGCATCCTAATTACATAATTGCTATTTTATAAACCAGTTTCCTTTTAGATGGTTCAAGAAGAGACTATTTTAAAGCAGCACAACACTGTCACTTGTCAATAAAGCACTGTTTGCATCATTCGAGTTCCATCTTTTAATAAAATTTTGATCAGAATGATCATTATTATCCTTGTTTTGTGTGTCAGTATTGTTTGAACTTGAGGCCTGGACTCTGTCCTTTATCTTTTTGCTCAAGGCTAGTGCTCTTCCACTTGAACCACAGCTCCACTTCTGGCTTTTCTGCTGGAGATAAGAGTGTCACAGACTTTTCTGCCTTTTCTGCTGGCTCTGAATCACAATCCTTAGATCTCAGCCTCCTGAGTAGCTAGGATTACAGGCGTGAGCCACTGATGCCAGCAATATATCAATTGTGATTTTTATTCCTAGTGCTTCAAAGAGTGCCTATTTCCTTCTCTTTATTTCTTACACCTGGGAATAAAGACAATTTCCTTTGTGGAACTGAAAACCCTGGTTCTGTGAAATTGGAAAACACATTTGGTCCATTTGGGCTTTAATTCTTCCCTTAAGTGGGATGTTGAAACAGTTGTCCTTTGAGTTCCCTTTAAAAGATGTAGATATTGTAAAAAGCCAGTTAAGCGGACTTGGGGTGTTATTTATGAGAGTTCTTAAACAGATGACAGCAGAAGCAGCAGCAAAACAGTGGAGGAGAGAGATTGCAAAGCAGAGGATGTGTGGGAAATCCTGGGGGCTGATCTGCCTGACCAGTAGGCTGGCTTGGAGCCCTCCCTTTGGATAACTCCCCATGATCCACTGAGAATGATGTCACACCGAGAGGAAAATCTGGGTGTGGGTTGAAGAGGAAGGAGGTGGAGTGTACTGGTAGAGAATGCCAAGCTCAGTCTGAAGTTCATTCGTTATCTAAGAGATGATTAAAATGATGGAACAGGGGGTTAGAAGGACAATGGTTAAGACAGGCAAAAAGCCTGCCAAGCCAGAATGTCTTTACCAGGTCATTTGAGGCAAAATGGGTACTAAGATTTAGTGAAAGCATTTATATGGCCCACATATGTCACACCATGAAAACATATGCTTCTCCCTAAAAAGTTGCTCAAAGGATGGGTTGTTTCTTCTCCTCCAAAAATGTATCCTTACCACACTTGTTCCAACCGTGTGTGTGTGTGTGTGTGTGTGTGTGTGTGTATGTGTGTGTGTATGTGTGTGTGTGTATGTGTGTTTGTGTGTATGTGTGTGTGTGAGAGAGAGAGAGAGAATGAGATAGGAGTGTGTATTCTGGGGCTTAGACTCAGGGTCTTGTGCTCTTGCTTGCCTTTTTTTTTCTCAAGGCTGACACTCTACCACTTGAGCCATAGCTCTACTTCCAGCTTTTTGGAGATAAGAATTTCATGGACTTTCCTGCCTGGGCTGGCTTCAAACTGTGATCCTCAGATCTCAGCTTCTTGAGTAGCTAAAATTATAGGCCACCAAGGCCTGGCAGTATGAATCTTTTTTCTTCATAGGATGTGATGGTGCATCTTCACTTCATGGACCCTCAAGAAGCTAAGTGTCTCTTGAGGACTCAAGTTATGTCTTCCTTATTATATTTTTCTAGAAATAAGACTACTCGGCTCAGAGTTGGCACCATGTGTGCTAGAAACAGGAGATGGGGAGATGTTGATCCAACCTTCCATGCTTATTGTTTGGTGGGGGACTCAGGAGAGAAAAATGTCTGTGACGTCAATAGACTGCAATCAGTATCCTGCTTGATAGATTAGTCAGAGCACAATCAAGAGCCAGAAATAACTGGTTGTAAGGATAGAAAAATGTAGCTTGCTTTATAATAACTATGCATTAGACTTTTTCAATCACCACTAAGTATGGCATGACCCTTATAGGTCTATAGGTGCAACATGAAGATTTAAAAGTCGGCCAGGTGTTGGGTTGCTCACGTCTATAATCCTAGCTACTCAGGAGGCTGAAATGTGAGACTCTCAGTTTGATGCCAGCCTAGGCAAGAAAGTCTGAGAGGCTCTTATCTCCAATTAACCACCAAAAAAGTCAGAAGTGGAACTGTGGCTTAAGTAGTAGGGCACTAGCTCTGAGCAAAGGAAAGCACAGGGGACAGTGTCCAGATCCAGAGTTCAAGCCCCAGGACCGACACACACACACACACACACACACACACACACACACACACACCCCAATCAATGAAATAATCCAGTCTTCAACCTTGGCTCCCACATTTGAAGCTGGGAAAAGAGGAATGCTGAGTCCACCTCCATCCCCTCTGTACAGAGTCTGTTTCTCTAGGTCTGTAAATATTCCTACCTTGCTGACTGGTGATAATCTACACAAGTGTGATCGATTAAAATGGCTGCAAACCTTCTCTCTCACTCCTGTTGAGATAGGAGATCTGTATCCTCTCTCTTCTTTGACTCAGGCTTTCGGATCAAGTCCCAACTTAGGTCTCAGAGACTAGGAGCTTCCACAGCTCTCTCCTGGGATGCTAGCCCTGGAGGAAATTAGCTGAACAGAGCAGTAAGTGTGGCTATCCTGAGACTTTCATACTTGTGAAAGGCTCAAGACCCATGGAGAAGTCCCAAACCAGGAGAGGCCTAGGGCCATTGCAAACAAGACAGACAAGGAAGGGATTTCAGTGCAAGTGGACCCTTCCATGCCAGCCATTCCATCTCATTCCACATGGCTCAGAGATGAACCATTCACCTGAGTCCTTTTGGAAATTCTGACCACCACAGAACAAAAGAAGATGGGTGCTGAAAGGCAGTGAGTATTTGTCTAGTTTGGGACACAGAAATAAGTACTTGAAGCAATATCCTTGAAGACCTGCATCATGTATCAATTTCTTCAGGCACCGATGCCTTGCTGTGTGTATGTGGGGAGGGGATGTTTATCTTCTCTTAATTTCCAAGGCCCTAACAGTTGCCTTTGTGTTGAATATGCCTACACATTTGGGAATCTTATGACTTGGTATCTTACATACATTTTCTTGCTAGTTTCTCAAAATCTGTAAAGAAGCATTTCCAGCCAAGCTTGGTTGGATTCTAAGGCTCATGCCTTAGAATCCTAGCCACTTAAGAGGTGGAGGTTAGAAGGATTGCACTTCTAGGTCAGCCCAGATAAAGCTACTAAGAGTCCATCATCGCAGCTATATAACAAACTTAAATAGAAGAAACATGGTCCAAGTACGGCCCTCTACATAAATGTAAGACACTGCCCCTCCCACAAATATCTAAATCAGTTAAGAGTTGGAGTTGCAGCAAGCATGAGACCCCAAGTCCAAACCCCAGTGTTGAAGAGTAAAAAAGAGAAGGAAGGAGTAAGAAGAAGAAAAAAGAACAAAAGAGAGGAATGAGAAGACCAGAGGAAAGAGAAGAGGAAGAGGAAGAGGAGAAACAGGAGGAGGAGGAAGAAAACAGGAAGAGGAAGAAGGAGAGGAGAAAGAGGAAGAAGAGGAGGAGGAAGAGGAGGAAGAAATTTTTATTATTGTGGCCAGGAGTTGGGACTCAAAATTACCCAAAATGCTTCTGGCACAGGTGGCTCCTGCTTGTTATTCTAGCTACTTTGGAGCCTGAGAACAGGAACAAGTAGAAGCCAGCTCAGGCAAAAAAGTTTGTGATAACCTCTTGTAAGCCCATAGCTGAGCACAGGGCTTTGTGCCTGTCACCTAAGCCCAAATGTAGGGGGATTGTGATCCAGGTGTAGATCTGAGCAGGAAATGAGATCCTGTCTCCAAAAGAACCAAAGCAATGAAACGGCTGGAAACATGGCTCTTCACTAGAGCGCTTGCCTAGCAAGTGTGACTCTCTGAGTTCAAACCCCAGTACTACCAAAAGAGAGGGAGCAGAAATGTTTATTGAATGAGTGAGCAGCCTGCAGAACAATGTCTAGAAAACCAAACACAAGGCCTCATTTATACAGGACCAGAGAATTGCTTTCCAGTGAACAGCTAGTTTTTGTGGTGCTTTGAAATCATGCAATCTCAATCTATCTCACGACTAAGAATGTTAGCCAGGGGAGTATTTGGGTATTTGGCTGAGGTTCTGCCCTAATATTGAAGAGACAATGTCTCAGATACTCAATCTGCCATTGCTGTGAAAGCAACACCTCCCTAATAAATGAGCAGTTTCCTAACCAATGGAGAATTCAGTCCCCTCTACAGAGCGTACCCCTTTATCTTTTACTGCTAAAGCTAAGGCAATCAAAGAAAAGGGCTACCATTCACATGAAAGGAGGGAACAAGATTAGCAGTATTAGATAATGCAACACAGGCTAGATAGAGATAAGATATTCCCAGAGGTTGCACTTTCCAATTTGCTGCTTCTTTCACTCTTATTTACTCTAGACGAGAATTTTTCCCTGGATCCTCTCAATCTTGCGATTGCTGACATTGTTCTCTCTCTCTTTCTCTCTCTCTCTTTCTCTCTCTCTCTCTCTCTCTCTCTCTGACACTTTATTGGCTATTCTCCACCAGCATTTGCCTACCAGGATTCAGTAAGGACTATTTCAGAGAAAATAGCACAGCCTGATGCCTTTGTGCCAGCAGAGCCAATGTGAGGGATTTCCAAGTGGAACAAGTCAAATACAATGCCAGCTTAGAGCTTCAACCCTGCCAGACGATCTGTGATACCTTATGAAATGTGTCCTCTATGCCAGAATACTTGTGCTGGAGGAGTAGCTACAATTAGGAATGAGAAGCCCTCTGACAGATTTGACTTTGGGGTGTTATTGTTCCACAGTGTCAATAACCCCTCAGTGCACAGTTAGAGACATGAATCACAGTAGAGGTTTAGTTAATTTTTAATCCTATGCCTAAAGAGAGGAATGCATTCCCCTTTGTAGGACCATTACATTTGTTAACGTCTTTGGTACAAGAGAAGGATTTTGGGCCTTGATTTTTAATTATCTTTCTGTATCATTTTTCTGGGTACACTGGGGTTTAGTTTTTTTTTGTTTTTGAAGTACCATAGTTCTGTTTGGGGTGAAGTGGATGCAAGATGGATTTTCTGATGTCCATACAACCTTTTGCTGGCCATCTGAAGGTCTGTCCTCTTGTCAGAAACATGTCAGTAGTGTGTGTGTGTGTGTGTGTGTGTGTGTGTGTGTGTGTGTTTAGGAATGTGCTTGAAACTCAAGGGGAAAATACAGATCATGTACCACTTGTATTATATTTCTGTCTTTGCATGTCTGTCATTTTCATTGGAACATTCAGTGGAATTAGGTCAGCTATGGTTTTAGTTAGCAATGCAGCTCTTGTGTTGTATACAAATCATATGATGTTTTTAATTATCTCTGCTTTTTAACATTGATCTGAAACCAAATCCTTAACTATGCATGGCTTAGAGGTGTTTCTCTCCCTCCCTCTCTCTCTTTCTCTCTGTCTCTCCCCCCTCCCTCTCTCTCCCCCCTCTCTTGACTTCTTTCTGGGACTGAAAATGAAACTTAATCTTGTAACAGCAAGACAGAATAATATATTTTTGGCTTTATAAGCAGCTTGAAAGCCCAGGGTGTGTTAAAAGGGAAAGATATGGATAATTACTGGACATAACAGTTGTAAATGGAAATTTTTTATAGAGTAATTAAGAGGGTGATCCATGACTTTTCTTCTGAGTATTAGAGAGATGCTTATCTTCAAACTTTCTAGCTACCCAGAAAATCCTTTTGGAAATTTCAGTGGTTTGCCTTAGGCCAAGAACTGTAGATTTTTTTGAACTCCTGAGCTGTGTTCCCTTTCTAAGAGTTAGGAGGAAACTGAAAGGGATTTCCTAGAGTCTCAAAAGTTGGGCCTTGGAGTGGTTGGCAGAGGGAAGAGGACCTGGGAAATATATTACATGTAAGGAAAAATGTGGCCTTTCAAACCAAGATGGATCCTCAAGGCCGTTTCTTAGAACAAGGTCAACCTAACTGATCAGAAGTGACTCAAAGCAGGGACTGACTGGAAAACTAAATGTGAAAACTTATTGGTGAGAGAGAAGAGAGAGAGACAGGGAAAGAGACAGAGAGAGACAGAGAGACAGAGAGAGAGAGAGACAGAGAGACAAAGAGAGACAGAGAAACAGAGAGAGACAGAGACAGAGAGAGACAGAGACAGAGAGACAAAGAGAGACAGAGAGACAGAGAGAGACAGAGAGACAGAGAGAAACAGAGAGAGACAGAGAGACAGAGACAGAAAGAGAGAGAGAGCCCAGTAAGCAGTGCTTGCTGTAGCCCTTTGGGACTCACAGGGTTTAAGGTCTGATGGTCCTTCGAAGCATGAGGGCTGAGGGGAGCTGCATGGGAAGAAAAGAGCCCTTTTTCCCCCTCCTCCTCCTCCTGCTCCTCTTCCTCTTCCACCTCTTTCTTCTCATATCCTACTTTCTTTTTCTCTACTTATTTGGTACTGGGTGCTATCATACAGTCTAGAGATTAGATGAGAGAAAAAGAGTAGGAGATTGTCCTTGCACTCGGGGTGTTTTGATCTAGTGAAAGAATTACACATGTGGCTCACCGATTTGGATACAGGCTGGTGTTCAGTGAAGACATACATGTGCAGGCCCTGGCCTCTAAGGCGTGTGGGTATAAACCCATTCATCAAGAGTGTCTTGTAGAGAGAACTAAGTGTCTCAAGACTAAGTCATGGTGGATGCAGGGCAGCCCCTATGTCACAGATTGTTTCCATAGAAGAAGAAGAATAGGGATTTGGGAGACACAGGAAGTCCTGTGGTGATGGATCAAAGATGGCCGCCATGCAGTACAAGTCAATGAATTATCACAAGAAGCTAGGAATTAACTGCTGCATGTCTGGCATTCCAGCACTAGGAAGGCTGAGATAGGAGGACTGTGAGTTCAAGGCTAGCCTGGGCTATCTAGTGAGGCTCTGTCTCAGAAAAACAAAGCAAGCCAGGAGCTGGTGGCTCACACCTGTAATCCTAGCTATTCAGGAGGCTGAGATCTGAGGATGGAGGTTTGATGCCAGCTTAGGTAAGGAAGTCTGTGATACTCTCATCTCCAGTTAGCTACCCAAAAGCCAGAAATGGAGCTGTGGCTCAAAGTTGTAGACCACTAGCCTTAAGCACAAAAGCTGAGGGAGAGCATGCAGGTCCTGAGTTCAAGTCTTAGGATTGAGAACAAAACTAACACCAAGCCAAACCAAAACACTAATTCCATCAATCCCTTGGTGTTTGGACATCTGACTTTCAGAGCTGTTGTAAGCAGTTTTCTGTTGTGTTAAACCAATTGATCTGGTCACAGGAGTGCTAAGAAAACCCATTAAAGGTATATGTGTAATGTTGCACAGGATAGGACAATAATTAATGATGTGTATGGACCAGGAAGTTCCTCAGAGAAGTGACTGTTTAAGTAGAGTCTTAAAAGGAGCACAGGCTACCAGTTGCACAAAGGCAGAAGGAACATCATGGCAAATTCAATGTCAATAAACTTAATGTCCTCCAAAAATACTATTCAATCGAATGCCCTTGGAAGGTAGGATGTAAGATGGAGAACAAGAGACAATAAGGAAAATGGGAACTAAGTTGTGGAGCTTTGTGCAGGACTGCTGAAGAGAGCCAACTATTTTTCTAGACCATTTGTCTAATTTCTTTGCCACAGGTAGTGTGCTTGTGGGGGCATGGTGAAACTTTATTGTGAAGAAAACAATACTGCTATTTCAAACGATTAGTTCTGTTCTCAAGGAGAGAAGACTCGAGGTTATTCCGGTAAATAAGTTATTCTTCTTCACTTGTATTTTGATATGTTTTGTTTTTCACTGGGAAAGAAAATGGTAAGGCTATTAAAGAAAAACAACAACAAAAAAAACGAGACAGAAACAAACCACTCAGCGAATTGTGTAGAAATGGTGACCCATTTGGTACAGACAAACATCTGTTTTATGCATTGAGAGGAAGTGGTGACGAGTCTCTGCGTTGTGCAAGAGAACCAAGAGAAACTTTAGAGTTGACGGATGAGGAGAAAGATGTATTTGAATTTTCAGGATGATAACTTTGAAGGCAATATTTAAGAATGGAGAGAAGTGAATAGGTGCTCGTGGCTCATGTCTGTCATCTTAGTTACTCTGGAGGCTGAGATCCAAGGATCATGGTTCCAAGACAGCCTGGGCAGGAAAGTCTGTGAGACTCTTATCTCCAATGAACCACCAGTGGAGCCATGGCTCAAGTGGTAGGGCGTCACCCTTCAGCAGAAAAAACCAAGGAAGAGCCCAAGGCCCTTCCTAAAATACATGTAAATGTATTTATTTATTAGTATATAGGAATTGTACAAAGGAGTTTCCTCATAATATGTCTATATATGCATATAATGTGTTTTGATCAAATGTACTAGTGTTTTTCTGGGTGCTAAGTGTTGGGAGAAAATTAAAACAGGAGATGGGGTACCCTTCTCAGACTTCCTGGAAATGAGAGGGGCAGGGCACCATCTTACTGTTAGAATGCCCTGGGCCAGGCACTTTGTTGTACATGTATTATCTCATTTTATCCTCTTAGGAAGTAAATTGCTCATGATTTTGTTTCAGATGAAGACAATGAGGGTCAGAAACTCAATAATTTACTCCAAAGCAAATAGCTAGTATGTGTAGAATCATACCATCTCATTCTGGATACTGTTCATTTTTTTTTTTTAAATTGTTGTTGTTCTCCATCTTTCTGTTTCCCATTTTCTACAATTGCAATTTCTGACCTTGATTGTTCTTTCCAATTTCCGACCATTTAATACGGTTTGTTTTGTTTTGTTTGCTTTTGGGGCCAGACATGAAGCTGCCATCTGGGCTGCAGAGGATAAACACAGGGGCCACTGGGCTGAGGGGTTTTCAACAAATAATTTTACTTTCCATCTTCTCAATTATAAATCTTCCATCTTCTGGGTTGGGACTAATCTTTTTCACCTGTGCATTGGACCCTGTTTCCTTCCCCTTGGAAGACATCTCTCTGTGTAAGATACTCCTTCATGAAGAGGTTACAGAGAAAGAGAAAGATGTTTTGTAAATGACCATACAACAATGCTTTCTTGAATAGGGGCATAATTAGGGTTTTTCTGGAGACTTGCAAGTAATACTTGCACATATCTAGGATCTACAGTCTGAAGTACTGATTTACATATGCATGGGGTTGTACTTAATAATAATGAATTGTATTTGCAGAAGAGAATGTGGTGTAAAGAAGTGGTAACGCTTAAGATGATGGTATGCTAATTAGCTTGGTCTAATTCTTACCAAGCCAATCTTTATGTGTTAGAAAGGCTGTGGTATGAGTGTTGGGGAGTATTGGGGTTACATTTAGTATTAGTTACCTTTGAGTCTGGACTGAGTCTAATGTGCTCCTGTCACTGGTGGAGGAATGTTTTCTTTTAATCAGTAATTTCAAAATTTGGAGACCTTGTGACCCAGGTTGTGCTGTGCTAAGCATATGGCCCCATGCTCCCATGTGGCATGCATGTTCTTGTGGAGATTATTTATCACCTGCCCCGTAGAATGGGTGGGGGAGATATTCAAAAGCCCCCCTCCCCACAGAACTAGGGGGGGTGGGGACAGCTGAAGGCTGCGTGGACGTAGACAGGGCATGTGCTCGTTTAGCCATCAAAGGCTTTCGTGATTTCAGGAGCATGTGTTACCCTCATGGAGATGTTTGCTAGGGCTGGCCCGATATATCTACAACAGAAGCTTGATGTTTTCAATGAGGATGGTGGTTAAGTCCTTGCCCCTCAGAAAAGATTACAGAACTTCGATCAGACATAGAGACGGGATGGGTGTTTGTGGCTCACGCCTGCAATCCTAACTACTCAGGAGCCTGAGATCTGAGGATCATGGTTTGAAAAGCCTGCCCACTTTTTCTGCCAATCAACCACCATGGAGCAGGAAGTAGAGGTATAGCTCAAGTGGTCCAGTGCTAGCTTAAGCAAAAGAACTCAGGGACAGAGCCCAGGCCCTGAGTTCAAGCCCCAGTACTAGCACAACAAAAAGGAAAGGAAAGGAAAGAAAAAAGAGGTATGTGTGTGTTGAGGGAGGGGAAGTTAAGAAATAAAGCTGGACAGTAATGTCTCATATTTATAGAGTACCTACTCGTAACTCTGAAAAGCTTGCTAAAGGTCCCATAAAAGATGTTTTGCCATTCGAGTCATCTAGTCCTCCATTTCTTATATCATCTAACTCTACAGAGTGCTTCTTGTGGTCCTGGTGGCAACTCTGCATTCATGAACAATGCATCACTCAGCTTTTCCAGCATACCTATCACCCATGGTAAGACTGATAGTTCACACACACACACACACACACACACACACACAGTCAAGTAGTTGTACAAAGGGATTTCAGTTCTAGAAGTCAGGCTATGATTGCAATGCCGCTTGATCAATGTCACCCCTTCTATGGGGCTTCTCCATCTTCCCCATCCCATTCCTACTCTTGACTTAGAGTTCAATTTTTACACAATGTACATTGACTGTAATGATGGTATTTGTTCACCCTTTCTTCCTACATTCCTGTGGCCCCCCCCAGAACATATTTTAACTTCCTGCTATCCATTTTATTAAAAATTGTAATAGTTGTTTAGAAGTAGTTCCTTTGTTGTTGTTGTTATGATCTTGGGGCTTGAACTCATGGCCTGGGTGCCATCTCTGAGAGTTTGTACTCAAGGCTAGCACTCTATACTGCTTGAGCCACAGCTTTTGGGTGGCTATTCAGAGATAAGAATCTTAGGGACTTTCCTGCTCTGGCTGGTTTTGAACCTGGAACCTCAAATCTCAGCCTCCAGAGTAGCTAGGATTACAAGTGTGAACCACCTGCATCCAGCAAGTTTCTGTATTTTTCATAGTTCTCTGAGTTGACCTTCATAGGGGCTGCTGTGTTCCAAAATTTGTTTTGAAAATTAGCAATTTTGACAGACCATGATTTCTTTTTCCCCCTCCATTGATTAAGTATTTATCAGATTTCTCAAAGAAGCTATGGCATGATAAACAAATTTATAAGAGACTGGTATATGAAATGTGTGCCCCTAAAGTATTGTGAATGGCAAAATAAGCTTTAAACTATTTTTAGCTTCCCTTTTCTAGGCAGTCTTCTCCTTTTTTGATTAATGCATGCTTTCATATAACAAATAACAATATAGTGCCCAAATATTTCCTCTTAAGGGATTCTTTAAGGGGAAAGGTTTTTGAAAAGAGAGAATGATTGTGGAGTTCAATATGTTGGAAGCACTAAGCTTGTATGAAGATAAAATATAAACCCCCCTAAACAGTAAAAAGAAGGGGAGATTAAAAAAAGAGTTATAGAAAGGGGTGAATTTGATTAAAACATATTATATGCATGTGTGGACATATTATAATGAAACTCCTCTGTATAAGTTATATATCCTGAATAAATAGTAAAATAAATTTCCCTTTAAATTCTAGTCACTACTTACACAGTTTTTGGTATTCCCACATGTCCGTATTTGTAGCTAAAATTTTGTTCATAATTCCTAGGTCTACTTTCACGTATTTTTCTTTCCCTTCCTGTGTAAATAATTTAAATCATGTTATCAAAATATTTAAAATTCAATCAAAACTCAAGGGGCTGGAGACATAGCTCAAGCGGTGAGCCACCAGCCTGTGAGTGAGAACTTGAGCCCCAGAGCTCTGGCCTTGGCTCTATCCAAGAAACCAAAAAGAGAAACAGTCAACTAAAAATCATGGAAAACATAGATGCGAACAAAATGAGACCAAGAAAGACGAACAAAACATAGATCCCTAGGTTGCAAAGTACCAGGTACTACATATGGGCTGCAACTTTAACTTCAGTTTCTTGAATCTAAATGAAAAGTTGAACGATGACAGTCACATAGCTCTCATTGTTCACAACTAATAAAAACAAGGGAGTGGTGCTGTGGCTCAAGCAGTACAGTGCTCGCCTTGAGCTGAAGAGCTCAGGGACAGCACCCAAGCCCAGAGTTCAAGCCCCAGGACAGACAAAAAGAAACAACAAAACAAAACCTTGTTATGGCATAGATAATGTTCTGAGCAGTTAGTATATATGCAAATTATCATCTACCTATCTAATCTCTCATCTATATATAATCTTCCTATCTATTGTTGGTCTTTCTATGTATTAGCTATCTTCTATCATCTGGGTGTCTTGATCTACCTATTGATCACCTGTGACCTGTCAATCATCTATCATCATCCTATCATCTTTCTATTTATTATCTATCTTCTATTATCTATATGACAATCTATTTATAATGTATCATCTATTTTCTATCAATCTATCATTTATCAACTACCATCTCTATATCATCTTTTTATATAGTATCTGTTTACTAGCCATTAATCTATTTATCATTTATCTTCTACCAGCTTCTTATCTAGCATTGAGCTTCCTATATATTACCTATCCGTCTATCATCTATCTTCTATCATCTTCCTATTATTGTCTAACTTTTTACATTTTATCTATTTTATCTTATCTATCAATCTAGCGTATTTTATTTGATATTCTCCCAGCAACTCCAACAACTCTTATGTTGCAGATGAAGTAAAAAGTTTTTTATTTCACAGTTAAATAAATTGGTCAAAAACCAGTACCTAGTCAGTTGTAGAGCTGGGTTTTGAACTGGGTAATCTTTCAAACCCTGTACTAGGCATTCTGAAGGACTGAATTTCTGCCTAAGAGGTTTCTAGTGCTGTGTTCTAAAAGAATCAGCAACCCTAGTTATTCACAATCCTTCTTGGGTGAAAGTTAAAAGCTTTAGCCTCCAAATGTGAGTCACTAGACACAAGCTTTTAGGAAACCCAGACAATCTGGCCTAAACTTGTCTAATGGCATCTGCGTTTTAACCTTTATTAGTTTTACTCCGTTCATGAAATCTATTGTCTTATTCTTATGTGGGATACAAAATGTAAGCCATGTGTGTGTGTGTCTGGACACACACATTGCGCACACATGTTTCTATGTTAGAGTGGCGGAGGAAGGAAGAATGAAAGGAAGGACTGATTCTTTATAGAAAGGCACCCTAACACAAGGAAATTAAATGACCAGAGTCTGGACAAGGGATTTTGTGTAATGGACCCTAAAGTTTTGGTAGTAGTGGTTAACTGGTTCTTCTAGGGAAGAAATAGGTGAATCTAAAAGACAGTGTTCCTCACTTACTTGATGTTGTGTTGAAACGTCTTTGAATGTGGCTGATGTTCTATACCAAGATATTCTGTCTGGAGAATCTGTTAGAATCATGATCCAAATCACCGAATGTAGACAAACATACTTTTTAAATTTTTGTGCTGGTCCTGGGGCTTGAACTCAGAGCCTGGGAATAGTCCCTTAGTTTTTTTTACTCAAGGCTGACACTCTACCACTTGAGCCACAACTCCATTTCCAGTGTTTTAGTAGTGAGTTGGCAATTAAAGTTCCAGGAACTTTCCTGTCCAGGTTGGCTTTACATTGTAATCCTCAGATCTCAGCCTCCAGAGTAGCTGGGATTACAGGCATGAATGAGCCATCAGTGCCTGATCAAACATACATTTTGATCAATATACTTTTCATATCTGGTTTATCAGGCTTAGAAAGTTTTGGGTTTATTCATACTTTCTTAGTTCACAGGTGGGTTACAAGCATAAGATAGTATACAGCAGCATTCACATTATACATCGTGTCTGTGTGTGTGTATGTGTGTGTGTGTGTGTGTGTGTGGGTGTGCTTGTGCACGTTTGCACACACACCTGTACTGGGGCTTAAACTCAGATGACCTTGTGCTCTTACTTTTTTTTTATGCTTAAGGTTAGCACTCTACTCTGAGCTACAGCTCTACTTCTAGCTTTTTTCTGATTAACTGGAGATAATAGTCCCATGGCCTTTTCTGTCCTGGCTGCTTTTTTTTTTTTAAACCATGATTCTCAGATCTCAGCCTCCTGGGTCACTAGTATTATAGGTGTGAACCCCCAGTGCTGGGATTCAGCTGAGATTCAGTACTGGGATTCTCAAACTAAGCACTGAAAATTTTTATTTCATATTTTTAACTGCTGGTTTGGATGCCCACTATCCAACCTTCCACTGATAGTGGGCTTTTATACTGCAGGCCTAAGAAGTTGGTTACTAGGTCAGTTCCTCTCTTCTTGCTGGATCAGATCCGTTTGGGGAGATCTGTTATTCATTCCTTTCCTACCGCCTGTAGGTCTAAGACTATATTTTGCAGTCTACGGTCGTACAAGGTAGAGCACTGGAGAAGATGAAATTTTTGACTGAGGCATCTGGTACAGGGACAGGTTGTTGACTGAAGGAATGTTGAAGCTATAAAAATATGAGGCGCAGGCCAGGGTATTGCTGTACTTCACTTTTTAATGGACTGATTCTTTTGGCTTTGGTTTTGTGACTAAATGCCGGAGGACTTGGTGGGTGTGTATAGATCTCTGTGACCAAAAAAATTGTTGGATGATGCTATGAAAATTTATTTCTTCAGTCAGGTACATGGCAAATCACATGGTATTAAGCCATAAACCCTACCTCATAAATGGCACCATGGAAATGGACCAACAAAATCTGAGCCTCTCAGATCAGGTCTTAGAATAATAGCTGCTGGTGCTCTGGCTCAAGAAGCAGGTGTGGGACCACCTAGGTTACTGGCAGCTTAAGTACAAAATGGGCAGAGGCTTCTCCCAAAGTGCTAAACAATGCGGCAATATAGAGACAGACTGTTAACATGGCTTACTTTTTGCAAGCACTTAGCCAAGTGCTACAGAAACGTGTGTGTGTGTGTGTGTGTGTGTGTAAAAACAACTGTCCAAACCAGAACATTTAGCCTATGACTACTATATCATCGTAGTTTCTGAACATTATTTATATCATGTATAACATACATGCAAATATACATATATATTACACACACATGTACACACACACACACAAAAGATATGTGTCCAACTCTGGTGGCTCACACTTGTAATCCTAGCTACTCAGGAGGCTGAGATCTGAGGATCACAGATTGAAGTCAGCACAGGCAGAGATTTCTGTGAGATTCTTTTTCTTGGGGGGGTGGGGCAGTCCGGTCGTGGAGCCTGAACTCTGGGCCTGGGCGCTGTCCCTCAGCTCTGCAGCTCAAGGCTAGCACTCTACCACTTGAGCTACAGCACCACTTCCGGCTTTTTTCTTTTTGCTTATGTGGTACTGAGGAATCGAACCCAGGGCCTCAGGCATGCAAGGCAAGCACTCTACCACTGAGCCACCTTCCCAGACCTCTGTGAGATTCTTATCTCCAGTTAACCACCAAAAAAATCCCAAAAGTAGAGGTGTAGCTCAAGTTGCCGAGCAAAATAGCTAAGGGACAATGTTCAGGCCCTGACTTCAAGGCTTAGTACCAGCTCTAAATAAATAAATAAATAAAGTAGCTGGGTGCTGGTGGCTCATGCCTGTAATCCTAGCTGCTCGGGAGGCTGAGATCTGAGGACCTCAGTTTAAAGCCAGCTCAGGTAGAAACGTTTGGGAGACTCTTATCTCCAATGAACCACAAGAAAAGGGGAAGTGGTGCTGTGGCTCAAAGTGGTAGAGTGATAGCCTTGAGATGAATTGCTTGGGGACAGCATCCAGGCCCCAAGTTCAAGCTCCACAACTGACCAAAGAAAAAGAGAATGTGTGTGTGTGTGTGTGTGTGTGTGTGTGTGTGTGTGTGTGTGTGTGTGTGTGTGTGTGTGTGTGTACAGGCTCTTCAGAGGACTGCTTGAGTGGAAAACTGAGCAGGCCATCAAATGTACAGGGAGCCATCAGTCAGGGAGGTCTAAAGTTTTATGGCCCAAGAAGCACACAAGCTACTGCCAAAGGGGAAATGGGCTCCGCCCTCTCTGCTCCAACGAAAGCTCCGAAAAGCAACAGACACGTGGAGAAATAATTAGGAAGTCTTTGTCCAACATGGGAAAATAGCCTGAGTGCTCTCTGCTAGATGGCTTGGGGAAGGCCCCCTGGTTTGAGTTCTGAGAGGCAGGCAACCTCAAGTTCATAGGGCTGGGAAAGGCATTATACACATGCTTATAATATATCTTCAAAAGTTGGCTCGTATTCTCTCAGACACAGATTGATAGGGAAGAGATTTTTCAAATCACTGCACACAATAGCAATGGATTTTAAAGTCCTGGTTAAGTTTATAGTTCAATAAAATGAGGTTTTATGCTGGGGACCACTGGCTCAAACCTGTCATCCTAGCTACTCAGAAGGCTGAGATCTGAGGATCACAGCTCCAAGCCAGCCTGGGCAGGAAAGTCCATGAAACTCTTATCTCCAATTAACCAGTCACAGGCTGGAATTAGCTGTGGTTCAAGTGGTAGAGTGCCATCCTTGAGCAAAAAATCCTAAAGGACAGCACACAGGCCCTGACCCCAGGACCACTACAAAGAGAAGCAGAAAAGTAGAAACTCCTTTGCCTTACTGAATGTCATCTCAGTTTGAAAGATGCCTGGGTCTGAGACAGTCACATGCATGTTCTGAGTAAGGTTTTTAGGACAACCAATAGCTTCGTGTGTAGACCAAGAGATTTTTATTATGTAGGGCTAAGGTACTTTTTACTTAATGCGATTTATTTGCCATAAAAGGATATCCATGAATAAATGCAATACTTTAGTACTAGGGAAGCCACAATCACAATGATTAAAATTGAATCCTATTACATGTTTTCTCCTTGGAGTGCCAACATCTTGTGATAAGGAAGAAGCAAGGGAAATATGAGTGAGCTATTCTAAGTTCAGCCTTGACTCTTATATTTGAGCTACATGGGGCCATGTTTGAGATAGTTTATTGCAATTAAAATATAGCAATCTAAGCTTGTGATTCTAGTTACTCAAAAGGCTGAGATCTGAGGATTGTGGTTTAAAGCCAGCTCTGTCAGGAAAGTCTGTAAGACTTTTATTTCCAGTGAACCACCAGAAATCTGGAAGTGGAGCTGTGACTCAAAGTGGCAGAAGGTCAGTCACTGTGAGGCCCTGGGTTCAAGCCATGGTACAGGCATGTAGAAATCTAAGTAGAAATCGAGTTGGATATTCTAAGATTCTTGCACATAGGCAAGATTTTTAAATGGTACAATGAAACAGATGATACATTCATCTGTATAAGTAGCTGGCGAGACCTACTCATTGGCTATTTTCTTTTTTGAAATAAAAATCTTTCTTGTTTTAGAGAAGCTTTAAGTTGACAGAGAAATGGAATAGGAGGCTCAGAGTTTGCCTTCATGCCTCTCCTCTACACACTTGTACAGATACTGGCATCTTCTCCTAGCTGAGTATGGTGGGGCATGCCTAGAATTCTAGCACTTATAAGGCAGTACAATTTGAGTTCAAAGTCACTCTGGGCTACACAACAAGACTTTTTCAAAATAAGGAAACAAAACAGTCAATAAGTTAAGGAAGGAAGGAAGGAAAAAAAGGAAGAAAGGGAAGGGAAAGGGAGGGAGGGAAGGAAGAAAGGAAGGAAGGTACCACTTTGGTGGTAGAGCACTTAACCTAGCATTCTTAAGACTCTAGCTAGGTTCAACTTATTGTACCATTAAAAAAATCCCCCACAGGAGTGGTACCCCAATGTTCCATTTTTGATGTTGAATGGTTTGTGGCATTTGACAAATGTATAATGACCTGCACTTATAACAACACTGTCATAAAGAATATTTTTATGCCACCGAAACTCCTCTGCACTTCATTTATCCATCTCTTACTCTCTTTCCTGGAACCTACTGGATGTGTCACTGCCTTCATACCCTAGTTTGTTTCTGTTTGTTTGATGTTTGGTGCTGGATTGGGGGCTTGAACTCAGTGCCTGGGCACTGTCCCTGAGCTGTTTTGCTCAAGTCTGGTGCTCTTCTACTTGAACTATAGCCCCACTCCTGGATTTTCAATCATTAATTGGAGATTAATTGGAATCTCACAGGCTTTCCTGCCTGGACTGGCTTTGAACTTCGATCTTCAGATCTCAGTCTCCTGAGTAGCTAAGATTGCAGAGGTTAGCCATGGCACCCAGCAGCGTGTCATTTTCTATATACCACGTGGGTAAAATCCTACCCCAGGCACCTTCAGAGTGGTTCTCCCCCTTTGCTGTGGGCATTTCAGCTTCCTCCGTGCATTTTTATGGCCTGAGAGCCCCTTTCTCTTTTAGTATGGAACACACTCCATTGCCTGGATACAGAGATTCAATTTCAAATTAAAGATTTTTGCTGAGGTGGATGAAATAGAAAGGTGGTTTGCACAATATGGGATGGAAAAAAGACTAAAGAAAACCACTCTCACATCACCCCATGTGTTAGGAAATGGAAAGACTTGGAAAAAATCATATTAAATGAAGTAAGCCAGGCCCAAAGAAACATAGGTCCCATGGTTTCCCTTATTTGCAATAACTAGTATATGTCTGGGACAAGCAGAAACGATCAAAAGCTATGTACATATGATCAGATACGATGATGTTAAGCACAATGAATCCCAAGATAGGGATACAAGTGTTTTTTTCTTTCTTGCTATTGTTTCTAACATATTTATAAGGTACCATGTGATGTTTTTGTTGCTTTGTGTGTTCCTCCCCCATGGTATAACCCCTGTTTTCACTGTTGGTATAATTTGGGGAGGGAAGGGGAAAAAACAAATCGTTTAAATAAGGATACAGGTGGACCCATTGCAACAATGAGATGTACAAGTCGTTATGTCGAAAAACGAACTTTACAATTTAGGCAGGGGCAGGAGAGCGGGGAGGAGTGTAGTTGGGGAGGTGGGAGGGATGGTAGGGGAAAAACAAGGGAGGAGGTAACAATGCTTGATAAGAAATGCACTCATTACCTTGCCCATGTAACTGTAACCCCTCTGTACAGTATTTTCACAATAAAATACTTATTAAAAAAAAAAAAAGAAACCACTCTGTTCATTAGTAAACACTGAGGGAGTGAGGCTATACTGCTGCTCCTGGGAAAGCAGGGAGGAATTCTCCTTTGTGAGATAGTCTTCTATTTTGTAGAGTTTTCTCATTGTCCCAAGGCATTCTCTAAATGTTGGACTGTATTTGTCAGTGAAGAACAGGCCTTCCTATATAACCATAGAATATGTAGTGTGTTATATTGAAGGGCTGGATTATTTTCAAAAGAATGGGAAGTTCCCATTTAAAAAACAAGAAATGTCCCTGAGTCAGGCCCCATGATGTGAATTTGCATGTCATTCATGTGAATTAATTATTAGTTAATAAATGTGACTTCATGTCATGACGTGGATTTGAATGTTGTTAATTCAAATTTATTATTAATTAATGTGGATAATTAATTAATGGATATCCTCTGGCGAATTTGCATGTCATTAATCTGTTTGACCGCAAAGGGTAGTTCTCCACGGGCAAGTTTAAGCTTCCTAGCATTTCTTGGTAAAATTTATCTTCTTTATCTTCTTTAGATTTATTAGTGAGAGAAGCAAAGAAGTTTCACATAAGCCAGGCCTGTAATCCTAGGTACTCAGGAGGCTGAGATCTGAGTTATCATGGTTCAAAACTAGCCCAGGCAGGAAAGTCCTTGAGACTCTTTTCTCCAATTAATCACCCAAAGGCCAGAAGGGGAGCTGTAGTACAAATGGTAGAGCACTAGTAGTACAAATGGTAGAGCACTGAGACCCAGTGCCCAAGCACTGAGTTCAAGCCCCACTACTGGCACACACAGAAAAGGTAAACTAAGGCAGGAGACATTGAAGTTGATGTGAGGAAGTACTGGGTCTATTAAAAGCACTAATGAATGATATAAGCACAGCATGTAATAGACGTAGTTAAAGGTGCTGATTGTTGCTTTTTTCCATCCTGTTAGGTTTAGGAGAGTCGTCTTTAAACATTCTCCATCTTGATGCCAACTGCCACAAGGACGTACAGGGCTCTGCTCTGCTCTGCAGTGTGTGGATGATGTGTCGTTAGCATTTGAGGATTGACACGGCAGAGCTGGTGCTGCTGACTCAGTGCGGTAAACATGTGACTCATCCTGACACAGCCTCTCCTCCATGAAGGGCACCACCTGCCAGCCAGAGAGGCAGAGATTGATTTATGTTCCCGAATGCATCAACAGCAGCGGGTTCCAAACGTCCTCACGTTGCCTGCTACCTTTGCAAGGCTGGAATGGGTCCTATCTTGTCCAGCTAGCCTGATCTGTGGGTCTAGGATGCTTTCACCCTGATGTTGCATCAAGACCTCTTCTTCAAATCCTCCCTCAGCCTTGCCTCCTCTGATTTGAGCTGGAGATGATGCTTCATGCAAAGTTATTGTTTTTTTCTTCCTGTGCTGGTCCGGGGGCTTGAATTCAGGGCCTGGGTACTGTCTCTGAGCTTTATTCAGGGCTAGCGCTCTACCACTTGAGCCACCGCTCTACTTCCAGATTTTTGATCATCAATTGGAGATAAGAGTCTCCAGGCTTGCTCTGAACCATAGTCCTCAGCTCTTAGTCCCCTGGGTAGCTAGGATTACAGGTGTAAGCCACTGGTGCCTGGCTCAAAGTTGGTTTCTATTAGGCCTGGTCATCAGAGCAGGTAGGAACCCCTAGAATAGTTTCTATGACAATATTATCTGTATTAACATGAAGAGAACCTTCCAGGATGACTGAGCAGTCATAGTTAGAATTAAAAGACACATTTAGAACTGGGTGCTGGTAGCTCACACTTGTCATCCTAGCAATTCAGGAGGCTGAGATCTGAGGATAGAAGTTCGAAGCCAGACAGGGTAAGGAAGTCCACGAGATGTTATCTCCAATTAACCACCAAAAAGCTAGCAGTGGATTGTGGTTCAAGTAGTAGAGTGCTGACCTTGAGCAAAAAAAAGCTCCAGTATAGTGCCCATACCCTGAGTTCAAGCCCAAGGACTGGCACACACACACAACAAAACAAAACACAACAAAACAAAAACACCCAAGAAACATGTAGCTTTTCTCCTGTGCTAAGCACTGAATTAGGTCATGAGAATAAGTATGAATAAAATCCCATCTCTAGACTTAACGAATTGACGTTTGAGTGTGGTACACAATCATTTGTGGTCGCGGCAAATGCTTACAGGACAGCCTAACATGTGTCACCGTGTAAATACACACAGCACAGTTATTAGCTCTGTGGAAACCCCATGTGGATGTGTGTCATGGAAGTTCATCGAGTGCGTCAGGAAAGAAGAAGACGTGGGAAGAGGCATTCTGGGCAGCAAGAACTGCGTATCCAAGGCAGAGAACTGGGACATTGTGGGAACTACAAATGAGTTACTGCTGACAACCACAGAAGAGAAGATGAAGGGCCAGGGCAGCCGAGTGGTTGAGTATTCAGGGGGGAAGCCACACTGAGAAAGAGGCGGGGTCTAGGCCTACCAGCTTCAAAACTTCCCTTGACTCTCCTCATCTTCTGCCATATTGCCATGCTACCATTAACCTGTTTCTGTCATCATGGCTTAGTTTGAATTTTCTAGAGCCTCTGGATAAACGGAATCACAAAGTACGTGCCCTTATTGTATGCCTAGTTTCTTTCACTCTGCCTAATTATTTTGAGATTCACCCCTGTTACTGTGTCCATCTGTTTTTTTTTTTCCTGCTGAATGATACACCTTTGTATAGATGTATCACAATCTGCTTATATGTTCATTTGTTGGTGAATATTTTTTAAATATGTTTTTTATTGTAAAAATACTGTACAGAAAGGTTACTGTTACATGAGCAAAGTAATGAGTACATTTCCTATTAAGCATTGTTACCTCCTCCTTTTGTTTTTCCCCTACCTTCCTTTCCCTTCCACTTCCACAACTACACTTCCCCCTCTCCCTCTACCCCTCCTCTCCCAGCCTAAATTGTAAAGTTCATTTTTCAACATAGTGTTTTGTACAATGGGTCAACTTGTATCCCTATTTAAGCATTTTGTTTTTTCCCTTCCCCCAAGCTACAGAAGTATATACAAGGTGCAGGGCACTGACATCAAATACAGTGAAAACAGGGGTTATACCATGGGAGAGGAACATACAAAGAAACAAAATAATCACATGGTACATTATAAATATGTTAAGAACAATAGCAAGAAAGAAAAAACCGCTTGTGTCCCTATCTTGGTGTTCATTTCACTTAACATCATCTTATCTGGTCATATGTACATAGCTTTTGACCTTTTCTGTTTGTCCCAGACATATACTAGTTATTGCAAATAAGGGAAACCATAGGACCTATGTTTCTTTGGGCCTGGTTATTTCACTTAATATGACTTTTTCCAAGTCTTTCCATTTCCTAACAAATGGGGAGATGTCATTCTTTCTGATGGAGGCATAGAATTCCATTGTGTATATATACTACATTTTCTTGATCCATTCATCTACTGAGGGGCATCTGGGTTGGTTCCATATCTTAGCTATGGTACAGAATGCTGCAATAAACATAGTTATGCTGGTAGCTTTGGTATGGTCTTGTTTGTGATCATTTGGGTAAATGCCCAAAAGTGGGATTGCTGGGTCATAGGGGAGCTTTATGTGTAGTCTTTTGAGTAACCTCCATACTGCTTTCCAAAGTGGTGGCAAACATTTTGTATGCTTCTGGCTTTTGATTATTGAAGTTGCATTTGTAGTTCCTGCAATGCACCAGTTCTCTGCCTTGGATACGCAGCTCTTGCTGCCTAGAATGCCTCTTCCCATGTCTTCTTTTTTCCTGACGCACTCGATGAACTTCCATGACACACATCTATATTGGGTTTCCACAGAGCTAATAACTGTGCTGTGTGTATTTACATGGTGACACATGTTAGGCTGTCCTGTAAGTTGCTTTTATGCTTGGACTGGCTTTGAACTGCAATCCTCTCTCAGTTACTTAGGATTACAGGAGTGAGCCATCAACATGACATCCAACTCAAACAAATCTCTTTTTTTTTTTCCTTTTGGTACTGATCCTGGGACTTGAACTTGAGACCTGGGTGCCGTCCCTGATCTTTAGTACATGAGGCTGGTGCTTTACCATTTGAGCTCCCCTTCTAGGTTTCTGGTGGATAATTGGAGATAAGAGTCTTATGGACATTTCTGCTCAGTCTGGCTTTGAACTGCTTGGTCTTCAGATCTCAGCTTCCTGAGTAGCTAGGATTACAGGTGTGAGCCACTGGTGCCTGGCTTGGACAAGTGTTTTATGGGCATATGCTTTCTTTGCTCTTGGGTAAAGATCTAGGAATAGATATTTGAGTCATAGGAATGGTATATATTTAACTTTTTCTGAAGCTATAAAACTCTTTTCCAAAGTGATGGTACAATTTCACATTTCTACTGGAAAGATGGGAGAGTTGCTGTCTTTATGTATCATTTCCAACACTTACTATTGTCAGTCTTATTAACTTCATTCAGCCAGATGTACAGTACTACCTCACTATGGCTTACATTCTCTTATGGATGATGGTGTAGAGAATCTTTTCATAAATTTATTTAACATCTGTGCAAACTTCTCTGGTTAAGTGTTTGTTCAAAAGAATGCCTATTTAAAATTGAGGTTGTTCAATATGATTATTATGTTTAAGAGTTAGTTATTCTTGGGCTGGGAAGGTGGCTCAGTGGTAGAGCGTTTGCCTTGTATGCATGAGGCCCTGGGTTCGATTCCTCAGCACCACATAAGCAGAAAAAAAAAAGCCGGAAGTGGTGCTATGGCTCAAGTGGTAGAGTGCTAGCCTTGAGCTGAAGAGCTGAGGGACAGCGCCCAGGCCCAGAGTTCAGGCCCCGGTACTGGACACCCCCCCCCCCCCAAAAAAAAGAGTTATTCTTGGTATAAGACCTTTGTCAAATATGTAATTTACAAATATTTTCTTAGTGTCAGTAGCTGGCATGTCTTTTAGTTTTCTTCTCAGTGTTTTCCCAGGAGCTAAAGCTTTGTATTTTGATGAAGTTGAATTTGTCAGTATTTTTTTTGTTGTTGTTGTTGGTCATGGGGCCTGAACTCTGGGCCTGAACTCTGTCCCTCAGCTCTTCAGCTCAAGGCTAGCGCTCTAACACTTGAGACATAGCCCCACTTCCGGCTTTTTTCCTGCTTATGTGGTGCTGAGGAATCAAACCCAGGGCCTCATGCATGCAAGGCAAGCACTCTACCACTGAGCCACCTTCCCAGCCCCATCAATAATTTGTTTTATGGAGATGCTTTGATGTTCTATATAAATGTGTATATTGACTGCTATAAAGTTTCCCTATGAAAATGTTTTCAGTGCTTCCCACAAATATCATTATACTATGCACTCATATTTATTCACTTGAAAATATTCTTTCAACTTCTTCTATGACCAATAGGCTTTAAAAGCGTGATTCTTAATTTTTTTAAAAAATAGATAGTTGATTATTTTCCACAAAATTTCCTATTTGTCTGTTATTTACTTTCATTTCTTTTGACAGTGCCAATTTTTGAGGGGTCATGTGTTCACATAGTTTGCTTGCTTAGCCAGTATTCTACCATCTGAATTATGCCTCTAGTCCAGCTTTTTTCTGGTTAAGGCTTTTATGCTTGTGTTGGCTTTGAACTGTAATCCTCTAAATCTCAGTTACAAGAGTGAGCCATCAATATGACACCCAACTCATTATTTATTTAATTTCACTGTGGTCAGATACTATATTTCATGTGAATTAAGATCTGTTGAATTTATTGAAACTAGTGTTATGGCTTAAAGTATAATATTCCCTGAAGAACGTTCCTGTGTACTTGAAAAGAAAGCATTTTTCTGCTGCGGTTGGCAGATCCTATAAATGTCAATTAAGTTAAGTTTGGGATAGTATGAGGCCTTGTATTGCTTTATTGACTTTCTGTCCATTCCTTTATCAGGTCTTGAGAGACTTGTATTGAAATCATCTACCTGCCTAGTTTTCTTTACATTTCTGTCAGGTTCCATCTTATGCAAAAGCTCTTGCAATTGGTATATAACACTCATTCATCATTTGATAGAATGAAGCATTTATTATAAAACAACATTTTTACCTCTAGTGTATTTTTTTGCTCTGAAATCTGATTTGTTTGATATTTATATAGGTATTCCAACTTGTTTTAATTTGTGTCAGCATTTTTCAGTTCTTTGTTCTTGTTTGCATCTTTAAACTGCTTCTTGTCATGTGAAATTAGGTCTTGTATCTTAAATCTAATTTGACAGGCTCTTCCCTTTAATTAGAAGATTTAGACCACTTACATTTAATGTGATTATTGACGTGATGTGTTTAAGTATGTCTTCTTGTTATTTGTCTTTGTTGCTTTAGTCCTCTTTTTCTGTCTCCTTTGAATAGATCAAGTATTTTAAAGACTTAACTTTATCTCATTGACTGGCTTAGTGGCTATCACTCTTTGTTTGGTTATTTCAGTGGTTGTTTTTGATTTATGGTTGTCAGCCTAAATAACACTATAGAGAGCTTCTCCAAAGATTAATAGGTTTATTCAAGAACAGCAGAGTCTTGCAATGGGAATACACATGACATGGAAAACATAAGCATATTCAAAAAGGTGGAAGCTAGAGGAAGTTTTTAAATAGCAAAATGAATGTATATACACACATATATATTCTTTTGAATTAATTACCCTGGAGGAGAGGCCGTAGGGATTAATAGTAATGGTAAAGTCATTTTAAGGTATAACAAGTAGATGTTGGACAGACATCCTTGCAGAACTATTTGTGTATAAACTTTCAGGGAACCTTTTCTCATGTTTTTGTTTGAAAGATATTTTCATACGATTTCAACTGGATAGACTTTTTTCTTTCTGTACTTTAAAGATGTTGCTGTCTTATTTCTTTATCTGCATTCACGCTGATGGGAGAATATGCTATAGTTCTTTTTTGTCTTACAGAAATTTTCTTTGAACAAGATCATATCTAGAATTCTCATTTCAGTGTATAGACAACTCATAGTTCAATGTAGTGCTTCTACTACAAGCCATACAAACTGGAACTCACAGAATACAATGCACTCAATACAACAATAAATTACAGTTTCAAAGCTACTGTAGAGATTTACACATAGAAAAAGTAAACACAAAAGTTAGTGAGTCCTCTTGTCTGTTATACCCAGATTTGAAGAGAAAAAGAGCAAAAGGTACTGTGATATATAAAAACACTTCTCGGAGAAGAAGAAATATTTATAAAGAAACAGTATCTTAAAAACAGCTATAGTTCTTAATTTCTTTTTCTTTTCTTCCTTTTTTTTTTTTTGTTTTGGTGTCATTACTAGGGTTTGAAGTCAAGGCATGGCCACTATCCCTGAGCTTATTTTGCTCAAGGATAGTGTTCTACCACTCAAGCCACAGCTCCACTTCTGGCTTTTTACTGGTTGGTTGGAGATAAGAGTCTTAGATATTCCTACCATGGGCTGGCTTTGAACCATGATCCTGAGATTTCAGCCTCCTGATGAGTAGCTAGGATAACAGGTATGAGCCACTGGTGCTCAGTTCATTCTCTCCTTGTTCCATATATATGTGTGTGTGTGTATATATATATATATATATATATATATATATATATATATATATATATATATATACACATCTATATATTTTGGCGTGTGTTGAAGGGGGGCAGGTTAGCTGTTTTTAAAGTTTTCTCATTATCTTTGATGCTTAGCTGTTAAGAATGCTAGGACTTTAGTTCTTTTAGATAAGGAAGCTTGGAAAAGTATTCTACATTGGGGCATGGGATGTAAAGTCTGGGGTGATCCTGGAGGGTAACAGGCTAGACGTCCCTTAGGAGCCCACGGATCTCAAGTCAGGACTCTAGCCATATAGAGCAGCTCCTATGACTAATATCCAGGAAAATGCTGACCTGAGAATCCTTGTGCTTCTGGCATTATGACTCATTGCAAAGCTCCATGGCTTAGGGTAGAAATTCTGGGGCAAAAGGTGAGAAGTGAACATCAGGCAGCTAAAAGGCTGGAGGTGGAGGGCTGTTGAATTACCCAGAGTGAGGGTAGTGCATGCAATGGGAGTGATGGGCATCAACCATCTAGCTCTAAGGTGTTGAGTATACTGAGAAAGCATTTATAGATCTCTTTTTCTCTTTCCCTCTCTCCCTCTTCCTCCCTCTTCCTTCTCTCTCTTTCTCTCCCTCTCTCCCTTTCTCCTCTCTGTCTCTTTTTCTCCTTCCTTTCTTCCTCTCTCCCTCTCTTTCCTTCTTTCTCTCTCTCCCCCAAAACTTCTCTCTGTCTTTGTCTTCTGTCTGCCTGTCTATCTGTCTGTCCTTCTGTCTGTCTGTCTGTCTCTTTCTGTCCATGTGCAGATTTGCCTGGTAGAATTCAGTTACATGTTCAAAATTACCCATTCTAACTAGGCAGAAAAGAAGTACTTTGCACAAAATGGTTAACTTGTGAAATATTTTTGGAAAATGTTCTTGAATTTCACAGATTATTAATAGTGTTAAGAAGCCATTTTGGATTAGCGCTTTTGGAACAGTATCAGCAAAAGATTTCTATAGACACTTTTACTTTCTCCATGTCATAATTAAATCTTTTAAAGAATGTTGCATCTGATAAAATTGGGTTTTGACTTTCTCTGGTGTGTCTCTTGCCCTATAAGGACAAGTTCCTGCCGCTTATAGCTAGCCATCTCTGCAAATAGGGCAGCATTCTGAAAGCTTTTATCTAATCCGGTTAAAAAAAATGACTAATCCTCTTTAAGCAGGGACAAATCCAAAGTCACTGCGTGAAGGATAATTCATAATGGGTTTTTTTTTTGTTTCATTGTTTCTTTCTTTTTGTTTTGGTGCCAGTATGGGGCTTGAACTCAGGGCCTCATGCTCTTGCTTGGCTTTTCAACTCAAGTCTGGCACTCTACCACTTGAGCCACATCTCCATTTCTGGCTTTATGCTGATTAATTGGAGATAAGAGTTCATGAACTTCTCTGCCTGGGCTGGCTTCAAACCAGCATCCTCAGATCTTTGGTTCCTGAGTAGCTAAGATTATAAGCATGAACCATCAGTGACTGGCTGGCTAATAATGTTTTTTTTGTGTTTTTTTTTTTTTAAGCAACTGCTTTCTTGTATTTTTGCCAGACTAGTCAGCAGTCTGGCAGTTTGGTTTCTGCAATGAATCAGAATATACGTGTAAGGCCTTCGCACCATCTGCTTACAGGAGTGCCATGGGGGAGAGGGCGTGGACACCTGGTGGGCTGATATGAAAATATCAGCTCCAGGGAAACCATCAGGTCCAGTGTTGAAAGACCAACAGAGCCAAAAGCCTGCTGGGAGAAAATGCTGCTGGTAGCAGCAGAAGAGACACAGCTGTTTCCAAGAGTGGATGTGTGCATGTTTGTATCAAGTGTGAGCTAGGTGTGTCTGCATGTATGGTCAGTATTAGCAATTTTTTAGAATTGTGTGTGTGTGTGTGTGTGTGTGTGTGTGTGTGTGTGTGTACACTGGTCCTGGGCTTGAACTCAGGGCCTGGGCACTGTCCCTGAGCTTTTTGTGCTCAAGGCATAGGGAAACTTGACCCATAGCTCCACTTAGGCTTTTTGGTGGTTAATTGAAGAGGCTCATGGACTTTCCTGCCAGGTTGGCTTTGAATCATGAACCTCTGTTATCAACCTCCTGAGTAGCCAGCATGAGACACTGGCACTTGGCCGACTTTTTCAAATCTTACTGATGGGGTGAGATTAGATTCTTGGAGAGGTGAATGAGTGAGGCTATATTACACCCGAAGCCCTGGTGTAAGCAATTGATACTGTCTGCAGAAGGAACTATAAAACACGCTTGCATGTCTGCTGTCTATGATTTGTTCCAAGTGAGATTTCCAAGTGCATTCTTTGGGAATAAAGCTTTAACTGTGAGCTCAGAGAAACTCTTTTTAATTTTTATGGATGACATCATCTAATACTTTTCCTCCCTCCCTTCCTTTTATCCTTCCTTTCATCCTTCCTTCCTTCCTTCCTTCCTTCCTTCCTTCCTTTTCATTCATTCCTCCTTTCCATTCTTTTTTCCTTCTTTCTGTACTGGTACTGAGGCTTGAAATCAGATCCTGAGTGCTGCCCTTTGGGTTTTCTGCTCAAGGCTGGTACTTTACCGCTTGAGCCACAGCTCAAGGACTTTTTTCAGGTTAATTGGAGATAAGGGTTTCACAGACTTTCTTGCCTGGATTGTTCTTGCACTGTGCTCTTCAAATCTCAGCCTCCCAAGTAACGAGGATTACAGGCATGAACCACGAGTACCTTGCTTCCATTGCCTTTCTGCCCTAGAGACCTGAGCAAGACTTGGGTTTGCTTTGTCAGCTGCAGTTATCTGCCTTGAAATGCAGTGAAATGACTTTTCTTCAAAGCACATCTCATTACTCATATAGCCCACAGAAAGATGTGAAGGGCCCTCTGCACCAGCGTCAGAATTCTGAGGCCCCCTCCCTTAGGTGTGACCTGTGTCCTCCTCTGCTAGAGCTTTGCCCACTGTCTTCCTTCCCTTGTGTTTTCGGGATTGCTGGTATTTTCCCCAGAGCAAAATATTATATATATATATAAAGTTTCACATTTTTTTGTCTTCAAGTGTTTGAATATGATTTTTCCTTTTTCTAGGACTTTCCTCCCACATCCCCAGTTTCATCTTTTATTTATCTCCCACTTATCTTTGAGTTCTTTCCTTAAAAACGTTCTCTATTTTGGAAGAATTCCTTTCTTTTCCCAAACTGGGTTAACTATACATACATGCATTACGTAGTTCAGGAAGAGGATAGTGGCAATTGAACTCATCTCCATCTTCCCAACTCAGCTGTGGATTCTGTGGGAACCAGGCCTAGGTCAGATGAATGATTATAATCCAAGTTTGGCTTTAGTTTGTTAAAATGATTATCTTTAAGTAGTTGCACCAAGGAGTTGCCAGTTAACAAAGCAGTTTATGAATACAATGCATCTTGATCAGTGTCGCCGCTGGCAACCTCCTCATCCATCCCTTCTCTACCCATTCTTGCCCTGACACTTTTTAATTCTGTAGGATATACATTGGATTCTTGTCTGTATTCTTCCCCCTCTTCTCCTCTTCATTTGTTTACCTTTTTCCCCTTAACCCCATACCCACCCCTTCTGAGTACTGAATTCCTGGTGTTTTATTTTGCTGAACTTTGACTTTGGCTTTCTAAGGAATTGCACTAGTTGAGATATCCCTTGAATCTACTGTGTTTCAGTCAATACACTTGTATACGCTTGCACACCATCCAACCTGTGTAAGCTAAACCTAGCTTACACGTGTAAAGGAAAACATGAAGCGTCCGTCTCTCTGGGCCTGAACAGTGGCTGGATACAGAAGTTGCATCATAGGTTACTTGTCGACCAGACAGAGTTGTCAGTACCTAGCCATATAAATAGATTAGGCAATTTACAAATATTTAGGAGATCTGCTCAGGCAAAACTCTTTATAAGCAATACAATCTTGACCTTGGTTTCAACCGCAGGACTTGGAGAATTTAAACATACTCATCTGCTTTTGTTCCGATCTTTATCTGTTCATTCACAAAAGGTGAGAGTCAGTTCAGTCTAATTAGCAATGGAGAGAGTCTGGGCTGTGCAACTCAGCCCTGTAGTACCTATAAAGGCTATGGATTGTTCTGGCCTCTGCTAAATGAAAATAATGGTAAAAAAGAAATAGAACTTGGATGTAATTTGTTGAGTTTTTAAAGGCAGGAACAATTTATAAATTTAACCCAAAAGAGATTACCTAAGGAGAAAATATTTTGACCTTTAATAAAAAGCCAGAGAAAAAGTTGCATCAACAGAGAAATCATGCTCACCTTCTTGGCCTTGAAAATTGTGGAGGGCAAAATTAGCATGTTCCAGGATCTACATGCATGACCTCACTCTGAGAGGTATTGAGCCAGTGTGGCTCATACATCTGACCTCCTGCATCCCAGCTACAAGGCTAGGGGCAGTGGCGCAACTCAAAAATCTTTTATGATAAGGAACATACACACACACACACACATGTACACACACAGACACATACACACTCACGCCTGTAATCCTAGCTACTCAGGAGGCTGAGATCTGAGGAATGAGGTTGAAAGCCAGCCCAACTTTTCAAGCAGGAAAGTTTGTGAGACTCTTATCTTCAATTAACCAGCAAAAAGTCAGAAGTGGCACAGTGTCTCAATTGGGAGAGTGCTAACCTTGAGTAAAAAAAGCTCAAGTGCCCAGGCCCTGAGTTCAAGCCCTAGGACTAGCACACACATAAGTGCATACACATGCACACACACATACACATGGAAAAACTTTATCTCCACAGTAGAATTGGAGGAGGGAAAAGTTGATTTCTAACAACAGAGGACAGGGTTCATAATCCCAGAGTTTGTTGACACATTGGTGGTTGATGACAGAGACTGTGACAGTCAGAAATCTTTTAGGAACCATCACCCTTGGTGTGAGGGTTGTCATCGTCAGCTTATGATGTGCTGTTAACTGTGTGCATTACTTGTTATGTTACCTGTACTAGACCTCCTGGTTCATTCATCCAGTACCTCTTGAGAACATAAATTCCTTTATGTGCTGAGAGTGGATAATCTGTCTGATGGAGCCTGAACTTGGAGGAGAGGCAAACCTATATGTATAAATCTCCTAATTATATATTAAGAAAAACAATGCAATCAAAATCTGTCAGAATTATTACAAAATTTCATTCATTCACTCATTCATTCATCAAACACTAAGTTTGTTCTTGTGGAATGCTAAATGCTCTTCTAAATACCAATATTATCTTACTCGAAAAAAAACACAGCCATCTCTCTACATGCTATATTGGATTCTTATTCCAAAGGGCAATTATTTTAGTTGTTTCTTTTGATTATTTCTAAATTCTTCTTTCTTAGATTATTTTAGTTGTCTCTTTTGTTATTGTTGTTGCATTTCTAAACAACACACTTATCCATTTATCAACACAATATTTATTGGATTCCTCCTATGATAAAGTCCTATTACAAGATCTGCAAGAGCTACATTGAGTATTTATTGAGATCATGAAAATGTAATTCACAGAGGGTTCTATAGTTGTGTGTGTGTGTGTGTGTGTGTGTGTGTGTGTGTGTGTGGTGTGTATGAGAAAATTTTTGTCTTTGGGGGCACCAAAGAATTCCTGTTAGCTGGGTGCTGCTTGTGGCTCATGCCTGTAATGCTAACTATGCAGGAGATTGAGATCTGAGGCCTGAAGCCAGACTGGGCAGAAAATCAGAGGCTCCTTATCTCCAACTAACTAGCAAAAAGCTGTGGTTTAAGTGGTAGAGTACTAATCTTGAGCAAAAAAGCTCAGGGCCAACATTCAGGCCCCAAGTTTAAGCCTTGGTACTGGCATGAAAAAACTAAAATGAATAAATCAGTAAGAGAAAATAAATAGCAGCCTCCAAAGACATCTATCAAATCAAGTCTGACTTGTATTAACTTCCTCTTGGGTCAATGTATTCTTATCTTTTAGAATAAAGGAAAAATCTCCCTCTCCCCTACCAAAAACATCTTCCGGTGCATCTACTAAGAATGGGAAGTCACCCGTGTAAACACAGTAGAAGCAGATGAGTGTATATGTGATGCTAGCTGCCTAGCCAGAGGCCACCGACTTTGCTTTTGCCCCTGAGGCATTTTAACAACACCTGCCTGCCACCAAAGCAAGTATTCGGATGTACACTGAGGGAGAATTTGCCAAAACTCCACAGGCTGCGTGTGTCAGAAGTCATAGCTGGTGAAAACATATTTCCTCTGTTTTAAAAGCTGATTTTACAAGCACAGGCCCAAGGACCAGGGGCCCTGTTGGGAGACTGGGACTATAGGAGTTGGGTGAAGGAAGTGAGGGCGAAGGAGAAGTACCCAGACTTTCCTAATTATGGTAATTTGGGTCTCTTACCCATGATGATCCCTTGATACTTGGTATAAAAATATGTGTAAGTCTGGAACCCACATAAAAAAGGGGGGAAAATGGAAAGACAATTAACTTGAATTTAAAATCTAAAAAAAAAAGGTCTAAGGAATAATAAGGCAAGCTAAGAGGAAATTGAGACTAAAGCAAGAGATTGAACATCCTTGAAGGTAAAAGGTGAAGGAATTTCAAAATATAAAACCAATGAGATTTAAAAATAAAAGATACAAGGCTATAAGCCAATGAGATAAAAGGTTAACACATGAGTAAAAGCTAGAATGGTTTAGGCTAAAAGGCTAAAGTCAATGAGAGGAAAAGCTAAAAACAGACTGTGTTCTTAGGTTAAGAATTTGGAACAGGAAGTAGACCCGCCCCCAAAAAAAGGAAAAATTAAATCACAGCTGTACGAATAAAATGGCTTAGAGAAACAATTATTTCTCAAAGTATATAACATAAAAATAAGAGAGTCTGGGTGCAGGTGATGACTCATGTCTGTAATCCTAGGTATTCAGGTGAGGATTGTGGTCCAAAGCCAGCCCAGGCAGGAAAATCTGTGAGACTCTTCTCTCCAATGAACTACTAAAAGGCCAGAAACAGGGCTGTGGTTCAAGAGGTAGAGTGCCAGCCTTGAGCAAAAAAAAAAGTTCAGGCAAGCAGAAAAGGTCAAAAGCTATGTACATATGACTATATAAGATGATGCTAAGCGAACTGAACCCCAAGATAGGGACATAAAAGGTTTTATTCTTTGTGGCTGTTGTTTTTAATGTACTATGTGGGTTTTTTTGTTTCTTTTGTATATTCTTCCCCCATGGTATAACCTCTGTTTTCACTGTATTTGATTCCGGTGCCCCACATCTTGTATATACATTTTTCTAATTTGGGGAGGGGAAGGGAAATAACAAAATGCTGAAACAAGGATACAGGTTGGCCCATTGTAACAATGAGACATATAAGACACTATGTTGAAAATGAACTTTACAACTTGGGGCGGGGTAGGGAGGTAGAAATTGGGGAGATAGGGAGGGAAGGGATAGAAAGGGAAAAACAAAGGAGAGGGTAACAGTGCTTGATAGGAAATGTACTTATTACCTTATTCATGTAACTATAACCCTTCTGTACAGTATCTTTTTTGCTGGTGGTGGTAGTGGTGGGACCTGATCTTTGGGCCTGGGCGCTGTCCCTCAGCTCTTCAGCTCAAGCCTAGTACTCTACCACTTGAGCCACAACGCCACTTCCAGTTTTTACTGCTTATGTGGTGCTGAGGAATCGAACCCAGGGCCTCATGTATACAAGGCAAGCACTCTACCGCTGAGCCACCTTCCCAGCCCTGTACAGTATCTTTACAATAAAATTTTTTAAAAAAATGTTCAGGGACAGTGCCCATGTCCAGAGTTCAAACCTGAGCTCTCTCTCTCTCTCTCTCTCTCTCTCTCTCTCTCTCTCTCTCTCTCTCTCTCTCTCACGCACGCACCACACACACACACACACACACACACACACACACACACACACACCACAACACACACAACGACTTACTGGACCTCTTTGGCCTATTGCTGCTCACCTGTCAGGATCAGCCTCCTTCCAGTCTCTCTTTACAGTGTAGCTGGACTAATCTTTGAAAAGCACTATTTTGGTCTTGCAATTATAGTTTATCAACGTTCTGTGGCTATCATTTTAGAGACAAAACTCTTGAAAGACCCAGCGAAATCTCTCTCTAATGCACTGCTCCCAATAAGTTAGGCTCATCTACGTGTGCCTCAGCGTTGAGACCTGTGTACTGCATTACATGGGTTAAGCCCAAGGTCCCTGGGGATGAAGGGGATTCTAAGGATTTAGAATCCAGGAGCTTTATAAGAATTATTTCGGAGAAAAAGAAAGAAATCACTAATTCCATTTTGGAAAAGTAAAAGTAAATGGATATTGATTTTGTTGCAGCTTTTCATTTCAGCGGGGGGGGAAATGTAGAGTGCAAGAGAAAGTGGGAGAATTAGAACTCATGCTCGTGTGCTTCTGAGAAAATTAGATTTTTTAATAAGGCCTAATACTGGAGTTCCCTTTTTAGCCACTTTCCTCAGATAAGTTTCCTCCCTAAATTTAAGGGTATATTGTCGTGTGTGTGTGTGTGTGTGTGTGTGTGTGTGTGTGTGTGTGTGTGTGTGTGTGTGTGTGGTGTGTGTATGTGTGTGTATTTACTGGGGCTTGAACTCAAACCCTGGGAGTTGTCCCTTAGCTTTTTTTTTGCTCAAAGCTAGTGGTCTTCCACTTAAGCCACAGCTCTACTTCAAGCTTTATTAGTTGAACATAAGAGTCTCATGGACTTAAGTGTCCAGGCTGACTTTGAACCTAGGTTCTCAGATCCTAGCTTTCTAAGTATTTAGGATTAAAAGCATGAGCTACCAGTGCCCAGGTCAGTCTTAGTTTTGTTCCTTCTTATGCAACTTTTGAACTTAGGGCCTTGGCACTGTCTTTTAGCTTTTTCCTTCAAGGTTGGTGCTTTACCACTTGAGTCATAGTTTTTTCATTGTTAATTGGAGATAAGAGTTGTGCCTGCTTGGGTGAACTTTGAACCCCGATTTTCAGATTTCAGTTCTTCTGAGTAGCTAGAATAACAGGTGTGAACCACCAGTGCTCAGCTTGATAGATAGTCTTTCAAAATGATGCTGAAATATTTCTTTACTCAGATCTGAAAATTCACTTTCTCTTAAGTGTTTGAAGAGGGTGGGGGAAGAGGAGGAGGATAAGATTTGGGAAAGAAAATGAACTATATCTAAGATTATCTCAATAAGTTATTTTTTTCTTTTTTGCCAAAATACCAGATGCTACTGTTAAAAATATATCTGTCACAATTTTCTGTCTGGGAATTGTGCCTGGGTGCACTGTAGGCTGGGGTAAATGGCAGATATGCCCCCAGGAAGCAGTGTTCTTATGTAAAATGTTCTACTACTGGAGACTTGAACTCCAGTAGTCATTCACTAGAACATTCTATGAAGCGTGAGGACGTACAAGGCCACCTCGGTGCTAATGCAGCATGGGTACTCACTACTGTAACCCTTGGACATCCTAATTGCTTCTTGCTATTTTCATTATGACATTTTGTAGAGGTGATTTCCATTGCTGCCTGGAATCAGACAGGTGTTTCACATTTCAATTTGTTGGTGTTGATTTTTCTTTCCCTTTTAATTTTTTCATGGAGTTGGATATTCCCAACCCCCCTCCATGTTTTTCTTTTTCATTGTGCTCATACCAGTGCTTGAACTCAAGATCTTTCACTTGGCTTTTTTTTTTTTTCTCTCAAGGCTGGTGCTCTACCATTTGAGCCACACTTTGACTTTCAGCTTTTTTTTTTTGCTGGTTAGTAAGAGTCTGGCAGAACTTTCTGCTCAGGCTTGCAGTCCTTTGAAAACTGGACAGGCATCGAATTCAAGTCTTGCTGTTAGCCCTTTAGGCACCTTACAAAATACAATTTATTTAACATTCCACAAGCTATACCACCCTTGAGTGTGATGTCATCCACACATTCATCAAGGACACTTGGGACCTTCAAGAAAAAGGGACGTGAGTCTTGGAGAGGAATCCAGAAGGGAACATGGCAGCCATACTGGTGATAAGTTAGGCCAAGGGTGGAGGTCTGTGTGTGGTGGACAGAAACACATGACGTGGAGTCTGACCACTTCCTTGTAAAGAGATTGAGATGTTTCCCATCTGCCTAGCTTTTTATGGGAATCTTGATATTGGCCCTTGTCCAAAGCTGAGTGGAGTTGGGGGTGAGTGAAACAGCTTCAGGGGAATGGGCAGCTTGTCCAGGGAAGGTGATGAATGACCTGGGGCGGAGCCTGGTACATGAGTGAACGCTTTGCTCCCAGCAAGGCCTGCACCTTGCTGAGCCTCACTCATGAATCACACCCATTGTGCCTCATTAAAGCTCTTGCTTATTTTACATTCTGTCTTGGGAAAGATTTGAACGTATCCATTGTTACAAGGCAATCAAGAAATGTCCATGGCTAGATACCGGTGGCTCACACCTAGCTACTCAGGAGGCTGAGATCTAAGGATCGTGGTTTGAAGCAAGCTGTGGCAGCCTTGAGCAAAAATGGTAAGGGAGCTGGGTGCTGGTGGCTCATGCCTGAAATCCTAACTACTCAGAGGCTGAGATCTGAGGATCATGAAGCCAGCCTAGACAATAAAGACTGTGAGACTCATCGCCAATAAACTACTCTGAAAAAGCCAGAAGTAGCTCTGTGGCTCAAGTGGTAGAGAGTAGCCTTGAGTAAAAAAGAAGCTCAGGGATAGTGTCCAGGCCCTGAGTTCAAGCCCCAGGACTAACAGTCACACACACACACACACACACACACACACACACACACACACACACACACACACACACACCACAAACAGTGCCTAAAAGTCCAAAAGTAAGAGATAACTATGCCTAGACAGTAAAGAAAATTTCAAGGTTAAATATGAATGTTGATGCAAACTTTGATTTCACACAGGACACGTTTTAATTCACACATTCTTTTTAGTATGCCTCTTATGAACAAAACAATATATGAGTCCTAAAGGGCCACCAAGCAAAATAAGAGACTAGCTTTCATAGAATATATTGCTAAAGACAAAATCTGTAATCAATAATCACACTCTGAACGTTAAACATAATGAATTAGAATGGAATATAGCAGTAGAAACTATGAAAACATTTACATTGATATCAAAAGGCTCTGTGTCCTAAATGCAGTTTTAAGTGTTTTTCAATTTAAAGTTACCTGAGTTAAAAAAAAATTACATTGGTAAAATAGAGAAGCTAGGCACCAGTGGCTCATACCTATAATTCTAGCTACTCAGGAGGCTGACATTTGAGGATCACAGTTCAAAGCCAGCCTGGCAGAAATGTCTGAGACTCTTATCTCCAATTAGCCACCAGAAAACCAGAAATGGAGCTGTGGCTCAAAGTGGTAGAATGCCAGCATTGACATAAAAACTCAGAGACAGCACCCAGGCCCTGAGTTCAAGCCCCAGGACGATGACCACCACCAACAAAAATACATAAAGATATGGAAATACATGGAAATTTTGCTTTCCTAAGAGGTGAACATCAGTGGGTAAAGTCACTTCTATTTGATTGTCCATAAGTATTTCTTGAACTTCACAGATAAAATTTTATTAATGCTTGCCCTTATTAGAGGAATTTACCTTACCAAAATAAAACTCAACTTTGATTTCTCAACTGTGTAACTTGCCAATTCCAAATCTGCACTTGCATTCTTTGGTAGAAAGAGATTTCCCCAAAGAATTCTGAGTTCTTAGCTTTTAAGTGGTACACTAACTACACATGTAGTGGCCCTACTCATTCTTTAGCATTCTATTAAACTTGTGTGACATGGTTAATCTACCCAACACACACATTTGTGTATATATATGTATATATATATGTACATATATATATACATATATATATGTGTGTGTAAATATGTATATATTACACATATATGTGTGTATGTATACATATACAAACATATATGATATATATTTATACATATATACCATGTTTTTGGCAGTATTGGGACTTGAACTCTTGCTAAGTGTGTGTTCCACCATGGAGCCATACCTTATTTGTGCACTGATTATAATTAGTAATTTTTTTTTTTGGTGCCACTCCTGGGGCTGAACTTTTGTGCTCAAGGCTAGTGCTCTACCACTTGAGCCACAACTCCACTTCTGGCTTCTTTGGTGGTTAATTGGAGATAAGAGTCTCATGAACTTTTCTGCCCGGGCTGGCTTTGAACCAAAATCCTCAGATCTCAGCCTCCTGTGTAGATGGGATTACAAGCAGGATCTACCAGTGCCTGGAAACACAATCTTGCTTCCTGCCCAGCTGCAAGCCTAGATGAGGTCAAGTATTTTAAGTGTTTGTCATAGCTAGAATGTCATCATCAGACCAAGTTTTGTCCATTGACATAGAGTCCCATGGATTTTTCTACCTAGGCCAGCATGGAGCCATGATTCTCTTAATCTTAGCTCCCCACAGAGCTAGAAGATAGATGTGGACCACTGGGCCCAGCTTTTGGTTGAGAAATGGTCATGTAAACTTTTTCTTCCTAGGCTAATGCTGAACTGTGATCTTCTGGATCTCAGCCTCCCAAATTGCTTAGATTGTAAGCGTGAGCATCAGTCAACTCTAACATATATTCTTGCCATTCAGAGCATTAAATGATACAATTAGTATCGCATGGCTTGTAGAGTCAAAAAGAACACATGAAAGCATTTTAGTGACTTTCCTTTATTCACACTGACATGCCTTTTATAATCCAGGCATTTTCTAAGTAGCTTTGATTTTGAGCGCCATCTCTATTTCTAGAGCTAGCACTTGGTCTGGGGCTATTCACACTTCCCCCCCCCTTTTATTTTCTCTTTGTTTTGATTATGGGAAGATTGGGAGCTTGGACATTTTTCTCCTTCTTATATAGTTTCAGCAATACATTCAAAATAAAGTATTGCATTTTATTCAACATTTTGAGTTTTTAGTGTTGAAAGTCTTCTCAAAATATTTAGTTTACCATACTCCTCAAAGTGTATTTTTTTTCCTCCAGAAACTCAAAAAGAATGGCATAAAAGAGCAGAGTTTTATCTGGTTCTTTACAACTATGTCTTACATTCTACTGCTGAAACATGTCTTGCAATGCATAACTGATGTATGGCAGCAAGCAGTGAGCTCGCTAGAATAAAAAACACATCAGCTGATTCTTCTTCCCTTTCCCCTTCCCCCTCGCTCCCCCACCCCTTCCCTTCCCCCTCCACTCCACCTTCCCTTCCCTTCCCCCTCTTCCCTCTCCTCCTCCTCCTCCTCTTTTTCCTCCTCCTTCTCCTGGGTTTGAACTCAGAATCTTTCCAGTAGCACCCTATCAGGTGAGCCACACCCTTAGACCTTTTCAATTCAATTTGTGTACAGATAGGGTTTTACACTCCCCCACCCCCACGGACCTGTGATCTTCTTACTCAGCTGATATTACAGGTGTCTGACATCACACCACACACACACACACACACACACACACACCCTTCCCACACCCTTTTTGAGATAGGGTGTTGGTAACTTTTTTTTCTTCTATTTTTCTTTTTTTGGATAGGGCTAGCCTAAAACCATGATCTTCCCATCTCTGCCTCCTGTGTCGCTAGGGTATTTTAGTAGTTCTCGTGGAAATAAAAGGTGAGATCTAACCCTTTCTATGTAGAAAGAAGCCCTTGTCTTTTCATTCTCCTAGCAAGTGTATGTGCACAGATGAGGGAACTGGGAAGAAAGCTCCTTGATGCAACATGATGGTACAGCATTGCTAGTGCTCAATGCAAAATTAGGGATAGCTCAGCTTAGAGAGGCGCAGGAGGCCTCCTGTAGACACTGGTTTGTCCTGTGCAATTTCAGTCACCCACCACCAACTGTGGCCTCACAACGTTAATACACTGAAAACTCCAAAACAGGCCATTGATGGCTTAAATACCTTTTATAGCAGTATATTGTTATAATTATTTCATTTTAAATGATTTTTCATCTCTTACTGTGTCTAATTTACAAACTAAATTTATCAAAATAATATCCTACTCCTCCCCTGAAGCATTCTTGGCAATGAATAAATGGAATACTGCAGTGAATAATAATTGGATAATAATTCATCGTAAGTACATACATAGTTATATATTGTTTTATATATTTATCACAAGTATATATATATCATACATGCTATATATTCACTACAGATCAGCTAATAATAATTTATCTTAAGTATATATATATATATATATATATATATATACACGCATATATTTACTAGGCATAGATAATTTGTTGTATCTAGATGTGTGTGTGTGTGTGTGTGTGTGTGTGTGTGTGTATGCTGTTCATGGGGCTTGAAGTCAGAGCTGAGGACTGACCATTTCACTGTAGGTTGGTGCTCTACTACTGAGTCATACCTCCACTTCTAGCTTTTTGGTGGTTGACTGGAGCTAAGAGTCTTATGGGGACTTTGCTATTAAAGCTGGTTTTGAAACTTGATCCTCAGATCTCAGTCCTGAGTAGCTAGGATTGGGTGTGAGCCAATTGCCCACTATATAACTATATATATAACTATATATATATATATATGCATGTATATATAAGTATATATATATATAACTATAACTATATTCAATCCATAATACAGAATTATCCTTACGTAGTTATACAAAGAGGTTTCAATATAAACATACCAACTTATGAATTGATGAGTACAGTGCATCTTAATGTCACCCATTCCATCATTCTTCCCCAGCTCTCCCTACCTCACCCATCCTGTTTCTGTTTTAGAGCTAAATGGGAACAATATAAATAGGATTGTCCTTTTTGATTTTTTTTTTGCCTTTTCAGGCAAAAATTGGGAAATACCACAGGCATGGATTTAACTAAATCTAGTGAACTGTAGTCCTTCCAGACCTTTCTGTCATTTGTCTCAAATTGGCATCTCTCACTTAGTAGACAGACAGAGAGGAAAGGTGAGTTATCTCTCTGCTTTTATTCTTATGAATACAAGTCTTCCTGTCATTGTAAGTGTTCCACGTATGTAGTCCTTGCTTTGTTAGGATTTGTGATGATGTCAATGACAAGACAGTCACAGGTCGTGAGCATGGGCCTTAAAAAGTCTGGTGGACGTTTATACACAAACAGGTAAGACATTCAAATCCAGTTCAATTAGAGACATCTTAGTCTCTTTCATCCTTAGTCTTTTCCATACCTTGCTATTTGGAGAGCTTGCTGCTAAAAATGATCAAACTACACCCCCTTCTACAACTATGAAATACACGAAAAAACATACAGACATTGCGACTATTGATCAATGAGATTCTGTAGTGGTTATTCTTTGGCTTGGTGAAATTTTCAATAATGAAAAACATTAATGGGGGTATTGAATTTGAAAAGAGAGCAACTGATTGGATTGTCACCAAATGAGACTCAGAAAACAATGTTATTGAATACATGCACAAAACAAAGCAGAATTGACTGAGTTAACCTAGCTGCGGCTATTTAAAAGTTTTTCTTTTTAAAATAATTCTTTTCTATCTTTTTATTGTTATCATAAATATGATGTACATTGGAGTTACAGTTACATAAATCAGGTAATAAGTAATTTTCTTTGCTCTCACTCTCTGTCAGTTTTCCCTCGCACATGTTGTATAGTGCATTTTCAGCTAATATCTAGTGAGTTCACCCTTTGTCCCTCCATTTCTGTGCCCCCACTTAAGATGGAAAGTGTTTTTCATCTTACACATCAGTGAAGCAACCTAGGAACTGTTCTTTATGTCTTGCTTAATTTAATTTCATTCCTCATGTTCATGATGGCCTTGCTAGATCTCGATTCTTTTTCCAGGTTTTATTTTTCTTTGCAAGAAATTCAGCAATTCTCTTTTTTCTGTTCTGCCTTAGGAACATCTGTTGTTAATCTACTGTTGAGTTTGTTTGAAACCAACAGTAGCACATTGAAAGAACCAGCCTACATAAGGTTAGCTAGCATGTAGAGTTCCTTCTTATTTTCCTCCTTCCCTCCCTCCTTACCTTCTTCTCTCCCTCCCTTCCTTCCACCCTTCTTCCCTCCCTCTTTTCCCTCCCTCCCTCCTTCCTCCCTCCCTTCCTTCCTTCTTTCCCTCCTTCCTTCATTCTTCCTTTCCTCCTTCCCTCCCTCCCTCTTTTTCCTCCTTCCTTCCTTCCTTCCTTTCCTCCCTCCCTCCTTCCCTCCCTACCTCCCTCTTCCTTCCTTCCTTCCTTCCTTCCTTTCTTCCTTCCTTCTTTCTTTGTACATCTTTCTTTTTCTTTCTGTCTCTCTTGTTCTTTTTTGTTTTTCTTTTAATTGTTTTAAGTAATCGTACAAATGGGGTTTCAATTCAATAAGTTGTAGATTTCTTTCTAAAAGGTCTATTTTCAAAAACAATTTATCTTTAATTACATTGAAATTATGTACTAGGGTAAATATAGGAATGGAAATAATTCTCCCCGTTTAGCAAGATAGATGGGTATTGTGTGTTTATGATAACCCTGATATATTTGATCCAAAATACTTACATATATATATAGACTATGTAAGAACACAACAAAGTTATAATGAACTTGAAGCCAGCTGGCTTATTTGGCTCTTGTGTAGTGCTTTCCAAGCAAAGTGCCATTGCTTGGACTCTAAGATCCTTTGACAGATTCCCAACTTACATCTTCCTTGAAATCACATTTGAACGAATTGGATTGGTGTAACAGTCAGCCTTCGAGTGGAACCACTTTTCAGAACTAAGCAAACAACAAGCTACTACTAAAATAACCATTCAAAAGAAAACCACAAAACTACTACCAGACTAGACTACCAATCTTGGAGCCTCTGATGCCTGGCTTAGAAGTTTTAGCTAATTCAGCATGGAACATTTCTGAAATGTTAGTAAAGACTCCTCTGACCCATAAAATATAACAGCAATAATACACTCTTCTAACCATTGAGTTTGCTGAGTTGTTTAACACCAAAAAAGGACTCACGTTCACACAGCTCAGCTTTTGTATAGATTGCTGTGAGCCTGGAACTACTCTGTTTCCACACATAACACCTCTACATCCAGACAAGAGCAGCGAGAGCTGAAAGCTATCATGGACCACCAATAAGTGGTCAATGGGAGGTAGCTGAGTGGCTCATTTAAAGTCCTGTATCAGCCTGATGCTGGTGGCTCATGCTTGTAATCCTGGCTACTCAGGAGGCTGAGCTCTGAGGAGCAAGATTTAAAGCCAGTCCAGGCAAACAAATCCAGAAGACTCGTGGACACAATAATGGCTCCAATAATAGCTAAGCCCCTGGGGAGGCTGGAGCAGACCCGTCCCAGAGGTCGAGGAAGGAAAGTCCTTCCTTATGCAAAGTGCGTAAGCTAAGGGTCAGGTAAGTCCAGTGGCAACGTCCAGAAATGACTAGTTGCTGGCTCTGTTGCTTTGGAAAAGTCCTCTCTGTTTATTAGGACTATAAAAGAGGGGACCCCACAAGCTTGTTTCAGGCTACCGATTTCTGGATTCCATTTCTCTCTTACACTGGAAAGTCTCTACTCTCACATTCCTCTTTGCCCAGGAAACAAGAGGACAAAACTGCACACCATGTACATTGGTCTCCCAGCCGCAACTGTCCTGAGACCAACTACTTGTGATAGTGAGAGGCTAGCCACACCTCTGCTGCCTTCCCCTCACTTTCAAGGAAACGTTGACTTTGCTCTTACCTCCCGTGGCTCCCAATTCTTTCTTTGATGACAGAGAAAGGACCCAACATTACTAGATGATATCATCTTCATGTAACAGAACCTCTCTCTCTTTCTCTCTCTCTCTCTCTCTCTCTCTCCTTCCCCCCACCACCCCTATGCATCCCTTCCCTTTGGTATGCAGACTTGTTGGTCCCTTGTGTACTAGAACTCCATGCCAGATTGGAGAAGTCAATGTCCCTTGTTTTGTGTTCTAGAGACACTGTTACTTACTGAGAGCCTGGCTCAAGGCACATTGCCCTCTTTAAGATGGTTTCATCTGTCACATTGGATGATGCTGGGCACATTCTATGACTATTGAGAAGACGGAAAGAAATAATAATACAGACTGCTTCCTCTGGAAGAGCTGTCTAGCAATGTGAGAGTGTTGCTTTTGTATCATTAACACCTCTAACTATAGGGAAGGGCAGCAAAGATAGTTGTTTTCAAAATCTATTCACATTGTAGCATCAAGTGTTTGCCACAAAGAGATCAGTGGTAGTTACCGCTACATGTTTATGAAGAGAATAATTGGAGACTATCTAGCCCTCTCCATTTGATTGAGGAGTCACATATGGGTGTGATGTTATTATATTAGATATTATTGTGAAGAAAATATAGTTATCACATAGAGGTAGAGTTCTAATATATATAGAAATATATATTATATATATATAGGAATATAAATATGTTTTATATAAATATAAATATGTTTTTCACATAATCCCAGTGAATTATTGGCTGGGATTTAGAGCTGTGATTTAGCAGAGAAAAATGATCAAATGAACAAAACTATTGGTTGTGTGTTGTAGTCACAGAGGGAGAAATGAGAAAGGTATACATCAGCAGAGCAGAGGCCAAGTAGCTAGAAATGACACCCAAGATATGGAAGAAAATGGGCTTTGCATGGAGAGAAACAAACTATCTAGGAAAGGAAGCCATGTCTGTGGTTAGGAGAAGACACAAGCTCAGGAAGTAGCAGCTGTTGGAGGGGGAAATCTAGAAAGTCCCACTATGAGCAGCCTCATGAATGAGAGAAGAGTGGGGGAAGGGAGAGGAGGGGAAGAGAAGAGTAGAAAGGAGAGGAGAGGAGGAGAGAAATCTATGACCAGTTCATGTGTAGGACATAAGGATAGTTGAGAACATTTTGTAATAAGTTGTTCCAAGCTCACTTAAGTAATGACTCTGTATATTTACTTCCATTTCATGTGAAAATAAAATTTCCACCCTTCTTGACTGAATCCCTGGGGATGGGTGAGGTCAGAACATTTTCTTGAAAGAGCTGAACGTGAGCATTGAAGCTTCTAGTTAAGTTATGGTATTTTCTATGCTCTTGGATTTTTGTAGAACTAAGGTGTTTTTTTTTTTTGTTTGTGTTTTTGTCAGTCCTGGTGCTTGAACTCAGGGATTGTGTGCATTTCTGAACTTTGGTGCTCAAGATTAGTGCTGAATAATTTGAGTCACAACTTACTTCTGGCTTTTTGGTGGTTCCTTGGAGATAAGAGTCTCATGGCCCCTGCTGGGGCTGGCTTTGAACTACAATCCTTGAATCACAGCCTCCTGAGTAGCTAGGACTACAGGAGTGAGCCACTGGTGTCTAGCTAGAACAGTTAAAAAGTAAGAAACAACAACAACAAATAAACCCACTACATCAGTCTGTTTTATTGCAACACATAGAATTTTAGGGAAAAAAAAAAACCAATTTCTCTCTTCTCTCTTCAAATTATTGATTATAGCTTCTTCCCCAAAGTGTTGAACACGGCCTCACATGATCCCTTTGAGGTGGGTCGGAGGCAGGATGTTGATCTCTGTGTGAGACAGAGAATTACAGAGCAGAGAGTCAATGCGAAGTCAGACCCTGGGCTGGGACGCCTGGCAGAGAAGGAAGGATTCCAAAGCAGAGGGAAACAAAGCAAAGTTGAAGCCAGCAGGTCAGGGAAAGTATTACGAATTCCCAGGTCAGAACATGTTTGGCAGCCACGGGCTACCATCCACGTGGGGCTAATCTGTCCCCCGAGCCCATTCAGGAAAAGGAGTGGTCTTCATTTCCAACACCCTGGGCCCCCCAAAGGCCACTCTGGATGGCTCTCTTGGCATTGAGCAGAATCCCAGCTCAGCAGGCCTGCACTCTGAGTGCCCAGATTCAAAGGACTTCCAGTAGATTAAAGATCTGATGGATTTGGAGCAATGGCAAGGTGCTTAGAGTCTTAATTTTGGAATCATTTAAAAAAAAAGAATTGAAGATTTTTCAAATTAGAATGCCTATTTATGGGGTTTGATAGGAAACCATCATTCCACCACATTACTCTACGATTTCAACTTTGCCAATCTAAGCTCCTTTAGAGGACTCAAAATAACCCAAGAGGCTAAAGTAGTTAACATCTGTTTTCCTTAAAATAAGTGGATGGCAGAAGGATTAGATCTTCCTTTTGGTAACTCCTCAGAGTCTACAGCAGGAAGAAAATGGTACTGATTTCTGTGCAAGAAAAAATAAAACCCCTTCCTCCCACAATCCAATTTCTCCCTTACTCTTCAGCTTTTTACAGTAAGAATGCTCAGAAAAAGATGGCAAGAGATTATCTGTCATGTCTGCCCTCAGAAAGGAATTTCCCAGGCCATCTGGATCGGGAGATTCTGGGTCATTTTGGAAATGAACACAGCTGCTGTCTCCTGCTGACAGGCTAGTCTCAAAGATAGAGGCTTGGAGACAATGTTTTATTTAGTTTTGTTACTAGCCCAGCTCTAAGAATGCAAAGACAGCAAGCCCAAAATCACCACAGACAAAGGGTTTCTAATCCACTGAGCAGGTAAAAACAACAACAATAACAACAATTGTGTTGCAGTGGTAGATACATTATATTGATTGATTGATTGATTGATTGATTGATTGTGGAAGCCCAAGGAACAACAGTAAGGCCCTTGAAGGCACCATTCATTTTTAAGTGTTGGTTGAAGGAAAAGTCTGGCTTTCTAACAGCCAAAGGGGAGAAACATTGGGGAAAAAATGGTTTCTTTTCCTTTAGGAACTTAACATGGTTTTATGGGAGTCAAGAACAGAGAGACATAGCTTGAATAATTGGTCGTAAAATCTGCTATAGGTTCTTCAAAACAGCTGTGAAAGAGTACTCTGCTCTGGGAGAGCTGCCATTTCAAGCACTATGGCAAGACTAAAAAAAATCCTATTTCCAATACTCCCTGCCAATCCCTAAAAATGCTCTGTAAAATATTATCAATATGAGCTGGGCGCCAGTGCCTCATACCTGCAATCCTAGCTACTTTTGAGGCTGAGATCTGAGGATTGAGTTTCAAAGCCAGCCCGGGCAGGAAAGTCCTTGAGATGCCTATGTCCGATTAACTACCAGAACAGCTAGAAGTGGAGCTATGGCTCAAGAGGATGGAGCACTAACCTCGAGCAGAAAAGCTCAGGGACAGCACCCAGATCCTGAGTTCAAGCAAGTACCTGGCATACACACTAAATAATAACAATAATTTTTAAATGCTTTGCTGAGCTAGGACCAATGTTAAGGAAAACCCAAGAGACTACAAAGCAATAAAACAGATGTGTAAATCCATCAAGGTAAGCCCTGGAGGAAGATACCTGTTCCTTTAAGTGATCTGCTGTTTCCCTCATGATGTGGACCTTTGCATCTGTGGCCATCTTTGAAACAAGCATTGAGATCCGGGGCCAGGTGATACAAGTTCATAGGAGAAAAGTAGCCAATCAGGGGGAAAGCAACTTGTTGATGGCAGAATGGAATGAAGATCAAAATCTGCCAGAAAACAAAACAGGGGCAGAGGACTACAATAGAATGAGAAGCAGGTACCAGTGGCTCATGCCTGTATTCTAGCTACTCAGGAGGCTGAGATCTGAGGATCATGGTTCGAAACCAGCCCAGGCAGGAAAGGCTGTGAGTCTCTTAGCTCTACTAAAAAACTGGAAGTGGAGCTGTGGCTCAAAGTGGTAGGATGCTAGTGTCGAGCAAAAAAGCTCAGGGACAGTGTCCAGGCTCTGAGTTCAAGCCCTACAGACCACACACACACACACACACACAAAATCAAAAAGAACAAAAGAATGAAGAAATAAGGAGGATGGGAACAGTACATGTCTGGTGTTACCCTCTTACAGGAAACAGAAGAAGTCCGTGAGACTCCTGTCTCCAATTAGTCACAGAAAAAGCTGGATGTGGAGCTGTGGCTCAAGTGGTGGAGCACTAGCCTTGAGCATGAAGAGGTCAGGGATAGTACCCAGGCCCCGAGTTCAAGCCCCAGGACAAAACTGGCAAAAAAAAAATGTTGACTAGCTTTGTTCTTGCTTTTGGTTAATTCACACATGGGTCCAAGTAAGCCATCAATGCTTTTGAGCAAAAGCATTTTTAAAAACAACTTCTAGGGGCTGGGAAGGTGGCTCAGTGGTAGAGCGCTTGCCTTTCATGCATGAGGCCCTGGGTTCGATTCCTCAGCACCACATAAGCAAAAAAAAAAAAAAAAAAGCCAGAAGTGGCGCTGTGGCTCAAGTGGTAGAGCGCTAGCCTTGAGCTGAAGAGCTGAGGGACAGCGCCCAGGCCCAAAGTTCAGTCCTCACGACCGGACCCAAAAAACAAAAAATAAAAAACAAAAAAAAAAACCAACTGCTAGCCAGGCGCTAGTGGCTCACGCCTGTAATCCTAGCTACTTAGGAGGCTGAGATCTGAGGATCACAGTTTCAAGCCAGCGTAGGCAGGAAAGACCATGAGACTCTTATCTCCAATAAACTATTCAGAAAAAGATGGAAGTGATGCTATGGTCCAAGTGGTAGAGCACTAGCTTTGAGCAAAAAAAAAAGAACCTCAGGGATAACTCTCAGGCCCTGAGTTCAAGCCCTGGCACTGATACCCCCACGAAAAAAAAATTACAACAACCCATCTGCTACATATTGTGGTTAGGAAGCAAAAACTAAGACATTAGGTTAGAGATGTAAAGCTTATATTTATAAGCTTTTAGAGAAATGATGAGCTAGAAAATATCTCTGCTTTAAGTTTTGGCTCCAGGTAGAAAGATAAATTTTCCTCTGAGCTAAAACCAGATTCATACCACTCTTGTATTTGGGATGTGCAAGATGAGAATGTATGATAATGTGACCTCAGGTAGACCGTGTCTCAAGATACCTGGGAGAAGCTAATATAAATCCTTTTGGGAGAATGTACATGTGTGTGTGTGTGTGTGTGTGTGTGTGTGTGTGAATACTGGGGCTTGCTCTCAGGGCCTGAGTGCTATCCTTGAACTTTTTCACCCAAGGCTCAAGGCTAGTGCTCTACCAGTTGAGCCTCAGCTCCAATTCCTTTTTTTCTCCTGTTGGTCTTGGGCTTGAACTCTGGGCCTGAATGCTGTCCCTGAGTTCTTTGTGTTCAGGGCTAGTGTTCTAACACTTGAATCATAGCACCACTTCTGGTTTCTGAATGGTTAGTTGGAGATAAGAGTCTCACAGAGACTTTTCTTTTTTCTGTCAGTTGTGGGGCTTGAACTCTGGGCCTGGGTGGTGGACCTGAGCTCTTCAGCTCAAAGTGGGTGCTCTACCACTTGAGCCACAGCTCCACTTCTGGTTTTCTGGGCGTTAACTGGAGATAAGAGTCTCACAAACTTTCCTTCCTGCGCTGGCTTCGAACCGTGATCCTCCGATCTAACCCTCTTGAGTAGCTAGGATTACAGGTGTGAGTCACTGGTGCCCAGCTTCTACTTCCTTTTTTTCTTTTTCTGTTTCTTTTTTTTGCTGGTTAATTGAGATGAGAATCTTATAAACTTTTCTGCCTGGACTGGCTTCAAACTGTGATCCTTGTATCTCAGCTTCCTGAGTTGCTAGAATTACAAGCATGAACTACTGGGGCCCAACTAGATGCACTTTTAACTGGGGAAAATTTCCCACGTATGAACTTTGGGGATAACAAAATCATAAAATTCCAGGAAAGGAGCAACCAAGAGCATGAATCAACAAACAAAACCCAAAGGAACACAAAATAGCCAAACAAACTTAAAAATGAAACCCCAACTTCTGATTCACAAAGGTATTGGCTACTGTAATTATTGAATCAGTGTACTTGACATGTAAAGAAATAAAAATTGAATATTTGGATGGGAGTATAGCTCAAAGGACAGAGCCACTTGCCTAGGAAGTGCAAAGTTTTGAGTTTAAGGTCCATTGTAACCACATAAGTAAAGGAATATTTGAAGTATGAATATAGCACAAGAAATGTTCAAGGTTGGGCTGGGAAGGTGGCTCAGTGGTAGAGCGCTTGCCTTGCATGCCTGAGGCCCTGGGTTCGATTCCTCAGCACCACATAAGCAGAAAAAAAAAAGCCAGAAGTGGCGCTGTGGCCCAAGTGGTAGAGCGCTAGCCTTGAGCTGAAGATCTGAGGGACAGCGCCCAGGCCCAGAGTTCAGGCCCACGACCGGAACCCCTCACCCCCCCAAAAAAAGAAATGTTAAAGGTTAAACAGATTTAAAACGACAAATAATAACTTTAGATGTAAAAATGTAACAATTGAAATAAAACATATGACAGCTTAGACAAATAAACAGGAAGATCTCTGGGGAAAGCTAAAATACAGAAAAAAACCTGAAAATATTATAAAACAGAAATTAAGAAGTCAGGAAAATCCAGCAAGATAATATAGCACATGCATAATTACTTCTAAGTGAAAAGCAAAAGTAGCTTGAAGAGGCAATATTTGAAGTAATAAAGTCTGAGTTATATTTGAAAGTTATTTACGAATATGAATCCCTTAGAATTCCCAAAAGGAAAAAGTCTACAAAGGTGGAAACAGTTAAGTAAAATTCAACATACATGTAGTAACTTTATAGCAAAAGGCTTCTTTATTCCACTCTTACCCATACATAGCCAGAGGGAATAAAAACATGTCCTCAGTGATTTCTTTGTGGGAGAATCATATTAGTAGTTTAATTATAAGAGTATAAATAAAAAGAACATAAGAAACCATCTTTGGACTGTAGATAAAATTCTTGCTAACCTAGTATTGTACACTCAGGAAAATTATCTTTGAAGCTTTAGAATAACATACTTTTTTATTTCAGAACTCTGATGCATTTTGGCCAATAACACACAATAAATATAAAGGGTCATTGAAGAAGAAATGGATGGACTTGAAAACAAAATCATGTTCAGTGAAATAACTCAGGTCCAGGGAGAGAAAGGATGCATTTGTGGAAGATGGAACTAATTTTTAAATGTACAAGTAAACACATACAGGGTTTTATGCACGTGTACACACCTGCATTTACTATAATATGGTATTTGCAGGGGAGAATTCAAATGGTGTCATTCCTTAGAAAAAAATACTTTATAGTCCAGAATACCAGAAAGAGGTCAAGGGGAAAGGAGTAGAGGAATGAAGATTGGAGAGGGAGGAGGCAGTTATAGTATTGAATTCATATCCAATGGAACTAGGAAAACTGAGGGAAGGGTTTGGGTTGGGAGGGAGGGATAGAAGGAAATGGAGAAAGAGATGACCTTAATGAAGATTCATTGTGTTTAAAAACTGATTTGTTAAACGCTAACTTCTTTGTGTAACTACTAAAATAATAAAAATGCAATTTTAAAAAGAAAACATTATGTAAACAATACAAAGTCTAATGCTGTGGGTGAAATAATGATATAGTCAAAATATTGCGGTAAATGTACTTTACTACTTTAGTTAGACTTCCTTAAATTAAATACACATGTGAAAATTTCTAGGCTAATGATTAAAATAATAAAGGAAGAATTTATATATCTAAACTATATATGAAACTAGTTTTAGACTTAGATTAAATACATGTGTTTATTCGATTCAATACATGTGTTAGAAGAAACAGAAAAAGGTAGAAATTTTACAAAGTACAAAATAAGAAAGAAATGAATCAAAACGTGAATTATCATGTTTATTGGATTCAATACATCTGTTAAAAGAAACACAGAAAAAGGTAGAAATTTTAGAAAGCACACAATAAGAAAGTAGAAACTAATCAAAATATGTGAATTATTATAGAAAATAACCATGTACTAAGATGTTTAGTTAAAAGACAAAGCCTGTTTTTTTTTTTCTGTTAAACTAAATTCAGCTATGTGTTGAATTCAACTGAATACCTAAAAACCAAAAGAGTGGGGCTGGGAAGGTGGCTCAGTGGTAGAGTGCTTGCCTTGCATGCATGAGGCCCTGGGTTCGATTCCTCAGTACTGCATTAGCAGAAAAAGCTGGAAGTGGTGCTGTGGCTCAAGTGGTAGAGCACTAGCCTTGAGCTGAAGAGCTAAGGGACAGCGCCCAGACCCAGAGTTCAGGCCCCACGACCGACAAAAAAATAAATAAAAGAGAGTGGGATAAAAGCTGTATAAAAAGGTATTCAAACTCATACAAATAATATCACTATCACACCTTCCAGATACCAAAAAGTCCGTTTTTGTGTATGTGCCTACACCAGTACTGGGGCTTGAACTCAGGGCCTCACACTCTCATTTGGCTTTTTTGCTCCAGGCGGATGCTCTTCTGCTTGAGCCACATTTCCATTTCTGGTATATTGGGGATAAGCTTTCCTGCTCAAGCTGGCTTCAAACCCTGATCCTCAGATCTTGGCATCCTGAGTAGCTAGCCAGAGTCAAAAGTTTGTATTTTGTTAGGATGTTGACAATAAGAGTTCTTATTTCTTGCTGATGGATTTAAATTAGCACTAATATTATCTAAGAGAGTGGATTCCTTTTCTCTACCCATTAAAGAATTAAAAGGCAGAGAAGTATTTAAGGTAAATGAGACAATTTATTTGGAAGTGAAAGGAAATCCATGAAAGATAGTAGGGAAGCTCTGCATTTGGAGAGAGGCTCCAGGGAGAAGTCCAAAGGAGGCTACTAGGATGGTAATTACTATTATAGTGCAAGGCTTCTTCCATTTCTCCTCCCCTGAGCTTTGCACTGATTGCTTGAAGGTTTGTACATGTACTTCCCTGGTTCTTTCCCTGGGTGGAGCAGGCACCCAGGGCATTATGGGAAGAAGCATTTGAGCAGGTGCCCGAGGCACTACGGAAACCAGAAATGCCATCATGGGACATGAGTCATGGGCCACATTCTAGGCCTAAGACTTTTTTTTAATCCCTGTAATAGTTCCTCTTTCTCTCTCTCTGCACTGTCACTTTACAAAGTCCTTTAACATTGCCTAGTACATAAACACATTCATCTGTGGTAGGGTGTATTGATACTAAAATCTAGAAGAACATCAAGACGATTATAAATATTTATGGCAGCACTGTTTGTAATAGACCAGACTTGGGGAAAACCCAATGATCTACTGCCAAACAAAATAATGGATGACTACAGTGCATTCTCACAACGGAATGCTATGCTGGAAGAAATCAGAAAAGGAATATGGAGAAAGTTGGTCCACTAGCTGGACTTTGTGGAGACCACAGACTGTCTCCACTCCCAACCTGGGTCTTCGGGAAGAGGAGGGGGTGTGATTGTCTCTCCCCATCTTCCTTATCTTTCTCCCTTTTGCCCCTTCCTCACAATCTTTGGCTGAGGTAATGGATGTCAAGGTGGCCTAGGGCAGTAAGTGGTGGTAGCCATGGGTTGAAACTCACACGCAAGCACTAATACTCTTGAAATTTCCCCTATGTTTCTCAGTAAATGGCATTGTATATGGTTTTATGTGTACTGCCCTGTCTCTTCATTCATCTGTGAGAGCCACCATCTCCTCCACCAATGGCACAGAGGGCTTTATTCTTGGGATGAACACCAGATGAATGGGTTGGCTTGCACTGACTCCTCCATATTTAAAAAGGCAAAGAGAATGGGACTCCACTGTACAGAGACTGGGGTACAAGAGATTGGGTTATGAATCCTGACCTCCCCCATTTAGCTGTGTGATGCTGTGAACTTCAATTTCTCTTTCTGAAAAAGTATTTGAAAGCTCCAGCCCAGAAGCCCATGAGGACACCAAATCAGGTACAGCAAAGTTTATTGTCAGCAAGCTGACAAGGCTGTGCCTTTTGGGTTCAGTCCAACACTTGTCTTTGTGCAAAGGAGGTATCTTTTAAGGGCTAGGGATGGAAAATTCCACTAGGGGTGGGAAGTACTCTGCAGTGGCAGCTGGGGCCAAAGATAAGTACCCATGGCGGGGTTTACTAATTGCAAAAGTTGTGGTTAGGTCTGGGCAGAAGGCGTTCCACTGCTGCAGCTGGAGGCTATCGGGCTAAGAACCTAAGATGGAGGTTGTCAAGTCAAAATGGAGGACACACTAACAATAATAAACAGAGGGTGTGGTGTGGACTAGATGTTCCTTAGACAGCAGAAATGGAAAGAACATCAACCAAATGGTATAACCAACTATGTGGGTATGTCAAAGATGAATGAGTTAGGCACCAATGGCTCATGCCTGTAATCCTAGCTATTTGGAGGCTGAGATCCAAGGACTGTGGTTCAAAATCAGCCTGGGCAGGAATGTCCATGAAACTCTTATCTCCAATTACACACACACACACACACACACACACACACACACACAAGCTGGAAGTATTGCTGTGGCTCATGTGGCAAAATACTAGGCTTGGCCATAAAAGCTCAGGGACAGTGCCTAGGCCCTGAGTGTCAGCCCCAGGCCTGGCACACACACACACCACACAAAGGTGAATGAACCCAGGACATGGTCAAAATTGGGAAGCCTGAAGCAGTCATGTATTTTACTTGTCCAGAGTAACTCACAACATAGAGCTTAAGTAAGAAATCTGGAGTGAGGAAGAAATCTTAAAGTTTAAGTTGGGGTGGGAGGCATGGGAGAAAAAGAGGGATTGGGTAACACTGTTGAAAAAGAAATGCACTCATTACCTTACTTGTGTAACTGTAACCTCTCCGAGTATCACCTTTAAAATAAAATTTAAAACAACCTTTGATGGAAAAGTACGAACTATGAAGTAAGGAAGTAATCTTAAAGCTTCAAGTAAGAAATTTGAAAGTAAGGAAGCAGTGAGCATCACAGTCAATAGCAGAGAGAAGGTAACGCATAGAAGGATGGTCCATAGGACGCTGCGAAGCGAAGTGTTGAAAATGTCTGCCTTAGGAGATTGCACTAGACATTCACAGACGGATGGGTGGAGATAATACACCAACAAAAAAAAGGAAGAATCTAGGGACTGAAATACTAATGTGAAGAGCGACAATAGTTGGTAACAGGGAATAGGAAACATATGGGAGGAGATAATGGAGGGAAGGGAAGACTTTTCTTTGACTTGGGATCTTACATACCATTTTAACAAAGCGTAAGAAATTGTGGGGATGTGGTAAAATCAAAAGCATGGCAGTGTGAGAATGTGAGTGGGAAATGCATGGGAGAAACTATTCATAAGTAATGATTACTTAGATCTCAGCCTCCTGAGTAGCTAGGATTGTAGGTGTATGCCACCAGTACTCGGCCAGATCTCAAATTTGTGCTGGCTTTGGACTGTAATCTTCTCATCTATGCCTCCTATATACTAATATGTATATTAGCATTATGCCCACCTTTGGTCCTCAGCTCTACTCATACCTGAGCTCCTCCCTGCCCTGGAGTTCCTGCCCTACAGCTGGCCACTCCCTCTCTTTGCCCAGACCCACCTGAGCACCCATCTACCTCACTTCCTGCCCCCGAGACCCTCCTGCTACTTGAATAGGGACAGGTGCCGTGTGCTCCCTCTCTTGGGAAATATGGCTCCTTTGATAAACCTTGTAATAATCTTTCTCGTGTGCTTGCTTGCCTCCAGTGGTCCTCTGGGATGGATGTGAAGGAGCCTTTCAACGTGTACCAAGATGCCTGCTGTGTTCCAGTGTGCCCAATTTGGATTTTTGTTTTTGGATTTTTAGTTTGTTTTATTTTTGAGATAGTTTCCCTAATCTTATTTTTTGTCCTCATCTTAAATAACAATTCTGATCTTTGCCTCCCAAATAGCTGAGATTAGTCATGAGCTACCATACCCAATCTGAGCCTCATTATTTTATATATTCCTTTAAGACCACAGTCATTGGAACCCTGCTAAGTTCATAGGAAGCCTTTTCTATTGGCCAGCTGTGTAATCTTAAATTATGGGACTAACTTGTCTGTTCTCAGTTTTCTCATATACAAGAAAATAAATAAAAGTATCATTGAAGAATGAAATGAGCAATATACACTTGGAACTCTGATATACTCTTACAAAATACACCATAGGAGAATTATTATTGATATGAAAATAGAAAAAAAAACTTCACTGATGATGGACATTTGGCTTTTTTTTCCTGGGCTGGTTCTGATTGGTCTGGTCTTTTAGACAATGACACATACTTTTATGTGTTCTGGCAAGAACTAAAAGAGCCAGTGAGAAATCAGAGCAGTGAGAAATATAGACGCCCAGTCTCTTCCCTCATGTTACTCCTCTCTACAGATGTTTCCATCTGTCAGCAGAAAGTCTATCCAACCTCAGGTCACTGGGCTCTGCTGACAGAGAGACCTGTACAATCACATTTATGGGGGATTTTATTCTTGCCACAATTTTAACTTTTAAAAATCAGTCTTGTTTGTAACCTAATGACTGTTTCTGTAACATCCATCACTCTGACAGAGATAAAAACACCTGAGTAGAGGAAGGAATGAATAATTTCACAGTGAAAATTAAGATTCTCATATCATCCTCTTCCAAGAAATGATTCTGAAAGGTAAAGTCATATTTGGTGTTAGTACAAATATGCACTCATCTCCACAACCTGGTTCCCAAACACCATGAACTCAGTATTGACCTAAGATGACAGCATCTGGGAAGAGACACTGCCTTTGTCTACTGTGGGCTCCCTTTATCTAGAACTTTTGTGCTGAAGCAGAAGTAGGCTTCACATTTTAATATAAAAAGCTTGTCCTAAGCTTGGTGCTCATGCCTGTCAGCCTAGCTACTCAGGAAGCTGAGATCTAAGGATCATGGCTCAAAGCCAGCCTGAGCACGAATGTCCACGAGACTCTAACCTCCAATTAACAAGCAAAAAGCCAGAAATGGAGCTGTGGCTCAAGTGGTAGAGTGTTCGCCTTGAGTGAAAAAATTCAGGGACAGCATTCAGGCCTGAGTTCAAGCCCCAGGACTGGCACACACACACACACACACACACACACACACACACACACAATTTGTCCTTATCCTTATTTGTATCCCAAATCTGATATGTTTTAAAAAACAAAAATTAAATTAAATGCCATATGAGTCACTATAGCTCAGCAACTATTGGCGCCAGAGAGACCTCAAACTGTTTAAGCTCAAACCCTGTGCTCAACCAGGTTCTGTGTCACTCCTTGAAGTTTCTATTTTAACCCTGTCTATCTGTCTGTCTGTCTGTCTATCTATCTAGCTAGCTAGCTAGCTATCTTTTTTCTATCAACCAATCATCTACCTACCCATTATCTATTGTCCTGTGTTCCCTATCTTTCCTTTCCTTTCTTTTCTTGCCTGCCTTCCTTTTTCCTTTCTTCTTTCTCTTTCATCTATCAATTAATTGATCTTTTCAATCTATCTATGAAGCATCTACCTACGTACCTATCTTTGTCACAGTACAATATACAAAGACATGCGGCTTGTATTGCTACATATTTCGCTCTTTCTCTCTCCCATACATGCTTTTTTTTCTTCTCTCTCTTCTTCTTCTCAATTAGACTTTCAGCATTTACAACCCAGAATACTGGCTCTAGTCAATGTGGTCTTGGGGGTTAGTTCTCCCTCACAATTACTGGCTACTCCAGAGGACTGGGGTCAGAGGCTTGATTAAATAAATTACAGCTTCGAGTCCCCTCCAATAAACCATGTCAGGCTTTAGGCAACCAAAAACAATGCTCCCTGTTCTAACCCATAATGGGCAGTTGAGTTCAGTAAATGGCCTAATCACTACAGCATAAATATTTATGGGAGAATTTTTCCAATTAAGGTAGAGACTTGTTTAGATGCTATCAGTGTAGAGAGGGCTTTTCCAACAAGAAAATTACTGTTAAAAGACATCAGGAAATGGTTAAACTTCAGAAGGCTAAAAGGTCAGTGAGGCCACTGTGTGCAAAGCCTGTATTCATAGTCTTGCTGTCTCTGTGCATTAAATCCTCTCCCTCCCCCTACCCTATTAAAAAAAAAAGAGGGATTAAAAATAGCCCTTTGTACCTAGGGGAAAAATGTTGGTCCATTCATATAAAAAATATTTATGTTGAGGAATAAAAAACTGTAGGGCAATGGCTCCACCAGATTTGGTGTTCCCCCAGCTTTTACGGCAAGCTGAACATAGAGGTTTTGCTTGTTTGCTGGGCTCTAAGTGTGTAGGATGGCGCCGAGAATGATACCCAGTGATTTCTAAAGTAGTGCTGGCAGCTTAGACCCCAAGACTTCCTGTTACACACACACACCCTTGAAAGAGATGTAAATATGAAATTTCTAAGTCCTACAACCAGGAAAGAGCTGTATAAAATCTGAAATGTGGCATCCAGGCAGAAAAGACTCCCAGAGGAAGAGAATATGCGATCCCAGTGGGAATCCATTAATCTAGCAAACTGTGTACATGTGTGTCTGCCATATGGAATTCCACTCTAAAGGCAAACATACAAGAGAAAAGGAGAAAGTGGAGGAAAAACAATCCCAGGAGAATGTGAACACAAAGTACCTTGGCCTGAAAAATCAGCTAAGTTTACACCAGAACAAACCCAGTGGAATATTCTAGATCATGGCCACAAGAGCTGAGAAGGCTTTAGCAGCATTACCATGTGATTTTTACTCTCTTAGGAAAAATAGGATAAAGTATTAAAGATTAAGGTTAGTTAGCGACAATTTCAACAGTTAGTCATGATATAAAATACAACTTAAACCACCCGAGGAGGGAGGGCGGGGAAGGGGGGTTAGGGAGGGGAAAGTTGGTCTTCTATGTCAGGAGAGTTTAGGTTTGTTTAAGCCCGAAGTACTAACAATCTTTTCCAACGCACAGCTGTGGCAAAACCAGAAGGCATTAGGACACCTGAAAAAATATGAGGCTATAAAAAGAAGCATTTGCCAGCTCACATAATTAAAGTGGAAGACAAGTTGACATTGATTCCTGCCCAATTTCCACCTCCACCCCGATCCAAAGCTTGGAATTCTTAAGGACCAAAAACAAAACAACAGCAACAAAAAAACAAAACAAATCATAAAAACCAAGAAGGACCGGAGTTTAACACCCCAGTGGTTGATACTTGACTTTGACCTAGATGCCCTTTTCCTCCCAGAATGGTGGGTTAGCCAAAGAAGTTTCTGGATCCTCAGAGAGAACAGAGCCTGAGGGTTTTCTGGAGCCTCAACTCAATCAGGGAGCACCTACCGGAGCATGTTCATGACGTCCCTTTTGTAGACCTTGTCAGGCTCTGAGACTCAGCAGAATCCAAAAGGGATTGACTTCTCAACACCTACCCCACTGGGGTTGCCTTCGGGGCAAGAAAACTGAAATTTAGAAGATTCCAGCCTTTCTGATGTCTTGCTTTTAAAATAGCATGGAACTGGGAACCAGTGGCTCACGCCTATAATCCTAGCTACTCAAGAGGATCGTGGTTCAAAGCTAGCCTGGGTAGGAAAGGCCATGAGACTCTTATCTCCAAGTAATCAGCAAAAAGCTGGAAGTATCTGTGACTCAAGTGGTAGAGCTCCAGCCTGGAGCAAACAGAAACAAAAAGCCAAGCAAAAGGGTAAAGCCCTAAGTTCAAGCCCACTACCATAACACACAAAAACAACAAACGCAAACAAAAACCCCCAGAGAAAATACATTCTTAAATTTCTGGTTTTGTATCATCAACCTCATGGTATCAGTTGCTTCAGAAGAGAATTTTCCTAGTGGGGGATGCTGCATCAGCCATTGATGGTTGGAAAACTCTTCTTAATTTGAACTTGACCCTATTAGATTCCATGTATAGGAAAGCACCGGTTGCACAAATCTAAGAACTTCATTCTACTCAAGACTCTCATCCTGTCACTAGAAGTAAGCTGATAGTTTCAGAACTCTTGTGTCTACTCACAAGAGGCAATGTTGGTTGTACACCACGGAAGGTCTTGGAAGCTTGGAGCTCAGAAGTGCTGGTGGAGCCAGATTTAAGGAAAAGACACACTTTGTGTTATTTGGAGCTTTCAGGAATGAGAAGAAGGGGAACAAGGGCATTCCTTTTGGTTGTGTCCTTAATGCACATGAACACTTGAGATTTGGGCAGACTTGATCTGGTTTTCTGAGTTCCTATCTAGGAGTCATTTAGAGACCACCATAACTGGGGACCCTTGCCAACATGGTGGCACAAAATAGCCATCTTGTTCCCATCAAGCCAGGCAAGTTCCAGGTCCTCAAATACATGTGCCTTGTGTAGCTATGGTAAGGCCACCCACCCAGCCCCATACCCATGTGAGCACCCCTTCCAAGCTGGTGCGCTGAGATGGGGGAGCCAATCAGAAGGCACTTCCTTGCTTGTGGACTAGGCAGGAGAGCCAATCACAAGACTTTCTGCAATGTAGGACCAATTCTTGGCCAATCAAAACCAGAAATACTCTTAAGGGATGAAGAAACAAGGGCCCAGGTATTTAAGGAAACTGGCCAAAGATCTTTGGAGCCTCTCTCTCTCTCTACAGAGTTCCTTTCTCTGCTTTCCTTTTGCGTTTTTATAAACTTGCTCTATCTGCTTTAAACTCTTGTTTCTTTTAATTCTTTAATTGGCAGAGAAAATGAATCTGTACCTTTAGATAGTAACCAATCCATACCCCTAGATAATAACAAGATGATGTTAATGACTGTTGTAGGAAATTGTTAAGCAAGTATGATAGATTGAAAATTTGTTATTAATAGAGAAAGGGAAGTTAATCTGTCTTCAATACCATCCCAGGTCTGTTTTAAGAAAGCATCACAGACAATTTAAGAGTTTTGGCAGGAGTGCTGGGTGATCATAATTATCACACTGGGGTTTTGGTGGAGGGGTAATTTCCTCCCGGGTCTCTCAGTAATGCATATTGCAGTTTTGACCATCTGTAACACACTATAATACTTCCTTTTCCTGACATAAAGTGAGCAGCAAGAGTACTCACTCATTCATAAACCCTTCAAAATGAGTATATTTTTTTATTATAAAAACTGTAATCTGCCAGGCACTGGTGGCTCACACCTGTAATCCTAGCTACTTAGAAGGTTGAGATGCTGAGGCTGAGCTTCAAAATCAACCCAGGCACAAAAGCCTGTGAGATTCTTATCTCCACTTAACCAGTAAAAAGTTGTAAGTGGAGCTGTGACTCAAGTGGTAGAGCACTGACCTTGGGTGAAAGATGCTAAAGGACAATGTCCAAGGATTGAGTTCAAAACCAAACCAAACCAACAATCTGTCATTTTAAAAGAAGTCCCATGGGGGAGGGAAGGGATAGTAGGACAACAACAAGGGAAGGGGTAACAATAATCAAGTAATGTACTCATTGCCTTATTCATGTAACTGTACCCCCTCTGAACAGCATCTTTACAATAAAATAAAATTTAAAAAAAATGAATCCCCAGCTGGGTACCAATGGTTCACATTTGTAATCCTAGCTACTCAGAAGGCTGAGATCTGAAGACTGCCATTGGAAGTGGCCCTGGGTAGAAAAGTCCCCGTGAAACTCTTCTTTCCAATTAACCATTCAAAAACGGGAAGTGGAGCTGTAGCTCAAAGTGATAGTACACTAGCCTTGAGCAAAAAGAAGCTCAAGGACAGCACCTAGGCCCTGAGTTCAAGCCCCACAACCAACAAAAATTAAATAAAATAAACTAATAAAAAATTTAAAAAGCCCCCAGATCCCAAGAGCAGATAGAATGTGTTGTTTAGCATTAGCCAATCCATATAACACTTCTCCACTCAGAGATTTGCTTGTCCACTGGCTTCAGAGAAGGAATATCAGAGTCCATGATGAATTTAATTCCGACGTGTCCTCTGACCCCTAAATGTTGAAGAGAGTTACTGTTGGTGTTACTGCTGTGGTCTAAACTAGGTTGTTCGGTCTATGTTACATTGTGCGGTGGCTGTCACTAGACCAGACTAAATCACTGAACCTCTAAATCATCAACAAAATAACAAAACCAGAGTCTGTACGAGATGCCATAGGAAGCCTGCTGTTTCTGTGTAAATAAATGAAACCTGTCTTAAATCTCCAGTCTACAGTAAGCTAGGTTGGGAAATAGGGTTTTAAACAAATTCTACTCCTCAAGCATCCAAATCAATTCTTTTCTGAAGTTTCCACCCATCATTTTGTGCAGTTATAAAGAAAGAAAGAAAGAAAGAAAGACAAAAAGAGTAGTGTTTGCCACACCCAGAACAACCAGGACCAGATCGGAGACATTTAGGTTAGAGATAGTAATTGGATATATCCTTTCCCTTTTTGCTTTGTTCCTTTTGTTTTGTTGTCATGGAAACCACCATTTAGGAGAGAGAATGTTGAATTTGCTGTTAGCATAATCTTGTGCTATACCAGTCAAGGGATGTAAAAGAAGTAAAAGGAAGCATAGTTTTCATATGGTCAATTGAATCACACGCAAATTTTAGGATGATTTTGAATTGCTTAGGTTTGGTGAAGAGGTTTAATGTCTTTCAGAACTTCATATCTTACTTTTTTTAAGTCACTTCCATTTTTTCCCCATATGGGTGGGTTTACATTCTATTGCTTTTATCGTATCATTCTAAACAAATTTAATTACAGTCACCACTAAAAATACATATAATAAATACAAAAGAGCATGGTAGTGAAAAAAAATCCTAACTTAATAACATGTTACATTATTGAACTACTACTAAAATAAGTTCCAAATTTACCTGTTTTTGCTTGAAACATATCACTTTAAAAAATAAATGCATAATACACAAGAATAATTGGTAAAAACACAAGTGCTAAAGACTTGTTCACACCAGGTGCTGGTAGCCCATGCCTGTAATCCTTGCTACCCAGGAGGCTGAGATCTGTGGATGGAAGTTTGAGGCTAACCCAGGCAGGAAAGGCCATGAGATTCTTACCTCCAATTATCACAGTAAAGGGCTGGAAGTGGTGCTGTGGCTCAAGTGGTAGAATGCTAGCCTTGAGGAAAAGGAGCTCAGGACCAGTGCCCAGGCCCAAAGTTCAAGCCCCAGGACTAGCACAAAAAGGAACAAAAAAAAAAAAAAAAGACTTGTTCCTTGTGGTAGTAAATGCTGGTGAAACCTTTAATGGGTGGGACCTAGTGGGAGGTCTTTAGGTCATTGGGGGTGGGGGGCTTGGTATCTTAGAAGGAGATATGGGATTCTAAACTGTGTCTCACTCAGATTTTGCTTTCTGGCTATGAGGTAAACACTTTTGATTGGCCATGCACCTCTGATTGATATGATGAGCAATAGGGCCAAACAACCAAAGATGGAAGCCTTTGAGCTAGAATAAGTTGGCTATCTCAGATGTTTATTGCAGCAGCAGAAAGTTAACACATTAATTAATTACTACGGTTTTCAAAAGTTTGAGATTGTTTTATGACTCTTACTTAAAAACATCTTCTAAAAACTGTATTTTAAAAATGACAACAACAACAAACCAGATAGCTGAGTATAGGTGGCTCACATCTGTAATCAGATCTGAGGTTGTGATTCAAAGTCAGCCTGGGTAGGAAAGTCCATGAGACTCTTACCTCCTACTAAGCACCAAAAGAAAATAGGAAGCTGGAAGTGGAGATGTGGCTCAAGTAGTAGAGTGCTAGCTGTGAGCACACAAGTTTAGGGATAGCACCTAAGCTATCAAGCCCAGGACCAGCATGCCCACACACAAAAAGACACTTGAAATTATTTACTAATATTTTAGGGATAATATACACCTGGTTCTCTTTACTAGTGACCCAGATGACTAGTGACTGAAACTACTTTTCAATTAGACACTGAAACATGGTAGCAACTGGCCAGAATGAGCTTTGCTGTGACTGCTGTATTAAAGCAAAGGGGCAAAGCTTTCAAATTGTCTCTTTTTATTAAAAGCAAGTCTTTTTCTCCCTCCAAAGAAAATGGCATATAAATGACCCACTAAAGTCCGAGACTCCAGATTGTCTGTTGATTTTGAAGCTCCAGTTGCATGGTGATCTAAAGAAAAGTAATTGTCAAAATTTTAAATTGGATACATGAAGCCAAGCCCTGGGTTTTAATCATTTTCAGAAAGTAGAGGTTAAAAGACTCACTTTAGAGTGGTATTTATTTTTCTTTGACACAAGTTTGTCATCTACAAATTGGCAATTTGGGTCACCATGGACCAGACGACATTGCTATAATTCTAGTGCTTCACGATTAAAGGATGCGTGTCTGGAAATTTCTTTCTGAAGTGAACTTCTCCCTGTGCTGATAAAAGCAGAGCTGTGTTACATTCTGCCTGTGATTCTCACCCTCCTTTGCCCCCCCCCCCTTTCCTCTGCCCCATGGTGGGTATCAGAGCATTTGAGAAGTCATACATTCAGACAACTCCTTGCCTGAGACCTTTCCAATGCATCCATCTTCCAGTGCCTTGTACACCTGCTGACAGTTCCGTAAAGGGATCAACCATTTCCTTACCCTGCTACAGACCTGTTGACAGTTTGCAAGGGGATATGAAAAATATCCGGGCCTTCCAGTTGCATGCACCCATATTCACAGGGGTAAATTGGGCTGTCATTCCCGCCCTACCAGAAAAAGCAGAAAGGGGATTTAGTCACGGTGTTGATCGCAGCCACACAAGGCAAACACTGATCGTACATCTACAACCCAGTTTCTGGGTCGGCCACCATCTGTTGGTCTACATGTTTGCTGTTGGTAGAAGAGAAAAAAAAAGCCTAACTTGCTCCAAGAAGGAAAAAGTTTATAGTCTAGAGGGATGCCAATCTGGGAAGAAGAGGCTGTTAAATTCTGAACTGGACATTTGATCATTGTCCAATTTATAATAAGGTTTTCTTTTGTTGTTTGTTTTGTGCTGTACTAGGGCTTGAACTCAAGTCCTGGGCACAGTGGCCCCTTACCTTTGTCACTTAAGGCTGGTGCTCTACTACTTGAGCCACAACTCCACTTCCAGATTTTTGCTGGTGAATTGAGGATAAGGGTCCCCTAGGGTTTTCTGCCTGGTCTAGCTTTGAAGTAAGATGTTTAGAACTTGGCCTGCTGACTAGCTAGAATTACAGGCCTGAGCCACTGGAGCCTGGCTAAAAGGTTTTAAATACAACCCCAAAGTTTTACTGTCTGGAGACTTGTTTACTTGTTTAAAGACAGATGACACCAAATGGACATTTGGAGATTATTTCACATTTCAGTATTTTGCTGTTCTCTAATTGAAAATCACTGCAATGTGTGGACAGGCAGGCAAGATGACAGAGTTGAAAATATGTAATGCTGTATTGAGAAAAGAGTTGCTTCTGGTTACGTCTCTATATCCAGGATTCCCAACTATTAGCGCAGATAAGAATTAGTTGGGTAATTCTCTAAGTGGTACTAGGCTAGCCTTCAAAACTTCAGTGCTAGCTAGGCACCTGTGGCTCAAACCTGTAATCCTCACTACTCAGGAGGCTGAGATCTGAAGATCACAGTTTAGAGCCAGTCCAGGAAGGCAAGTCTAATCTCCAATTAGTCACCAAAAAGCAGGAAATGAAGCTGTGGTTCAAGTGGTAGTGCTCTAGCCATGAGCAAAAAATGCAAGAGTCAGTGCCCAGGCCCGAGTTCAGCCTTAGTACTAGCACAAAACAAAAACCCACAAACAAAACACCACAAAATGTTAGTGCTGTGTCTCTAGAATGGTGGGACCAAGGAGCCAGGGCAGGAGACTTAGTTGCTGGCCAAAGCTAGATACGTGATCAACAATGATCCCAGATTAGTGATCCACTGTAATCACCCATCAGACTACAACAGTGGATCCTGCCAGGCCTCAGGGTCACTTGGCACCGAGGGAGAGCTTTGTGAGGATTCGTAGCTCACACATTTGGAAGGCTTTTCTCTTTAGATCGCCTTCATCTTACAAGTTGATCTGAATATCCACTTTTCCCTAGATAGAAATCTTTATTATTTTCGTAGTGGAAGTGGGAGCCCAGGAATCCTTCTGATTCCTAGTGTAGGAAATTTCATCCATGGCTTCAATTCAGGAGTTCGTGTGTGGTGTAAAGATTGAGATGTGGTGAGCCCACTCTGTGGGTGTAAAAGGGGGACCCTGAGCTGCTGAGCCCTTCATTGTGGTGTTTTTGCTATGGGCAAGATTGGAATAGAGGCCTTTTTTTTTTTTTAAATTCTTGGTTGTGGGCTTTGAACTCAGGGCCTGGGCAGTGTCTCTGAGCTCTTTTGCTCAGGGCTAGCACTCTGCCACTTTGAGCCACAGGTCCACTTCCAGTTTTTGAGTGGTTAATTGGAGATAAGAATCTCATGGGGACTTTTCTGCCCCGGCTGGCTTCAAACCTTGATCCTCCTATCTCAGCTTCCTGAGTAGCTAGGATTATAGATGTGAGCCACTAGTGAGTGGTGTGTGTGTGTGTGTGTGTGTGTGTGACTGTACTAGGGTTTGAACTCAAGGCCTTAAGTTCTTACTTGGTTTTTTCACTCAGCGCTGGTGCTCTACCACTTAAGCACTTACCGATTCTAATAAGGCACCAGTGGTTCATGCCTTTAATCCTAGCTACTCAGGAGGCTGAGATCTGAGGATCATCTTTGGAAGCAAGCCCAGATAGGAAGGCCTGAGAGACTCCAATTAGCTACAAATTAATGTTCTCCAATTAACTACCAAAAACGCTGAAAGTGGGGTTATGGCTCAAGTGGTAGAGTACTAGCCTTGAGTATAAAAGCTCAGGGATAGCACCCAAGCTCTGAGTTCAAGCCCCAAGACTGGCACACAGAAAAAGACTCATGGACTTCCTGTTTAGGCTGGCTTTGAACCATGATCCTCAGTTCTTAGCTTCCTCAATATCTAGGATTTCAGGCATGAGTCATCAGTACTTGGCTCTCAGATGCTTTAATACCATATTGGAAAAACAAAATAAAACATAAAAACATTTGCTAAACAACACAGACTCCTTTGTGGTAGGCATCTACAGGCAATGAATATGTAAAATAATCAATATAATTTTAATAAAGCCAATTTTCTAACATTTAAATTGACACAAAAAATGAACCTAGGCTTTGACACAAGTAACCCATCTAAATCATAGGGATCTTTTACTTGCTACCAAAATGCTGCTCAATTTAGATGACAAGTACTTGGGGAAATAGGAACAAAGCTGACCACGTTTGCAAGACCCTAGAACAATCTTGGGGGAGCCAGTTGCGTTACTCAGTTCACTCTGACCTGAGAAGATAAGATTTTACTTCTAGAAGCTGGACTCCAGGGATAGCCGGTCGCACAACAGCCTAACGAAGAACGAGATCAAAATGGAAAATAAATGTCAGAAGGAACTTAACAATCCTGTCTTACAAGCGATAATCTGGTTTAAGAAAAAAAATAAAAAAGCTAAATTAGGTCCAAATGGCCAGTAGTGTTTAGACAGTTCCATTTGAGGGACCCAGGCGTTGCTCCCTGAAGTGGTGTGGGTGGGCAAAGGACATTTGTCCCTGCCCTGGTAATCTCATCATGATTGATGGTTCTGCTCCAGCCTGCGCAAGCGTGTAAGCGACTTCTCATTACAGCTGCTCTGAGGTTTGTCGCTGGCCCGTGCAAACAAGTGATGGACATCCTATGGAGAAGGGGAAGGGAAGTGGAAGGGGCTTTGGGTGGAAAACACCATTTGTGAAGTAAGCTTTTCAGCCCAGCAAGTAGCTACCGAGAGTGTAAAAACAAAGGTCTTTGCAAGAGAGACAGCGAGCAAAGCATGATGGATAATCTCGACCATGCACATAATTGCTTCCAGGTGCCTGGCCACTTTATTACTCTGGGGTTTGTGCTACCACCCTGACAATGTTTTCTTTCTCAAACACGATAACTCCTCAGAAGGCTGGTGCCAGTGATTACCGCTACCTACCCGGCTCGAGCTTGACTCGGTTATGGCTCTGTCTCCAGACAATCTGCACATTAGGGAGATTTAATAAGGGGCGCTTATAAAATGGAGGTTAAGGAAACCCTAGGAAAAGTCAGCTGAGTCCTGGCTGGACCTTTTTTTATTTCCAATCTGGGTGAAGTTGTCAATTTCTTTCTTTTTCCTCAAAGGCAGTTTTTTTTTCTTTCTTTCTTTTTTTTCTTCTCCAGGGCAGTTTTCAATGAAGTACATTGTTTCCTTTCATATTTACTGGTTAGATTTCTATATGCCATTTTGCAAAGATGTTTGGGGTGTCCAGAGTGAGGGTTTAATAATGTAATTCTGATGTAGAGAGAAAATATAGCTTGCATGTCAACACTTAGAAATAAGAAAGTCAAAGTCATTTTCTTAACTGCCTGCTTATCCAGACTAAGGAAAATGATCTCAAGATTCAAAGCCATATGTCACGTTTTATTTCCAAAAAGCTTGTCCCAAGGATAACCAATACAGATTCTCATGTCTTCTAAATGCCTTCAGATCGACAGATTTAGGAGTTGATGACAATTCAAGGTCTGGTTTTAAAAATTACTATAAAAGACCAAAACTTTGTAAATGAAAATAAACACCATAGGGGTTTTGTACCTGGTCACAGATTTCCTTCACAAGAATCAATGAGCCATTGGCTGGGAAGGTGGCTCAGTGGTGGAGTGCTTGTCTTGCATGCATGAGGCCCTGGGTTCCATTCCTCAGTACCACATAAGCAAAAAAAGAAAAAAATCCGGAAGTGGTGCTGTGGCTCAAGTGGTAGAGCGCTAGCCTTGAGCTGAAGAGCTGAGGGACAGCGCCCAGGCCCAGAGTTCAGGCCCATGACTGCCCCCCCCCCGCCCCAAAAAAAGAATCAATGAGTCACTTGCCATGATCTCAGATGATCAGAAGTTTGAGATCTGACAGTCCCTGCGCAGGAGGGTCTGTGAGACTCTTATGTCCAGTTAACAACCAAAAGGCTGGAAATGGGGGTAAAGTGCTAGCTTCAATCAAAAACCTTAGGGCCAGTGCCCAGGTACCAAGTTCAAGCCCCAGTATTGGCATAAAACAAAAAAACAAAACAAAACAAAAAGAAACCATCAAAAGAGTGAACTAAATCTTTTTAAAGTCAGAAATCAGTGATGGAATTCAATTCAATATTCTGTCAGAAAGGATCAATAAGTGCAAAATAGGAATACAGAAGTATGTGTATGGTATTATTTTATACTCTTACAAGATTTTTGTTTTCTGGTATTGGGGTTTGAACTCAGGGCTTCACATTTGCCAGGTGGGTGCTACTACTTGAGCCACATGCCCAGCTCTTTTCATGATGATGATGATGATGATGATGATGATGATGATAATGATTTTGTACTGATCCTAGGGCTTGAATTCAGGTCCTGGGCCCTGTCTCTGAGCTTTTGTGCCCAAAGCTCGTATTCTTATCATTTGAGCCACAGATACACTTCCAGTTTATTGGTGATTAATTGGAGAGAAGAATCTCACAGACTTTCTGCCTGGGTTGGTTGGCTTCAAACCTCAGTCCTCAGATCCTAGCCTGCTAAGTAGCTAGTATTACAGGAATGAGCCACTGATTTTTTTTCTTCTATGGCTGAGGACTAAACTCAGGTCCTTGCAACTTGCCAGGTAAGTGCTCTTCCACTGACCAGCATCCCCAGCCCTCTGTTTAGTTTGAGATAGGATCTTTCCCCTTCCCACCCTTCAGAATAGCCTGGATACTCTTTCTATTATGTGCATTTCCAGCGTGTCTGGGATGCCATGCACGTGTGTCACCATACCTGGTTGTGTCTGTCTCTTGAACATTTGCTCACCATTCTTCTCACACACACCTTCTGCCCTCTGCTTCTGGCTGGCCCAGAACTGGCATCCTCCCAAAGGCTACCTCCTGAGTCCCTTGGGATGATAGACAGAAGCCACCAGTACCTGGCTAAAGATGCTTTTATATTCTTATCTTAAATCCACAAGGAAAAACACCATCAAATTGAAAGCGATTTTGATCTTGGATTACAATTGTAATCCTCTATTGTTCTGAACAAATGCATCATCCTCATTGTCATGGAAGTCCCTGCATCCTGCATGCTGTGGTAGAGACAAGATGGCATCCTGCCCTGGGCTACAGGGCAGTGCTGGGCTTCGGAGCATTTCCTTGGACCATCAATCAGACATCTTTTTCCCTGGGTATTCGGGCGCTAGTTTTCTTTCTGACATTATTTAATGCATTTGCAAGTCAGGGGTGTGTGGTTGGATCTTGCATGCAAGATCCACAATGCAATCAGATTTCACTCTAAAAATGCGCTGGGCCGGAGTACAGACCTAATTCTTGAGGATGCAATCAAGCGTCGCTTTTGACCCAGGTGAGGCCCAGGCAGAGCTGTACCCTGACAAAGAACATGGCAACCACAAAGATGGTTATTAAAAAATAGAATGGCATGAGCATTGCAATGAATTTTAATAAACCCATCTCCTACAATTTAAGCCCATTCTTCAGCAAGAATACAAATCTCTATACATATATGTAGAAAAATTGGCCTTCTCATTAAAAAGGTAATGACAATAACAGTTCACTGTGAAGCATGCCAAAGCCTCTTTTATTTATTTATTTTCGCCTCAGTTTAATTGAGGACCTCAGCTAACCCATGTTCCAATGTTTTGATGCTGTGTCTAGATTTATTTTTATATTCTTTGTGGCTGAACTGGTGAGTCCAGGAGAATGTGCAATCGTAGGAATCTTTTTTATGTGTGTTTGCTTTTTCTGTTCCTTTGTCTGATGTTGTGGCAATACTAGGTCTTGAACTCAGACCATGGGCATTGTCCCTTAGCTTTTTTGCTTAAGGCTAGCTTGAGCCACAGCCTCACTTCTGACTTTTTTGGTGGTTAACTGAAGATAAAAAAATAATCTCTTGGACTTTTCTGCCTAGGTTGGCTTTGAACCTTGATCCTCAGATTTCAGCCTCCTGAATAGCTAGGATTACAGGTATGAACCAACAGGAAAGTCTGTGAGAGCCTTATCTCCAATTAACCACCAAAAAATCCAGGAGCTGTGGCTGAAGTGGCAGAATACCAGCCTTGAGCACAAAAGTTCAGGGACAGTGCTGAGGCCTTTAGTTCAAACCCCAGTATTGGTTTGTCTGTCTGTCTGTCTATCTATCATCGATATATATATACCTAGATATATCTGTATATAAATAGATGTAGCTACCTATAGATAGATGGATATAAAGATAGATCTATCTTACATAGCTATATCTCCAGATAGATAGATATGTAGATAGATGGATAGATATATGGATGGATAGATATAGCCCCCATGTAAAGGAACTTCAAGGTTGGCCAAGTGTCTCATGAGAGTGCAGTGCAGCAGTAGGGGTGGTAGGTGGGGGTGGGCTGTTGCTTACTAAATGAAATGGCCTTGGGATAATATTGTGGAGGAGCTATGGGTGATGTTGGTCACCTGCAAGGAAGGCGACCAACAAAACCCAGACTACTAGCTTCTCAAGGTCATAAGCGATTCTATCTTGCCATTTTAATCCATAAGTCCCAGAAATTTTCTTGGCATATAATGCTCCAAAACAGTTGTTGAGCCAGGTGTGCTGGGCACCTCTGTAATCCCAGCAGCTGGGAGGCTGAACATCAGGATGGGAGCCCAAGGCCAGCCTGGGCTCCATATTACATTCCAAGCCAAGAGGAAAGACCTAGTAAGATCCTGATCCCACAAGCCAATGAAACAAAATGAAAGTCATTATTGAAGGAGTCCTATGAGAAATTGCGTGGGAACAAAGCTTTTGCCAAAAATGTAAATTATAATGTAATATGTTGATTGATGTGTGAGACCAAGAGACCTATGATTTGTAAACACTGGTGAGACATTCTCAGAATTACCTTGAATTAGGGAGGAGGCTTTTGGAGGCTGATGGACAGACTTTTCATAACAGAAGATTAATATTATATTCCCTCTTGCCTTATTACTGCCTAGGTAGCTATGGTCTGAGACAATATAAAGTGCTTTTATATTTGTGCTGAGATTTATGTCCTGGGAGATGACCCCCAGGATACTAAAATGACTACTCTGGGAAACTCCATTGCTCTTTTCAGGTTAAGCCAGGGGATATTTAGCTAATCATTATCGTTTTCAATGTGCCAAAAATAGCAGGGCACTGGTGGCTCATGCCTGTAATTCTAGCTACTCAGGAGGCTGAGATAGAAGAATCATGGTCCAAAGCCAGCCTGGACAGGAAAGTTGCTGAGACTCTTATCTTCAATTAACCAGCAAAAAAAAAAAAAAAACCAAACCCAAACAAACAAACAAACAAAAACAAAAGTGGAGCTGTTTGAGTAAAAAGTGCCAGTGCTTTAAGTTCACGCCCCAGTACCAACACCCACACCCACACCCACACCCCCCCCCCACACGATGCCAACGTAGCCAGAAAGAGTTACTTTCAAAAATTCCTTTACATTGTCCTGAGAAAGTCCCAGGAAAAGCAATTTCTGAATTTAGTTACAGGCATCAGGCTATGTATATAGTAAAGGGATGGAAGACACAACATTATTTCTTTTAGTCTGATTTTAGCTCCAGTTTAATTTTTTCCATCAATAGCCTGATGCAGTACCTCTAAGACTGCTGACTCTGAGTTGCAAGCCTTTTCATTTATTTATTTATTTATTTATTTTTATGAAAACCCTCATTTCCTTTAAAGGAACAAGAAACTCTGATTTCCCCCCCCCCCCCTCACAGAGGAATTTGTAAAGGAAACAAAAGGTAAAGAGGGTTAGTTATTTGTGGTAGATTCCTGCTGAGTGTAACATCCTTGAATAAATTGCATCTAAGAGGCTCCAAAGACAGTTGGCTCAAAATAGATGAGAACTTTTTGTTGATCCTGGAGAACAAATAAAATCAAGGATATGCCCTGTATCTTTTGCACGTCAGAATTCCTAGAAGCCACTTCTGCCGATTTTTTGTTTTTGTTTTTGTTTTCTGGCATGCCATGAAATCCCTGGTGAAAGGCAGATGTTCTTAATTAGTACCTGGAAATATTGCTGATCGCATGGCCATCTATATGTTGGCTTAAGACCCTACATGAACTTCAGAAGCAAAGAAAGAGGAATGGAGAGCTAGAGAAAATGGATCTCTGTTAGACTGAAGAATGACCCCATGTTCTCTGCTGATGAATAAGGTTCTTGTTTTCCAAGCGACATTTATTCAGAGGAAAGAAGCAAAGAGAACAAAGAGAAAAAAAAAAACAACAACCTGGTTTCTTGGTTTATAAGGTTTACTGTATCAGCCAGAGTCTAGGACATGGAGCCGCCCTACTGATTTTCAGAGAATGTCACCATGTTGCACTCAACCATACAAGCTTTAAGAAAATTCTTTATGCAGGGCACTTATGGCTTATACATGTAATCCTAGCTACTCAGAAGGCTGAGATCTTAGGATCACGATTTGAAGCCAGTCCAGGCAGGAAAGGCTATGAGACTCTTATTTCCAATTAACCATCAAAAAATAATGCTGAAAGTGGACCTGTGGCTCAAGAGGTAGAGCGCTAACTCTGAGCAAAAACCAACAAATACACAAACAAACAAAAGCTCAGGGACAGTGCCCAGGCCCTGAGTTCAAGCCCCAGTGCTGGCACAAAAATAAATGAATAAAAACAAAATGTTTTCTGTTAACATTGTTGTTTCAGTCACTATGATAATAGATACTCCATGTCTCTGACTAGATGTTGTAGAACTGACCTCTATGAAGCTTTGATTTCCTGGGACCATCTATTTACCTGTTATTAAAACCAAGACATAGCCAGGTGTCAGTAGCTCACACCTGTAATCCTAGCTACTCAGAAGGCTGAGATCTGAGGATTGCTGTTCAAAGCCAGCCAGTTACGTGACACTCTTTATGTGTGTGTGTGTATGTATGTTTTTATTGTAAAAATACTGTACAGAGGGGCTGGGAAGGTGGCTCAGTGGTACAGCGCTTGCCTTGCATGCATGAGGCCCTGGGTTCGATTCCTCAGCACCACATAAGCAAAAAGAAAAAAGCCAGAAGTGGCGCTGTGGCTCAAGTGGTAGAGCTCTAGCCTTGAGCTGAAGAGCTGAGGGACAGCGCCCAGGCCCAGAGTTCAGGCCCCACGACCGGACCCCCCCAAAAAAAATACTGTACAGAGGGGTTACAGTTACATGAGTAAGGTGAGTACATTTCCTATCGAGCATTGTTACCTCCTTCTTTGTTTTTCCCCTACCATCCTTTCCCTACCATCCCACCTCCCCAACTCCTCCCTCTCCCCCAAGTTGTAAAGTTCATTTTCACCCAAGTTGTAAAGTTCATTTTCAACATAGTGTCTTGTACATCTCATCATTACAATGGATCAACCTGTATCCTTTTTTCTTTTGAAAAAACTTAGGCAGTTTTTTTCAACCTGTATTCTTATTTCAGCATTTTGTTATTTCCCTTCCCCTCTCCAAATTAGAAAAATATATATATATATACAAGATGCAGGGCACCCACATCAAATACAGTGAAAACAGGGGTTATACCGTAGGGGAAGAACATACAAGAGAAACAAAAAAAATAACATAATACATTTTAAATATGTAAGCTACTCAAAAATGCTGGAAGTGATGCTATGGCTCAAAGTGGTAGCCTTGAGCAAAAGGAGGTCAGGAACAGTGCTCAAGCTTAAGCTCTGGGACTGGCACATGTGCAGGTACTACACACACACACACACACACACACACACACACACACACACACACACACACAGAGCAGACCATTCTGCTAAGATAAGATCCTTTAGGAACATCTTAGTTTATAGAGATGGTTAAAGAACACATGGAGGAAAAAAAAACACAGGACTGCCAGTCATGTAGGAAGGAGAAAGATGCATTATAGAGGCCATGAAGGAAGGATTTCAAGAATTCAAGTAGCTGCTGGAGGGGCAAGAAAGTAAAAGATGTAAACTGAGAGAAAGGCTCTGTCTATCAAAAGCCCATGAAAGACAGGTAAAAGAGGAAACATGGGAGAGGTAAAGCGAAATGTAGTTCACCAGTGATCAGCAATGAAAGAAAGATCAAGCAGCTGTATAAGCCACTAACTTGGGAAGTTTGGACATAAGCAGCACTGGGGGCCAAACCTTAGAGCCTGGAGCCTTTTTTTTTGGGTCCAGTCATGGGGCCTGAACTCTGGGCCTGGGCGCTGTCCCTCATCTCTTCAGGTCAAGGCTAGTGCTCTACCACTTGAGCCACAGTGCCACTTCCGGCTTTTTTTTTCTGTTTATGTGGTGCTGAGGAATCGAACCCAGGGCCTCAGGCACGCTCTACCACTGAGCCACCTTCCCAGCCCAGCCTGGAGCTTTTGAGACAGGCACTTTACCACTGGAGCCCAGCCTGGACTGTGCTCCTCCTATTTGTGTTTCTCCATGTGCAACAGTTGAATGCAAGGATGACAGATCTATGCCTCTGCACCCAGCCATTGGGTGAGATGATGTCTGCTGAGCTTCTTGTTTGGCTGCTTGACTGCCTGGATTCATCATCCTCCAATCTCTACTCTCCACTTTTTACAAGTTTGAGCTATCATAAGGAGATTAAGAGCAAAGAAGAGTGCACTGAAAGACCTGGAAGAAAACCTTAACATAAGAGAATTTCCTGTTGTGAGATGAAGAAAATGGGAGACAGAGAGAGAGAGTTGAGGGAAGAGAGACAGAGACACACAGAGGAGAGAATGAAAGAGAGACACAGAAATAGAGGAGAGGTTGGGCTGGGAAGGTGGCTCAGTGGTAGAGTGCTTGCCTTACATGCATGAGGCCCTGGGTTCGATTCCTCAGCACCACATATGCAAAAAGAGAAAAGCCGGAAGTGGTGCTGTGGCTCAAAGTGGTAGAGCGCTAGCCTTGAGCTAAAGAGCTGAGGGACAGCGCCCAGGCCCAGATTTCAGGCCCAACGACCGGACCCCCCCAAAAAAAAGAAATAGAGGAGAGGAGAGAAAAATATACACATATACAGAGAGAGAGAGAGAGAGAGAAGCAGATGAAATATTTGAGGATATTCTAGAATCATTAAACACATCTATCTCTCTGTTCAGTTCTTGCCTGGTACCTGAAAAAGGAGTTTGGTCAATAAAGGGATGTGTGATTATCTATTGAGAACTCTGTCTTTTCTTTTTCTTTTTCTTTCTCTTTCTTTCTTTCTTTCAAATTCCAAGACCCAGATTTGATTTTTAAAAGACTTTTTGTCTTATTATTTTCTTATCATTTGTTGGCTAGAATGTTCCCTGAGAGTTCAAAAACACAGCATACTTTTTTGGTTCCAAAGCGTAAAGCATGTTAAAGTCTAGTCCTTGATTAGAATGGTTCAGCCTGGGCGACTCTGGTGGAGTCATTCGGTCGCATTTCAGGGCTATTTCTGCTTGTCTCAGAGCATGAATTTAGGCTGCTGTTGAAAATGAAAGCCAAAGCCAGAATTACACGCATATTCATAGACTGTAAACAAACAGGCAATTATGCATGCACAACCCGACACACCCCCTCTCATAATACCACCGAAGCCAAAGGCACTACCCAGAAGAAGGTTCTGCTTTGCTGGCAGAAGTGTGCCAGGTCTTTTCTTTTTCTTTTTTTTTCTTTTTGTAATGAGAGGCTCAATTTTCAGAGTTTATAACAAGTCCACAATTAAAGATGATACACACAAAGAATTGTTCTCAGATGTAGAGTTGCAATCCTGTTTGTGGTCTAGAGATGCAGTGTCTATGGACGTTGGGGCTTAGAATAGAGAACTTATAATTGAATGTAGCTTTGGTCAAATTTTCAACATATTGTTGGGAAAGTTCTTTTATTTGCTTTTTAGCCTGCGTGCATCTATGCAGTTTGTTCTTCTTATTTGGACTATATAAACAGCATTAAGATGCTTTTCTCTTTTCATTTAAACAAACAATGGCTTTGGAACTAAGAAGAAAATTAGTAACAGGTGAAAGTTTATTTTTAATGATTTTGAGATCAAACTGCTGTTTAGCTTACAGAATAAATTCCCCCAGTCTCTTTTAATGTTTCAAAATTATTTATAAATTAAACTTATATAACCTCTAAACATGCTCAGAGCAAAATTCAGCTTCTTTCTTTCTGCATTACTAACAGAATACAAAGGATATGGTTTTGTTCTGACATTTTTCCTTTGTAATTTGTTTTTTTTTTAAATCTTGAATTATGAAAATGTACTTAGAGCTGTCTTAGAGGTTTTCTTTTATATTGTACTTTTATTAAATCAAAGTTCACAGCTTGGAATTATGTTTCTTTTTAAATGCACCATAATGTTTGCTTTTATGAGTTATGTTTTATATTGTATGTGTAATTGTTTGCATTCTGTGTAGTTGTAGTAACATGATTTTGCCTTTTGAGGGTAGTTGTTTTGTAATTATCATCTTCGATACCTTAATTTTCAGAGTTCATAACAAATATAATAAACTTTGCATAGGTGGCTTATACCTGTACTTGTAGCTACTCAGGAGACTGAGAGCGCAGTTCAAAGCCAGCCTGGACAGGAAAGTCCAATCTCCAATCAACCAGCAAGAAACTGAAAATGGAGCTGTGGCTCAAGTGGTAGATTAGCAGCCTGAGCAAAAAAGCTAGGTGACAGTGCCCAGGCTCTGAGTTCGCATCTCAATATGCATGCGTGTGCGAGCACACACACACACACACACACACACACACACACACAATATTTAGTAATGGCTAGATCTTGCCTGGCCCCTTCTTCCTTCTTTTTATCTATGAAAAACCAAGAAGGTTTGTACTTATAGAGCTACATGAAGAATATAAATCTAGTTCTAGTTTTATCCAGGGTGCTTCTACTTATTAATTTCCTTTGTAATAAATCAAATTGGATGATTTTATGAAAGCTTTATAAGCTTCATAAAGTATTTGGGGGAAGAAGGAAGGTAGATTTCAGTTTAGTACCAAGACAGATTTAACAGTTAAGAGCTTATTACAGATCAGCACAATGGCTTTGACCACCACAGAAACTTCCTGTAAATAGGTTGATTTTCCTCCAGGGGAAGATGCTTCTCTTCCAGGTGAGATTCTGGAGACAGCTGCCAGTGCCTGGTTAGACTTGCTATGTAGGCTAAGGATCGACAAATCTATGGGAATTACCAACTTGAGAATAATTCCACCATTGATCCACTGGACACAATGCAGATTTCGGATAGCAAGATTCAACCTGGGTGGATAGCTTTTAGGAACGAGCAGTAGGTTCATACAGCCTTGAACATGATTTGAATAATGCATTACAATTTATTTGTCTTTTCTTCAAATTCCTCCTTGTTCCCCGCCCTGCTTGTTTTGGAAGGCTTTTTGACTTGTAACCTCGAACAATTCCTGTGAGCATCTCCAAACGAAATTGGATCTGATTCCCCTCCCCCGCCCCCCCAAGCACAAAAAGATTGCCCCCAAGCACAAAAAGATTGTGCTTGGATATGGGAGGTTCACACCTGTTATCCTAGCTACTCAGGAAGCTGACCTCTGAGAACTATATGTGGTTCAAAGCTAGCCCAGGCAGGGAAATCTGTGAGATTATTATCTTCAGTTCATCAGCAAAGAGCCGGAAGTGGGATTGTGGCTCAAATGGTTAACCTGCCAACTTTGAGTGAAAAAGCTGAGGGATAACACCCAGGTCCTGAGTTCAAGCCCCAGTAACTCCAGCCCCCACCCCCAGGTTGCTTAGAGCATAAACTTTGCTCAGAGCAGGACTTTTGCATCCTGTCCTTTACTTTCTTGTGTCATATTTTATAACTTCTCAAGAACGGTCGATTCTGCAAATCTGCAAAGCTTTAATTCAATTCTAATTAGGAAAACAATTGATTAAATGAGAGTTGTTTATATAATACTTTTGGAAGGATAATATTCAGTCTTATAACTAGGAGTGTTGTATCTAAATGGAAGAGGAAGTGGGTGTAGACATTTAGATACTTTTCCTTCTCTTCTACTTTCTTCCTCTCTTGCTTTTTTTCCACTGGAGAATTGAATGAGCCAGTCTAGTCTAGGGCATCATGAGGGCTTCAGGAGCAGTTTAGCTTTGTATAGCTTAAGTGACTCAAAAAAGTTGCAAGTAACATATGGACCAGGAAATGAGTCCAACTCATCCAACCATTGCAAGAGCCTGCCAGTGCCTAGCATCCAGAAGTCTCCCTGCAAAGTAGACATCACTACTACCATTGATACTCTCCAGCAACTCTCTTCCTCCCTCCTCCTCTTCCTTCTTCCACCTCCTCTTCCTCTTCCTCGTCTCCTCCTCCTCCTCCTCTTCCTCCTCCTCCTCCTCTTCCTTCTTCTTCTCTTCCTCCTCTTGACAGCCCTTGACAGACCCCCCTCCTCCTGCCCCTCAAGGCTAGAAAGCTAGCACTCTACCACTTGAACTACAGCTCCACTTCCAGTGGTAGTTATTTGGAGATAGACTTTCCTGCCCAGGGCTGGCTTTGAACCTCTCTCCTCAGATCTCAGCATCCTGAATAGGTAGGATTCCAAGCGTGAGCCACTGATACCCTGCTAAATTCTTTCTTCCTCACTCTTTTTGGGCCTAATCCCTGTTCTCCTGTGTCCACAGTCTGTGTCCACTGAGGGCCCCTAGCTGACCCAGAGCCCTCTTCCAGACCCAAGTCTGGCCTCCAAACAAACAGCCCCTTCCCCCTACTGTTTTCCTTTAAGGAGTTTTCTGATCATTCCTGCCCTGAAGTGAGTGCCAGGCTGCTAGGAGATATTTTCATCTTGAAGACAAGCACATTGATCAAATGATTATCTCCTGTGCAGCGTTTGACAATGGCAGTAAAGAGTCCTTCCTTCCACGTTCCTCCACGTCTGCTCGGCCTGGCCTTCTTTTGCAGCCCACTTCTAAGCACATTATCAGCATCATTACACTTATCTAGGGTTATAGAAAAGCCACCCTGATGCAGTAGTGTGAGAGGCAACCTGCGAATCAGCTTTACCTAGAGTGTAGGTAACATGGGAGATCTGGGTCTCAACTGGCCAGGAGCAAATAATTGGGGAGACTCTGAGGACCTGGTGGGATCGCTTGGACACATCTCCACTTACCTGTCTGCATAGGGGCTGGAAGGAAGGAAGTACTCTTGTGGCTAGGCTCTCTAGTCTCTGTTTTCCCCCAGTACCTTCTGGTCTCCTATCTATGCAGATCTGGGACTGGGTTCCTGGAGAGAGGGTCAGGAAAACAAATGTTCCTAGAGAAAGAAGGAAGTCACCTGCAACCCTCACCTAGCCTTAACCAGATGAGCACCACTACCGCCCCATGGAGGACCACCATTGTCCCATGGAGCACCACTACCATCTCTTGGAGCACCACTACTGTCTCATGGAGCACCATCCCCTGGAGCATTACTACTGTCCCACAGGGCTGTTCCAAATTCAAGGACAGAGGTCAACTGTTCACTGCTCCTTTGACACAGACATGTTTTAGGGAGGTGGAGGAAGAGGGGGTAGCCGTTGGTGGTGCACAGCCATCCTTTGCTAGTGTAGCTGAGCTGTGGATTCAGGCATATTCCTTTACTCTCCCTGCAAGGTTAACTTTATCCTCATTGCCAAGCTAAAGCCACCCAGGTCCAAAGAAACCCAGGCCACACAGCTACCCAGCTGACAGAGCTGGATTGTTCTCTGGGTGTGCTTGCCTGCAAAGCTCACACTCCTGCTATTATGTGACATTTTTATATTTGATTATATGGGCAAGGGGGAAAATTGTGCTTAATGAAACCAGTTGTAACTGTCTATGATAATTAGTAAATTATAAGGGATTATTTAAACTGAAATAAATGTATGTTCACATTTGAGAAATGAGCGAGTCCCTACACAGTGCAAGTCATTTTCTCTCTTTCTTTTCTTTTCCCCATCCTTTCTGTCTGTCTTTCTTTGCCTTTCTGCTTTCCTTCCTTCCTTCCTTCCTTCCTTCCTTCCTTCCTTCCTTCCTTCCTTCCTTCCTTCCTTCCTTCCTTCCTTCTTTCCTTCCTTCCTTCTTTCCTTCCTTCCTTCTTTCCTTCCTTCTTTCCTTCCTTCCTTCCTTCCTTCCTTCCTTCCTTCCTTCCTTCCTGCCTGCCTGCCTGTCTCTCTCTCTCTCTTTCTTTCCTTCCTTCCTTCCTTCTTTCTTTCTTTCTTTCTTTCTTTCTTTCTTTCTTTCTTTCTTTCTTTCTTTCTTTCTTTCTTTCTTTCTTTCTTTCTTTCTTTCTTTCCTTCCTTCCTTCCTTCCTTCCTTCTTTCCTTCCCATTTTCTATCGCTTCTCTGTCTTTGTCTTTGTTATGTGTGTCTTCATCTCTCTTTCTCTGTCTTTCTGCTGGAGCCACTTAAAAACATGATGAAGCCATGAGGTGTGGTGGGGAATGCCTATACCCTTGCACTTAAGAGGCTAAGGCTGGAGGCTCTGGAGTTTGAGGCCAGCTTGGACTCCGTAATAAGACTGTTTCACAATGAAAGGGCTGTGCGAGTATGTAAGATTTCTAAATGTATTCTTTGTGTCTTGTGGCCATTATTGGGGTAGGCAGATACTTTGGAGGAAAGCAATAGTGCCTTCAGATTTTTTGTTTTGTTTTGTTTTTCTAAGTTGTAGAACAATGGATTATCTGAAGGTGTTAACAAAGTGTGCCAGATGGGCATTGAGAGGGAAAAGATTCAAGATTGTTTTCAAAGCACACTCCTCTTTTCCAAGAGAGGATCTCTGTGAGACTCTGATGTTAATTAAAAACAACTCACTGGAGCCTTGTGACACATTAAGATAGAATTTTAAGATGCTTTGCTTTTAAAGGAGAAGTGTAGATGGACTTTAAAAGCAAGCGTTTGTATCTGCAAGTATTTGTACATTGCTTTGACCCAGAAGCAACAGAGGAAAGGGTAGAAGATGAGATGTTGCAAAATAGAGACAGATGTTCCATGGCTGGTTCTAGATTCTTCCTGGCTGGGTGATTGGAGGAGGGGGAAGAAGGGGGATGGGAAGCATAGTGGGAGATGCATATTGCTCTTTCTATGGGGAGGGGGGGTATTGCTTTAAAACTAGGTTTGATTTATGGAACTTGCATATATTTACATTACAGAACAAAGAACAAATTATCAGGCCTCTGCCAGGCTGGTGAATTCCACACACTAGCGTGCTGTTATGCTTCCTAGATAAATGTGTTCACGATGTATAAATCTCAGGCACTCAGCGGGGCCATGCTGCAGAGTTTCCAGGAGTGGACTCCTGACTCTGATATATGTTGTTATTGCTAATTGAGCATTTATGTTATTATTCAGTTTTGTTTTGAAAGGTTCCCATGGAATAGTGCTACAAGTTGTGGGTGGATAGGGTAGATTTCAGGACTGGGGTGAAAGAGATGCTTTTCCAGTGAGGGAAGCTTAGAAAAAGACAAACAAACAAACAAAGGTCATGAGCTATGTTTTCTCCAGGGGCTGGTGTTCAGAAAGGTCTAGTGTAACCATGCACCCAAACTATGTGGCTTAAACAGCAGAACTTTTGACTGTTCAAGGTTGGCTCCTCCCAAGGCCTGAGAGAGATAGAGTCGTTCCTAGCTTCCCTCCTAGTCTTGTAGATCACCATTTTCTTTATATCTCTTCACGTTTGCATCAGGATCCTTTTATGACCATTCTGGGGCTTGAACTCAAGCCTATGTTCAGCTTTTTTTTTTTGGCTTACCACTGGTATTCTACCAACTGAGTCACACCTCCAAGTCCAGCTTTTTGTTGGTTAATTGGAGCTAGAGCCTCAAAGACATTTCTGCTCAGCTTAGCCTTGAATGGCAGTCTTCTAGGTCTCAGCCTCCTGAGTAGCTAGGATTCCAGGCTTGGACTACTGGTGCTCTGCTAGACCCTGTTTGAATATTGTAACTTAGGCAAATATTCAGGGTTTTTTTTTTCTGCAAATGAGGTCATATTCTGAGGTACAAGGATGGGGATTAAGACTTCAACATATGGAGAGGGTGGGGGGTAAATCTCACCCGTGGCAGATTCCATCCTGAGTTTTGGCCCTGAGTTTGGAGTTCTTCAAATCAATCACAGTCTTGGGTCTGGAAAAGATGCTTTAGTATCTGGCCATTCAAGAAACACCCAAAGAAAGAAAAAGTTGAAAATTCCCAGTGCAAGTCTGACCTTAGTTAGATAGAGTACATTGCTTTTTGAATAATCTCACCCCTTCCCTCAGGGTCTTCCATGTTTTCCTTCACATCGATGTCCACAAGTTGTATATTTCATTTTCCACTAGAACTAGGTTTCTTGAGGAGACAAATGGGGTTGTGACAGATTGGGGAAATGATGCATTAATCAACAAACACTGCACTGATAAACTGACATGTTGAATCGAAACTTTTGTACAATTCTTTAATGATAATTTTTTTTAAAAAATTAAAAAAATAAGGAAGTAGGGCTGTGGCTCAAAGTGGAGGAGCATAAGCCTTGAGCGAAAGAGCTCAGGGATGTGCCCAGGCCCCAAGCTGAAACCTCACGACCAGAATAGAATAGAATAGAAAAGCCTGGATTCCTACCCAGGAGTTGGTAAGAAATTAATGACCAATTGTGTGTGTGTGTGTGTGTGTGTGTGTGTGTGTGTGTGTGTGTGTGTGTGCGCGCGCGCGCTCATGTGCTCTAGTACTGGGGTTTGAATTCAGGGCTTGGGCACTGTTCCTTGTTTTTTTCAGTCAAGGCTGCTGATCTTCCAGCTTCTTACTGGTTGATTGGAGATTAGAGCCTTTTAGACTTGTCTGCCTGGGCTGGATTTGAACCACAATCCTCAGATCTCAGCCTCCAGAGTTGTTAGGATTATAGGAATGAGTCACAGACCAGCATCCTGAAGGCTGTTCAGTTCTTAAGCCATCTCTCTCCCTTCCCCCACACCACATTTTGTTTCCCTGAAGATCACACACAAGGTGCTCTGGAACAAGAGGATGTAGGGTGATGTTTATGATTGTGAATTTGAATCAGATACAAAGATCCACCTAATAAACATGCAATGTAAAAGACCTCCTGGTCTTATGTGCTTCTATAGCTATATATGCATGCCCAACAGAGGAAACTATTGTCCCAATAAGCATTATTAAGTTGCTTTCAAAGATTGCCAAAGGGCATTATCTTTTTAAGTACATGGGATCCAGGCATCCTAGCTACTCAGATCTGAAGGTTGTGGTTGGAAGCTAGTCTGGGTAGGAAAGCCTATGAGACTCTCATCTCCAGTTAACCAGCAAAGAACCAGAAGTGGAGCTGTGGGTCAAGTGGTAAAGCGCTAGTCTTGAGTGAAAAGGCCAAGTAGTAGCCCAAGAAAACAATAAAGGTAGATTATATACATGTCTGGTTAACTCACAGGTTGAGTGAGTTTCTCTCAATGGAAGCCACCCGAAGCCTCTGCTACTGACAAATACTGGGACCTTGCCATGCTCTTTCTCAAAACCCATCATTTGAAAGCTACTTCGAAGTCTACGTTCTGGTACTTGATTGCCTGTGTAGCACTTTGCAATGGGAGGTAATTATGCCCTTTGACCCCAGAAACAGGATTAAGTGATTCAATTCACATTTAGTCATTTTTATTTCATTCTCATGCAGAAATCCATTTCCTTCAGAATGAAATAAATGACTCAAATCTTCCTCCAGGGAAAAGTTAAGGCAAATGCAGTTGCCATGTAAAAACCAAATGGCTCAAGGTAATATTACATATTTTTAAAAGCAGGCAGTAGAAGATGGAAATGAAACTTAATAATAATATCACAAGCATGCCCTGGGATTTTATTATAAGTTTATTCAGATCATAAATATGGAATTTACATGCAATCTATACATATTTCAATATGACATTTTATTAAATTAGTTCAGCATTTAGTCATTAACTTGTTGGTGGTATGTTACTTATATTCCCCTTGCATTACATACTTGACTTCTGAGACCCACAAAATGAATTGAAAAAAATAAATAAAAAATTTTACCTTCACAATGTGTTCTAAAGCTGATTATATATATATATATACATATACACATATATGTGTGTGTGTGTATATATATATATATATATTTTTTTTTTTTTTTCTTGGTGTTGTCACCACTTAGGAGGTTTTTGGGCTGAAGCACCTGTGAAAAATTAAGTCTGTTCTGTAATTTGTGTGCTTGTGAGAATGTGTAAAAAAAAAAAAATGAGGGCTGAATGGAAATGAAACCAAAACGACTTAACAATCCACCTAATGATCTACAAAGGAATCCAATGGCTTCCTTCACTAAATCCCTAAATGAAACTTCCAGGACATTCTATCAGATTCACTCCCAAGGGAAGCACACGTGTTGTCTGTGTCTGAGCTACTAGTGTTTTCCCAACACACCTGGCAGGACTTACGTCAGGGCTCATCTCCTGGAGGCTCCCATGGCAACGCATCATGGGAAGAAACTTGTGGGCTTACCTTTTCTCTCTCCAAGCCATCTTCCTCTGCTTTGTTTCTGTGTTTCGTCTTCCTCTGTATTGCCATTTCTCCAGGGTCTCTCTCTCTCTCTTCCCCTCCCTACCTTCCTCTCCCTCTCTCTCCCCCCCTCCTTCCTCTCCCTCTCTCTCCCCCCCTCCTTTCTCTCTCTCTCTCTCTCACACACACACAAAATGAAGAGATGGAGCACTGTGGCTTCCAGCTCTCCTAACTTCCTCTTTCCAAAACCAAGTGAAATAGACCAGGACAATACAGTTTTCTCCTCTTGCTTTGGATTTCCCTGGCTCTTCCTAAGGATTAGCATGAATTTCAGAGTAAGGTCAGAAAGACATTCATTTCCAGTGGGTTCTGGTTCTGTGGATCCCTTTGATTCTTAGAGACAACCCTCTATGTGTTAAGTTCCATTTAGCAGAAGCTTATCTCATGTGGTTTTAAAAGAATGTTTCAAAACAAAGATTTAATTTGCGGTGTTTATTAAAACACATCAGGTTCTCAAAACCTCCCTCTCACATCGTGGAAGGGTTCAAGTCACTCAACTGTACAAATAACAAAATCTTCCAGTACTTTTTTACTTTTTTTTTTTTTTGGTAACTCCGTTTACTTGGATAAAATTCAAGATAGATCAAGTTCAGAGTCACGAATTGAATTGTTATGTATACAAATTAAGCGATGTCTACACACATAACCCCACGCTGTGAAAGTATGCCGATAATCCATGGTGACTGCACACAACTGTATAATAAATAGGGTTTGGGGTGGAGGCTTGGAATGTCTGGTGGGGAGAAGATGTGATTGCACGGTAAGCGCGTTCTTGGATTCCCAATGTATGTTGCAAAAGGGCACTGTGTGTCTTTTCAGATGCTTTGTTCCTACCTTACTAACAGAAATGAATGTCAAGGATCTATATTAAAAAATAGAGTTTCAGGGCTGGGAAGGTGACTCAGTGGTAGAGAGGAGAGAGAGAGAGAGAGAGAGAGAGAGAGAGAGTTTCAATTTACTCAGGATCATGAGGGAACTGAAAGCCAGCATTTGTGTGGCAATTCAAGGCTCTTCTCTACAATCAAGCCACTCTTTGGTGTCAGAGTTGGGAAAAGGTAAAGCAATGACCAGAACCAATCATAAGAATTGTGGTTGCTGGGAGGGGGTGTGGGTGGTTGGTATTGGGGCTAGTGCTCTACTACTTAAACCACAGCTCCACCTCTATATTTTTGGTGATTAGTTGGTGGTCGAAGTCCCATAGACTTTCCTACTGGGGCTGGCTTTAAACCTTAATCCTCAGATCTTAGCCTATTGAGTGGCTGGGATTACAAGCAGGAGCCACCTGTGTGCAGTTTAGCACTGTTTTTAAAAAATTATAATCATATTCATTGAGTCTCTCTTCCTTTTCCTGCTTGCAAACAATGCTTTGACTCCACTAAAAGAAACTCTCCATTTTCCTTCTCCTCCTCCTCCTCCTCCTCCTCTTTCTTCATTTCGTTCCATCTCTTCATTCCATCTCCTTATTTCGTTCTTTACTAAGCTTAAGTTTCATGGTAAGTTTCCTCCTTCTCCTCTTCCTCCTCTGCCTTCTCACTCTTCTGTTTCTTTTTCTTCCTAGACATCAGCTCCACTGTCTTACTCCTTATTGTTGAATGCACATAGAAAATCCTAACTACACAAATCCTAACTGTACCTTTGCAACTGACTGGCTGGAGATTAATAGCAACTCTTCCTCCTCTTCTTCCTCCCCCTCCTCCTCCTCCCCAAACAGAAACCAATGATCCTGCCTGGTCTCACTTTCAGGAGTCTCAAGTTCACAGGGGCTCTGACTTGCTAGATAACTTCATTCCATCATCTATTCACTCCATCACCCTTCTTTCTTCCCGGCCTTGAAACTTGGACACCAACCCCCTCATCACCACTCTCAACTAGTAACTGTGCCTTCAACATCATTAAAAATCATATCATGTGTTTCCTTCTCCCATCCCCTACTCCATCTATCAAGCTACTTGACACCTTCAAACCTTTGCTTTTCCTTTGGAAGGTCCCCACCCCAGGAAATTCTCCATAAGGTCCTATGCTTGTTTATTCTATGGGGGATAGTCTCATACAGATAAGAGCGTAGAAGGTTCCCAGCTAAAGCAAAATAACAAAACAAAACACCTTCTTGAATTTCCTTCTTCTTCCTTCCCTCACTCATCTGTCTTCCTTCCCTTCCTTCCTTCCTTTCCTTTCCTTCCTTCCTTCCTTCCTTTCCTTTCCTTTCCTTTCTTCCTTCCTTCCTTCCTTCCTTCCTTCCTTCCTTCCTTCCTTCCTTCCTTCCTTCCTTCCTTCCTTTCCTTCCTTCCTTCCTTTCCTTTCCTTTCCTTTCCTTCCTTCCTTCCTTCCTTCCTTCCTTCCTTCCTTCCTTCCTTCCTTCCTTCCTTCCTTCCTTCCTTCCTTCTTTCCTTTCTTTCTTTCTTTTCCTTCCTTCCTTCCTTCCTCCCTTCCTTCTTTCCTTTCTGCTTATTATTATTATTATTTTCTGTCATGTCCCTGAGTTTTTTTGATCTACCATTTGAGCCACAGATCCACTTCTGGATTTTTTGTTGGGGTCATTACTTAAGAGATAAAAATCTCATAGACTTTTCTACCTGGTCTGCCTTTGAACCATGATTCTCAGAACTCAGCCTTCTGAGTCACTAGAATTACAGACCTGAGCACCTGTACCAATCTTTTCTTGCCTTTCTACTTCTTCATCTTCTTTTCTTTACTGAAAAATTTCTTCATGAGTTTTTAGTAGTTTTCCCACTAACATGTGTTAGTGGCTAAGGAATCATAACCACACTGTAAATCACAAAATATGTGGTTATGTATCAGTGGCTTGTGCCTGTCATCTTAACTCCACAAGAGGCAGAGATCTGAGGACTGTAGTTCAAACCAACCAAGGTAGATCAATCCTTCCAACAAAAAGCTGGAAGTAGAGGGGTGGCTTAAGTCATAAGAGTGCAGCATTGAAAGCAGGGGTTATACCATGGGGGAGGGACATACAAAGCAACATAGAAATCATCTTATAAATATGTTAGAAACAATTGCATGAAAGAAAAAAAAACATTTGAATACTTATCTTGGGGTTCATTGCCCTAACATCAACTTACCTGACCTTTTCTGCTTGACTCAGACATATACTAGTTATTGCAAATAAGGGAAACTATGGGACCTATGTTTCTTTGGGCCTGACTTACTTCACTTTATTCACTGTATTTGATATTGGTATAATTTGTGGAGGGGAAGGGCAAAAACAAATCGTTTAAATAGGGATACAGATGCACCCATTGCAACAATGAGATGTACAAGTCGTTAAGTCGAAAAACGAACTTTACAACTTTGGTGGGATGGGGCGGGGTGGCGGGGAGATCTGGTGAGGGGAGATGGGAAGGGAGGGAAGGGGAAAAAAGAGGAGGCAACAAAGCTTGATAAGAAATGTATTTGTTATCTTGCCCATGTAATTGTAATTCCTCTGTATGGTATTTTCACAATAAAAAAAAGTGCAGCATTGAGAGAAATAGCTAGAGGAGAACTGAAGGTCCTCAGTTTAAGCCCCAGTACTGACCTGCCCCCTTCCACACATAAATTTTCTTCTTTCTTTCATTCTTTTTATCTCCTTCCTTCCCTCCCTCCCTTCTTCCCTCCCTCCCTTCCTTCTTTCCTTCCTTCTTTTCTAAAAGACTATTCCTTTAAGTAGCTCCTGGATGTTGAGAATATTGATTCACTTTGCTTACAGTTTTCTTGAACTGTGGCAGCTCAAATGAAATCCCACTTTCATACCATTTTTTATGGTGTTTCTTGAAAGAATATTTTAAAATTGAATGCCACCCACCTTGATGTACAAGGGACTCAAACAGAAGGAAAAAGTCAGAGCAAAATTCCATGAATAAATAGAATAAGTTAGAAAGTCAAAGCAAATTTTCGAGCCAAAGAACAAACAAAACCCAAACCTCTTGCCCAGTTGAATTTTGCAGGACAGCAGGTACTGAATTAGCTACTTTTTTAAAGATGTACCACGGAACTGATTCAGATTTTATTTCATATTTTCATGGGAAAAACTCCAATTAAAATGGCTTTTATGCTTCTTAGACATTTTATCTCTATAGTTAGAACATTTCACAGTGTAACTAAACACTTGACCAGTTCATAAGTCCCCAAATTAGCATTGTTCAGCAGTGCAGAGACACAACATAGCTGTTGAAATAGAATCTTTCTTTGGAAAAAAAATAACCAACCAAACTATTAGGGACAAAGGGTTTTTTGAAAACCTTACTTCTATTGATTTATACGTTTGCATTTTATGTATATGTGACTTCTGTATTTACTTATTCATTTTTCCCCCAGAAAAAAATTCAGCATCAAAGTCATTCCTTGAGGCTATGTATAAAAATGTGAAAACCAAGTCGAACAAGAATAAACAAAAGCCATGTGTATGTGAGGGAGCTCTTGGAGGCAAGTGAGGAGATTCTTTCTTTAGAAGTCTTCCTGAACCCAGAGCTAAAAAGGAACCCAAATGTCATGTCTAAAAATGAGTCCTGTTATGATTATCAGAAGTAAAATAAATGAAATAAATGATATGCTGATTCTTTCTGAGAACCGATTTTTTTCCCCTCTAATCTCTCTTCCTTCAGAATATCTCACCATACCAAGGAACAATGGTGAATTTGGTTATTGTTTTTCTTTTTTAGCAAGTGCCAATCCCCCTTCCTCCCTACTTCCTTTTGGTACTTCTCAGAGTCAGCAAAAGCCTTTCCAAGGCCTTTCTGCACTGGAGCCTGGCAAGAATTCAGTTCTTATCATTCAAAGCTATCACTGTTTCTTCTCTGTAGAGCATGAGAAAGGAAGAATAACTTTAGACATCCCTAAGCAGTTAGAAGAAGTCATCTCTCTATCTGTTCAGAGAAGATAGTTTCAAAAATTCTCTATCTGTAAAACTTTATGTAAATCTTCAGCATGCATTTCTGTAGCACCCAGTTTCCCTGATGATTGCATTGTATAAGTCATTGGCTAGCTGTGTGGAGACCTTTTATCCAGCGTAAAACATCTGTTATGACAATCTTTGTACCAAAGGGAAAATAGAGGGGGTGAATGACATGTTAAATCTATTCTATTAGATTTTGATAAAAATGTCTTAGTCATACAGAGTGATACAAAGGAATGTAACAAACTGTGTCTCTCATATTTTCTTAAGAAATGAAATGTGCCAGTGCACCAGTGGCTCATACCTGTGATCCTAGCTATACAGGAGGCTGAGATCTGAGGGGAGAGCAGTTCAAAGTCAGACTGGGCAGACAAATCCAAAAGAGTCTTGCCTCCAATTAGCCATCAAAAATCCAGAAGTGGAGCTGTGGCTCAAGTGGTAGAGTGCTAGCCTTGAGCAAAAAGCTAAGGGATAGTGCACGGGCCCTGAGTTCAAGCCTTAGTGCATGTGTGTGCGTGTGCGTGCGTGCGCACACGCGCGCACGCGCACACACACACACACACATTGTCTTATTCTCATGGATATAACTTCTCCATTTCTCCTCTCATTTTTTTTTCTTACAAGACATAGCTCTTATAAGTGAAAGCAAATGGCAACAGGCAGCTGATTGTTACCACCTTGTGAATTGGTGTATTCGATTTGCATTGTAATTCAGCCACCTGCAGCAACAGTCTTTGAGTTTGGGTTTAGATCCAAATCTTCAGAGACAGCCACTATACCAGTCTCCTCCGTGGTCTCACTCTGGCAGCTGCCTTTGCCTACCAACCCAGACTGAAGGGCCACTTGTCCACCAGCATGAGTATTAAAGAAGGGTGAGTGCTTTTCCTCAGATACACCCATGCCCACACGTTGGTGGGCATAGCTATTACTTAAGTTATTGACAGGGATCTAAAAACTTTCTAGTCTTTCCCTCTAACCTCAGGCTGAGAATATAAAGGCTTGCATTGATTTTCCTTCTCCATGAAACACTCAAACAAAACACAGCCCAAATGTAGCCTTCCTTTCCATGAAAAAAGAGAGAATGGCAGCAGCATATGTTTCCATATGCTAAGCTTTATATTTTCTAAGTATCTAGGTACTATCTGATTATGAGTGTTGACAGATGACCACTTAAGTAACTGCTCTGCCAAGCCTGCCAAGGACTGCTAATGTCTTCTTAGCACCCAATCACTAATGCCTTTGAATCTAATTGAATAAGAGAAACATTGCCTTATTTCCATCCTTGGAATTCTATTCCCTGGAGCCAATTCTGGTAGTCGAAACTATGAGTCAGGTTTTCACGGAGGAAGCAGAAGCAGTATGAGTCTTATGGAGTAAGGGAGGATTTATATAAAAATTTGGCCAGCACAACTATAGGACAAACAGGAGATATCAGTATTAGGTTCATACACATGTGTGCATGCACACACTCACACACACACGCATATATATAATATATAATATATATATATATATATATACACACAGAGAGAGAGAGAGAGAGAGAGAGAGAGGTGAGAATAGAAGATCAAGGGTTTTACTAAGCAACCTTCCTAAAGCCAGACACATCTAGTGGCCAGATGTGAGGACAAAGGACAGTTGGCCCAGGGGAATAGGCAGGGGCCAGTATCTCTGTCTTTACAGGTGACCACTGGCCAGTCAGCAGGCCAGCTGACAGGAAGAAGAGCTGGATGCAGGTCAGGGGAATGGAGGGGTGACCAGACCCTGCCAGCAGCTCTACATCTGTGGCTCTTAAGGAGAATGGTGGTTGTGTTCCCTTTGCCTTCCAAATCTTCTGCACATTTCTCTTTTGGACAATTCCAACTTAGCATTCTATAGACAAGGGGATACTGGAAAATGGAGTTCTAGCTTATCAGTGTGAATAGAAAACAATCCCCCTGTCCTTTTCTTTTTTTCCTTTGGGCTCCCATGGCTTCAATCCATGGCTCAAAGTCTATTTTGTAGACTCAGTTTTTCATTTGTCTTTCTTGGGTCTTGCCTGCTGTTTCTTTTTCTTGACTTTACTTACAATTGCTATTTATCTGAGTTCAAACTACAGTCTGTCTCTCTCTATGAGTTAGTTTATTTATTCACTATTACCCACCTTGCAGGCTTTCTTACTTTATTTATATTCTTCCAACTATAGAATATATCTATATACATTATATCATTTCAGCTCTTAGGAGAGATTGGTTGTATTTGTGGGCTGCCAGAATTTCTCAAACATATTCTCCACAACCTAAGCAATTCCATTCCTACAATGACACTATGCTCACCTTCACAGCCTCCAGTCATCTAGGTTCTGCAAAACAAATTTGCCCTTCCAAGGCTGATATTAGTAGCAACCATCTGAAGTCCCAGCAGGTGTATTCTGTGCTGAGCTTCAAGAGCACAGATATGGTGATGGCTCCTACCCCAGCCCCAGTCCCAGAGATGCGGGAGTCGGAGCTCCAGGCATTGGTTTTGTATTGGGAATGTGTCATCTTCCTGCATCCAGTCTCCAAGATGATTCCATTGATCTTTTCTGTAAACTAGCTGTGGTCTTTGGGTCCTTCTCAAACCTCACTATACCCAGAAGGTAGGTAGGTCTAGAATGAGGAGTGGTGTTCTGAATTTCTACTAAGCCCCTAGATAGTGGAGGCTCTACACTGGTTTCAAGGTCGGTTTTTTTTTCACGTCATCAGTGCTAAAGGCTGAGTGGTTGCTATAAGCCAGCCCATCATTCATGTGTGGGACTGGGCATAGGGGTTGCCGCTATATCTCTAGGGTGCCCTAGTGTGTCTGGGGTTTTAGTAGTAAGTAATTTCTTACCACTAAGGGGTTGAGTGTTTCTTTGTTGAGGGAAAAAGGGTTGTGTGCAAAACTTTATTTCCCAACTTTCTAATTATAATTGGCAAAGCTAGATAACCTTCCATTCCCTTCTCTTTTTTCTTCATTCCATTTTTTTGGTGTATATGTCAGTACCAGGGCTTAAACTCAGCCTCTTGCTCTCACTTCACACTGTTGCTTAAGGCTGGCACTCTAACAGTCGAGTCACAGCTTCACTTTCAGCTTATTGCTGGTCAATTTTAGATAACAGTCTTACAGATTTATATGTCTGGGCTGGCCTTGAACCTCAATCCTCAGATCTCAGCCTTTGGAGTTGCTAGGATCACAGACATGAGCTACCAGTGCCCAACTTCCACTGATATATTTCGATAGGTATCTCAGAAATCATCCTTGAACTTCAGATGTGTGTAAGTCTCATGGTTATTTAAGTTTAACACAACCCAAGTTGATCTCATGACATTTCTTTTTTCTTTTGCCCCCAAACCTGTGTGAGACATAATCTTTCTGTAAGTGGCAACTCCATCATTTGAATTAATCACATCCCAACCTTGACAATACTGAGACTCTGCCCTTTACAACTCATACCCAGTTCATCAACCCCTCTTCTGTACTTACTCTGCTCTAAACTACCATCATCCCTTAGTTGGTTTATAAGCCTTCCCAAGTTATGAATTTGTCCTTTTATAACATATCAGCCACAAATTTGCTGATAAAACACATTGTTCATCTCCTCTCCTTGCTCAGATTATACCAATCACTCTCCTTTTCTCTTAGGGTAAGAGCTAAAGTCCTGCAAGGCCCATGTAGTTTGTCCCTTAATCAGAGTTTGTCATTGTTTTTGTTTTGTTTTGGTGCCAGTCCTGGGGCTTGAACTCAGAGCCCAGGCATTGTCCCTGAGCTTCTTTTGCCTTAAGGCTAGTGCTCTACCACTGGAGCCTCAGCACCACTTCTGGCTTTTTTGGAGTAGTTAATTGGAGACAAGAGACTCATGGACTTTTCTGCCCAGACTGGTTTTGAACCACGATCCTCAAATTTCAGCTTGAGAAAGTAGGATCACAGGAGTGAGCCACTGATGCCTAGCTTATCTATATGGTCTATTGCTTTGAATTTTATACATTTAGCTGTCTCCAGTCTGGACTTGCTCTGGCCTCCAACTCTCTAGTCCTCAACTTCACCTCAAGGGCTTTCCATTGGCTACTTTGTCCATCAACATGGCTGACAATCGTTTACACAAAGGTTGATTTTCTTCAGTGAGGTCTTCAAGGTCATTCTATCTAAATTCAATCCTTTTCTTGTTGTTGACCTCTCCTATACCGTTCTCTACTTTAGCCTTTTCTTTGAATTGACTATTTGCCATACTATAGAGTTTCTCTTTCGCCTTGTCTATTATGTTTTTCATCTGAGAATGTAAGCCTCATGAGGGAGATATTTTATGGGTTTCGTGGATTGCTCTAGCCCCAGTGTCTAGTGATCTGTTTAGTGCCTAAGAGGTGCTCACTGAGTATTTGTTGAATGAATGAACGAATGAATGAATGAATGAACAGAAGTGATTTTCAGGGCTTATCCACTGACATGATCATAGAGCAAGGCAAGACAATGTGCCAGGGTGAGATTTCTTTATAATAACACGTACTTAGTATTAGGGAATATGGAATCCAAGGTATAGAGAATATATATCTTTTTTCTCTGAAGTCAAGTTGGGAAAGATAGCATCTCTATAAATAATTTGAGTACAAGGTAAGTGTCGATGAATGGGCCCTTCTAAGAATATGCTACAAGAAGATAATGAGTTTCTAGGCTTTCATAGACATTCTGGAATATAGTAGCCATTTTTTTAAGGTCTTGCTGACAGGGTGGTGCCTGGACACTCACAGCTCAGCTCAGTAAGTGACAGCCTAATAGTAAACCTCCAGAATAGGGTCACTGGAGGATGAGAGATGCGGTGTCAGAATTAGCATTCAACTACTACAAATTTTGATTAATACTGCTCATTATATAAAATTGAGAAAGTGAGAAAGTATCAAATGAAGAAATTGGAAATCATTGATAATTCTATAGCCAAATTTAGCTCTCTCCTCTCCTCCCCTCCCCTCGCCTGTCTTCCCCTCTCCTCCCTTCCTCTTTTTTCCTCTTCCCCTTCTTTTTTTCTTTCTTTTTTTTTTGGGTCCGATCATGGGGCCTGAACTCTGGGCCTGGGCACTGTTCCTCAACTCTTCAGCTCAAGGCTAGCACTCTACCACTTGAGCCACAGCACCACTTCTGACACTTCTGGCTTTTATCTTTTTGCTTATGTGGTGCTGAGGAATTGAACCCAGGGCCTCATGCATGTAAGGCAAGCGCTCTACCACTGAGCCACCTTCCCAGCCCCCTTCTTTTTTCTTCTTCCATTTTTTTCCTTTCCCTTTCCCCTTCCCTTTCCTTTACCCCTCTGTCTCCCCACTATAGTGGGGATTGAACCCAGGGCCTTCCTCATGCTAGGCAAGTACCACTTCCCAGCACTTTTGTTCGCTTTTATTTGTATTTATTTATTTTTTGTATTATAGGTATTTTCAATTCTGGCTGTTGACTTGATTTGTTTCCAACATCCTTGGCTCTAAGCAGCAAGTTTCATTGTTATTACACGAAATTAGAGGTGACAGATTGGGTGCGTGGGACTATGGCTCTGCGTTGTTCACTTGGTTTGTAGGTACCATCAGGAAATAGCGAACTAGAAATGGTTTCAGGAAGTTAATGCTATGCTGTGCTGCTAATCCATTGCAAGAGGAAGCACATAAGTCAGGGAGGTATGCCAGTGCTATCCCTGGGTACGAGCAAGCTTGGGAAGGCTCATAAATGCCAAAGAAAGGCCGCATGGGCTAAAGAGCCTCTCATCAGAAGCACTTGCCAACATTAACCCATTAACCTTCATGTCATTGCCAAGAGGCAGGCACAGATAGTTAGGAGAAATTAACTCGTGATTATAAGATCTCTTTAAAATAAAAATGCTATTTAAATGCTGCATACCAAGTCATAAAAAGCAGATAAATATTATTGTCTCCATTTTATAGACTGGGGAACTGGGTCATGGCATTAAGTAATTACTCACTGGGGACAATGTAAGAAGAGAGAAAGACTCATAATTAGGACTCAGGTGTCCTCCAGATTTGGATGAGAACTTTGGACAATGGAATTATGCATTGTGAACCCTTGGGAATTTTTTTTTTTTTTTGGGTCCGGTCGTGGGGCCTGAACTCTGGGCCTGGGTGCTGTCCCTCAGCTCTTCAGCTCAAGGCTAGCGCTCTACCACCTGAGTCAGAGCGCCACTTCCGGCTTTTTTCTTTTTGCTTATGTGGTGCTGAGGAATTGAACCCAGGGCCTTAGGCATGCAAGGCAAGCACTCTACCACTGAGCCACCTTCCCAGCCCCAAGAACCCTTGGGAATTTAAAACTAGTAGAAAAGATCTTGGCTTGAGGGAAACAGATTCATAGTTTGTACTGAAATACTCTAGGTATGTTCAGCAAGGATAAAACAAGTTGTAGAATCCCTGGTGTGTGTTTACCATGAAATATTATATATATTATATATAAATACATATGTATGTACTCACATATATATATTATATGTTATACTGTATGTCTTATGTATAGTGTATACATACTTATAGTTGTACTGTCTTTTCCATAATAAGCATTATTTTTGACATTTGTGCCCCTCACAAAAGTATCTATGAGATCATGAATTCTATTTTTTCTGTTTTTAATCTTTGGTGCCTAGAATCATTCTTGAGTATGTTGTACCTGTTCAATGAAATCTCATTGTACCAAAATGAATAAAGAATTAGGAATATGGTAGATCACACAGTAATTTACTTCAAAATATATTACAAAGCCATAGACTCAAAACATCATAGTATTGGCATAGAAACAGTCATATTGACAAACTGGATAGGATAAACAGCCCAGAAATAAAGCTATGTATTTTCAGATGAAACAGACAGGAATAAAACCATACATTTACAGAAGACTAGACACAATAGAAAATACAGCCCAGAAATAAAGCCATACATTTTTAGTCAATTTATATTCAGTGGTGTCAAGTATACCAAATGGTCTAGAGACAATCTCTCTGACAAATAGTGTTTGGAAAATTAGATAGACACAAGCAGAATAAAAGGACACCAATATCTCATATACAAAATTCAGCTCAAAGTGGATTAAAAACTTGAAACATACAAACTGAAGTTGTAAAAATACTAGAAGAAAACAATGAAAGAATCTACAACACTGGTTTCAGCAATGTTAAATATATATAAGTATATATATATGGATATATGTAAATATATATAAAAGCATGATCCACCAAAGCAAACCCCCCCAAAAATAGATTGTGTCAAGTTAAAAAGTCATGTACAACCAAGAAAATAAGTTACAGTGTGAAAAGTCAAATGTTTAGACTGGGAGAAGATAGTTGCAAACCATAAATCTGGTAAGGGGGTTAACATCCAAAATATGTAAGGAACTCAAACAATTCAGTAACAAGACAACAACCTGATTACAAAACACTCAAAGAACCTGAACAGACATTTCTCATAAGAAGACACATTATGAGTAACAGTTAAGGAAAAATAAATACCCAATCATTACAAGGCATGCAACATCAAGTCACCGAACCATATTGCTTCACACTTGTTTGAACAGCTGTTATCAAGAGCAATGAAGAGAAAAAGTAACAATTCTTGGGTAACATGGGACAAAGATATTGCTGGTGGGAATACAAATTAGTATAGCCATTAGGTAAAATAACATGAAAGGTTCTCTAAAAATTAAAAAAAGAAGTGTCACCAAAGCAGGGCACTGGTGGTTAAGGTCTGTAATTCTAGCTACTTAGGAGGCTGCGATCTGAGGATTGCAGTTCAAAGCCAGCCTAGGTAGTAAGTCCATGAGACTCTTAACTCCAATAAACTACTAAAACAGCCAGAAGTGGAACTGTAACTTAAGTGACAGAGCTTTAGCCTTAAGTAAAAGCAGCTCAAGGATAACACCCAAAGCCTTGTGTTCAAGCCCCAGGACTGGCACATGAGTGTGTGTGTACACACACAATCATAAGATAGTAAAAAATGAAAAGTGATGAATACACTTAATGTCCATCTATCAAAATTATAGTTACTTTAGGACTCAAAATATTGCCTGTATATTTATTTGGTTTTGGTTTTGTGCTGGTACTCAGGTTTGAACTCATGGCTTTGCACTCTTGCTCAGGATTTTTTTGCTCAAAGCTGGTGCTCTACCACTCGAGCCATACCTTCAGTTCCATATTGCTTATTTAGAACCAATAACAATGAAAAAGCTGCACTCTAGAATATGCAGAATAGATTGAACCTAAATGTCACTGTAACATTATTATTATTTCTTGGTGCCAATAGTGTGACTTGAAATCAAGGGCCTCACATTCTTGCTCTGCATGTTTGCTAGCTCCCTGATATTCTACCATTTGTGTCACTCCTCCAGCCCAGCTTTTTGCTGGTTGTTTTATGGATGGAGGTCTCATGAATTTTTCTGCCTGGGCTAGCCTCTGAGATCCTCTTGATCTCAGCCTCCAGAGTAGCTTGGACAAGTGTATGACTAATTTAAAACTACTTGTTTTGGGGGAGAAAGGGTACTGGAGCTTAAACTCAGGGATTTGAGCTCTTGCTTCACCTTTTCTACTCAAGGCTGGGACTCTACTACTTGGGCCACATCTTCACTTCCTGTTCTTTGCTGATTAATTGGAGTTAAGAAACTCTCAATTGTTCTTCCTGGTTTGGCTTGAACCTCAATCCTCCAGATCTCAGAGCCCTGAGTAGCTAGATTCCAGGAATAAACCTCTGGCAGCCAGCTTAAAACTTACTTTTTATAAAAAAGCAAAATAGAATTCTGGGATTAATGATTAAGTTCCAAAAGATTTAAACTTGTATTTCACTACAGTATAAGATTTGAAAACAACAACAATAACAACAAATGAGAATAAAGCTAGTGACCTAACCGGAAGCAAAAACAGGCATAGAACCAGAACTCTATTTAAGGACAGTGTTTGTTGATCTTTTGAATTTTGAAGAAATTTTTTTTCTTTCTCTCACTCTTCCTTCCCTTCCTTCCTTCCTTCCTTCCTTCCTTCCTTCCTTCCTTCCTTCCTTCCTTCCTTCCTTCCTTCCTTCCTTCCTTCCTTCCTTCTTTCCTTCCTTCCTTCCTCCCTTCCTTCCTCCCTTCCTTTCTTTCTTTCTCTATTTCTTTGTTTCCCTCTCTCTCTTTCTTTCCTTCCTTCCTCTTCCCCCTCTCTCTTTCTTTACAAGAATGGGCATGCAGCTTCACGTGCCCAAAGCAATAACTACGGTGAAGCTTTTATGATCTTAACCCTTCTCTCTTACCAACTGTGGTCCCAGGACAATTTATGAACTAGTGGCTCATTTTGGGGTGATAACACTGACTTGTAATTAAACAAAGGAGGAGGTCCAAGTTGCAGTCTGTTAAAAAAAAAAACACAAAAAAACAAAGACCCTTTGAGTAATGTTCAGCCAATATGAAGCAGAATATATCTAAGTGTCAGTTTTCTACTAGGGAAAAATGAATAATGGGGAACAAGAAGTGGAATCCACTGAGAAAATAAGAATTATTCCATGTTTTCTTGAGTAAATCATAAATATGACATTCTGATTGAGTCTCTCTCTCTCTCGTTCTCTCTCTCTCTGTCTTTAAAGCATATTTTCATTCTAGGTCAAAAGAATTCAGGAGAAAATATTCATGATTGGAATACCAGCTGCTTCTGAGAAGAGGATTAAAGATAAGAAATATGCTTTCTATGAAATGAAGGATTACTCCAGCCCAGGGTGGCTAATTTTAGAAAGGCTTCACAAAGTCTTTCCTCTGAAGTCATTAGGAAATACACCATGCTCATTTAAGCTGCTTTTCATTTTGGAGCAGTGTAAAAGTTATTCTAACTAAAATGGTGAGAACCGACATTGCCATGGCCTGTGTATGGATAGCATCTCATTTACTCTCAGAACAATAGTGTCATCCAGACTGGTATGTATGTATGTATGTGCTGGTCTTAGGGCTTGAACTCTGGGCTTGAGTGCTGTTCCTGAGCATATTTTTCTCAAGGCTAGCACTCTACCATTTGAGCCACAACTCCATGTCCTTACTTTTAGCTAGTTAATTGAACAAAAGAGTCTCATGGACTCTTCTTTTTGAGTTGGCTTTGAACCTTGATTCTAAAATCTCAGCCTCTTAAGTATCTATGATTATAGGTGTAAGCTGCCAGCACCTTGTTTGTACATGATGAAAGAGAGATTCAAAGAATTACATGACCCAACTATAGAATAAAAGGTTTAAGGTTAATTGATGAAACAAGAATTCAAGTTCATGGTATGCTGATGGTAAGTCTTACGTTTATTTGACCACCATATCATGTGTGTCTCCTTGTCTGCTGGGGAACTAGATTAAGTCAGATTTCAAATGTAGAAAGCAAGAGGGCCAGCTTTGAGAGAGAAAACCCAAAGAAGAGTGTAACGCTGAGTTCAAATCCCAGTACTGGCACACACACACACACACACACACACACACACACACACATTTATTTTGGGAAACAGTCTGAGATTAAACAGACGCTTATTTTCTTTAGCATTGTTTTTTTCTTTTTTGAACTTTCAAATGAGTTTATGAACAAAAAGTGAGTGTCACCATCCCAAACACTGATAATGTTTGATCTGTGCTAGGAGAATAAATTTAAGAGCAGGGCAATCCAATATTTCATTGTTCTTAAAATATTTTGGGGGGATTCTTTGATTTGGAGGGGGTCCAGATTGCCTGCAGCTGATTTGGATAAAACAGCAAGTCCGCTTGCTTATTTTTCTCTGTCCTACCCATCCAGAGATCGACTCTGGTCTAGACATCTAGAAGAGATAAAGGGCTGACCTTTAAATTTATTTGTTTTGTTTGTTCACTTCATTTACTTTATGCAGGTACTAGGGCATGAATCAGGTCCTCATGCTCTTGTTTGGCTTTTTTGCTCAAGGCTGTTGCTTTTCCAGTTGAGCCACACCTCTATGTTTTTGCTGGTTAATTGGAAATAAGAGTCTCATAGGAAGTGGCGCTGTGGCTCAAGTGGTAGAGCACTAGCCTTGAGCTGAAGAGCAGCACCCAGGCCCAGAGTTCAAGCCGTGACTGACAAAAACAAAACTCTCATAAACTTTTCTCAGCATCCCAGCTTTGAACCTTGATCCTTAGATCTCAGCCTCCTGAGTGATTAAGATTACAACATGATCTACTGATGCCTAGCTGGTTTTATTTTTCTGTTTGTTATTTTAGAAGTTCTGAAGAAAATTATATTAGGAAATGGAAACTTAAAGACCAATCTTGGTTGTGTTTCCTAGTTTTTTATGGAGATTCATTCATTCAATGGGAATTGAAAGTAGATACTTTCAATATTCTTTCTGGCTTTTAGAAATGCTGATTTGGTCATGCTAGTATTACTCTTTTTTTCTTTTTTGAAAAATATTAATCATGGGTCTTGAACTCAGGGCCTGGATGCTATCCCTTAGCTTTTATGCTCAAGGCTAGCTCTACCACTTGAGCCACAGCTCCACTTCTGGTTTTCTGGTGGCTAGTAGAAGATAAGAGTCTCAAGGACTTTCCTGCCTAGGCTGGCTTTGAACTGTGAGTCCTCAAATCTCAGCCTCTTGAGTAGCTAGGATTACAGGCACCATTGCCCAGTGAGTTGCTCTTTTGATAAATGAGTCTATTCTTGATTATGTATATGAACTCCCATCCATCTTGAATTTAGAAAAAAAATTGTTTTTCTGACATACTTTAGAGATACTGTCATAGATCTAATGGCAAATTACCTCCTCAAAGGTTAATTAATTAAGCAATAGCTTAATGCAGTTTGAGTACTATTGGGAATTAACTGGGGCAAATACCACAAATCCTGCTTTGGGTAAAGGCACATTATACGACATGATGCATACAGTCACATCTGACCAAAAAGAACGGCCTCTGGTTTTATATCCTGAGGAAGGACTATAGCTTGTTATGTAACAATAACAAAAACAGAATGTTTATCAATTGGGCCCAAAGGAAAGAGAACTAGTTGTAGAAATAAAAATTAAATCTGTTTTGATGATATCTTTGACTAGGAAGAGAGCGAGAGAAAGAGAGTATATATGTGTGTGCAGGGAAAATAAAAAGGTTTTTTTCAACATTTGTCTCTCTAAGCAGTAAAAGTCAAATGCAAAACCCAACTCTTTACTGTGTTATTGAATCACACTAAGTAGTTTTGTTAAGTCATAGGTTTCTTCTTTTGTTTTGTTGGTCATGGGGCTTCAATTTAGTGCCTGGGAGCTGTCCTTGAGTCTTTTTTGCTCAAGGCTACCACTCTACCACTTTGAGCAACAGCTCCACTTCCAGTTTTCTGGTGGTTAATTGGAGATATGAATCTCACAGGCTTTCCTGCTTTGTTGGCTTTGAACCTCAATCCTCAGATTTCATCCTCCTGAGTAGCTAGGATTACAGTTGTGAGCCTGGTGCCCGGCAGTGATAGGCTTCTTATACAGGAGTCACTCTAGTAGGAACTGCAAATTTTGAGTGCACAGCCATCATTATACAAATGATTTCTTCACCTGATATCACTTCTAGTGTTGGCTTTTTTCTCATTTTGCACCTGGCATACATAATTGAATATTTTTCCTTTAATTATTCTAATTGCATCTCTCAGGTTTTAAGGCCAGTTTATTAACAAGATGTCTTAGTAATGAACATATATTGAACTTTATAGTAAAAAGGTGGCTCAGTGGTAGAGTGCTTGCCTTGCATGCATGAGGCCCTGGGTTCAATTCCTCAGCACCACATAAGCAGAAAAAGCCAGAAGTGGCGCTGTGGCTCAAGTGGTAGAGCACTAGCCTTGAGCTGAAGAGCTGAGGGACAGCACCCAGACCCAGAGTTCAGGCCCCATGACCAACCAAAGAAAAAAAAAGTTTGAAGTAATTCATGGTGATCTGTATGTTAGTAATATATGAAATTTAATACATGATATAATGATATGGTGTAATACAGTGATCTATGCAATGTAGAATGATATGATGATATGGTGTAATACAGTGATCTATGCAATGTAGAAATGTACTCATTACCTTGCTCCTGTAATTGTAACCCCTCTGTACAGTATTTTCACAATAAAGAAACTTATTAATAATAGTAAAAAAGAAGTAGTAAGTTATAAATGCTTCTGAGAAAATCTGAATAGTTTTATTCAGAGTGAGACATTTTCTTAGGACACTAATTGTTGGGTATGTGTGCTTGTAGTAATGCTTAAATTCAGGTCTTGTGCTCTTTCTGAGCTTTCTCACTCAACATTGGTACTATACCACTAGAGCCACATCTCCATTTGGTGGTTTTTGTTAGTTAATTGGAGATTAGAGTCATATTGGACTTTTTTACTCAGGCTGGCTTTGAATCATGATCATGAAGCTCAGATCACAGCTTCCCGAGCAGCTAAGATTACAGGCCTGAGTCACCAATGCCCAGCAGGCCACTACATTTTTAGTAGAGATTCTTAGGTGAAATGAGATTGGCTAAAATAATTCACTCACCAAACTTGCCTGAAGCCACTACTGGAAATGAATATGGCAGATCATTGCCCTTCCAACCTTTCGTCAACAATTCAACAGCCAGAATATAAAAATTTGCAGTCACATATTAAATATTACACAATCACATATTACCCTGTTAATATGTATAAATTATACTTTTACCTAAAAATTAATGTAACCATTTAAATAGTTGGAAATTATCATGTGATTGTTAAGTGTATTGACAAAGCAATTGTCTGAAAGATCAATCAGTAACAGCAAATGATTGATAGTCTTTGCTATTGGCTGTAGGACAGTAAATACACTTTGCTTGTAAATTTCTATATATGTGTCACACATACATAGATTCTCTCTCTCTATACACATATATATGTGTATATGACATATATACACGTATGAGTCTATATATGATATATAAACAATATATAGAATATATAACAGTTCCTATATATCATTTATATCACTTATATATTATATATAAATTCTATACATTTTCTCAGGCTTAATACATATACAGGATATGTACACAAAGTTTTTGTAGGCAACTATTTATGTTACTTATGTTGAAATCAAAATATCATTGTAAGAATGGTATTCTTTGTCTCCTTCAGAGCCCAACACCCTTTGGTTATTGGTGTAGAAGAATGGGCTATGTAGGAGCCCCAAGGTCACAGCCAGTTTCTCTGCTTTCTTACACAATGGTGATCCAGTAGAAATTGTGTAATCTGAGAGCAGGCAACCAGTTTCTTTACACCCTTGACTTTCCAATTAAATATCTGTATTTCTCTAAATGAGTAGCCCAAGATGAAAGATAGCATTAAGCAAAAACTCAGAACGTACAAGCTGGCAATGGGTAGCTACAAAAGCAGGGCCCAGAATGCTTAAAAAAAAAAGCCTAACCAAACCCATAAAATTCTCAGTGATTATAGCTCTTTATGTCAAAATATTCAGAGCTGAAATTACTGAAAGCCACAGAAGCAGGTGTTCTGAATGATAATCTAAGGTATAATTAGAGTTTTTGAAGAACTCTCTGAGGTACAGTTAATTGAAAGAGGCTATATAGTTCATGGTGGGATAGTTTATTAAAAGAAAATTAAAAATAGACTGACAAGCTATAAAAGAAGTACCCTATTTCTCCGGTCTCTATTTTACTAAACATAAAGCTCAAATATGTTCCTACTTTGATTTCCAAAAGGTAAACAATCCAGTTATGTCTTTCACATGCTATATAATTATCTCACATTTTATGATGGCGTGCACCTCATTATTTACATAATATATAGGTTGTTCCCAAAGTTCACACAAATCCACACTGAACACACAGATTATAGGGCTAAGTGGTCAGATAGAACTTTAAATTCCACTTAGGTTAGAGGATTTCAAATATACAATGCAACAGATATGTACCCCCTTTCCCCTTAGTAATTGTAACCACTTTGGATACTCATATTTAAACAACTATAAATCTTTATTTGACTACCAATAACTTCTTAGTTGTCTCTTTGATTCCCTCTCCTGCCCTCCCCCCCACCCCCCCGCAGTTCCCAAGCAGCTGTTTGAAAGCTCTGTAATTATTGGGAACATGATTTTAGGGGAAGGTGGTATATGCTAGTGTGACAAGTTGGAACAAGACCCCTTCACAAGTGGGACTTTGGACACCAGTGGAGACAGGAGCCCAACTCCCCACTGATAAGGAAGGAATCTACAGAGTGAGTCCGCTGCTGGGCCTGGGTGGCTCAGTTTGTAACCCTATAGACTCAGGAGACTGAGTGAGGTGAGGATCACAGTTCAAAACCAGCCCAGGTAGGAAAGACCATGAGACTCTTATCTCCAACAAATCAGCATAAAGCCAGAAGTGGAGCTCTGATTCAAGTGTTAGAATACTTACCTTGTGTGAAAAAGCTCAGGGACAGCACTGAGGCCCTGAGTTTAAACCCCAGGACTGGCACAAAAACCAAACCAAACAACAAAACGAATGAAATAGAAAAGTTTTGGGTTTTTTTTTTGTCAGTTGTAGGGCTTGAACTCAGGGCCTGGACGCTCTCCCTGAGCATTTTTGCTCAAGGCTAGCATGCTATCATTTTGAGTCACAGCTCTACTTCCAGTTTTTAGGTGGTTAATTGGAGATAAGAATCTCACAGATTTTTCTTCCCTGGCTGGCTTTGAATGGGAAACCTCAGATCTCAGCCTCTTGAGTAGCTAGGACTGCAGGCATGAGCCACAGGTACTTGGCTAAAACAGGCAAATAAGTTTCTGAAGTTGTGATTAAGGATGATAAATATAATGTGTGCAATATTTGAAAAAGAAAATATCAATGTCCCTGATTCTTTGTCTTCTAGGATTGAAAGTCTCCCTAGCCAGCCCTTGTCATGTAACTCCTGTGTGTGTGTGTGTGTGTGTGTGTGTGTGTGTGTGTGTGTGTGTGTGTGTGCATGTGTGTACTCATGCATGTATGTGTGTATGTGAGTGTGTCTGCCTGTGTATGCTGGCACACAGGTCAATGAAGAGGATGAGGAAAAGGAAAATCAAGATGACTCTTCAGTATTTAGCATGCAATATAAAATTCAGTAGTAAGATTGTCGATTGAGAAGCCATATTTTGGAGAAGGCTAAAAAAATCATTATGTCTTAGCTTAACACATTAAGGAATAGTCTTGGCTGAGTTGGAGCTTTAGATAAAGGTTGTCCTGACCAAACAGAGGAAGAAGGATGGAGGCAGGCAGGAGAGACAGGGCCAGGCACCTCTGTATGCTATCTCTTCCTTGGATGCAGGACTGACTAAAGGCTCTCTCTCTGTCTCTCTGTCTGTCTCTGTCTCTCTGTCTCTGTCTCTCTGTCTCTCTCTCTCTCTTTGAAGAAATCTGAGTATAGGTGGTGCTAAACCAAAGTAATCCCATCACTGCAATCTGTTTAGGTAGGAGAGAAATAGAATCTGCAATTTCTGAGCTGTGTTTCAATTCCTGTATGCTAGAGAATGGATCAGAAATGTTCTAGAGACATACAAGGTGGCCAAAGAAACAGCCAAACAGAGACCCTGTGAGGTCTTCTCCTGTACAGTCCCAATAAAGAGAACAGTGCCTTGCACCTGTGGCTCATGCTTGTAATCCTAGCTATTCAGGAGATCTGAAGACCATGGTTTGAAGGCAACCTGGCACATAAAGCTGGGAGATTGTCATGTCCAAGTAACTGGTAAAATCCTGGAAATAGAGGTGTGGCTCAAGTGGTAGAGCACCAGCCTTGAGTATCAACGCTAAATGAAAGTTGAGGCCCTGAATTCAAATCCTAGTACCATCTCACAGAAACAGACACACACACACACACACACACACACACACACAGATGCTATCCTGATGGAAGAAAAGATAGAAGAAGATTAATATATAAGATATTGATAGTGGGAGAATAACAGGGAGGGGTAACAATGCTTGACAAGAAATGTACTCCTTGCCTTACTCATATAACTATAGCCCCTCTGTACAGCATCTTTACAACAAAATAAAGATACAGAAAAAGACATTGAGCATTTTTCTCTTCACAGGCTATATAGTACCTAACGGAATCATTTAAATTCTGCCATTGACTAGAGCAAACAAATAATTTAGCGTCAGCTATTTATTTTCTCATTACTCTCTTAAGTGGGACTCATGAGCAGAAGTCAGAGCCATGTGACAGAACAAACAAATAAAATACATTTTCTTTGCAAAAGTAAAATGCACCATGAGAAGAGGTGACCCATTTTATACCATCACAGCTGGACATAGAGCAGCCATTCAGAAGTGGTCGCCATTGCTATTATGCAAGTCGATGATTGACTGAGGAGAATGAAAGAGGGAAGTGTTGCAGAATATCCAAAACTTTGACCTAAATAATATGGAAAACAAGGGCACATTTGATCAAGGACACTGCCATGATCAGGAAAAGTTCATTTGGGGTGGATGGATGCATACACAAGAAGGTCGCTTCATTCTAGAAGATGAACTCGTTAAGGGTACCGAGCATGTACATATAAAAGTACTTCCTATGTCTAATGTTAAACAGCAGGGGTTTTAAGGATGAGCAGATGGATTATTTATAGGAATTGGATCATTGTGGCTGAGTGGTGGTGAGTCACAGGTTTTTATTCTTCCTTTATAATTGTTGGCTTCACAAAGTGCTCTATGAACAAATGCAGTCATGCTGTTTAATATACACTATGTAAAAAATGAACTATGTGTCTTGTGGCAGTCATCAGAGAGGGAATCTGAAGAAAAGAGAAGGAAGGGGCGACAGAGTTCAAAAAAAGAAATGTAGTCATTACCTGACTTATCGAGCACTAACACCTCTGCACAACACCTTAATAATAACAATGAAATTATATTGTTAAAAAAAGTGTTCTATGCATGGATTGATGTTGGCATTCTTGCTAACTGGTCAAATATGCCCAATGTTATGTAGCCAGAGTTTGTGACTGAAACATAGTAAATGTTCAAATAAAATGGAGAAGTTATTATTTTTAGATTTTGAGATAATATTAAGCTTTCCATTCCCAAGGTTTGTCCTTCTGTTTAGTAAGTAGCAGTGGAGAAACAAGAAGACTGGAATGGAGAACAAGGTTACTTCTTACTTTTCTTGCTTTTTCTCCTCCTCAGTCTTCAAATCTCCAGCATTAGTATTTCCTTCCCTCCCTCTTTTCCTCCCTCCTTCCTTCCCTCATCTCTTCTCTTCTGCCTTTCTCTTTTCAACCCTTCCTTCCTCCTTTCTACCTTCCTATCTTCCTTTCTCCCATCTCTCTTTCTCTTTTACCATGCTGAAGTGAGAGGCCTTAAAACAGAGTAAGTAATTGATCAGAAATTGTTTCAGACTTTCAGAATTTGCATCGGATAAATGTCCATTTTTTAAATGCAGTGAAATAGCTCATCTTTTCAGTGCTCCAAGTGATAATGTACCCCAAAGTCTTAGAAGGTAATGCTCCTACCTTTTGATCATTTGCTGGTATCTCTGGTTGTGGTTCATCACTTTTGGGTCGAATAATTAATTTAATCTCTCTCTCTCTCTCTCTCTCTCTCTCTGTCTCTCTCTCCCTCCCCCCTCCCATAAACAACAAACTTGTAGTACAACAGGCAATTAAACATTAATAACCATCATATCCTGTTAGATGATGTACATACATATAAAAGAACTCATAAAATAGCACATTTTTGTTGAGCAACATAATTTCTACACATTCCTCGCCCCCTTCCATCCAGCATCCACCCCCTTTCATTCCTGAAATGGCTCTTGCTAAGGTCAGCAACCATCCTTAAGGCACCAGATTTAAAGGATACTATTTAGACTTTATTTCACTTGACTTCCTAGCAAATTTCACAAAAGCCAATCATTCTGTTCTTTAAACAAGCTTTTCTTTGTGCTTTGGGACAAAGCCAGTCCAATAGGTTTTCTTCTCCTCGCCCCCTTTGAGATTTTTTTTTTCTTCTGAATCCTCCTTATTTCTACCTAACTTTCAAATGCTGACATTGTCAAAGGATTGCTTTTGGAATCCTTTCTAACTCTTCATTTATTTTTCTGGTCCTGGGGCTTGGGCACTGTCCTTGAGCTTTTGTGCTCAAGACTAGCCCTCTACCAGTTACACCACAGCTCTGCTTCTACCTTTTTGGTGTTTAATTGGAGATAAGAGTCTCATGAACTTTCTTGCCTGTGCTGGATTTGAACCATGATTCTGAGAGCCCAGGTAGGATTATAAATTTGAGCCACTTGCACCTGGCTAATACTTTTAAGCCTCAAATCTAGACAACATTGTGCTCCACTCAACCTAGTCCTGTCCCTTTTCCCTAAGGTCCCTAGACTAGTCCAAGCTGCGCTCTGATCTTCCTCCTAAACCATCTCCCAGATTTTCATCCTTAGCTCATTGTAATCTCTTCCTTTACAAAATGTATGTTATCCCTCAGATACATACTCTCTCTCTCTTCCTTCTCCCCTCCTATAAACAGCAAACTTGTAGTACAACAGGCAATTAAACATTAATAACCATCATATCCTGTTAGATGATGTATATGCATGTAAAAGAACTCATAAAATAGCACATTTTTGTTGAGCAACATAATTTCTACACATTCCTTGAACATGGTGTGGGTTGTCTTGGCTCACCGACTGTCTCTGCATTTATCCATCTTTCTGTGCTTTCCTTCTAGTGTGAGTCAGTTCACATCTAGACATCAGACGAGAACAGCAGATTTTTCTCTCAAAAGCCCCCATGCTGGCCAAACATGGGCGGCTCCTACCTGTCATCCTACTTACTCAGGAGGCTAAGATCTGAGGATCCTAATTTGAAGCCAACCCAGGCATGAAACTCTGTGAGACACTTGTCTCCAATTAGCTACCAAAAAATAAGAGTGGAGGTGTGGCTCAAAAGGTAGAGTGCCAGCCTTGAGTGAAAAAGCTAAGAAATAGCTCCCAGGCCCTTGTACCAAAACACACACACACACACACACACACACACACACACACACACACACACACACACACACACACACTCACACACACACACACACGAGGTAACTGTACTATGCCCATAAACATTTCTATGCATACATCAGTGTGTTAAGAAATACATTAGAATACCCTTTCTCCATGGAGCAAGAAGACATAATACCTAGATAGCATCTATTCTTGAATTTTCTCTGAGACAGAAAGAACAATTGTCTGTACCACTGTTCCTTTGTCACGATCCACAAGCTCAGGGAAGCTTGGGGAAAGGAAGGAATGGGGTGCAGGGTGGATGGTGAAGAGTCTGGGCAAAGGCACCAGGTTTCTCCGGCAGGAAGGCTGTGGTTGGTGGTCTCCAGCAGCGGTCTTGGAGAAGGCATGGCCGGGGGCTTGTGCTAGAATCAGTAAAAGGCTGAGTTGTTACCTCTAGGGAAAAGAACAGGTGGCTATTTAAAAAGCACTTCACAATTATTCCTTCATCCAGTCTGAAATGAAACAGTGTCCAAACTCTAGTTTGTGGATCATGTTTCTAGACAAGTCAAAGACTACAAGTCAAAATCTGCAGGTGTTTCCTTTCAGTTCTCCTCCCCCACCCCCCGCCCCCTCCTTTTTGCCTTCAGGAAGAAACTAAAAGTAAATAAAAATGATTTCCCTGCCATGGGAAGAACATGTATGAATTGTTTTGATGCCTGCATTTTAGTTAAACCTACACAGAGTGAGACTTGGAACCAAAAACGAGAGATACCAGACTCTCCTTTCTGCATTTCCTGCTGAACAGCTATCTCCAATATGGATCGAATACTCAGATTCTGAATTCTTGTAACAGAAGCTCAGCGAGGAGAGAATGCATGCTTGTGTTTCACATCCCTCTGATAGACCCGTTCTTGAAATTTTGTCTGTTTTCCTTTTCAAGGTAAAAGGGATCTGTTTTTTGTTCTGTTTATTTTGTTTCAGTCATGCCATGAGGAAATGAGGTATATAAGTTAATTATTTTAATCCCAATAAAATGATAACAAACAGTAACTACATGAAACCTGCCTCTCCCATGATTAGTTTATTTAAGCAACATATAAGTTAGGCTTGTTCTCTTTCTCTTGTTCTCTCTCTCCCTCTCCCTCTCTGTCTTGCAAGTTGTAAACTAAAGGTCTAAATTGTGCCTTATGGAAATGGATTCTTCTAAAATCACACTATCCCGGAGAACACATGACATTGAATAAGATAAAACATCTTATTCTATTTTCCCCCTAGAAGTCTAGTCTATGCTACTACAATTAAAAAAAAAAATTGAAACAGTTGTTGAGACTCATAGAAAGCTGTGTTCAGTTGTTCTTGCATTACCATTTTTGTCCTTCACAACATTCTTTTTTATTTTTGTATTTGTGCACTGGGACTGGGGCTTGAACGCAGGGCTTTGAGCTCTTGTGTAGCATTTCCACTCAAGGATGGTGCTCTGCCCCTTAAGTCACACTTCCACTTCTGACTTGTTGCTGATTAATTGGCAATAAAAGTCTCAGACACTTTCTTGCTTGGGCTGGCTTTGAACCTCATATCTCAGATCTCAGTCTTCTGAGTAGCTAGGATCACAGGCATATGCTACCAGCTTCTGACAGGATTCATATTCTTCATGAGCTTCAGATCTGGTGTCAAATGTCTTAAGGTCTTAGCAATATCTTTATAAAATACTTGTCTCTATAGAACCCATTGGCATTTTATATTAGCATAACATTAATCACAAAAGATTCATATGTGCTTTTCAGATGTAAAGTCAAAAACCCAAACAAGTAAGTTACAATTTCTTACCCCATGGTTTTCTGCATTGAGTTGGATAAGGTATTCTCAAAATCCATGTCCAACAGAAGTTGAGAATACCTGTAATCCTAGTGACGCAGGATGCTGAAGATTGTAGTAAGCCAACCAGGCTGACAGCGTCTGAGAGACAGTAATCTACAATTAAGCACACAAAATCTGGAAGTGGAAGGGTGGCTCAAGAGGTAGAGCATCTTGAATAAGAAAGCAAAGGGAGAGTGCCCAGGCCCAACACCAGCACCAAAATAAATAAAAGCTAATAATAAAGAAAACAAATTACAGCATACAAAATTAAGAACAAATGATGAAAAGCAAGAGAGGGGTAGTTATAAATGATAAGATCATTATTACTTATTAGCCATTCAAAATGAGTCCTTTCCTCTACCCAAGGCCCCATTTCCTGAGGTCTTTCCATAGGCCAAGGCGGCTAGTTTCCAGCTTGTAACTGTTTGTCTTCAACTTGTACTCAGCTGTTGTGTTGTCTACAGGTGTCAAATGCCCATTTTTCTCTCTGGATAAGCGTGAGTAATGCCCTTCAGTGCCTTTTGCTCATTGGTAGTTTTAATCCACCCATTAGGAAGCTCAGACTGGGCTGTGAACTCTCGCTCACCTTGCCGGCCCGGTCGCTGCCTTTGATGGAAGATGCATGTCATGGTTCTGAATCTACCCAGCTGTTCTTAATTCTTCCCTTCCAGACTGCTCCTGCGCTGCTCAGAGCAGTGCTTGCTTCTCAAGGAGATGCCTGAGCCCCACACTGCCCCAAACTGCTGACCCAGTAAGCCAGAAAAGGGCACGCCTTTTTGTTTGACTTTAGCTTTTCTACTTCATCAAAATTAGAATTATTCATGTTCAAGAAGGGAACCATTGGATAATAGAGAACAGAACAAATGCTAAAGCTCATGGAAGTTCATTTTTGCCACCGATATTCAGATTTGATAGACTTTTTATTTACGTCTAAAAATCTCATTTTGAAAGTTATCCCACTGTACGTCTTCACTTATATTTTTGCCTCGCACTGCGATGAGCTCTGTTCATAAGATTTCATAGAGAAGATAGGGCAGAAGGCAATTCCTTTTTTCTCTAGATACACTTGGAAGTTTGTCATTTTGAAAAACAACAGAACAAACCAGGGCTGGAGGTGTGGCTTCAATGGTAGAGTGCCAGCTGGTAGCATGAAAACTAGGTGAAGGTATAAAGACCCTGAATTCAAGCCCTGGTACCTCAGACTAACCTCGCACAAACCAACATAGTACAAATTTGGTTTTAAGTGTATAATATGATTACTGGATGATATGGTAGTCACATTTTTAACTTTTGAGAAACCTTTATACTGTCTTCCATGATGGCTCCACTGATCAAATTCCTAGCAGCAGTACTCTCTACATCTTTACTAGTGCTTCTCACCTTCAGTGTTTTGGAAAATTTCTGGAGGAAGGTGAGACCTTATGGTTTTGATTTGTATTTCCCTGATTAGTGGACCAGAGGGATTATCCTGCCTGAAATGGATATGATTTTAGGATTACCAAGGAGAAATGGGACATTTTGCTTCAGCATTGTTCCTCTGATGTAAATGCCAGTGCTGAAGTGTGAATTCAGGGACTAGATGCTGTCCTTTAGCTTTTTTTGCTCAAGGCTGGTGCTCTATCACTCGAGCCATACTTTCATCTCCTCTTCCAGGCTTTTGGAGGTTAACTGGAGATCAGAATTTTACTGACTTTCCTGCATCGTCAGCTGGCTTTGAACCACAGTCCATAGATCTCAGCCTCCTAAGGAGTTAGAATTACAAGCATGAACCATTGGTGCCTGGCTAATTTAATTTTTTAAATTTAATCTTATTATCTTTACATAGTTGTAAGGATTTTCCATTTCACAATGAATACTATGCATCTGAACCAATGCCATCCATTTCACCATTCTTACCTATCTCTCCCTAACGATTTCTTCTCTCAGTTTTCTTAATTTTGTAGAATGTACATTGAATTCTTGACTGCATTTTCCCTGCCTTCTCCTCTTCATTAGTCAACCCTTCTCTCCTTGCCCTACCCCTCCGTTTTCAAGTACCTACTTCCTGGAGTGTATTTTTGTTGTACTAAGATTTTTGTCTTTCTAAGGCATTATACTATTTGAGTTCTTCCATGAGTCTGCTGTATTAAATGAAAATGTATTTCATTTAATACATTGTGTACACTTACATACTACCCACCATATTTACTTACATGTTTATAAACTAATTCTAGCTTCCACTTATGAGGGAAAGAAAACAACTTTTTTCCCTCTGGACCTGACTTACTTCACTGAACATAATTTTATACAAGTCTTTCCATTTCTTTACAAATGGTACAATATCATTCTTTCTAATGGATGAGTAAAAGTTCACCATATATATGTCATTGTATACATATTTACAATATGTGTATATACATATATACTACATAGTATATAGTATATATTTACATAATATTATATATATTTAGTATATATAATTGTATAGATATTGTATAGATAAAACATTGTATATATGGTAAATATATATGGTGTGTGTGTGTATATAAATCAATTATATACCATATTTTTTCCTTGACTCATTCAGCTATTGATAGGTATCTAGGCTGATTTCATACCTTGACTATGGTGAATAATACTGCAATGAATATGAGTGTGCTGGTGGCTTTACTATATCCTGGTTTGTAATCTTTTGGATAAATGCCCAGGAGAGGAATTGCTGTGTCACAGGGGAGTAAAAATGGCCAACAGACACAAAAATGCTCGAATCCTTGGCATTAAAGGAAATGCAAATCAAAACAACACTAAGATTCTAACACCCCAGTTAGAATGGCCATAGTAAGAAAACAAATGATAACAGATGCTGGCAAGAATGCAGCCAAAAGGGAATCCTAATACACTGTTGGTGAGAATGTAAACTTCTAGAAAGCAATATGGAGGTTCTTCAGAAAACTAAACTTAGCCAGGTGCTGGTGGCTCACATCTCTAATCCTAGCTACTCAGGAGGCTGAGATGTGAGGATTGTGGTTCAAAGCTAGCCCCTGAAGGAAAGTCCATAAGACTCTTATTTCCACTTAACCACTAGGAAACTGAAAGTGACCTGTGGCTCAGAGTGGTAGAGCACTAGCTGTGAGCAAAAGATCTCAGAGATAGTGCTCAGGCCTTGAGTTTCAGCTCCATGACCAATTAAACAACACAACAACAACAAAAACCCTAAATATGATTTTTTTTAAAAGCAAACTTTTCCACCTAATCTGTAGGATATTGCCTCCATAATTTGTGGTGTAGAATATATTCACTTGTTCATTGTCTATTATTTTGTATTTATTCATCATTAAACAAGTAAGGAGGTTAGAGTGCATGTCTACATTTAAAAAAAATTATCTTGCCGGGTGCTGGTGGCTCACGCCTGTAATCCTAGCTACGCAGGAGGCTGAGATCTGAAGATGGTGCTTCAAGGCCAGCCTGGGCAGGAAAGTCTGTGAGACTCCTATCTCCAATTAACCACCAGAAAACTGGAAGTGGCACTGTGGCTTAAGTGGTAGAGTGCTCACTGAGGGACAGGGCCCTGGCCCAGAGTTCAAGCCCCATGGCCAACCAAAAAAAAAAAAATTATCTCATGTCTCCTGTTTCCCTAACATCCGTGAACATTCTAATGAAATTGAAAATAATCTATAAAATAATATCTATGTAAGCAATAAATACATCTATAAAACAAATTATGCAATCTATAAAATAAATCTACTTAAAACAAACCGATAAAAATAGTCACTAATAAATAAGAAATGAGAAACTATTAAATTTGTCATTTATTACTTTGATTTTAGTGTTCATTTTTCTAAATCTGTATAGTATTTTAAAAATTTTCTGTTTATTTTATTTTCTACGACTCTCTATATAGTGAAAAGAAAAGCAATGAAAGGAGTAACACTGAATAAGATTCCTTGCACTCACAATCTGCTTTGTGGAATGGAAACTCCTTTGTACAACTAAAGATAAAAATAAAATTTTAAAAAATATTATTACATGTAACTGAACTACTTTTAGTATTTATAGTCCCTGCTAAATTAGCTATTTTTGTACATAGATATCTACTATTATCATGGATGGCCCAAGGACATCCAGAATATTTGGGACAATGAGATGTACATTTTTCGCACCCTATTAATACCAGAAACGATGTCTCTGCTTCCCGTTTTTCTAGAAAACCTAGTATATATGTAAATTCACTGATTGCAGGTGAATACTGAAGCCAGCAGAGTGGTTCTCTTGCTACTTGATTCTTCGTGGCATTATAGTTTAAGAGAAATATCAAGTTCTACAATAAAATTTTAGACTATGGAATACTTGGTCACAAGTCTGTTTAGAATAACAAAGCCTAGAAAATAATGTGCAATGAATCATTGTACCTTAAATTTTTAAAATTAGTTTTTTATTGTGAAAATACTGTAAAGAGGGATTACAGTTACATGAGCAAGGTAATGAGTACATTTCTTATCAAGCATTGTTGCCTCCTTCTTTGTTTTTCCCCTACCATCCCTTCCTTCCCACCTCCTCAACTACACTCTGTGCTCCCCACCACCCCCCCCCCCCCGCCCCAGCCTAAATTGTAAAGATCGTTTTTCAACATAGCATCTTGTAGATCTCACTGTTGCAATGGATCAACCTGTATCCCTATTTAATTTTTTAATTTGATTTTTTACTTAAAAAACTCTCTCACTGAGGGCATACATCCCTTTGTTAGAACAATAATTTAGAAAATAATCCTGTAACTCAAGATCAGTTTGAATATAATAGCCCCTTTCCTCACTGTCTGGGTTCTCTTTTTTCCTAGACACATGAGTAAAAACAAACAATATGAAAGTGATTTAGGATTCTTTTATCTTTGTATTTTTTTTCAAAGACAGTTTTAGTGACTACAACTCTTTTCTTTTATTGGCAATTGAGTGTGCTATGAAGTCTCGATGAACAGTATGGAAGGAAGGAAGTTTAAGTCAACAGGATCCAAAGAGAAATGCAGACAAAAATCTAGGCATTGGGTGTATTTTTGTATTGACTGTTTCTTTAAAGGAGCCATTTGTACACTCTGTTCTGGTCTTGATCCATTTGAATTGCTATAACACAATCCCTGAGACTGGGTAACTTATAAAGAACATAGCTTTATTTTCTCACTGTTCAGGAGGTGGAGGGGACCAAGATCAAAACACTAGTATGTTTGATGTCCCATTAAGGGGAGGTTCTCAGCCTTGATGCTGTGTCTTCTAGAGCAGCAGAACAGTGTCCTCATATGGCAGAAGGAAGAGGAGCAGAACAAAAGGTTGAACTTCCTGTGTCAGGCCCTTTTGATGAAGGCATCTAATTCCATTTATAGGAGAGAGGTCCCCATGACTTGCTCGTCTTTGAATACCAACACATTGGCCATTCAATTTTATACCTAAATTCTGTCAAACATTTGTCAACTTCCTATCTATGGATATGGAAGCTTCCTCAGTTTGGTCCCAGATGGAGCCTATAGGCCTGACAAAATGTTAAAGCCAACTTTTTTTGTGTTTACTATCATTAAAAAAGTAACTTGTAGCCAGGTGCCAGTGACTCAAGCCTATAATCCTAGTTACTCAGGAGGCTGCGATCTGAGGATCACAGTTCAATGCCAACCTGGGCAGGAAAGTCTATGAAATTCTTATTTCCAAGTGAATACCCCCCCCCCCCCCCACTACCACAAAAAGCCAGAACTAAAGCTGTGGCTCATGGGGTCAAGTGGTAGGTCTCTAGTCTTGAGTAAAACTCTCAGGGATAGTGCCCAGGTCTTGTGTTCAAGCTCCAGGACTGATAGACAAAAAAAAAAAAATAAAGTTAAAATTTGTAGAGACACTTTGAAACCTGTACAACAAAAATAAACACTCAGTAAAAAGACGAGTTCTACAAATCCAAAACATGATTGTTGCTCCAAGTGTTTGTTTTCCACATTTCTAAAAGGGGTATAGAAATGAAATTTCTGTGCTAAGGATTCGGTCCAAAGGTCCTTTCTGGAAAGACTGGGAAGGCAGGGAATTACTTGAGCTTCTTTGACAGGTCAGATTTTCTTTTGTATGCTTTCTTCTTCCCAACTTTTTTTTTTTATAAAGTCCTGTGAGTGAAAGAATATACAAGCAATTCATAGTTGGATCATTACATCTGATTACCCCACAAATCCCTCACTGGTAACACCAAATTCTCTGCTGTAAGAAAGTTTGGTAGAACCTTGCTATGACGGTACATTAACTTTGCCATTGGGTAAGTAAGAAGATGGAAAATGCTAAGTGGGTTGATCTTTGCTCTAGCTGATACCAAAATATTAACTGAAAAAAGTCCTCTCTGGTGTGAGGTGTGTTACTAAGCCTTATAGAAGTAGCCAGACAAAGACTCCCTTAAATTGTATTATGTTTGCAGTTCATGTATAGTTTCATATTTATTATTTATTTTCATTTTTTAAAATACCAGTCCTGGGGCTTGAACTCAGGGCTTCAATGTTGTCTCTTAGATTTTCTGCTCGAGATTGGTGTTCTAACCACTTGAGCAACAGCTCTAACTTGGGATTTTTGCTGGTTAATTGGAATAAGAGTCTCAGTGATTTTGCCTGGCTTCAAACTGTGATCCTCAGGTCTCAGCCTCCTGAGTAACTAACTAGGCACCACCAGTGCCTGGCTATTTTTATCCTTAACCATCCTAGGAAGCAGGTCTGATAGGTACCACCACTACCATTACCACCACCACCACCACCACCATCATCATCATCATCATCCTTTTTGTTTTTGTTTTTGTTGGTTATGAGACTTGAACTACTCAGGGTCTGGGTGCTGTCCTTGAACCTCTGTGCTCAAGGCTAGTGCTCTACCACTTGAGCCACAGCACTACTTCTGGTTTTCTGATGGTTTAATTGGAGATAGAGTCTCATGGGGACTTTTCTGCCTGGGTTGGCTTTGAACTGCAGTCCTCAGATCTCAGCCTCCTGAGCTAGGATTACAGGGGTGAGCCACCAGTGCCTGGCCCTTGTCATCTGTTTAAACACAGTAGGGAAAAGGACAGAGAGCATCATGGTCTTGTCCAAGATCAAACAGCTAATGAGGAATGGGGCTTCATCTTCTGGTCTACTTTGTGTCCAGCTCCTCCTTGTAGATTCCATCTCTGGTCCTTCCAGGACCAGATAAATTTGAGAAGTAAATGTTTGTAAAACTGTGTAGGAGAGCCAAAAGTGAATTAACAATGTCATCAAGGCTTCTTCAAGGGTCCCAACAAAACAGCAGTGAGTTCCACTTGAGGGAAATGAAGATACTTGAAACTCAGCTAAAACATATTTTCAACTAGATGGGCAAAGTGTTAACATGCTTGTAATCCCAGCACTTGAGAGATACAGGCAGGAGGATCGGAGGTGGAGGCCAGTGTGAGATACATACCAAGACTGTCTAAAAAAAGTTCCTTTAATTGGAAAGGATCTGGCATTTTAGACAGAAAATAGTGCTATGTAATGGTATGGGTGTGTGACAAATAGGATCACTGTAGAATTCAGGGTCCTGATAAAAATGGATTTGTGAGAGGACGGGGTTCCACAGAAGACTTTGTTTTTTCCTTAAAAAACTAAACAAACTCTAATGGTTTTTATTAATGTGGTACATAGAAATGTACTTAGTTCAAGTGTGATGCAAGTTTCTAAACACTTTTGAGATAATTCACATGTAGGTGTGTGTGTGTGTATGTGTCTGTGTCTGTGTGTGTCTGTGTCTGTGTCTGTATTGGGGCTTGAACTCAGGACCTGGGTGCTGATCTTGAGCTTCTTTTGCTCTATACTACTGTTCCACCACTTTAGCCACAGATGAACTTCCTGCTTTTTTCATAGTTTCTATTGGAAATAAGAGTCTCACAGACTTTGCTGCTCAGGCTGGCTTCAAACTGTCATCTTCGTAGCTCAGCCTCTGGAGAAGCTAGGATTATAGACATGAACCAGTGGCCCTGGGCCCTTTCCTTTTCTTTAGGAGGGCTCCATTGAAAAATTGCAAACAAATGAAAGACAATAAATTGCGTCAAATGCTTCTTTTCCTTTCAAAGTGAGAACACATTACTGACTTGGGTGTTTCCAGCAGACTCATGGGAATTAAGGCTCCACAGCTGGACCATAAAAGATTTTTGCAACTCTAAGAAGATTCTTGAATTCCTTTGTTCTCAGGAGAGGTTCTGGATTATGTCCTACTGGTTCCAAGATGATTTTTGTTTTGTTTGTTTTACAGGTTAGTAACCAACACATCTAAAAATTCACAAAGAACCTCATGAGCACCTCTAAATAGTGTTTTGTCTCTGGCCCAGGAGCTCAATATGGATCTAAGGTTTCAGTGAAACCTGAATTGGCGTACTTCTTAGCTCCTGTGATTATCTACAGAGCAATGAGCTGACTTCCTTCCAATGACCTCTGTTTACCCTAGGCTCATCTCTATCCAGAAGACTGGCACTTAATAGGGTTCAGTGTGGGAGTCACAGGGCACAAGTGGCTGCTGAATGATTATGGTATGGATAATTTTGAAAAGGAGGAGGACAAAATGGAGAGGACATTATAAGAAAGACCTCCTGCTCATTATCCTATGGACCCACCTCTAAAACACATCCCCCGGTTTTCCATTTCCACCTGTTCAGAAATTCTTGTTCCTCAATGAGGAATATTCCCATATGTAGACATAGTAATGGTCCCATGGACCTTGGAGTTGTGACTCCAGGCTTCTCATGGTGGTGAAGCAGCATGAAAATAGTCCTGTGGGGCTGAGGTGATTGAGACTCATTACCTAGGTGAACATGAATGGGTCTGACACAATGGCTTCCGTAATGAAATGCACCTGGAGCCTGAAAAACACTCTTGATGTACCTTTCAGTCTTCTAAGTTCTATGCTATCATGCTTTAGGCAGAAGAGTTTTCTGCACAAGGTGGCTTTGAATCAAGATCTTCAGATCTCAGTCTCTTGAGTAGCTAGAATTATGGGCATGACCTACCAGTGCCCCTCCCTGTGCTTTTATGGAGATTATGTCTTTTATGGAGATTAATTTTTGATTGAATGATTGAATCTAAGGAATACATTAGATTTCTACCTAGTAATACTGAAAATGGTTGAGTGGACCCATCTACTAACACTTCAAGGCTAGTAACTATATTTTTCAAAATTTACTTCCTTCTATGGTCTGACATAGAGTTTGTTAATGGCAAGAACTCCTAGGAAATTTGGAAATTGGAAATAAAGCAGAAAGCTGGGCATCAGAGGCTCATGCCTGTAATCCTAGCTACTCAGGAGTTTGCAATCTAAGGATTATGGTTTGAAGGCAGCCCAGTCAGTACAGCATCCAGTCCCTGAATTCAAGCCCCAGGATTGCCATACATAGACAGACAGACAGACAGTCAGACAGACAGACAGACACGCGCGCACACACACATGCACACACATGCACAAGTGCACAAAAAGAATTAAAACAGAGACCGTTGTTCTTGGGAGGACACGTGGACAAATATGGGGGTCACTTGGACCTCTATCTAGCCCTACTTCATAGCAGTCACTGCCAGACATTGTAGCATTAGCCTGCTCCTTTAACTCATCCTCAATAGTCATGGAAGCCAGTGTAATGGATTCTTGGCCTTTTCCAGGTCTCTGGCTTGGCCATCCCCTCAAGAATTGTAGCCTGGGGCCTCAAATAATTGCTTTTCTAATGTTCTTGCTCCAGCTTTTAAGGAATTTGTGAGTCAGCTCTTCCCAAATTCAGACGTCTCTAATTCTTACACTTCTTTTTTCTTTTTCTTTTATTTTAATTGTGAAAATACCATACAGAGGGGTTCCCATACCTTCCCATCTCCCCCCCCCCCCCCCCGCCAAAGTTGTAAAGTTCATTTTCCTACATAACGACTTGTACATCTCATTATTGCAATGGGTCCACCTGTATCCCTATTTAAACTATTTGTTTTTGCCCTTCCCCTCCACAAATTATGCCAACATCAAATACAATGAAAGCAGGGGTTATACCACGGGGGAGGGACATACAAAGCAACAAAGAAATCATCTTATAAACATGTTAGAAACAATCATAAGAAAAAAAAACATTTGAATATTTATCTTGGGGTTCATTTCACCTAACATCTACTTATCTAAACTTTTCTGCTTGTCTCAGACATATACTAGTTACTGCAAATGAGGGAAACCATGGGACCTATGTTTCTTTGGGCCTGGCTAACTTCACTTAATATAATTTTTTCCAAGTCTTTCCATTTCCTAACAAATGGGGCAATGTAATTCTTTCTGATGGAGGGATAGAATTCCATTGTGTATATATACCACATTTTCTTGATCCATTCATCTACTGAGGGGCATCTGGGTTGGTTCCATATCTTACACTTCTTATACCACTATATTCTCAACATGTGCAATAGCTCTGTTTTCCTAAAAACAATATATGACCAGGTGATCATTATCATCTCATTTTGAGTCCTTCAATTCTAGCTGTTATACATCTTGGAGCCTAATGTTTTATTATAATCATTATACTTATAATCAATATTTGTAAAAAAAAATGGACACACACAAGCTTTGGTTTCTAAGACATATACTTCAGTCATAAAGATAACTGTAATTAAATGGATGGAAGTAAACGGATGGAAAAGGAGATGATCCTGTTAAGTAATGTTAGACAGGCTTAGGACAAGGGCTGCATGTTTTCTCATATATGTGGATGTTTGACCTAAAAGATAAACACATGCATATATGTAAACACACATATACACACATATATAATGGTTATACTTGTGGAACTGTTTGAGGGAACGGGGGGTAGTGGGAAAGGAAAAGAGAATATTAGAAGGTGAACAATATTAAACAATACATCTGTGAATGACGATGTCATAAAAGAAACTCATTGAAAGCTGTTAAGTACTAGGTGATAGGACAGAGAAAGAGAGTAACTGAGGGAAGCAATTGGACAAAGAACGGTATATGCATGGAGTGTGAAACACCACCATGAAACCCCTTTTAACAATTAACATATACTTACAAATGAATGACAGGTTTATAAAACATGTCCTGTCTGGGGTTATGGTACTAGTGAGAAGAAGGGAGAATAAATGAAGGGGTTGAATAAATGAAGAGGGTGAATATAGCTGAAATGGATTGGTTCAGAAAGGGAGGATGGGGGATTCAGAAGAGGGATGGAAGAGGTGAGTCTGACCAAGGTACATTGTATGCAAATATGGATATGTCAAAATGACCTTCCTTTATACAGCTAATTATTTGTAACCAAACATGTGGATTAAATAAAAGAAGATTGATTTTGCAATGTTTTGAAACTTACTCATCAAAATGATGTTAAAACTTAATACCACAATTCTAAATGAGGTTCGGTTTCTTTATGTTAAAAAAACACACACATATTTTATGCTACTAGACTTTGCTTTCAACTACAGTGTTAATCCTGCTAATGGTGGCATCAGACCACCTAGACAAAGGCTGGAGACCATAATCTAGGTGTTAAGTTACAGAACACTGAACATATTGATGCTTCCAACATTTTATAGTTTTTAATAATATATATGTGATATAAAATTATTCATTAAACATTTTTAGCCATATGTATCTTGGTGGTCTTTATAATAGAAGAGAAGAAAAATCCTAAACTGTAATTATTTTAAATTCCTACACTCAGTCAAAAGAAATCTAATTTAATAATTTTAATGCTGAGCCCTGGAATGGAACTCTAATTCTATAATTCAGATAATTTTATCAGAGGTTCTCACTGTGCTTCTGGACTCAAATTGAATTACTGGTTTAATGCCTCTTGCATGGATTTTTTGTGGCAAGAGAATGACTGGTTAGAATGCAAAAAGACATGAATTATCTCCCATTACACTTTTGTAAGCTAAAGCACATTTAGCATTAGTTGGTCAAAAGGCATAAGCGAAATGTGTTCTTTCCAAATCAAGAAGGAAAACACAAGCTTTGTAACACATATCTACTGTGTCCGCTGTGATAATTTCACCTTCAAGTGACTGCATGTCCATTGGAGCTGGCTTAAATAAGGAAGATTTCTGAAATTTTCCCATTCTTCTCACCTGCTTAGGAAATGTGGGAGCAAAGCTTCATTTTCCAACTATATTATAGAAGGGAGACCTTGTCCATGAATTCGTCCATTTGAAGTATATCTGAAAAATTTTAAAACATAACTTATTATTCTATAAATCTGATTTACTGGAATGGAGCATATATATCATATATATGATTTTTTCAATAAAAAGTTGTATTTTTACAGAAAATTCTCTTACAACTATTGAATATTCTAATCAAAAGAGACAGTGTACATCAAAATTATAATCATAGTGTCTCAAGATTGAAGTTTTTGTTAACATTTACCTGTTGCATAAATTATATATGTATATGTACTTGGAAAATCAAGATATAACAAGCTATAATTAAAACAATATCAGGCATTATTCAATTTTTGTTGCTGGCAATAGAGTATTTAAGAACCTTGCTGCAAACTCTTATTATGATTATTAATCATTATCATACACTAAACTTTAAAAATGTCAGTTAACACAGTATGTAAGTCCTCAAATGTCATATAAACAAACTATATTCATAAATCTAAAATATCATTATTTCCAAAAAGTTCCAGGGGAATCATAACCCTAGAGTTTTGTTAGCAATAGCAGTGTGCCAAATTCTAAATTACCTAAGAAATTTGCTGACTTGTAAATCTGGTCCTAATGACATACCAGTATGGGTAGTGTTAGAAAATCTTTATTGAATAGCTAGTAAATGTCAGAATAACTTCTAAGAAAGATATTTATAGTAATAACAGCCAATTTTAAGAAAAAAGAAAGGTCTCAAGCAATCCAACTTTGCATCTCAAGGTACTAGTAAAGGGAAAAAAAAATAAGCCAAAAGGGCTAGAAAGAGGAAGGAAATAATGAACATTATAGCAGAAAAAAGAAAGTAATAATAGAAAAACAATAGGAAAAATCCCTGTGATACTAACAGTTGCTTTTTTTTTTTTAAAGAGGCAAAATTCTAAATAATTTAGCTAGAATAACTAAGAAAAAAGAGATAAAAAAAAACAAATAAAATAAGAAAAAAGGAGACATTACTGTGCCACATAAATAGAAAAGATCACTACTATGAAAAATCATACCTCCAAAAATTGGGTAACCTAGAGGAGACAGATAAATTCCCAGAAATATAGACCCTACAATGATTGAATTAGAAGTAGAAAATCTGAGCAGACTAGTAACAAAGAATGATTTTGCATTAGTAATAAAACATCTCCCATTAAGAAAAGCTTAGGATCTGATGACATCTCTGGTTAATTATACCAAGCACTTGACAGAGATTTAACACCAATCATTCTCAAATTCGGAGAGTTTGAGAAGGAAAGGTAACATTTCTGAACTCATTTTGTATGGCTTAGAATTGCCCCAGTACCAAACATGGACAAAGGCATTACAAGAAAACTATCAGTCAATATTCTCGATGAACACAGATATAGAAATCCACAACAAAATACAAGCTAAGCAAACCCAACATCATATTAAAAGGGATCATATATTGTGATCACATTGGGGGTTACTCCTGGAATGCAAGGATGGTTCAAGAAACATAAATGGCAATCTTTTTTTCTTCTTTTTGGTCAGTCATGGGGCTTGAACTTGGGGCCTTGAGTGCTGTCTCTGAGCTCTTTTTGCTCACGGCTAGGGCTTTACCACTTTGAGCCACAGTGCCACTTCCAGAACTCAATAAAGGGAAAAAAGAAAGGCTGAGAAAGGCAGGATGATTAAAAAGCTGTATGTTTGAGATATTTTTACAGAAATGAAAGTAATTTTTGTATCTTTTGAAGCTAATAACAAAAGACTAAGATGTATACTTTGTAAAAAATGTGATTTTGAAAATTTGTAATTACATAATTCAATCATTTGGATCTGTCTTAGTTTATTTAACCAATTTTACATAGATGGTGAATCTGGTTACATTTTTTGTTCCTGCAAAAAATTCTTCTTTTTTTTGCAAAAAGATTCTTGATGACAATATGTGAACATAATTTGGAGAATTATAATATTATTGATAACAAAATAGATTAAATTTTTAGAATGAATATTGCTCAGTCAAATCATATAAACTTTTTTTAAGACACTGGATGTCTTTGCTCAAATGTCCAGAATTAGTCTCTTAAAGGATCAAGATTATAAAATTGTGTCATGTGTAGCTTTTTCTCAACATTTGACTATTTTTTTTGGGGGGGGGGGGGTCTGGTAGTGGGGCCTGAACTCTGGGCCTGGGTACTGTCTCTCAGCATTTCAGCTCAAGGCTAGCACTCTACCACTTGAGCCACAGTGCCACTTCCGGCTTTTTTCTTTTTGTTTATGTGGTGCTGGGGAATTGAACCCAGGGCCTCATGCATGCAAGGCAAGTGCTCTACCACTGAGACACCTTCCCAGCCCTTGACTATTTCTTGAAGCTCAGGCTTAGGTGGCTTTGGGGAAGAACTCAGATACACTAGACTGATACTCCTAGACCAGCTGTTGGTAATCCTTGAGGCTTTTCCGTCCCTGACCACCTGTTTCCACTTTCTTTTCAGTTTGGATTATTTTGTTTAGAAATTTATTTATTATTCTTTTTTTTGTGTGTGTGTTGGTCTGGGGCTTGAACTCAGGGCCTGGTTGCTGTCTCTGAGCTCTTTTGCTCAAGGCTAGTTGTCTACTACTTGGACCACAACTCTACTTCTGGGTTTTTGGTGGTTAATTGTTGATAAGAGTTCCATGGACTTTCCTGCCCTGGCTGGCTTTGAACCATGATCCTCAGATCTCAGCCTCTTGAGTAGCTAGGATTACCAGTGTGAGCCACTGGTGTCTAGCTATCATCTCCTCTCTCCTCCCCCCTTCCTCTCCTCTCCTCCACACTCCACTTTCCTTCCTTCCTCCTTCCTTCCCTCCCTCCCTTCTCTCCCTTCTCTCCCTTGCCTCCCTCTGTCCCTCCCTCTTTCTTTCTTTCTTTCTTTCTTTCTTTCTTTCTTTCTTTCTTTCTTTCTTTCTTTCTTTCTTTCTTTCTCTCTCTCTCTCTCTCTCTCTCTCTCTCTTTCTTTCTTTCTTTCGTGAGGTCAGATACTTGACTCTTACACTGATTTCTAACATCACATCTTCCGCAGATTTTCTTTTTAGAGTGACTAAACTATTTTAAGTCTAACCTGAAGAGCCTTCCATTCCCACTTTCTCTTACATCCCACATTGGAGAAAGCATCTGCCATCGCCATCACAGCCACCATATATATATATATTTATATATATATATATGGCTTTTCCTTCCACTCCTAGCCCATATACACTATTCTCTTATGGGCCCTGATATTCTTTTTATTTCTTTTTTTTTAATTTTAATTTTAATTTTTTTATGAACATACTGTACAGAGGGGTTACAATTACATGGGCAAGATAATGAGTACATTGGGCCCTGATATTCTTAATGTGAAATCCAGCAGATACATTCTCAGCCCTTGACCAACCTGGCTCTTAATTTTCCCTTCTCAAAATATGGTCTACCTGTGGAGAGACAGATAGTGGACACTTGTGGCATTTTTTTCTTACTTTTTTTTTTCTGGTTACTTATTCTCAGCTTCTTTTTCAAGTTTCTCTAACTCCATTCTTTCACTCAGAGTGTTTGCAAGGATTACGTTCTCTCCATACTCTGTGCTGTCTTGTTACCTCCATTATATCTCTAGCCCAGTGACCTTCTGGACCTCAGTTGGCTATCTGCTATGGATGTCTGCACACTTTACAGTTACTTAAACTCTCCTCCTTTTCATCTTTGTCCTTCACCCTCTTCTTTCTTATGTTTTCCTTACCTTTGACAATGGTACCAGATGCCCAACTTATTAATTGCAATAACCTTAGGGTCTTTGACGGCTCTGTTTTCCCCATCCTCATGTGAACAAGCAATACATTGCCTAAGCATCTCTCAGACCACCAACCTGAAGGCTGACCCACCAAGGGACTCTACTTTCTTGTTTGACTTTTTATCACCTGTGGCTTGCACAGAGCTACAGATGTAGTGACAAAATATTTCTTGAATTATGAAATTAATTTTAGAAGGTTGAAAAACATTAAATGATAACAGAAGTGGAATATTGACTTAAAAATCTCCCGATATGAATGATTCATTTTAACAAGCCAAGTGAGTCCCATGTTTTTCACATTGAATTATTTTCTGGGAGTATCTCTTTAGAAACATACACAGAAATATATTTTTATAACTCTCAAAAGGCTGTTTCTCTCCACTTTTTAAACACAGTATAATGCTATACAGTGAGTAATTTCATGAGATGAGCCTTTGACTGAGATTTAATCTATAAACATTAAAAAAAATACCCAAATAAAGAAGAAGTATATAAACGGAAGATTGCTACAAAGAAATTCTACGTTCTTAGGAACAAAAAATGACCCACATTTCTGTGTCTTTTTATAAAATTTATGGAGGGAGAATCTCTTTAATGTGTTGAATTACAAAAGGAAGTCCAACTTTCATTTAGTGATTAAATCCTAATTACGCAACATATATGCATTCATAATGAGGCTGCAAAGTATGTGGTTAATTGGGTAGTTCTTTTGAAAATTGAATCTTGTTCATGTCTTTGCCTTTTAAATGGCAGCTATATGCTTTTCTTTTCCGAGGATTTGTTGTTGTTGTTGTTGTTGTTGTTATTGTTGTTATTTGTGGGACTGAACACTGGGCCTGGGTGTTAGCTCAAGGCTAGCACTCTACCACTTGAGCCACAGAGCCACTTCCAGCCTTTTCTGCTTATGTAGTGCTGAGGAATCGAACCCAGGGCCTCATGCATGCAAGGCAAGCACTCTACCACTGATCCACCTTCTCCAGCCCCTTGCCAAAGCTTTTGCAAGCAGTATTCACATCTAATATTCAGTCTTTCTGGCATCAAGTAATTCCAATAATGCAACCCAGTTCTTTGTGGGTTTTGGTTCTGAGATTTGAGCTCAGACACTATGCGTGTTAGCCATTGGCACTCTACCGTTAGAGCCAAGTCTGCTAAGCCTTATAAGCCTTTAAGGTACGAAAAAGAATGTTAATCACATAAGTGCCATGTAGAAGATGGAAACTGCTTTGCAAGGTTGTAGTCACACTATAGGTCTGTGTAGGTTTTGCCTAGTTGGTAAGACAACCTTAGCTCTATTCTGCCATTCGGTATCAGTACGCTGGGATCATCTGTGGTGAGGGATGGTGGGCTAGTTGAGGAGGTAATTGAAGAATTTTCTTTTTTTCTTTTTTTTTGCTGGTCCTGGGGCTTGAACTCAGGATTTGGGTGCTGTCCATGAGCTTCTCTGTGCTCCAGGCTCACACCCTACCAGTTGAGCCGCAGCACCACTTCTGGTTTTCTGGTGATTTATTGGAGATAAGAGTTTCATGGCCTTTCCTGCCTGGGCTGGCTTTGAAGCGCAATCCTCAGAGCTCAGCCTCCTGAGTAGCTAGGATTACAGGCGTGAGCCACCAGCACCAGGTGTCCAGATACTCTTTAGCTTAGCTGTTTGGACCTTAAGTGTTTCCCTGAATCCCATGTAGTAAAGGCTTAGTACCCAGTTGGGTCCTATTGAGAGATGATACCAACTGTGAGAAATGGGTATGGCTGGGTGGTGATGGCTCACACCCATAAACCTAGCTATTCAAGAAGCTGAGATCTGAATATCATGGTCTAAAGCCAGCCTGTACTGGAAACTCTATGAAACTCACCTCCCATTAACCACCAAAAAAGCTGGAAGTAGAGCTGTGACTCAAGTGGTAGAGTGCTAGTTTTGGATAAAAAATGCTAAAGGACAACACCCAGGCCCTGAGGTCAAGTCTCAGTACCAGAAAAGCAAACAAAAACTGTAAGCCAAAAATGAACTTTTCCTCTTATGGGTTGATTGCTTTAGGTATCTATCCTGATGACCAAAAGATAACACAGACACTGTTTAACAATGACTGTTTACAGAATAATCCCTGTGGATAATCGAGTGTGAGGTAGAACAAAAGGAGAGGCATCATTAACTAAGTTCATCCCAGGTAATATATTCAGTACAACATATTATTGCTCTTGGGTATTCAGATTTTGATGCTGACTTGGTCGGATCCCAAATGAACTCATTCACTTCAAACTTAGGGGATGTTTAGATTTCCAGAATTCCATTGGTCCATTTCATTTATTTTATAGTTGCTAGAGATGCCTTTAACCTTGTGAAAGCCAGCAAAGAGCAAACAGCATTCCAAGAGACACAACTTAAAATGAAAACCACATGAAATGGTAGCTCTGTGTGGAATTAAAGCAGGGAATGCTGAGTGGGAATATGTTGGTGTTTGTCCTGCTGGTTCAGAGGAAATTCTGCTGTTCAACTGTCCATGGATGTAATGGACACAATGAAGTCAGGTCCAGGACTTGAGCAAGAGAATGCCTTCTCTAGTTATCTAAAACACATACACATTTGTCATCACAGGTACATATCTGAAGTGCTCTGTGAATTTGTTAAGGACTGCTTAAGTTATCATGTGCCTTTTATTGTGTCCAGTTCAAGACATTAGATTGAAAGGCCAGTGGTCTCTCTGAGCCTTCCATCTTGTATCAGGAAAAGCTGGTATGAAAACAGGCATGTATTTGCAATTCAGATATGGAAGAATTTGCTTCAGGGGTCTCTGTCTTATAGCAGATGCTATTTTGTATTAAAATTATTTATATTGTTAACTAACATGGATTATCTCATGTAATGACAGCCCGGGCATGTAAAAGGAAAACAAGTCAATTACTTATGCAAAAATTAACTTACTGAAACTAGATTTTTAAAAATAACTTTAGAAGACAGTTTTCTGCCACTCTGCAGGTGAAATATGAATTGCTGTACCCCCAAATTTCATTAGCGAACAAATATGCTACTTTCTTTTAGCCTAAGCAGCTTACTGCTATGTACTATGTCTGCCTGAAGGTTTTCATTTTATTTTTTATTTTGCTAGTATTAGAATTAAGTCACTAAAGAAGGGGTTTCAATTCAATAGGTCTTAAGAATATTACTTTTGCCAGGTATTGGTGGCTCACACTTGTAATCCTAGCTACTCAGGAGACTGAGATCTGAGGATCATAGTTCAAAGCCAACAGGAAAATCAGTGGGATTCATTATCTCCAATTGTTTTTCTTTTAAGGCAAAAAGTAGAGCTGTGTTTTAAGTGGTAGAGCATTAATCTTGAACAAAAGACATTCAGGGACAATGCTGAGGCCCTGAGTTCAAGCCCCAGGACAGGTACACACACACACACACACACACACACGCACGCACATACACATGCACACACACACAAATATGATTTTACAATAAATAAGTTGTATTCATTGCCTATGTCACTGAACTAATTAACTTCAGATTCTTTCAAAAGGACAAATCAGCTCAGCCTAGGCAAGGAAACATGGGCTCTTTCATGTCTGTACTCTCTCTGCAGTCAAGAAGGATGAGAAGATGGTTTGGCTGTATTCCTCAGGCTAGTTTTCAATGTTGATTGCTCATCTCCTTTTTCCTGTTCTTGGTGAACCTCTAACCATCCTTTACAGGCTGATACAAATGTCATCTCCTTCTAAGAAGCCTCTTCATGCAAAGAATCAACTTTCTTTCCCATGAGCTTCTTTCGCCTAGGGCCCTATGACCTGGGTAAACATCTATGACAAAATTAAGCTGTCTGCTGTGGTTTAGGATGGTGGTGGGTGAAGGCACAATGCCATACACTAGGTAGTGTCATCTGACACCGAGGGATGTTAATTGACTTAAATAATGATGTGGAAAATAGGTTAATGGTATTTGGATAAAAAATACCATATTTTTCCAAGTTAAAAAAAAAAACACTATTGCAAAGAAATAGATAGTATCTTCATGTTCCAAGGAGTGAGAGACAGACAGACATAAAAGGTTCATATTTTATTTCATTTCTCTGGCTAAAAATAGATAACAGATTAAAAGTAAATATCAGCAGCCTATTTTTTTTCTGGTCCTAGGGCTTGAACTCTGGGCATAGGTACTGCTCCTGAGCAGTACCTTTCCTAGCCGGGCTGGCTTTGAACCGCGATCCTCAGATCTCAGCCTCCTGAGTAGCTAGGATTACAGGTGGGAGCCACCGGCACCCGGTTGCAACATTTATTTTTAAAGTGTCTAGCTGGGTGCCAATAGCTCACACCTGTAATCCTAACTACTTAGAAGTCTGAGATCTGGTTTGAAGCCAGCCTGGACAGATAAATCTGAGAGACTTTCATTCTGAATTTATCAGCACAAGGCTGGAAGTGGAGGTGTAGGCTCAAGTAGTAAAGCACTAACCTTGAACAGAAGAAACTAAGGGACAGCACAAGGTGTCTATTTAAGCAGCTTAATGGCTCCTTGCTCTCCAATTTGATTCAAGAAGGATCTCTTGTTTGGTAGCTCCAAACGTCATTCCTACAGCTCCAAGCAAATGGTCCAGCCAACACCCAAATGTCTGTTATGGAACATAATGAAATTCAGTTTTTGAGACTTAGCTTACAAAATGTACATGAGAAGTTTTTCAGTGTGATGTTTGTTCTTAATTTTGCTTTCAGTACAAAGATGATATAAAAACTTGCAGAAACAAATTTTGAAAATTATTTAAAAGACTCCTCTTTTAGGAAGATCAAAGTCTAAGCTAGCTGTATGGCTGGGATGGCAGGCACCCCCCCCCCCCCAGGCCCAGCTGTATTTGTTTTAATGCCTATTAGTTGACATGAGACTTCACTGACTTTTTGCCTAGGCTAGCCTCAAATGGTGAGCTTCCTGAAGTTTTGATCTGGGTATAAATTGTAGAAAGATTGGATCAAGCTAATGCTAATTAATAAATCTATCATGTCACCAACTTATCATATTTGTGGCAAGAGTGTTACAATTTTATTCTTATTAGCAATTTTGAAATGTAAAACTAAGCTTAAATATCTATCATCTCTCATCCTAATCTATTATATATCATCATCTATTATGTATGTATGTTTGTATGTATGCATGTATGTATTTACCTACCTACCTACCTACCTATTCATCTATTCAAAATCCAAAGTAATTTTTAGTTGTCTAAGTATTGCATAAAATTCTGTACTTTTCAAATAATTTTGTTTGATTTTCCTGGATGTCTGAGTCAAGGTGCTTTGGTCTCAGAAAAGAGCCTGAGGAATAAAAGGATAAAATCTTGAAAAAAGGGAACTTTTTCCTTTTTATTTAAAAAAATAATGACTTGTTTTATTTCCCTTAAAATGCATTTATTAAATGTTGATTGGGTTTCAATCGTTGAGATCTGTCTGTAGTCGCAGAAATGCACATTATAGACAATGACCACCATCTATCAGACCTCGCAGACAAGCAGAAAGATATGCAGAATACTTACACACTGTAATATATCCAACAGTGAAGGGTGCTAGCCAAAGCATTTCAGTAGAAGCTGGATGAGATGCTGTTGAAAACATGTGACCTCTCATCAAGTGCTATCAGTAGAGTTAGGCTGTGTTTGGAAAGCTCTCCAGCGTGGGGAACAGTGTGAAGAAAGTGAAGAGAAACTGCAAAGTGAAGAAGACTTTATTTAAAATTCATGGGTGTTGGGTGCTGTAATTTGTAGTTCTAGCTACTCTGGAGGCCGAGATCTGAGGATTGTGGTTCAAAACCAGCTGGAGCAGGAAAGACACTTTCTTTGGTGAGACTCATATCTCCAATTAATGATCAAAATGCTGGAAGTGTAGCTATGGTTCAAGTGGTAGAACACTAGTCTTGAGTGAAAAAGCTACAGTCTGATGCCCAGGCCCTGAGTTCAAGCCCCATGACTAGTATATGAATAAATAAATAAATGATAAGAAAATAAAACCTGCCTATGAGGATAGGCTGTGAGGAATCTCAGGGGCCAAGCAGAGGCAAAATGACATGAGAGAAGATTGGTACAGGTGAGCCAGGGACACATAATGTGGGTCTGGGATGAGTGGTCATGTGGGCTCCATTATGGGTGTCATGGGAAACTTTGATTGGTCAATCAACTTAGTATAAGTTCCATACTAAGTTTTCTTTTCACTACCTATGGGGAATGATCTACAAAGGATTAGAATAAGGAAGGAGACTGACTAGGAGGTCAGTGCGGTAGTCAAGATCTAGCAATGTGGGCCTTCTGGTCTACCATGAAAGATAAGGAAGGGCAGAGTAGTGAGCAATGCCAGTGGGAACAATGGTACCCACTCTTCTTGGCTTATGGGTGTAGGAGAAAAGATACTTCAATGATGCAATAGCCAGTGGCAGATTTATAGAGATGGAGGAAACAGGTGGGTGGGTTGGATAGCACTGGAGATATAGTGTGGATAGTATGGATTTTAGGGTTCAGAGGAATCACAAAGCCGGAGAGGCTGGTGGACACTTTGTGAGAGGGAAAATCCCTTGGGCAAGGTTCTCTGATGATTTGTGTGTTTATATTAGCCAGCTCCTTAAGTCTATGAAAATGGAGGGACTCATTGAGGGAGAAAGAATGGAGAAATAAGAAAACATTTTAAATTCAAGCTGGGGGGGGGGGGGCGGGGAGTCCATCAATATAGAAAGGATGGGTGGATGTGAAGAAGCTGTTGGAGGAGATTTGACAACAGGTAAAACTTAATATCCTCTCTCTAAGAAAGGTTGAGGAAGATACCCACTCCATTACCTGATTCCTGTAATCCTAACTACTACTCAGGAGACTGAGATCCGAGGATCCCAGTTCAAAGGCAACCAAGGCAGGAAAGTCTGTGAAACTTTTATCTCCAATTAAGCACCTAAAAGCTAGAAGTGGAGCTGTAGCTCAAGTGGTAGGAGTGCTAGCATTGAGCAAAAACAAAAACAAAAATGCTCAGAGATAGCACCCAGGCCCTGAGTTCAAGCCCCAGGATGAACAATAATAACACAACTGATTAGTAAATAAATATAACGAGAGATGCACTGTTAAATCTCAATGACAGGTAAGTAGATGTTTATACTATTATTCACATTTTACTATACATATTTAAATATTTGAAACATTTTAAATTATGTAAAGAGTTTTAAAGATTTTCTTTATCACATAGCATTAGATGCTACAAACCTCACAGATTCACTCCTTTCTTTATTCATAATGCTAATAAATTGCCATTAGAAATGTTGGAATTGGACCTGGCATGGTGGAGCACACCTGTAATTCCAAATACTTAGGAGGCTGAACTCAAAAAATCATGGTTCAAGGCCAGCCCTGGCCAAAAAAGAAAAAAATAGTTAGCAAGATTCTCATATCAATAAACAAGCTGGGATGATTTTTGTGTGTCTGTAATCCCAGCTACCTGGGGACATAGGTAGAAGGGTTATAGTTAGCCCCAGCAACAATGTGAGACCCTATTTGGTGGGGGGAAAACAAAAAAAGACTAGAAGTCAGACTCAAGTTGTAGAGTTCCTGTTTAACAAGTACAAGGCGCTGAGAGCAAACTTCAACCCGCACCCCCCCCCCCCCCCACACACACCCATACAAGCAAATCAAAGCAAAGCAAGAAAGAGAAAAGGAAAAAGAGAAAGTAAAGAAGGAAGAAAAGAGGAAAGAAAAGAAAGAACAAAAACAAGAGAAAAGAAAAGAAGAAAACAAAGAAAAAAGGATGTTGGCATTGATTAGAGCATGAAAGTTCTAACAATGTAAAACCATATCCAGAATAAGGCATAATTAGTAGGATCACCTTCCAGAGAGGCTTGAACATGACCTCAAGCCTCTGAAATGAAACAGTCTTCAATTCACATTTTTCCATTTCGTGTGAATTACAGATGTCAAAGCAGGAAGGGGCGGGGAGCCCCTTAATCTGGTGTATCAGTTTCTGCTGGAGAACCTGTCGCCCAGAGACGCTGAAGGGCTTTTCAGGGTCCTAGCCAGGTCTTTGAAATCCTAGCCAAAGGCTCTCCAGGATGTCAGGTAAAGACACAGTTAGGTGACATGCAGCAGGGATGGATTTATGCTGGATTAGCAATACACATTTTACACAACAGGCTTAGCTCACCTGAAGTCTAGGAAAGCTCGTGTAAGCCATTTTTAGAGGCTAAGCTTTTTGGGCTGACACAAGTCTGTGGCTCTTTGTTATTTTTGATAGGCTGTACACACTCTCTGAATCCATCTAATAAAGACCAGTGTGATCTATTTCGATATAAGCAAGATTAAAATATACTTAAAAGACAACGATGATTAAACATATTACAAAAGGAATCTTTATGTTTTGCAAATGTTCCTGCTGCTAGTTCCTTTAATATCTACTTTTCCAACTTTAGATATGATAAGTAGATTTAACTGGATAGCTAATCTCTAATTGACTAGAAGTGGTTCCTAAACCAATAAGTGGGCTTTCTTTGTATATCAGTCAGAAGTTGGAGTTGTAGAGAAACAACAGAACATACACACATACACACTCACGGGCACACATATGTAAGGTTATATACACAGACACACCCAAACCAATACACACCAACATATATACTTGTAATGACACACATAGAGACACACACAAAACCATACAGATACACAAACAGACACACATATGTAAGGACACACAAAGAATTACATATATACATGGGCAGATACATATACATAGATATACAGATAGCTCTATACCTAGACAACACACAAACACCTATACATATAAAGATACACAGACACACACATGCACACACTTCAGAATTGCCAGCCTCCCAACTACATGATCATATGAGCCAATTTCTTAAAATAAAACTTTATTTACATAGCATGTCTATATCTTCTTATATAATATATTCATCTTTATGAATTAATTTTATTTACAAATTATATTTCTGCTTATATGTAGATAAGTAGGAGCATTTTAAGAAACTGGCTCCTAAGCCCATTAAGTCAGGTAAGTCTGAAAACTACAGGGCAGGCTGTCATAACATTTACACAGAACTCGTGTGTGTGTGTGTGTGTGTGTGTGTGTGTGCGTGTGTGTGTGTGTGTGTGTGTGTGTGTGTGTGTGTGTGTGTGTGTGCTGGGGCTTGAACTCAGAGCCTGGGTACTGTTCCTGAGCTCGTTTGCTGGTATTCTACCACATGAGCCACAGCTCCACTTCTAGCTTTTTGCTGGTTAATTGGAGTCTTGTGGACTAGTCTAGTCTAGCTTCAAACTGTGACTCTCAGATCTCAGCTTCCTGAGAAGCTAGTCATGAGCCATTAACACCCTACTGATATATTTATTTAGCTAACTTAGTGTCTGAGTTTTACAGACATGAACTACTATTTATTATCCTCAAATTAAAATCCCGAACTGTCAAAAATATTTCATAATCTTTTGGTCCCACCTATTCGGTCAGTTTCTGAATGGTGTGACACATTGCAAATTTCCATTAACTTCAGCACTATCTCATCAAATTTGGTTCAAAATACTTCTGTTGTTTCAAAGAATTTCTATCATTTCAAAGAACTGGGTGTGAAAATCGAAGTGGAAGAGCCAGTTTCACTATTTATTTTCATTGGAGAATATTTGAAATAAGTCTGTAAACAATAACCATGTGACCAATATCTAAAATAAGAACATCTAAACAAGTCTCAGAAAACAAGACAAAACAAAAAACCCAGCTGGGCACTGGTGGTTCATGCTTGGAAATTGTAAAGACTTAGAGGCTAAGATCTGAAGAATGCAGTTCAAAGTCAGCCTGGGGAAGAAAAATTCATGAGACTCATCTACAAGTGATCAGCAAAAAAACAGAAGGGGAGCTATCTCCCAAGTGGTAGAGTAATAAACTTGAGTGAAAAAGCTAAAGGACAGTGCCAAGGCCTGGGTTCAAGCCCCAGAACCAACACACACACACACACACACACACACACACACACACACACATACACACACACCAACAAAACAAAACAAAACAAAACAAAAACCCTCAAAACAACAACAGCATAAAAATCCTCTAGAAATAAAGCAATGGTTACCAATGGAATGATACTTAGAAAATATTTGAGTAAACTCCAGATCCAGCAAGAATTTTCGCTAAAGTTTCCTTTTGTTCTTCTGGGGAAATAATGTTTTCTATTATTGAATATCACATGTCTTTGAATTTCTGGTTTCAGACTTGTTTCCTGCTAGGAACATATGGAAAGGGTAAATGTCTGGAGAAAAACTTGAATGGTATTATAAATTGGAAGAGAGAATCTTGAAGTATTAATGTAGTAGAAAGACTAAAACTCTGTCTACAGTGTATCAACCCTTTTGCTTATGTTATGCTTTTTTTCCCCCTATAAAATAGAAAAAAAAGAAGATGTAAAAAAGCAGATCTTATAAAATCCCATTGCTTTCTGTGTTTATTTTTCAGTGTTGGTATCAATTTACTATTTGCAGATGCTAAATCTTATTATGCGTTGAGCACAGAGAAACTTCATGTACATAAAATTACAGAGTAGAAGTGATCAACATCTATGAATTCCATGGAGAATTTTCACTCAGAACCTAGAAGCTGAGTGAAAAGTCCCTAAGCCCGGGGCTGTGCTTTGCCACACACTTTAAACTGTTGTGACTGAGAAGTTAGAAGGGTGCTTTGGTCATGGCCAAAATCAGATAGATGTAAGCAATTGCTTGGCCAATCAGGCGTAAAGTGTGCTGTGAGTGTTTGGCTCATTTAGTCTTCAATTGTCTACTTTGCTGTGATTATAAAGATATGATTTTTCTTCCCTTTCCATATTTGAAATCTAAGCCTACAGAGAACAAAACACACTAATACATGACCTTCCTCTAATCGCCAGTTTTGAGAACCATAGCTGAGGCCTAAGGAGATGTCTGTTGTGGTTAATGTAGGAACCAGAAGTTGGAGCAGATGGCAAGCTGGGGTAAGGCTGCTCAACCCAGGTAGACATGCATGCAGAACATACCTGGTCTCACTCATTCTAGCATATCTCCCCTTCTGTGCAGAATTTAGGCTATGCTATGCCTACTAGTTCACAAAGTAGACAGCTAGTTTAAGTCACTTTGCTCAGGACCTTGTAACCTCACACCTACCATTGCTAACGGGCTTTGTGTTTGTTGTTATTCTTAGGGTTTTTTTTTTTCCTACTAAACTCAGTGTTGTTGGGATCTGGTGGTGCACACTTGTAAAGCCAGATATTCAAAAGACTAAGATTGGAAGATGGAGTTTCAAAGCTAACCTAGCTGCGAAAGATCGGTGGGACTGTTATTTTTTTTATTTATTTATGTACATTGTTACAGGTAATTTTTCCAATATGTCCACAGTAATACAGTGGCAATAGCAATGAAAGCACTAACAATATCTTTTCTTGTTAGATGCTTATCGAAACTTTCATATTTGCTCTAAGTTATATTTATTTTAATCTTTACTACTGCTGTGATTTAAGTATTTCACCACCCCACTTTATTGGTGAGCAAAGTAAGACTTTTAGAATTTATTTTCCAAATTGACACAACTCTTTAACATTTAGTCTAGGTTTCTGGACACAAAGTCTGTCGGTAGTACTTTTTTCTTATCCGTACCCTCAGTTTACTAAATATGTCCTGAAACATTCTGTGGAAATGTCATTAAAGAAAACATCATAGTTCTTGCAGCTACTCTCTACAGAATTTCATACTAACGCAACAAATCGTTTAAACTCAGTTTTTCTAATACATACTTCTTGCAATTTTTCCTTTTTTAATGGATGACTCTTCTCAGTTTACATTTGTTAGCAATTCTGAGTTAATGCATTAACATTTCTGTCTCAAATTTTATATCCCCTACAAATCTCTGAAGCTATTCATGCATGGCTATGGAAAGAATGTATGCTGTAACACAAAGTTAGCAAAAAAGATCAGTGAGAGTCTTATCTTCAATTAACTACCAAAAAGTCAGAAGTTGAAGTGTGGCTCAAATGGTAGAGCACCAGCCTTGAGCATGAAAGCTAAGGGAGAGCACAAGGCCCTGAGTTCAAGTCTTACTACTGGAATAAAAAATAAAATCATAAAAAAGTAAATCTAGTCTTGGCTGGGAGCTGGTGGTGGCTCATACCTGTATTCCTAGCTACCCAAGAGGCTGAGATCTGAGGATCACAGCTCCAAGTCAGTCCAGAGAAGAAAACTCCATGAGACTCTTATCACCAAATAACCAGCAAAAAGCAGAGATGGAGCTGTGACTCATGTGGTAGAGTGCAAACTCAGGGACAGTGCCCAGGATCTGAGTTTAAGCCTCAGTTACTGACACTAAGTAAGTAAATAAATAAACTCAGTCCTTGTTTTTGAACTTCCTTATGAGTGACTTGCTACATTGAAAGAACATTAAATTATACTGGTTAGTGTTAGGTTATGTTTACTACTTTACTAAATTTCAAAGGGAGACCATCAAAGAGGTTGAATTCTTGCGATAAGATTGGCACCAAAACGGAAATAAACAGAGAAGAGGAGAAAGCTTGTGAGTGCAAGTTTGGACAGCTCTGAATTGATTTTACAGAGTGGGTCTGCAATCAGTAGCCATTCAGAATTCCGGGCAGATGGTCATCGGTGCTGTTATGCACTCCTGGGTATTTATCAATTAGGGTTCAGCAGTGTTTGCCTGTTCTCATTAGGTAATTACATTAAACATATTCCTTATCACAGGAAAGCAAAACCTAATTACTTGATCTTGATTAAACTTTGTGCTGGAGGCTAACCTCTTGACCAGTGACAGATGACCATGATAAAAGAAAAGCAAGCCAGAAAATTTATCTGGGGGTTGACAGTCATGAGCCAGCACCCACAAGCAAACTGATCTAGGTAATATGCTGCCTGGCTCTTTGTTTTTGTTGTTCCCTAATCTTAGGGAGCACAAATAATATAACTATGGTGGACACAACATATATTGGTGGCAACCACAGTATCTCTTGGTTACCTTCATGCATGTCTGGATTTGTCTATCAATGAAGAACTTCTAGCTGGGAATCAGTGGCTCACACCTGTAATCCTAGCTACGCAGGAGGCTGGGATCTGAGAATCAATGTTCAAAGCCAGCTTGGGTAGGAAAGTCTCAAATTCATCATCCAAAAGCTGGAAGTGGAGCTGTGACTCAAATGGGAGAATGCCAGCCTTGAGCAAAAAAGCTAAAGGATAGCACCTAGGCCCAGAGTTCAAGCTGCAGTACCAGCACACACAGACACACACACACACACACACACACACACACACACACACACAACACACACACACACACAAATTAGTCTCTTTCAGCTTTGGCAATTATTTATTTTGGCTTATGATTTCCTCTATGAGGGTAAAAGTTGCATGTGCCTGCTTGCTTACTATTGCTTTCTCAGCAACAGTAGCCAGGCCTCTGGTACAACATAACACCCACACTTAAGAAACATCCAGAGACAGAACGAAAACAAGAATGTGTACATGTGTAAATGATGTATAAATATGTTAATGTAGAATGTGATCTGTAGTAAATGTCACCTGGGCCATTTGGGATGAGATCATAGTATTTGGAATGTAAAATTCTGTACCTATTGTCACTGCAGGTTTAGTGACCATGTGAAATACCAATGACAAAAAAAATCCAAAAGGTAGAATTGCTATCACCCCTCTAAGCCATTTCCATTTATACCAAATGTTAGACACTGAACTACCTGTTTGGCTTTTACTGATTTTTATTTAGTCCGGTCTATAGAACTTAGAAGATCAGGACAGCCAGGTGCTGGTGTAATAGTGTCTCAGGAGGCTGAGATCTGAGGATTGCAGTGCAAAGCCAATTTAGACAGGAACAGAAAAATCTATGAGATTCTTAGGTCCAATTAGTCAGTAAAAAGCCAGAGTGGAGGTGTGGATCAAGTCGTAGAGTGCCATCACTGAGTGCAATAAAGCAAGAGAGAGCCTTAAGTCTTGAGTTCAAGCCCCACTACTGGCATGTGCATGTATGCACACACATGCATGCACACATCCATACACATATGCGCACAGCCATATGCACACGCACATGCACGTGCATGCACATATACCCACACATCAGAACAGAACAGGCCTCAAGAAGGAGGTGGTGTCTGAACAGGAGAGAAGGCAGAGAGGAAAAAATGAGAGGAACAAAAATTTTAGCTGTCTCTCAGGTGAATCAGGCATAAATTACATTATCAGCTTTGAGCAGATTCTCAACGTCTATTGTCTGTGTTTTGTGGATTGTGGAGAAGTAGTCTCCTTTATCTTTCTCCTCTTTTGAAACTGGCCCCTCAGAGCACAAAAGGCATGGATCCCACATGCCATCGTGAAAATATTTTATTCAGAGCTCCACAGCAGTGGTATTGATAGTGACACCAGAGCGCCCAAGTTTCACTGACAGAGGGAAGGGGCAGGGTCAATGATTTCTATGCCAGCCAGCTCGTCAGTCACTTGTGATGTATAGAAATCAGCAGACAGCCCTGTTTCCTGTACACACCAATCAGTGGGCAGCCCTATTTACTGTGCACACCAATCAGTGGCATTAGAATAGGAAGTGGCGAGTCCATCGAGGAGGGTGCAGTAATGCAACTTACCATCCAAAGCCATTTCAAGGAATCCCATCAGCCAAACCCCTCCCCTCTTCCTCCCAGACATCACCGTATCTGAGGGCAGGGTTAAGAAAAGCGGGTCCTGATGAGACAGGGCTGTGCACAGATGAATTCTGAAATGTCAAATCGAGTGACTCCTTCCTTTTAATTGTATAACGGACTTTAATAACATTTCATATTTCAAATGCAACCCTGACACAGTGTCATAATGCATCTTTTTCCCCTCTGTCAAGGACTAGTGGCATGCCCAGAGCACACTCTGTGTCTTGGCTAGTCACTTGTATTTGGAAGCCAGAGATTAACAGGCACTTTCTGTAGCCGGAGCTCATTTACCTATAATTCTCTGCACCTGTGAGCTTGAAGAAAGACGGTTAATGAAATCAAGACTAGAGGAAGTATAATATTTCCATCTTGCCATCAACAACTGTATTTAAATAATTTAAAACTTCCCAAACATTAAAATATAAAAGAAGCTCCCCAAAGTGAAAGGAACAAAAACAAGACTACAAAAAACAAGACAGAAGAGAAAAATGACAGCCCCAATATGAGTGACACAGAAGACTTTCCTGACACATTAACAATACATTTGTGATTACCTCCTGATACTCACTTAAGCATATTCTGCTCTTGCAAAGATGATCAGTAAATATTTGGATTTCTTTCTTTCTTTCCTTCCTTCCTTCCTTCCTTCCTTCCTTCCTTCCTGCCTGCCTGCCTGCCTGCCTTCCTTCCTTCCTTCCTTCTTTCCTTCCTTCTTTCCTTCTTTCCTTCCTTCCCTCCCTCCTTCCTTCCCTCCCTCCCTCCTTTTCTTCCTGCCCTCCCTTCCTTTCTGTCTCCTTCCTTCCTTCCTTCCTTCCTTCTCTTTCTCTCTTCTCTTTCTTTTTTCTCTCTCTTTCTTTTCTTTCTCTCTCTCCCTTCCTTCCTTCCTTCCTTCCTTCCTTCCTTCCTTTCTTCCTTTCTTTCCTTCTTTCTTTCCTTCCTTCTTTCCTTCTTTTTCTTTCTTTCTTTCTTTCTTTCTTTCTTTCTTTCTTTCTTTCCTTCTTTCTTTCCTTCTTTCTTTCCTTCTTTCTTTCCTTCTTTCTTTCCTTCTTTCCTTCCTTCTTTCCTTCCTTCTTTCCTTCCTTCTTTCTTTCTCTCTTTCTTTCTCTCTTTCTTTCTCTCTCTCTTTCTCTCTCTCTTTCTCTCTCTCTTTCTCTCTCTCTTTCTCTCTCATCTTTCTCTCTCTCTTTCTTTCTTTCTTTCTTTCTTTCTTTCTTTCTTTCTTTCTTTCTTTCTTTCTTTCTTTCTTTCTTTCTTTCTTCCTTTCTTTCTTTCTTTCTTTTCTTTTCTTTCTTGTGTGTGCCAGTACTGGGGCTTAAACTCAGAGCCTTGCACCCTCACTTGGCTTTTTCATGAAGACTGCCACTCTACCACTTGAGTCATACTTCCACTGTTGCCTTTTTGCTGATGAATTAGTGAGAAGAGTCCCACAGATTTTTTGCCTGAGCTGACTTTGAACTGTGATCCTAGATCTCAGCCTCCTGAGTAGCTAAGATTATAGGCACTTACCACTAGCTCCTGGCTTGGGTTTCTGCTTTTGACCAAGTAAATCCATCCTTGGGAATTCCACTTGAAGAACCTGACTTGTGGACAAAATATGTAGGCACCAGGTTGTAAGCCAGGCTTTGTGGGTAATTCTGAACACATGGAAATAATCTATGACCACTGACTTCAACTCTGTGCATCTGCCAACCCACACAGCTGGAATCACACTTTACCTTATTTCCCATAAGCTGGCTTTACTGCTTTGCCACAACCTATCTAACTTGTTGCTCTTTTTATTTTTTTTTCTGTCTCCTTTCCTGCCCTATCCATACCATGCACTGTTTGCCTCAAGAGCTCTTCTGATTTCCTCCTTCGGCCAGCTCATTCTGACCATGGTATACCTTCTCTCATCCAACCACACCTGTGTGGACCTAGCGCTCTAACTTGCAGACCTAGTTACTCAATGGTCTTCTTAGCATCACATGTTAGAGGTCTCATCCAGTAGCCAACTGTGCATTCTGTAAGATGATTTCTTTACCCATCCTGATGAGTGTGGTCTCATTCCCAGGTCCCCCCATTCAGTTACAAGGCTCCTCCCCCCCACCTCACCAGCTCCAGCAATATTAAGCCAGGTAAGCCAGAATCAGAAATCTAGAAGTTATCCCTGCCACCTCCTTCTATTTCATCCTCTGCTATCTAACTATGCACAAAATCCTCTTCATTCAGCCTCCTTTTGGTTCTCAAAGCTGTCCTCAGGCTTCTATCCCTGGATCTCTTCCTCGTCAGGACTGAGCTTGGCATTAGAGCCCTATTCCTTGCTGCTCCCTAACAATATCCTCTCTTCTCCTTTACAGCCCAGACAGGAAAGTATGGGAGACTGTCACCTCCAATTAACTAGCAAAAAAACCAAACTGGAAGTGAAGGGGTGGCTCAAGTGGTAGAGTGCTAATCTTGAACAAAAAGCTCAGGGACAAACTGGGTGACAGTGGCTCATGTCTGTAATCCTAGCTATTCAGAAGGCTGAGATCTGAGGATCACAGTTCAAAGCCAGCCTAGGCAGAAAAGTCCATGAGACTTATCTCCAATTAACCACCCAAAAAATCCAGAAATGGCACTGTGGCTCAAAGTGGTAGAGTGCTAGCCTTGTGCATAAAAGCTCAGGGACAGTGAATGTCCAGACCCTGAGTTCAAACCCCACAACTGACCAAAAAAAAAAAAAGCTTGGGACAGCATTCAGGCCCTGAGTTCAAGACCCACAACCAGGATAAGAAAAAGAGAAGGAGGAGGAATAGAAGGAGGAATATAAGTATGTGAAAAAACGTTCTACATCATATGATTTCAGGAATTGTCAAATTGAGTCAATGAGATACCACTCATTGATTGGGAAATATCTGAAGTCTGAAGTCTACCCAAGAAAGTTACCATGTAATCATACTAAGAGATCAGGGCTTGACAGGGGCTAGACAGGAGGGTGGATATACAGAGGAGACTTGGAAGTTGTGATTTACCCTGTATGAGTCAGATATGGGACTGTATGGAAACTTTGGTTCTGAATGTTTCTCTGAATCTAAAGCTGCTCAGAAAAATTAAGTTTAAGACAGGCATTGGCGACTCACACCTGTAATCTAGGTACTTAGGAAGCTGAGATCTGAGAATCGTGGTTTGAAGCCCACCTATTCCTTGGGAAGGATTTGGAGAGCCAAACGTGTCTACCTCTGAGAAAATACTTCCCAACCCTCAGACTTCTTTCCAAATTATTTTTCTTATAAAAGAGAAAAACGCATTGTAACATAGGTATAGAGCTCCAAGAGGTCTGGACTATCAATGCTCATGGCCTTGTGAGAGGAAAAGCTAGGGAGAGAAGACGTAATTAGACAAAGACATAATTAATAGGAACATTCAAGTCCTGCAGAATGAAGACTCTGCTTCATGCACAGGTGTTCTTAAATTGTATCCATTTCTTACAAAATTAATTCTGTGTGTGTGTGTGTGTGTGTGTGTGTGTGTGTGTGCACGCGCGCGCACTGGTCCTGAGGCTGGAACTCAGGGCCTCAGTGCTGTCCCTAGGCTTTTTAGCTCAAGTCCAGCATTCTACCACTTACTGCTCTACAGTGGTAGGAAGTGCAGGTTTCTTTTAAAATTTTTAATTGGCCAGTGCTCTTAGATAGCATATAGACAATGTCGAGCAGATACTGTGAGCAAAATATGAGATTTGGAATATGAAGAAGAAACAGAAGCTGGGCGTCGGTGACTCCCATCTGTAATCCACCAGCACGTACCCTCGTTAGCTTTTTAAGAATAGCTTAAGGCAACATTCTTAGTGTGTTTGGAAGTTATTGTGCACACAGATAACCTGAGGTTCTTTTTAAAAATGGAAATCCTAAGCCACGCCCTGTGCCGGAGTAGTTATCCCTGAGTTTACAATCCCTTGTGGGTCATCAAACTTATTTATCATCGGAGAATTAAGCACTTCTCACACCTACCACAGTTTGCTAACATATCCCCTTTAATATATATATATATATATATATATATATATATTTAATTTTGGTAGTTTTGTTTTGTCAGACAGGTGCTCTCCTGCTGAGCCAGGCATCCAGCCCTCTTTCACATGGATTACTTTGGAGATGGAGTTTTGCTTCCTGCCAGAGGCAAACTTAGACTGCAATTTGCCTGTGTTAGGCTGTTGTCAGCACATGGCAGGCATAGATCATCGTGGCCAGCTTCCTTCCATTGAGGAGTCACACGCATTGTTCTACTAAGGCTAGCCTTAAGCCATGATCCTCCGAATCTCAGATTTCCCCCCCCCACACCTCCCCGACCCTGTGCCAACACATACACAGAGCTTGCAACAACAGATGCATTCCAATCCATCCAGCTATGGACTGAGGAGGGGACATGTGCATTCTTTTTCAATGTATTTTTCATTTATCCTTAAGTAGTTGTCCAAAGCAGTTGCAACCCAACCTGTCAGTTTGTGAGTACATCTTGTTCAATGTCACCCCTTGCATCCCTCTCCCCTTACCTCTCCCAATCTCAATTTCCCTAGGCTTGTGACTCTTTAAGGTGAGACTGGCCTTGAACCTTGAACCTCAATGCTTCCGTTCCCAGTCTCCCACATAGCTAGGATTACAGGCAGGAGCCACTGATGCCCAACTAACAGTCAATTTACTTTTTAATTGTAGGCATCCATGAGGCACTGTCTTATAATCTGATACATCTACAGATAGCATGAAATGACTAAATCGGGGGTCAGCAGTATTTTAATCTCCTTCTATAGTCTCATTTCTTTGTGTTGAGAATCCTTAACTTCTGTAGTTAATTTGAAAGAAATAATTAATTATAGACAATATATGTCCTACTGTTGCTCTACAACACCAGAATTATTTTCCTCTCCTAAGTGTGTTTTGATCATTATTACCTACATTCTTTACAATATCCCTTCTCTCCTGCTCTGTTTGTATAATTCTTACAAATAAAGGAAAATGCAGGAGCACTTGTTTTTCTGGGCCTGGCTGATCTTCCACATCATACTTCTCTATGAATTTGTGGAAGGCACTCTTTTTCTTTCTTTTCTTTTCTTTTCTTGGTCAGTCATGGGGCTTGAACTGTGGGCCTGGAAGCTGTCCCTCACTTCTTCAGCTCAAGGCAAGCTCTCTATCACTTGACCCACAGTGATACTTCCGGTTTTCTTGTGGTTTATTGGATTATTGGAGGTAAGAATCTCAGGGCCTTTCCTGCCTGGGCTGCCTTTGAACCCCAATCCTCAGATCTCAGCCTCCTGAGTAGGATTATAGGCATGAGCCACCAGCACCCAGCTGAAAGCACTCTTTTCATTTTTTGCTTTTTGTTTTGTTATTTTATTGTAAAGATGCTATGAGGGGTTACAGTTACATGAGTAAGGCAATGAGTACATTTCTTGTCAAGCATTGTTACCCCCTCCTTTGTTTTTCTCCTACTATCTTTTCCCTCTCCACCTCCCCCCAACCCTGAAGTTGTAAAGTTTATTTCCAACATAGAGTCTTGTGAGTATCATTGTTGCAATGGGTCATCCTGTGTCCTTATTTCAGCATTTTGTTATTCCCTTCCCTCCATAAATTAGATAAATATATATACAAGATACAGGGTGTGAAGGCAGTCTTTTCTACATTGAAGAACTAGCTCAATTTTGTTGTTGGTCATGGTGGTGTTGAACTCTGGGCCTGGGCGCTAGAACTCTACCACTTGAGCCACAGCACCACTTCTGGCTTTTTTCTGCTAATGTGGTGCTGAGGAATCGAACCCAGGGCCTAATGCATTCAAGGCAAGCCACCTTCCCAGCCCCCTAGCTCAATTTTTTAAGTTAGATTTTTCTCTTTTGATTATCTGCTTTTGTTAACCAGCACCCAAAATATGGCATAACAACCCCCCTCATTTCTTTGTTACTTCAATGACATCTCCAGAGGATATTAGTCTGGCTTGTTGAGTTGGTTCATGATCAATGCATCCAATGTGATTCTGTTTGGACCTTCAAGGAAACATGATATAAACTCTCTGTTTTAAAGGGTCCCTTGTAGAAAGCTCAAGAGAATAAAGCTCATTAGAATAAAGGAGATAGCACAGGAGAAACTATGAATTTATGGGAAATTGAATCTTTGTGAATTTCCTGGCAAAAGTAGGGATTGAGTTTGGCTTTGACAGTCAGCTGTGTCTTAGTCAGAAGACATGTGCACCTAGGATCTGTTTCATAATTAGCAGTCATAACAGCAAAATAGGTCTCTGCTCTCGTAGTCTAGAAGGAAGATCTAATTTATCATTGCTGAGTAAGTTGGGACTATTAGACCTAAAGGGTACATTAAAGTTTTGAACTTAGATGTGAATGACTTTTGAGGATGACTCCTATTTGTAAGTGCAATTTTTATAAAGTGATATATTTAGGAAAGCAAATCAGTACTCCTTTCAACAAGGCAAAAGCAAGTAGTTGACCATGAACAATTTAACAAATGGAAACATGATTCCTTCTATAAAAGAGAATAAACAATTATGGATATGATTGATACATCATGCAGCTGTCATAGCAAAGGAGAGTGGATGGATTTTTCTCAGTCTGCAATCTTTTATTTTTCTTTTTGTTTTGTATGTGTGTGCCTGTCCTGGAGTTTAAACTCAGGGCCTGGGTGCTGGGATAGTCCCTGAGCTTTTTTTTTTTTTCCCTCAAGGTAGTGTTCTGCTATTTGAGCTATGGCTCTATTTCTGGCTTTTTGGTGCTCAGTTGGAGATAAGAGTCTTACATACTTTTCTGCCTGGGGCTGGCTAAAATCTGGGATTCTCAAATCTCAGCCTCCTGAGTAGCTAGGGTTATAGGCTTGATCTACTGGAGTCAGGCTCACATGTAATTTTTTTTGAGGGTCTTGGGGCTAGTGTCACTTCCTGAGTAGTTTATTGGAGATAAGAGTTGCACAGACTTTTCTGCCTAGGCTGGCTTTGAACCTTAATCCTCAGATCTCAGCCTCCTGAGTAGCTAGGATTACAGGCTGACTCATACGTAGTTTTTAACTGTTTCATGGAAATTTTTCCCATTGATTTACTTGCATGTATCTATTTTAGGTGAAAATCAACTAAAGGAGCTAAATTTAAATAAACTATCCCAGGACAGAAATGAAGAAATGTTCTAAGTGAGAGAGTTGAAAGCAAGAATTCAGTGGAAGCTGGATATAGACCCAAAACCCTGTAACCAGACTTCCCACAAATCTATGGGAAGGATTTACAACCAGATAAGAAAGTCTAGAGCTAAATCTTTATTGGATCTTAAGGAATGGAATGAGTCTCAGATATCTGGGTTGAATGTTAAGGACGAAGGTTTCTTGCCTGAAATTTAAAGCACCTCATTGGAGGATAGGGGGTTATTTGGGGGTGAATGTCAAGAGACTGAGAGAACAAGGAAACAATATGGAAGGAAAGTCTAGATCCAGAGTCACAAGATGGAGTCAGTCATTCTAGAGATGTTTCCAGAAGATGCGCTCAGAGGCCCTCCTTCATGGCTCAGATTTCTGTAGCTTCAGGCTTGGCAGAGATGCTATTGTTTACTAGGATTTTAATTCTCTCTTTTTTCCTGTCTATAGGCTATGCTAGGTAGCCTGGCTTCTGGGTCTTATCTTGGAGTCAGGGTTTGTGGAATGGCACAGTGTGTGGTTTGTCTTGACTATAAGTGACTTCTACTCTCCTCTCCCCCATATTTATGGATAGATGATTGAAGGGAGATTTCCCAGGAGAGCCTTAGACTTCATGATCATTGATGAGAGTATGTGTGCACACCCATGCACCAATACGAGGGCTTGCACTGAGGGCTCAGTCTTCCTTAGTTTTTTTCATTTAAGGTTGGCACTTTACCATTTGAGCCACAGCTCCATCTCCAGCTTTTTGTTGGTTAGCTAGAGATAAGAGTCTCTTGGATGTCTCTCTCAGGCTAGCTATGAACTGCAATACTCAGGTTTCAACCTCCTGGAGGTGAGCCATCTGTGCCCAGCTCTTGGTACATTACTAATACCTGGGTTTTTGTTTATGTGCAGCCAACTCAATTCTGACTTGATAATCATAACCAGAGCTGACTCCTGCTCCTCCTACTTTCAGTGTGATCTCTTGTTTTCTCTCTCTTTCTCTCTCTGTTCCCCCCCTCTCTCTTTCTCTCTCTCTCTGTCTCTTTCTGGTTGCCATCTGGCCAAAGTGTTCTGGGATGGGGCTGGGGTCCTTTTTCTCTGTCATTCCATAGATGGGCTACTAACCATTGCTGTAACCATTACTTCCAGCTATGCATAAAATTGTATTGTCTTCATTAGGAGGCTTGAAGAAGACTTTTAGATTTGATTTTAAGCTAATTGAGGACAGGGATTACATATCTTTGTAGCTTTATATTTTTTTAATTAAATAAAAGTTAAGGAATTGAAGATGTGACTTGGCAGGCTTAATGAAATTAAGGCAAGCTCTAGATCTTCCTCCAATATGCTGATTAAAAACAAAAACAAAACCCTCCATTGAATCACTGCAGAAAGGCTAATACATTTTTATCCCATTAGCAGCACATTATAAAAAATGTACTTCGGCTTCCCCAGGTCAAAACCACCCACTTTGCAGAAACGTCTTGATGTCAGCAATTCTCCAAGGCCAGATGGATTGTCTTGAAGAACGAACCTGCTGTCTCTTCTATTAAGCTGAAGAAGATGCTTATGATATCTTCTCAATTCTGAAGCTGTTATTTTTTTTCTAGTTGTTCAGGGTGTGTAGATACACAAGATTTATTTTAAATCCTTTAACACATTTTCTTCATATGGATGTTACTGTTACTGTCCCCTGTGAAAACATGTGTTGGATATTCGAGAAGGAGACTTACAGGAACAAATTGACTTCTTTCGAGTGCTTTGGAAAATTGTAACCCTTGGGAATAAGTTCCTAATTAGGTGAATGAAATCTGAGATCTGATTAAGTCTTAAAGGAGTAAGTGAAAATAGCCCAGAAAATGTTTTCTTACAGAGAGTGTCCTCTGGAGACAGCTTTGCTCATATTGTGGAGGAACTACTCTTTTTTATTTTCCCTCCCAGTTAACCTGCTGCCAGGTGGTGGCTGTTTGCAGGTAAAGGGACTCTATCTATCTATCTATCTATCTATCTATCTATCTATCTATCTATCTATCTATCTATCTATCTATCTATCTTTTGTGCCTGTCCTGAACTCAGAGTCTGGTCACTGTTCCTGGACTTATTTTTGCTCAAGGCTAGCTTTCTACCACTAGAGCCACAACTCTACTTGTGAGTTTTTAATTGTTAATTGAAGATAAGCATCTTATGGAATTTCCTACCCTAGCTGGCTTTGAATCTTGATCCTCTGATCTCAGTCTCCTGAGTAACTAGGATTACAGGTATGAGCCATAAGTGCCCAGCCATCAAGTATTCTGCAATGGTACGATTCTCACTCAACATCTTATCCTTACAGCAGTGATAATAGTCAAGAAAAGATTGGTCTCCTATGTTTATCAATTAGGAAGTGAAGGCCTGTAGACATAGTTTGGATGTCTTACAACTATTAAATCTCAAATTGGGATTCTTTTTTTTCTATGATTGATTAATTCATCAAAAATGTTTCCCATTAGCGTACAAGTCTTGCCATGATCCAGCTCTTCTTCCCTCTCAAATCTTGAATCTTACCACCCTCTCATTTTGCAATCTCTTCTGCAGTCACACTGAGCATTTTTCAGATCTTCAGCACTGCCACTCTTTCTTCCTTCCGTGTATGGGCCTGTGTGTCTGCTTCTATTTCTTCACATTCTGCGTGCCATTTGCTCTATTTTTTAAAGATGCACTCATTTTTAGTTTTTAATTTTCCTTTCATTTTTAAGAAGTTGTACAAAGGGGTTTTAATTCAGCATATCAATATATGAATATAATGCATCATTTGTGTGTGTGTGTGTGTGTGTGTGTGTGTGTGTGTGTGTGTGTGTGTGTGTGTGTGTGTGTGTGTGTGTGTGTGGTGCCAATCCTGGAGCTTAACTCTGGCCTGGGCACTGTCCTTGAGCTTTTGGGCTCAAAGTTAGTATTCTAGCACTTGAGCCACAGCTCCATTTCCACCTTTTTTTTTGTTAGTTAATTGGAGATAAGAGCCTCGTGGACTTTTCTGCAAGGGCTGGCTTTGAGCTGTGATTCTCAGCTCTTAGCCTGCTGGGTAGCTAGATGTGAGCAATTGACAAGTATTATGTATCTTGGTCAGTGCTATCCTTTCTATTACTTTTACCCATCTCTCCCAACCCCACCTATTCCTTCAACTTACCTGGTTCTATTTTCACACTTGTGTGTTGAGTATTAATAACAGTATTTAATCTCAGTTCATCCTGCCATTCTTTCTTACCAACTCTTATTCGATCTAAACACTGGAGTTTTTACTTCTGCGGGAATTTTCCTGGACAGTCCCCCCACTCTCTTCCAGTTTACTTGTCCTCCATAGTTCCTCAGTGCCTGATTGCCGTCCATCTCCTCATCTGCCATGTGTAACAGTTAGTAATTGCATCCCTGACAAATCCGTAAGCTCTCTTAGAACAGGGGACTACATCCTCTTTTAGCACAGTGCCTATCTCAGACTATGAGGCTCAGCATTTATTCTTTTTGCTGATTGACCAAAGGATAGACTTGGGTCCGTCCAATTTGAGCTGTAGATTTCCACCCCAATTTCCAAGTTTCCATCGTTACTTTCTTAAATTCTTTGTCAAAATAAAAATAACAGTTCATTTGATTTAAGGAGACATTCTGTATTTATTAATATAAAGCCCATCTAGTCATTCTGTAAGCTCTGTGAGCATGAAAACTAGATGTCAGCAGTGAGGAAAAAGAATAAATGAAAGGTCCCACTTTGCTACTTTTCTGCTTATTTTTTTCTGCCACCCACCTTCCATCCTTGGCGTCTAGTCCTTTCTAACTTTAGTCCATCCATCAAGATCTGTGAAAATTTTCTCTCAACCATTTGTTATCTATAGAGACCTAACTCATGGGTCAAAATAACAATAACAATGCAGATTTATAGGTATTTTCCCATTATGCAAAAGAGGTTATTTGAATTCTTGGTCCAAATGAATTGTTTGGGCTTGGCTAAAAATCAATTTCCCTGAGAATTTTTCCCCCATCTATAAATTTTGTAACATCTTCTTGCAATTCTTTGCTCAATTTCTCAGTCCTGACATGCAATTTTGAGAAGTTGGGCATGCTCTTATAAAAATCATTTAATTCAAAGGAATAAAAAAAACCTCTTAAAGGTTATCTACCTTGAACTTGGTCCAAGTTTTCAACGAATGAGCTATATAAAAATCTCCCATATGTTCCTGTACATAGTGGCATATCTAAGTAGTGCAATGATAAAGGTATTGAGTCACTGATTGATGAGATTAGTTTTCTGAATATTCAGATAACTCAATATCTGGCATTATTTAATTCACTACACGTGAATGGTGGTTAGAATCTATGAGGCCATATGTCACTGGGTCCCCCCTTTTTTTGGTATGGAAAAGGTCTGGGGAGCAGCTGGCCACCAGCTGGAGCCTCATGCTGTTTTATTGAAGTAGAATTGGGACTTTAATAAGCTTAATTATAACAAGACCTCACCTGCTCACCCTTTTTCTCCATGGACTCCCACCCTTATGTCTTTTTTTTTTTTTTTTTTTTTTTTAACACACTGCTGGTAATTTTGAGGCCTGTTTTTAATATTACCCAAATCTTCTATGATCTGAAAGCTTTAGAGTGATACCCTTGATTCAATTACAGTGGCATAAAATCGTAAATTAAATCTAACTCTTTTTCTGTAGGTCCCATCAGTAATAAGAGCAAGAGAACTTGGAGATAATGGTGAATAATATATTTAAGTTCGTGGAAGGTTATCTACAAGCTGGATTTAAGTGATTAGATCCTGCAATATCTTTTCTTTTCAATTAGTTGATGAAGAAAAAACCACGTGGTCTTAGCAATAAGCCTCATATCCTTTAGAGAGTTACCTTTATTTCACTTTATGATTCTCATAAGTGAAGTATGTAACCCAAACCTCACATTTGGCTATAAGCACATCTAAGTACTTCCTAATATAGCCGCTAGAGTTTCCAACTATGAAACAGACACTCAAGAAATATTACCAACAGCTTGATTTCATAGAAATCTCCATGAATTTCAACCAAGACTCTAGTAGAACATATATTTGAACATTTATGTTCTGATGTTTAAGTTCCCTGCATTTTCTTGTAGCATGAAGGGCTAGGTGGTGATTAACTGCTATTTCTTTTGTGTTGTGTTTTTGATGCATGAATAAATATGGCCAAACTCTTTAAGAGAATGACTTGGGAGACTAATGTGAAAAAGAGATTTAAAATTACCTTTATAATAAGAAGACAGAAAAGGAATGAGACTCTCTGGCTGGTGACAATAGGAATAACATTCTGTGAAAAACCCTGGTTAAAAAGGAAATCCCTTGTGGCTTTTGTGTTAAAAGATTTCTAGCTACCAGGTAGCCTGGAAAGTTACAAGTCTAGATGAATAAATTAGATATCAGCTTGAAATAGGTAACTTGACACCTTATGGGCTCATGTTTTTAGATTGTTTTTATTGTTATTATTGTTATCAATAAGATAAGTGCATTTCAATTTGCCTATTTCCCTTGGGATTAGAGGTATTTATAAATCTGGAAGAAAGAGTTGGGGACAGTTGGTTTAATCCAATAACAATATTGCAACAGATGAGGTTTTCTATATTGCAAATAGTGGATGAAAGAATCTTTTTTTTTTTTTTTTTTTTTTTTTTGGGTCCGGTTGTGGGGCCTGAACTCTGGGCCTGGGCGCTGTCCCTCAGCTCTTCAGCTCAAGGCTAGCACTCTACCACTTGAGCCACAGCACCACTTCCGGCTTTTTTCTTTTTGCTTATGTGGTGCTGAGGAATCAAACCTAGGGCCTCATGCATGCAAGGCAAGCGCTCTACCACTGAGCCACCTTCCCAGCCTGGATGAAAGAGTCTTTAATGGTATTTACTATGCCCTGTTATAGGAAACAGAGTTAAGGTATTCAGGGAGAGATAGGAAGATGTCATAAGTGTTTTGGACAGTTGCATGAGGAGGAATGGAGCTGTAATACTAGGAAGAAAAGAAATGTAATTTCTTACAAATCTTATGTGTCGTATATGACTCACAGTCTGTTGGTTCAAATACTCAAATGGCTAAATTTAATTCCTCTCAAGACCTCAGATTCAGACTCTGAAATCAAATTCTTTGTAGCCTCCTCTGATTTTTCCTTCTGCCCTACCCCCGCTTCCCACTCAAGCAGGATTACCATCTTCTTCATCCCTGCATTCTCTTCTCTATGCCCCTTCTCAAATTGCATTGTAATTATTTGTTTATATGTCTGTCTCCTTCACCAGACTGAGCTCTTTAAGGACTGAGACAGTGATCCGTTTAATTCACTTAGCGGACCTACAGCCTGGCAGAGTCTGCCACATAATAGGCACACAACAAACACTGAGAGAATAAAAGGGCAAGGAAATTAATGAATAAATATAAATTACTGTCATCTCTAGTTTATTTGGCAATCAGATCATATGGTTGCCCCCCCAAAGCACCCCTGATATTACTATCTCTTCAATATCATGAAGTATTTTTGGGAAAACTTCTGAGTGCTTTACAGCCTTAACGCATATCACATAACTCTGCAACAGTGATAAGAGCACTGTAATTAAAAGCATAAGCACCATCAAATCACTGCAAATCAGTGAATGGCAATCTGAGAATCTACAGATGTGGCTTTATGTTTCAGTGATAATTTGATCATTATTTATTTATTTTTCTTTTTTTATTCGATCATTATTTTAAAAGAGATGGTTCTAGTTACGTATATAAAATCTGTTAACATAAGCCACTTTCACAACCATGTTTGTTGCTGATCTATTCACCAGAGTCAAGTTCAAGAAACAGTTTAGATACCAGATGCCCTTAATGGATCAATGGATCAAAAAATGTGATAGATAATAGAGAGAGAGAGAGAGAGAGAGAGAGAGAGATCTATATAAAGATCTCTCTATATATATCATATCTATCTATAGATCTCTCTCTCTCTCTCTCTCTCTCTCTCTCTCTCTCTGTAGTGAAATTTTACTCATCCAATGGGAAGAATGATATGGACCTTAAGTGAAGTAAGTCAGGCTCAGAGAGATGAGCAACACATGTTTTTTTCCTCATATGTATAGATTTAAATGATAAATATACATGTAAACATACACAGGGTTGTATGCATATACACACACACACACACACAAATGCATTAACTACAGTATACTTTACTACAAATATACTTTGAGGAGGATTCCAATGTACAATACCTCTGAACAACGAACTTACAATTTAACAAAAGAAATACCAGGAAGCTGAAGCTTAAGGCATTGGCAGGGGTGGGGGGCTGAGTTCAAGGGGCGGGGGACAGACAAATGGAGAGAGGGAGGGTGGGAGAATGCAATCATAGTGTCCAATGTACACATGTGAAAATGGAGCCAGGTTATTTGAGGGGAGAGTGGGCTTGGGAGACAGAGGGGAGAGTGAAGGAAGGGGTGACATTGGTCAAGAGGCATTGTACTCAAACTGATGTTGAATTGAAACACTTGGTACAACTACTTAAAGATAATAAAAGAAAATAAAAATCCCATAATTCAAAAATTCAAGCTGGGAGCTAGTGGCTCACACCCATAATCCTAGCTACTCAGGAAGCTGAGATCTGAGGATCACAATTCAGAGCCAGCCAGGCAGGAAAGTCTGTGAGACTCTTATCTCCAATTATCCACCAAAAAAAAAAAAACCTGGAAGTGATGCTGTGGCTTAGAGTGGTAGAATGCTAGCCCTGAGCAAAAGATCAAGCCCCATGATCACCACCACCACCACCAAACCCCAAAACACAGTAAAAATATGAAGTAAATCAAAACTTGTTACCGAATGGTTCAGATTTTTAACTTGCTTGTATTTACAATTCACCAATTAAAATAGAAAAACAAAGGAAGTGCTAGGCAGCTAGAATCATTGAGATGATGAAGGAAGCTTGTTTCTAAATGACATATCCCTTTAAAGGCCCAGAGTGTCATTCAAGTTGATGAGCAAGTAGGATGGTGGCTGAAAAGCTTGCTGGCATTAAATTCATCTTTTGAATAAATGTTTTGGTTTCATTAAAAATGAAAATGCATTCTACTTCGATTTTCCTATTATTATGTAAATGTATGTGTATTTTAGAAAAATTTAATTATTCTATTTATTTTATTATTTCCTTCATTTACATTTGCATTTCATTATTTCTGCTCATTTCATTATTTCATTTATTTACACTTGTGTCATTAAAAAGGTATTTGATAATGGATAAGACAGGCTTCCTTGTTGGCTTTACTCTTTATTATTTTAACTCCCCTAAGATTTTTTTTTCCCATGCTGCCATTCAACAGACTTAACCAATTAGATGGTCTAATAGCAGCACAATTGCCTTCAATACTTACTTTGGCTAAGGAAGAAAAAAAATCATTTGCTATCCTAATAAATGATATCACTGATATACTGGTGTGTGTGTGTGTGTGTGTGTGTGTGTGTGTGTGTGTGTGTGTGTGTGTGTGTGTGTGCGTGCATGCGCACACATGTGTGCATGTGCCCACGTGCATGTGCATATTTGAACTTATAGCCTGGCCACTGTTACTTACGTTTTTTTCCTCAAGGCTGAGGCTCTACCACTTGAGCCACACTTCTATTTCCAGGTCTTTGGTGCTTAATTAATAAGAGTCTCACAAACTTTCTTGCTCAGGCTAGCTTCGAACTGATTATAAGCATGAACCACCTGAGCTTGGCTGATATACTGTATTTTATAACAAGCTGATGTAAAATGAAACAAGACATTAAACTACTTTGTGAACACAGGGTTTTAGGAAAAAGGCTTACAATTTTTTATTCATGATTAGGTGATCATAAGTAGATTATCAGGTGGTATTGCAATGTTTGGATACAATAGAAACTGCATCGATCCTAATAAGGATTAATTCATTAACGTCTTAGCAAAAGTCATGAATCATAATAAAATTTCATTTAATGATTTAACCAGCAGAAGGGAATGGAAACGCTGTTATATTTGAGGCATGTAAGGAATTTCAGTTGTTGTGGGAGGTCTGCTAAGAGAAGCACTGATTTATATACAATGCATAGTTTGTACCCTGGAGAGAAAATAGTTGGTCTTAGCTTTAATTAAAATGGATTTCTGATCAGCCCATATTGGGACTAGAGAAAGGCTAGGAATGGGAAGATGAGAAGTTGTGCTGATTCTTTTCTCTCCCTCCCTGCCTCCCTAACCTTCCCAAACTGATCAGGATATTTGCAAGGAAGGACAGTTAAACTCTATGGAAATACAGTTTCATAGTTGTGGATCAGTATTTATTTTACTCCTAGGCTTTTTCTCACTAGGCTTTTTCTACTCAAGGCTGATGCTTTACTACTTGAACCACAGCTCCACTCTGGCTTTTTGTTGGTTCATTGGAGATAGATATCTCACAGACCTTCTTGCCAGGGCTGGCTTTGAACCTTGAACTTCAGAAGGTTTGATCTCAGATCTTGAGTAGCTGGGATTATAGGTGTGAATCACCAGTGTCCAGCTTCACTCATTGTTAATGTTGCATATTCCTGTTGGGAAAATGTACCACAATTGATACATTCTATTTAAAAATGTTTGGATTATTTTGTTGTCGCCAGTGTTTGTCCTTCACAGAGTCCTGGGATAAAGTCTTATCTAAAACATTTCCGTTGAATGTATACCAGGTCTGGAATTCCTGGGTTTTAGACTATACATAATAAAGGTTTTAGTAGCTTGCATTAAATCACTTTCCAAAGTAATTGTGCCAATTTATACTCCCAATAGCCATGTATGAGAGGTCTACCTGCTGTATATCCTGACATTACTAAGTTCTTTTTCTGTTTGTTTGTTTTTCTTGCTGGTCCTGGGGCTTGAACTCTAGGCCTAGTCTCTGTCCCTGAGCTTTATCTGCTCAAGGCTAGCACTCTACCACTTGAGCCACAGCTCTACTTCCGGCATTTTGTGAGTATTTTATAGGAAATAAGTCTCACAGGCTTTCCTGTCTGGGCTGACCTCAAACTGTGATCCTCAGATCTCAGCCTCCTGAGTAGCCAGGATTACAAGTGCCCAACTCTTCTCCTCCTCCTCCTCCATCTTCTCTTTCTCCTCCTTCCCATCTCCTTCTCCTTTCTTCTCTCTCCTTTCTCCTCCATCCTTCCCTCTTCCTTTTCCTCCTCTTCCCCTTCATCTTCCTCCTCCTCCTCCTCCTCCTCTTCCTCTTCCTCCTCCTCCTCCACCTCCTCCTCCTCCTCATCCTCCACCTCCTCCTCCGTGTTCATCTTGTTTGTTGTTGTGGGTTTTTTTTTTTTTTGCTGCCACTACTGGGGCTTGAACTCCGGGCCTTGAGGTCTTACTTGACATTTTTGGGGGGTTTTCATTTCTACTTCCTTCATGACTAATAACTTCTAATAATACTCAAATTCTTAATGGCTATTTAGATATTCGTTGTTTGTTCAAATATTTTGCCATTGGAGTTTTTTGTTGTTGTTGTTTTGGTTTGGTTTGATTTGGTTTTATGCCAACACTGGGGCTTGAATGTAGGAACTCATGTTCTCGCTTTGCTTTTTCCCCTGAAGGCTTGAGCTCTTTAAGTCATACCTCCACTTCTGGTGGATTGTTCTGCCCAGGCTGGCTTTGAACCATCATCCTCAGATCTCAACCTCCTGAGTGGCTAGGATGACGCAGGGGCAGCAGCACCCAGTGGCTGCCATTTTTTTGATACTCTGTTCTCTCCTTTCCTTATTTTAAGTCAGACTTTTGCTGATTATGTGCAGCAAACGTCTTTCCTCTTGGTGGCTTATCATTTTACTCCCTTAATGTTGAAGCTCTCCTAATTTTTTTTTTGGGGGTCCAGTTGTGGGGCCTGAACTCTGGGCCTGGGCGCTGTCTCTCAGCTCTTCAGCTCAAGGCTAGCGCTCTACCACTTGAGCTACAGCGCCACTTCCAGCTTTTTTCTTTTTGCTTATGTGGTGCTGAGGAATCGAACCCAGGGCCTCAGGCATGCAAGGCAAGCACTCTACCACTGAGCCACCTTCCCAGCCCTAATTTTTTTGTTTGTTTTGTGGTACTAGGGGTTGAACTCAGGGCCTCATGCTTTCTTGACAAGTGCTCTCTACTTGAGCCAGTTTATACTTCCTGCCCTTTCAACTTTCAGTTATTTATCTATCTATTTTTCTAATAAGGGCTCATGTTTATGCCAGGGCTGGTCTGGACAGCCATCCTGTTTATGTTTCCCAGGTAGCTTTGATGACAAGCCTGCACAACCATATTCAGCTTTTTTTTTTTATTGGGTGACATGAAGTCTTGTGAGATTTCTATCTGTCTAGGCTGGCCTGGAACTGGGTTTTCCTGCTCTCCATCTGCCTGAGTAGCTAGGATTACAAGCATGAACCATGGTACCCTCCACTAATTGACTATGTAGAATAATATTGCATCCTCATTTTTAGACCACTTCCCACATCCTGAGGCGTGGGGGACGGGGAGGGGAGCTGGAAGGCCAGCTCACTTGAGCCTTCGCTTTCAAGATATTGCTATGAATTATAATTTAATATGTGCATAATTAAGTGGACTGGATGTCAATTGCCCTATTTTTACACACCATCACAAAATAGAAAGACAGCATTGAAGTAATCTTGCAGAGCGAATTTAAATTGAAAATAAGTGTAAATGAGGCAGACATTGGGGCTCTATAAGAAAATGGCCTGGCTATTGCTTTGTCAAAGCTACTCCTGGCTGGGCACTGATTATACCTGTAATCCGAGCTATTCAGGAGGCCGAGATCTGAACATCTCAGTTCGAAGCCAACCCAGGCAGTGAAAGTCTGTGATTGTTATCTTTATTTAAGAATCAAAAGGCCAGAAGCAAAGCTGTGGTTCAAATGGTAGAGTGTCAGCCTTGAGCAAAAAAGCTTAAGGACAGCACCCATACCCTGAATTCAAGGCCCAGGATCAGTGTGCTTGCATGTGAGGGCACGGACGTGCTCATGCGCGCGCGCACACACACACGCACACACACACACACACACACACATATACACACACACACATACACACACACACACACATACACACACACACATACACACACACACACACACACGCACACACACACGCTACTCTTCAGGTTAAAGAAATACGGTAATCTAATCCTATCTTGAGAAGTGAGTTAAAAAAAAAGATCAGAAAAGCTATTTAGAATAAAGATTCATTTCTACTCTCATTAAAAATGAACCTTACCCTAATATATTTCCTTTGTTATATTTGTCAATGATTTTTTTGCCGCCAAGATTAATAAAACATGAACTATGCTTATTTCACCTTTATTTCATTTTTTAAGCTTTTTGGGGCTCTTGTATATGATATCAATTATTTATGAATAAATTAATACACATGTGTTGGAGGTTTTAATCCAAGGAGCTTATAGGGCTGTGGGGTTTTTGTTGTTGTTATTTTGTTTTGTTTTGTGCTGGTCCTGGGACTTGAACTTATGGCCTGGGCACTGTCCCTGAGCATTTTTTATTTTTACTCAAGGCTAGCATTCTGCCATTAGACTAACAGCTCCACTTTCAGCATTTTGATGGTTAATTGGACATAAGAGTCTTACGGATTTTCCTGCCAAGGCTGGCTTCAAACTGTGATCCTCCTATCTCAGCCTTTTGATTAATTAGGATGACAGGCATGAGCCATGGGTGCCCAGCTTTAGGACTGCTGTTTTTAAAACCCAAATTATGTTTAAGTGCAAGCATTGCTGGACAAACAGCCAGGCAACTTTTGAAATTGGAAAATTCATTTTAAAAAGCACCTTTTTTGCTCCTTAGTTTAGATGTGAATATGTGAAATCATGGGAGTTTCATGGGGCTTGTGCAGAAGAAGTACCTTGCACAGAATTCTGTTAGACTTGAAAGTAACAGGAACCATTGTTCTGAATGCTCCTTATTCCATTAAGGCTGTCTGGAAGATCTGCAAGGGCTGATTTATTGGAACAGAAGAGGCCTCCTCCCAAGGATGGCAGATTTCACTGGAGCCCAGAGCTAGAATCTCATCGTGGTTTTGTAGAGAAAAAGTCAGCACTAGATTCACCTTCAACTCTAGTGAAAGCCAGACAGTGTGTTTTGTCACCTGGAAGGGTTTAACTAGAAATATAACAATAATGTCAAGAGAAAGAGATAATGTATATGTTTTTTTCATTTGCTCCTATTCTGGTGATTTTTGTCATATGTGATGGAGCTAACAATTTTGTTGGGAGGTATTTATTACAAATGTCTGCATTTGTAATAAGATAACTAGCAATGTGCTTCAATGGAAATATGCTTCACTAGAAATATAAAAGCAACATCAACAGAAAAAGATAAAGGATATGATTTTTCATTCACTCGTGTTCTTGAGACTTTTGTGCGATATGGTAGAACCAACAATTTTGTTGTGGAGAGTATTATAAGTGTCTTCATTCATCCAGTGAATGAAAATAATCTCCAGAGTCACCTCATACATCTTTCCCCACTGTTGACAGGTTGGAGAGACGTGACTCCAGACAGATGAGTCTTAGCACTCCCCGAGAGAGAAGCTTCTAGAAGCCAGCCACAAAATCATGTTTGTTGTTTCTGGCTGTACTCTTCATCAGAGCCTTACACCATTTCCAGGGATGATAGACCCTCTCTTCAATCCCATCCCCAACATATGGAAGAAAACAGTACAGACATGTGAAGCCTTGCTGGGCACTGGTGCCTCATGCTTGTGATCTCAACTAATCAGGAGACAGAGATCTGATGATTGTGGTTGAAGCCAGCCCAGGCAGAAAGTCCCTGAGACTCTTAATCTCCACTGAACCAGCCAAAAACCCAGAAATGGAGCTGTGGCTCAAGTGGTAGAGCTCCAGCTTTGAGTAACAAAAGTTAAGGGACAGCACTCAGCCCCTGAGCTGGAGCCCCAGGACTGACACCCACACTGTAGCTCATCATGTCTGGTGTCACTTGCTCTGGCTGGAGCTGGGACAGCCTTCTGCATCTTCCTAGACTTTGTTTCCATATCTTCTTGCTTTGCCAAATTCAGCTGTTCTCATTCCAAAACAGGTGTGGGAAGGCTTGGTCTGTCAGTGCAGGTCTCTGGAGGATCCCCACTGCATCTTCTCTACAGTGAGAGCATCCAAAAGTCAGACCAGGAGGAAATGGGAGGAGGAGAAAGCTCTCCTCTGTAGCTGATTGTTGCTTTTGGCAGGGTGCTACCTAGAGGCCTGGATACATACCACTTAAAGCTTAAATACTGTAGCTCATTTGGCCCTGAGCAGCTTCAACACAAAAGCTAAAGTTCTCTATGCGATGACTCATCTGCAGTGATAAATATAGTGTACCCCCCCCAACACACACACAGATGTGAGAGAGATACTGTTTGTAGATGGAGCTGTGTAAAAGCTTCCTAGCTATGGACTTTTATTTCTAAAAGAATCTCTCTCTCTCTCTCTCTCTCTCTCTCTCTCTCTCTCTCTCTCTCTCTCTCTCTCTTTCCCTGTGTGCATGCACCAGTCCCAGGGCTTCAACTCAAGGCCGGGACACTGTCCCTTAGCTTTTCCACCAAAGGTTGACAACTTATCACTTGAGCCACAGCTCCACTTCTGGCTTTTGGTGGTTAACTGTAGGAATGAGTCTCACAGACTTTCCTGCCCAGGCTGACTCTGAATCTTGATTCTCAGATCTCAAGCTCCTCAGTAGGTGGGATTACAAAGCACCTGAAAAACAATTATTTTCTTCAACTCTAAAATGTTCTTAAGATATCTCCATGAAAATGATATTAAGTGAAGTAAGCCAGGCCCAAAGAAACATAGGTCCCATGGTTTCCCTTATTTGCAATAACTAGTATATGTCTAGGACAAACAGAAAAGGTCAGATAAGATGATGTTAAGAGAAATGAACCCCAAGATAGGGACATTAGTGGTTTTTTCTTCCTTGCTATTGTTTCTAACGTATTTATAAGGTACCATGTGATTTTTTTGTTGCTTTGTATATCTCTCCCCCATGTATAACCCCTATTTTCACTGTATTTGATGTTGGTATAATTTGGGGAGGGGAAGGGAAAAAACAAAATGTTTAAATAGGATACAGGTGACCCATTGCAACAGTGAGATGTACAAGTCGCTACAATTTAGGTGGGGGGGGGGATGAGGGGAGAAGTGTAGTTTGGAGGTGGGAGGGAAGGGATTGTAGGGGAAAAACAAAGGAAGAGGCAACAATGCTGGATAGAAATGTACTCATTATCTTGCCCATGCAACTGTAACCCCTCTGTACAGTATTATCACAATAAACAAACTTATTTTTTAAAAAAGATATCTCCATAGCTCTTGATTGATTGTAACCAGGAGGTAAGCATGTCTTTAAAAAAATTATGAAACATTTTGAGATGAAACCTGATACCAACTGATCTTTCTTTCTTTCTTTTCTTTTGTTCCTCTCTCCTTCCTTCCTTCCTTCCTTCCTTCTTTCCTTTCTTTCTTTCTTTCTTCTTTCTTTCTTTCTTTCTTTCTTTCTTTCTTTCTTTCTTTCTTTCTTTCTTTCTTTCTTTCTTTCTTTCTTTCTTTCCTTCTTTCTTTCCTTCTTTCTTTCTTTCTTTTTCTTTGTGCCAGTACTAGGTCTTGAACTCAGGGACTTGCACTGTCCCTTAGCTTTTTTGCTCAAGGCTGGTGCTCTACCACTTGAGCCACACCTTCACTTCTGGCTTTTTCCATAGTCAGTTGGAGGTAGGAGTCTCATGATCTTTCCTGCCTGGGCTGGCTTTGAACCCTGATCCTCAGATCCCAGCCTTCTGACTAACCAGGATTACAGCCACCATGGCCTGGCTTTCACTTTTCTTAGTTTCTTTTTTCTGTTTATCTTTCATATCTCTAGACTTGAGTAAGAATCCTCACTTAGGCCAACATAGCTGTGTAGTATAAACAAGTCATAATAAATCGGAAATAAAGCAGTCTTGAGTAGAATGAGCCATAACATCATCCCACAGTTTTACTTTGAACTCCTACCTTCGCGTTCTGTTCCAAGGAGAATGTAATAATTATGTCTGCCGCTCTCCAGAGGTTGGTTATTGAGGGTTAGCCAGTATCTTGCTTCACATCTTTTCCCTTAAGATGGAATGTTAAGAAGGTCTGAATTCATCATATATTCAATCTCTCCTGATGTCCAGGGATCATTTCTTTAGTAATGTGAGCAGATCTTTCCTGTAGCTTCATCCAAGTGAGTTTTGTCATGAATGAGGTCGATCGCTCATCTTGATGAATGGAGAGGCAAACAGGCACTCTATTCTTCTACTTCTTCCCAAAATTTGTGTTGAGCAGCCTTGTCTTTATTCTTTTTTAAAAATATTTTTATTATCTGTGTTTTTGGTACCGGTCCTGGAACTTGAACTCAGGGCCTGGACACTGTCCCTGAGCTTTTCAGCTCAAGGCTAGTGCTCTACCACTTGTACCACAGTTCCACTTCCAGATTTGGGGGGGGTAGTTAATTAGCAATAAGAGGCTCATAGACCCCAATTTTCTTGCCTGGGCTGGTTTTGAACTGCAGTCTTTAGAACTCAGTGTAGCTAGGATTACATCTTTAAGTAGTTGTACAAAGGAGTTGCCATTCAACAAAGCAGTTTATGAATATAATGCATCTTGATCTATCCATGTCACTCCTTCCAATATTTTCACCCATTCCTTCCAAGCCCTTATTTTTCTTGTTGGCATTCTCTCCTAACCTCTTCTTTTGGATTCAAGCCATCTAGTGGCTTTTGAAATGTGAATGCAATTTGGGAATGAACATACTGTTGTACTACTAAACCTCAAATTTGTCTATAGGTTTCTTTTTTCCCCTATCATGAAATATGAGGAAATGGAACTCTGAAGAGGCCCAGATCAAAGAAATACAACACACTCTCCAGGAGACAGGTGTGACCTTCTGTGGACCAGGACACCAGTGGGAGCTGAGTTTCCTTAGTCAGGAAAGAAAGAGCAAGACAAGGGACTGTTTCCCCCCCCCCCCCCCCAAAAAAAGGACACAGACTTCCTACTTTTGCTCATTTTTCCTCATCTGTTACTTTTTTTTTTCTTTTGGCAATACTGAGATTTGAACTCAGGGCCAGGTACTTGATAAGGGGGTACTCTACCACTTCAGCCATTCCTCTAGCTCCTTTTCACTTTATATTCTTTCCTTGCATTTTTCGGTGGTTGGGGGCGGGGAGCAGGACTATCACAAATCTTGGAATGCAACTGTGCACAATGTATCTGACTTATTTGTTGAGAGGAGGTCTTGTTAACTTTTGGCTGCTCATGCTGGCTAGTTGAGAGCCTCCTGATTTCTGTCTCTTGAGTAGCTAGGATTACAGGCATGACTCCCTGCAGAAGGCCCTGTTTTTTGTTGTAGAAAGGTGGCATTGGATGTAATGGATGACAGATCAAAGAAGAGTATGGAGAGATGCTGTACTATAAGGCAAAGAAAGTGTTCAGAACAGATTCCAGGTATTACAGATTGCATTTAATGGGCCTAGTACCTGAAGATGTATTCGACCAGCCTAAGATCTACTCCTTCCTCTTTCGCTTGCCTTCTTCCCCATGGCCTTTCTCTTGTCTTTTGACCTTTTCCTTTGGCTTATCTCTTCTCCCTGGAGATTTTGCTATTACTAATTCCCATTAGCAATCTTGTCTTCAGTTCCATGTGTGTGTGTGTGTGTGTGTGTGTATGTGTGTCTTCAGTTCCATGTGTGTGTGTGTGTGTGTGTGTGTGTGTGTGTGTGTGTATCTTGTCCAGCCATTGCAGATTTGACAGAAGGAGTATCTATGATAGAAATATTATTTAGCTCCTTCACTCAGCTTTTTCTGACTAACCCTAGCCCATGTTGACTTCCCGTTCAGAGATGGATATTTACACTGTTTTAAATCTTTCTTATTTCAATTAATATCTTGTCAGCTAAACAAGGCAACACACACATTGATTGCTATTTGTTTCTGTGCATCCACCACAATGATTTGAATATTGAGCTTGGTGTAGTTGTTAAACAAATGATAGGCATTTGATAAATATGAATTGCTTGATTGTCTTCTGTTTGCATTATCAGCAACATGCACACAGGATACCATTTCAGAAGGAAAGGGGAGAAAGGTAGTTTATTAGTATTTATCATTTACTTGGTATGCTTATATTTTGATCGTATCACAATCAAATCCTTTGCTCCCTGCATTGTCCAAAACAAAAATGAACAAGGTCTTTACAGAGGAAAAACAAAAAAACAAAACAAACAAGCAGGGTATTAGTGGCTCATGGCTATAATCCTAGTTACTGACGAGGCTGAGATCTAAGGATCACAGTTCTAAGCCAGTCCTGGCTTAGAACAAATCTGAGAGACTCTTATCTTAATCAGTAAAAAGCCAGATGTGGAGATGTGGCTCATGTAGTTAAGGGCCAGCCTTTAGTAAAAAAGCCAAAGAGAGAAGCCCAGACTCTAGGTCAAGCTCAGTACTGGCACCCATGCAATAAACAAACAAATACACAAATAAGTGTATAGTCTCTAGTTATGAACATAAAAGTCCATGTTATAGCTTACTAAAACTATGATGCATCCAGAATATTCTTTGAACATTTCTTACCTTTCTTTGACTAAGATTAAAACTTTTCCCAACTTCTTGGGAACAAATTACTTCCAACTGTGGTCATAGAGATAACTGCTGTTTACAGGGCACCTGTAATCCCAGCTACTCAAGAGGCTGAGATGTGAGGGTCACAGTTTGAAGTCTCCCTGGTCATGAGTGTCTGTGAGGCTCCTATAGCCAGTAAATCGTCAGAAAGCCAAAACTGGAGGTGTGGCTCAAGTGATAGACCCAGCTTTGAGTTTAAAATCTAAGGGATAGTACCTAGGCCCTTAGTTCAGAGCAGCACAAAGCTGAGAAGGTACTAGAAGTGAGTGATTCTTCTCCAGGAAACCTTGTTCTCCAATCTTCCCAGATAGACCATTTCTGGACCCCTGCCAAAACAATCTACTCTAAATACTTAACTGAAGGAGATGGTTTATGGAAATTCCACCACAAAGACATTCTATCAGTGTGCTGGAGTTTGAGTTTGGTGTTGTGCCATAATGCACTCTTGTCTCCATCTGTGCTGGGTTCTTTATGCCTGTAAACTTGAATGTTCATATTTTCTTCTGGTTCATTGTTCCTAGCACAAGTCTATTTCCTTCTATTGAAGACATATTTATCTTACAATTCTTTTTCAAAGCTTTTCTTTTGTTAATTCAATCCTTGCTTTCCTACAAAGAATCTCATTCTTCCCCATAATCCCTTCCCAAGGAGAAATCACCTTTTACTGGCCCCGATTAAGTGAAATCGTAGTGAGAATTGATTTTTGTATCGTACTAGCCATCCAAAGATAAAAATCTAAATTTAAAGAAAGGGTATTATTTTATCTTATTTTCCCTTATTGTATTTTCACATGTGAGCAGTTGCAGTCTAAGGAAAGACTTTGCCTCGTAAACTACCTCCCAAGACTATTACTTTAAAGTCATTACATCACTTTGTATGATTCTTGTTTTTTGTTTGATTTTTATTTTTGTGTCAGTCCTGGGCATGAACTCAGGGCCTGGGCACTGTGCCTGAATTCTCTTGCTCAAGGTTAGTACTCCACCATTTGAGCCACAGCTCCATTTCCTGCTTTTTTTGGAGGTTAATTGGAGATAAGAGTCTCACAGACTTTCCTTCCTGAATTGGCTTGAAACCATGATCTTCAGCTCTCAGCCTCCTATGGATTACAGGCATGAGCCACCCGTGCCCAGCTATGCGACTGTCTTTAAAACAATACAAGTTCTGTCCACCATGTCCTAGAATTTATTTCAGGTGACATATGTGGCTTGGTGAAAACCCTTTCTCTCCCTGGAGTTCCCTGCAATCTTCTCAGGACTGTCAGTACTTGCATGAATACCACCCCCCCCCCCACGTCTCTTTGACCTTACCCTTTACTTGCCTGTAACCTGTGACCCGCAGACCCACATGGCCTGTACTCAAGCATCAGAAGTCACGTTTTCCCTAAGGTCTTTAATGCTGGACTTTCCTGCCTCGGTTTCATATTTTTACATTCATCCTCTCCCCATCCATTTTCTATTCTTTTACATGCTCAGATAGAGCCTTCGGTCTATGCTTTGTGATGGATTTCCATAGCCAGCTTTTGTATGTGGCTTCTCTGATCCTTCTCTCTGCCCAACAACTTTTAATCTCAAATAACTACTACCTGTTGCTTTCCTAACTTAATACATACATACATATGTGTGTATGCATATATACGTATATACTTCTATTTCTTCTCTATATACATACATTTATATATTTCTTCTTCTGATTTTTGTTCTCATGTTTGTTTTTGTGCCAGTAATGGGACTAGAACACAGGGTGTGGGCACTCTCCCTTAGCAGTTTTATTCAAAGATGGTATCTACTGCTTAAGCCACAGCTCACTTCTGTTTTCATGTGGGTTAATTGGAAATTAAAGTCTCATGGACTTTTTCTGCTTGGGCTGGCTTTACACCATGATCCTCAGATCACTGCCTCCTTAGTAGGTAGAATTACAGGTATGAGCCACCAGTACCTGGCTTTCAGCCAGCTTTTATTCTCTCGTCCTTTTCTCTATCCAACTCATCCATCCTTCATGCCAAATAACTTCTATCTGTTGCTTTCCCGGTTTTAAATAGTTCAACTGTTTTTCTCTCATCTTCTCACACCATGGTGATACTGTACTATTTAGGGGTAAAGAGAAACAGGCCTCAGCTTTCCAGACTTCTTCACCTTTCTTCATCATCTTCTCCCTCTGTCCTTCATTAGTCCACTTTGCAGTTTATATTCACCTTTCTTCCTGAACACCAAACACTGCCAGGATTTCCAACAGATTGTTGCCACGCATGTGACTCTGCTCCAATGCCTTTGCTGGATCCCAATGTATTAGAGACACATGTGTAAGAAATCAAAGCAAAAGCAGAAAGCTTATTGATTCATCTGTATGTTGAACACTATGATGTCTCTGTGCTCTAGTAGCTGCCTGGGATGCAATGAAACATATCTCAATAAACACAGGGTCCGTGTATACAACTGCTGTCTGTTTGACTTCTGAGATGAATTCTTTGTTTTCTTCATGTGTAACATCTTTTAAATAGAAGCCTGAATTCACTTCCACTATTTTTATTATTTCCTATATCAGTCTCTTAGAGTCTAGCTGCATGCCTGTGGCTCATGTCTGTAATCCTAGCTACTTGGGAGGCTGAGGTATAGAGGATCAAAGGTCATGGCCAGCCTGAATACAAAGGTCTATGAGACTCCATCAGCCAGCCTGAATACAAAGGTCTATGAGACTCCATCTCCAATTAATCAGCAAAAAGCTGGGCTGGAGGTGTGGCTCAAATGGCAGGGTGTCCATTGAGGAAGTAGACCAAAAGCATGAGGCCTAGACTTCAAAACTCAGTGCTAGCAAAAGACAAAAGCAAATAAAACTCTCTCTGTGTGTATGTGTGTGTTTGCTGGTCTTAGGGCTTTAACTCAGGGCATGGGTGCTTTTTTGCTTAAGATTAACACTCTAGGGGCTGGGAAGGTGGCTCAATGGTAGAGTGCTTATCTTGCATGCATGAGGCCCTGGGTTTGATTCCTCAGCACCACATAAGCAGAAAAAGCCAGAAGTGGCGCTGTGGCTCAAGTGGTAGAGCGCTAGCCTTGAGCTAAAGAACTGAGGGACAGAGCCCAGGCCCAGAGTTCAGGCCCCACAACTGGCCCCCAAAAAACAAACAAAAAGATTAACACTTAAGCTGCTGCTCCAGTCCCCATTTGTGGGTGGTAAATTGGAGGTAAGATTCTCATAGATTTTTCTGCCCGTGCTGGCTTCAAATTGTGATCCTCAAATCTCAGCCTTTTGAGTAGCTAGGATTTTAGGCCTGAGACACTGGCACCTGGGTAATAAAAATCTCTTCTAGTCTGTATTACCTTTATTCAATGCCATTCCCTCCAGGACAAAGGAAAACCTTTTTCTTTTGTATTATTTGAAGATCTCTTTGCCTCAATTCTTCACATACCCTTCACTTTCTGTTAGACTTTCCACTCAAGTTCTCATCTTAAATTTCAGATGGACAGCTTCCTTTTCTCTTTTCAGACCTTAACTCTGGTCATCTCAAAGTGTTATCATAAACTCTATGATACTTTTCTCATTGATCACTCTAGCAAGAAGCGATTAACTTGAAAGAGCTTCACTGTTGTTTCCAGCTCCATCTCCCTATGTTTCTATGTCCATTCTGGCCTTCCCATCTCTGCCGCAGCCCTTTTTAAAATAGTCTAATACTTCTGTGGGTGCCATGTTGGATTTCAAACTCAACTCAGCCACGGCTACAGCATAGACCTGGGACAGACTGAATGGTAGAAGGACACGGGCTCTAACTATGGAATAGATTTTTTCTGTCTAGCCAGGCTCAGAAAGATTAGCCGGAACAGTCTTGAGTCTTGCATATGGCCATTTTCATGCACAATTCCAGCAAGACAAACCCAGTAGGTGTAAAATGTTATTAAAAACATGCATTATGGGACTTTTGCCAAAAGGTAGAAATAGCACCTACAGAGGAAGAGTCAAAATGCTGGTAAATTTCCTGTGCCATTACATTTCTCATCTGACTTGGGCATCTTTTCAGCGTTGGTACTGTTAAATTTTGTTTTACTATCTACTGTACTAACTTCTATGCGTCGCCTTCATTTCTGACTTTTATTTCCCCTCCTTGAATCTTTCTCCTTAATCCTGCTCATGCTCTTCTCCTTTTATTTTAGTTTTATTTATCATTATTGTTATTATTACTACTGTTATTATTATCTTTCCTTATACACTGATAAACACATTCACTTGATCTTTTTTCAAGTGGGAGAGTGTTAGCCTTTTCTCTTCTCTTTAAAAAGTTGTCTTTAAGTACTTGTTCAAAGGCGTTGCCAATTTAACATTATCTTTAAGTAGCTATACAAAGGAGTTGTCATTCCTATATTGTATATATGGACACAGTATATCTTGATCAATGCCACACCTTTCAACCTTCTCACCCATCCCTCCCCTACAGACCCCTTCCCTCACTTTCCTTAATTTTGTAGGACATGCATTGAACTTTTGACTGCATTCCCCCTCCTTTCTTGATTTTAACTACCACCAACTCTATCCTGCCAATTTGTGTTCCAGCTCCACAGTTCTGGTACCTCACTGGAGCTTTAGACTCATCTAGTTAAGTACCTTGAACATGCTGTCTTACTCATCGTGTTCACATACAATGTGTTCAGAGGAGATCTGAATATTATTTTTCCTCCATTTCCAAGCCCACTCTTCCTTCCAATGTTTCCTAATTTAATTAATTCCAGCATTATTCACCCAGTCCTTCAAGCCAGAAATTTGTAGTCATTCTAAACCACTTCCTTTCTCTCTCCTCCCCCACATCCAAAATACCAGCCAATCCCACCCATTCTACCTCCTGATGATTTCTCAATCGCTTCCTTTATTCTCTGGGGTCAGTGCATCATAATTGCGCACCTGGACCATTTCCCACACCAAATCCTTGCCCTTCCTGATTGCTGACTGGCTTCTTTCCATTGAGCTCCTCTTCACACACTCTGGGTGCTCTGCCTGAAATATGGATCTGGCAAGGTCATTTTCCTATGTATAAACTTTGCCATACGTTTTTTAAATTTATTTTTCCAGTTCATATTTCTTAGGTCAGCTTAAAGACCCTTTATCATCTGACCCTTAATGGCATTGTAGACATCATCTCCTCTCTTACATTGCCTTAAGAGATTGAATATATGATTTGTTTTCATTCATTTGTCTTCCAAACATAGACCTAAATACATTATCATTTAATCTAAACTTTGGAACAAACATTAACAGAGAAACCTGTACCTCTTTCCCTAATTACACCAAACAACCCCTTAGCAGATTTGATTCATTTTCTTCCAGGTAGTATCTCTCAAATCTTACTGCATTTTTTTCTCTTCTCAGAGCTGCAAAGTATCTTGGTGCCATAGAGCATAGCTCTCTCAGCATTTGATGCCCATACTCAGCATAGTGGGTTCGTTTGGGTACCATCCTAAAAATGTTGACAGTCATAAAGGAAACATGTATGTCAGAGACCTATAATACATATTATGACTAAGTCCTACGAAGAAATTTGTTTAGTATATAATTATCAGAAACTACATAAAAGGTCAAGATGATTCTGTCATAGCTCATTGATATAAGGTGATGTTTATTTCCGATAGTTTTGGTAACTGAAAAACTTATAGCTGGGCATCAATGGCTCACACCTGTAATCCTAGCTACTAAGCAGGCTGAGATCTGAGGATAGCAGTTCAAAGCCAGCCTGGGCAAGAAACTCCCTGAGACTTTTATCTCCAATAACCACTCAGAAAACTGGAAGTGGCATGGTAGCTCAAGTGGTAGAGCACTCACCTTGAGCTGAAGAGCTGAGGGACAGCACCCACGCCCAGAGTTCAGGCCCCACGAGTGACAAAAAAGAAAGAATTATTATAAATATAAAACTTTTTTCTCCATTCTTGCCCCAAACCATGGGAATCACAGGAAATTGAGTGTGTGTGTAGGTGTGTGTGTGTGTGTGTGTGTGTGTGTGTGTGTGTGTGTCCAGTACTGGGACTCAAACTCAGAGCCAAAGTTTCTGACTTGGCTTTTCCACTTGAGGCTGGCACTCTACCACTTGAGTCATACCTCCACTTTTACCTTTTTGATGGCTAAAATTGGAGAAAAGAGTCTGATGGACTTTTCTGCCTGGGCTGGGTTCAAACCACAATGCTCAGATCTGAGCCTCCTGAGTAGTTCGGATTATAGGTATGAACCAGCTGGGTCTGACAATCATGGGAAATTTAGTACCAAATGAAGAGATATGACTAAATAAATATTCATGTAAATCTCCATGTCATCTCCATTCACTTTCTTGCTAATAAAATATGCAGAAAGTGTTTTGGAGTTATTTACGAATTCATGAAGACTGTAAGCATCTAACTCCAAAAAGAAAAAAAAGGGAGATGGAGGGAGAAAATCCATTTAAGAGGTCGGTTTTTCCTGTCTGGAAATTTAGGACTCCTTGTATTTGACCTGATCCATTTGGGGAAGTAGTTTCCACGAAAGTTCTCTTACTTTCCCCCTGCCAACCCAACAAAAAGCTTTAAAGTCAAGTCTTAAGTTGGAGTTCAGTGAAGAGCTTCAGAGGGGCTCTCTCTGCATGAACTTAAATGTAATGCCATTTGTTAAAGAAAATGAGAAGCTTAGCAAATCTGTTTAGGAACTGTAGATAATACAAAGATGCTTAAAAAAAAAAAAAGTTTGTCCTGGTCCTAGGGCTTGAACTCAGGGGCCTGGGCATTGTCAATTAGTTTTTGTTGTTGTTTTGTTTTTTGTTTTTGCTCAAGGCTAGTGCTCTACCATTTGAGCCACAACTCAACTTTTGGCTTTTTGGTAGTTAATTGGAGATAAGACTCTCATGGATTTTCCTGCCGGGGCTGGCTTCAAACAGCAATCCTCAGATCTCAACCTCTGAGTAGCTGGGCTTACTGGTGTGAGCCACCAGCATCCAGCTCAAAGATGATTTTTGTTTGTTCATTTGTTTCACGGTTTTAAGTATCAATTACAAAATGTGCCTGCTTCAACTATTCCAGAAGAAAGGTTTGGAGAGTACAGATAATTCCCTCTTTTCACCAGTTCATTTTGGGAGACCTGCTGTTCATCACATCTCATATTGGACATTCAATAACAAAGATTCATATTTCACTTTTCACTAGCCATAGATACTTAAGTGGTGTTCCCCTTCCTTCTGACAGTTCAGTCTAATCAGGATGTAATAGAAGACCAACCACACTGGGTCACACACTAATCTCTTAACTTGCACTTGCATCTAACTCTGTTGTGTCTGAAAGTGAGAATCACCTTTTATGTTGGCAAGTTGATGATGGGGTAAGAAAAAAATGTCTTTGCTCTCTGGGATGATAACTTTATCTTGAGTGTCAGTTTGTTTGGGATGTCGGTAGCCACTCAAGACCAAGAATTCCTTGTATGGCGAAGATTTCTTTTGAATTTCTTTTTCCACTGAAGGATTGAAGAAATTGGTCTCAGAGGGAGAAAACAGAGTTTCAAAAAAACCCTACATTTTGTACTGCTGGCATTCACAATTAATATAATTTTTATATTTTCTGGGGAGTTGCATGGTATGTATATGCCATTTTGATTTAATTATCTACTTTCAACATTTTTCCCATTCCATTGATTTAGGTAGTCTAGACAGTGCGATTGCTCTATGGTAAATAGATTGCTTTCTGGAAACTGATTTCATTGGGATTGTGGAAGAAGTCTCACCAGTCTTGGCTAATACATTTTAATATCTACAATGCCATAATGCATTAATACATCTTTAGTGTATTAATGCTTCATTAGTGCAATACAATAGTACACGATGCAATAGAAACATTGCTAAGCTCTTCAAACTTTCATATGGGCTCTCCAGGATGAGAAATATTACTGCCGATTCCAGCTCACAAACCTCGTGTCTGTGCAAAGAGTAAAAACGAGCCTGTCCTGCCTGGCTCTGAGTGAAATAAACTCCCTTGTTATCCACACCAACACTGCTGTCCGGAGATAAGAAAAGCAGACAGGCAGACTACTTTAGGAGACCAGAGACCTGGAGGGTTTTTTTTTTTGTTGTTTTTTTAAAATAGAACTTCCAACACCATTCTCTTTGTATTATTGGTTTGTCATCTTCTGGTAATTGTTCATAAATCATTGTACAAATGGCTTATGATGCCACTGTTCTTCTTGCCAAAAAGACATTTCACAGAATATTTGATTGATTTTTTTCCCCTCAGAATAATCTTCTTAGAAGATACTTAGATTTCACATTTTTTAATGATAGGGAGAAAAACCATAAAGGGGCAGGGGGAGGCATTTTCTAAAAGCCAACTTTGCTAGATATGATTTTGTTTTTGAAATGAATATGACTCCTAGACATCTCTCTCTTTCTTCTTTCCTTCCTTCTTTCCCTCTTTCTTTCTTTCTTTCTTCTCTCTCTCCCTCTCTCTCTCCCTCTCTCCCTCCCTCCTACTTTCCCTCCCTCCCTCCCTCCCTCCCTCTCTGTCTTCCTTCCTTCATTCCTTCCATCCTTCCTTCCTTCCTTCTTTTTTTTTTTTTTGGTCCGGTCGAGGGGCCTGAACTCTGGGCCTGGGCGCTGTCCCTCAGCTCTTCAGCTCAAGGCTAGCGCTCTACCACTTGAGCCACAGTGCCACTTCCGGCTTTTTTCTTTTTGCTTATGTGGTGCTGAGGAATTGAACCCAGGGCCTCTGGCATGCAAGGCAAGCGCTCTACCACTGAGCCACCTTCCCAGCCCCCTTCCTTCCTTCTTATCTTCCCCCACCCCTTCTGTGTCCATATTGGAGCTTGAGCTCAGGTCTCTTGTTCTCACTTGGCTTCTTTGCTCAAACCTGGAGCTATATCATTTGCTTGAGCCACAGCACTTCTGGCTTTTTGGTAGCTAATTGGAGATAAAAAATCTCTTGGATTTATCTGCCTGGGCTGTCTTCAAACTAGGATCCTCAGATCTTCTGAGTAGCTGGGATTGCAGGAGTAAGCCACCAGTACCCAGCTAGACAATTTTTTTTTTTAATTTAACTCTGTTGTAGTTAAGTGTGGGCACAGCATGTTTCTTTTCTATGGAATTGAATCTTTTCACACACACATACAAAATCTTTCCAAAGAAAGAAATGCCATCATATTCTGGGTTTGATAATTCTATTGTTTTATAAAGACATTACACGAACTAAATGAACATTTTTATGTTTTTACAATGGTTTGTCTGGTGCTTTTACCATTGCAAACAGAAATTAAAATCAGCTGCTTATCTCTGTCTCTCCATTCCTTCTGTGCAGTATGTTGGTAGGTTTGCTTCTTCATTTCTTTATGCAAAGTAAATCTAGTTTCATAACATTTCTTCAAAGATAAAAGTTTCCAACCAGTGAATCATTTACATTACCTGCCTCAGATCATTTCCAAAACCTTTTTCTCTAGGTGGACCCACAGTTTTTTGAAACAGACTCCCTAATGGTACCGACTAAATGACAAGGTGTTTCACTTGACACACATACCATAAACTGGACATCATTTTGTAAATGTAGCTATACCTCACTTGATGCTTTCATTTTCCATTGTGTGAAAATCCAGACATATGTTAAGAAGATTCACTGAAGATAAACTTAAAAAAAATTCATAGTTGGGTGCTGTTGGCTCATATCTCTAATCCTAGCTATACAGGAGGCTGATATCTGAGGACCAACAGTTCCAAGTCAGCCTGGGCAGGAAAGTCTGTGAGACATTTTTTTTTGAGGGGGGGGGTCCGGTCATGGGGCCTGAACTCTGGGCCTTGGCGCTGTCCCTCAGCTCTTCAGCTCAAGGCTAGCCAGCTACCACTGGAGCCATAGCACCACTTCTGGCTTTTTTTTCCTGCTTATGTGGTGCTGAGGAATCGAACCCAGGGCTTCATGTATGCAAGGCAAGCGCTCTACCACTGGGAAGGCAAGCTACCTTCCCAGCCCCTGTGAGACTTTTATCTTCAGCTAACCACCAGAAAGCCAGAAGTGGAGGTGTGGCTCAAGTGGTAGAGCATTAGCATTTGAGTGAAGGCATCATTCCCTGGTCCTGGGAAAATAAAAATAAATAAAAGGAGTAAATTCTTCATTTCTATCTCCTTGGAGATGGTAAAATTTAAGTAAGATATATATGTACATTAGGAGACAGAGCAGCTGATTATTATGAAATTCTATGATCTTTCATATGACAGGCAATTTTATTGCCTTAATAAATAAAAGAATGAATAAATGAATGAAATAGATAAAAGTGATTATTGCAAGACACATGTAAAGTAAGTGTTATCATAAAGTTATAAATGGACGGTCATAGGAGAACAGAGGTTCAAAACACCAAGCCAAAATGTAGAGACTCTAGAAAATATATGTATGATGCTTATTTATTTATTTACTGAGGGTAAGTCACATAATCTATTTCTTGTACTTTTTAAAAAAATTTAAACTGGGAGAAAAATGAGGGAGAGTAATAAGTTCGACAAGAGATGTTCTCACTACCTTACATATATAACTGTAACCCCTCTGTACATCACTTTGACAATAAAATTAACTTGTATCTTTTACAGAAGTAAATTTTATTGTCATTGTAGAGGTGATGTACAGAACGGTTACAGTTACGTAAGTTAGTCGTGAGTGTATTTCTTTTTGAACAATCTCCTCACTTCCCTTGCTCTCTCCAAGTTTTCCCTCCCTTCCCCACCCACAAGATATACAGTTCGTTTTCCACATAGTGTCCAGTGAGCACCGCTGTTCTGTTTGTTCACCCTCTGTCCCACCTTTTCTGTACATGATTTAAAAGGTAGAATTCAGCACATGTGGACTTTTACTAAGTGGAAAGTGTAAGGAGAGGCATTCTAGAAAGAAAAAAGAAAAACAAAAAGTGTTCATGAAGTAGGAACTATTTAGTAAGCTTTGTGATGATCTGTTTGACACAGCGTTTCACTCTGAAGGCCAGGTACATACTGAACACACAGTCCTTATGACTCACCTTCCCAGGTTATAGGATTATAATCTTGTACCACTATACTGGTTGTTTAATATTTTGGAGGACAGATCCTGGGGCCTGAACTCAAGACCTGGGTGCTATCTCTGAGCCTATTTTGCTTAAGGCTAGTGCTCTACCCCTAGAGCCACAGCTCTATGTCTGGATATATTTTGGTAGTTTATTAGAGATAAGAGTCTCACAGACTTTTCTGCCTGGGCTGGCTTCAAAACATGATCCTCAGCTATCAGCCTCCTGAGTAACTAGGTTTATAGGTCTGAGCCCTCAGTGCCAGGCCAGTTGCTGAATATTTTTATAGAAAATAATAATAGACTAAATTGAAGACTGTAGTACTCTTTCTCATTTTATCTATCATTTATCATCCTATTTATCTAGCTATCTGAGTATGCATGAGATTGTTTTTCTTGAGAGATTTTCTGTATCTAGCAAAATGATGATACTAATGTGAGCTCTAGAAATGGGTAAAGTCAGGTAAATCAACAGTATGTTTTTATTAATATCCAACCATCTATGCAGTTAAGTCAAAGATTAAGACAATGTAACAGAAGAAAAAAAAGTCTCTACTTTGTAAGATGATCTGAGACTGTCATAGGATTTTACTGTTTTTCATTCATCCATGAACACTCATAAATACTTCTGATATGTAAAATAATTTAATAAATGGTAGCTTTCAGATTACTCTATGCATGATATTGAATAAGTTATTTAATTTAAGAGCTCTGACTCTCAAATATATAAAATAGAGACAATATCACTTTTATGATAGGATTAGGGAAAGGAATCTAAACCGAGCCTTGGTGCATGTACCCATTTGTTCTTAACTGACAGAGCTGAGTTATTTTCTGTGAAGGGGGTAATACAAAGCAGTCCAGGACAGAACACAAAGGGACAGGAATTGCCAAACTCCTGTGGGGTTTTGGTCATCTATATATTTGTAGTAGTGACGAGGGAGTTGGTATGAGAATAAAAAGAAAAAGGAAGGGTGCTATTATTCCAATGAGTTTGCATATCTTTGAGGTCAAATTCTAAACCTTGTTAGCTGAGTAACCATGTCTTGTATCCTGAACTGCTCTGTGTCTAGTTAGTTTCCTTCTCTTCTAATAGGATTTTATATTAGGGTTCTCCAGAAAAATGGGAAAAATAAGATACTGGTAGATATTCTGAGAGAGATTTATTAGGAGGGATTACCTCCTGATTATAGCAGCTGAGCTCTCCTCCAATGAAGGTTTGGGGCCTAGGAAGAGTGATGATACAGTTCTAGTTCCAGACTGAGAACTAGAAAATACAATGATGTAAGGTTGTGTCCAGGCCTGAAGGCCCAGGAACTAAAAGTGCTACTGAATGAGCTCAGAAGATAGAAGGCTCTGCTCAGGCAGACAGAACAGATACACACTTCCTCTGCCATTTGTTCTATTTGAGTTGTCACTGAATTGAATGAGGTCTTCTCTTTTTGGTAACAGTGAGTCTATTGACTCAAATGTTAATCTTTCCAATACACCATCATCATAGGCACACATGTAGAATCCTTCAGGGATGGGATTTTGTTTGGGATTTAGTGTTTTCCTAGACCCAGGCAGTTCTGATGGCTTCCATTGGATTTTCCCAACCTTGAGAGTCTCAGAGAACCAATATGGGAATTCTAACAGCTACTAAATATATCTGTCCTAGTTATTCCTTGCAGACTCAAAAAGTAAATGGTCATGGGAGCCCACTGGAGATAGGATGAGATCTATCAGAGAAAATCTTCTATTGATTACTAATATCCATCAGCCTCCTGCCTAGATAGAAAGCCACATGCTGTTTTGTGCATACTAGAATTTGCCTCTAAACACCTGCTTGCCTCCTTCTCTCCAATGCATAGTTATCTTCTCAAAATATCAAGGTCTCTTTGCAAAGACTTGTGGAAAGATTAGTAGTCTAATTTATTTATTTATTTTTGTCAGTGGTGGGACTTGAACTCAGGGCTTAGGTGTTGTTGCTGAGGTCTTTTGCTCAAGGTTAGTGCTCTATCACTTTGAGCCATAGTGCCACTTCCAGTTTTCTGGTGGTTATTTGGAGAGAAGAGTCTCATGAGGACTTTTCTGCCCAGGCTGGTTTTGAGCTATGATCTTCAGATCTCAGCCTCCTGAATAGCTGGAATTATAGGTGGGAGCCACTGGTACCCAGCTCAATAGGCAAATTTTTATAATATACTTCATTCCTTCCTGAGAGGACCTAGCATCCCCTTCATTTACTGGACTCTGGGTTTATAAAATAAGAATTTAGGGCTGGGAAGGTGGCTTAGTGGTAGAGTGCTTGCCTTGCATACATGAGGCCCTGGGTTTGATTCCTCAGCATCACATAACCAGAAAAAGCCGGAAGTGGCTCAGTGACTCAAGTGGTAAAGTACTAGCCTTGAGCTGAAGAGCTGAGGGACAGTGCCCAGGCCCAGAGTTCAGGCCCCACAACTGACAAAAAAAAATAATTTAATAGGCTTTCAGTCTGTTTTTACTTATAGAACAGTGTTAGACTATAACTCTGCACACGTTAAATTCTTACATTGTCTACATAAGAAGAAAAGTTGTAGGTCCACCGAACAAAAGTCTAATTAATATCATTGAAACAGAGGAATGACTCTCCTATCTGCTCAGATGTGAGCCAACTTATAAACCCAGAACTGCTCAATGTTATTATATTTCTCAGTTTTCCAAAAATGTTCCAAGAGGTGGTTGATTAGGAGTATTTAATGCAGATATTTATGTGTCTCTAGGATTCACTGATGTCATGGGCTATCATTACTCTTTATTTTACTAGATGTAGTGTCTTGAACTATCTTTAAAATTATGTCCCTCAGCTGGGTGCTAGTGCTTTACACCTATAATTCTAGCTACTCAGGAGGCTGAGATCTGAGGATCGTGGCTCAAAGCCATGTGCAGAAAAGGCCAAGAGATTCCTCTCTCCAAGAAACTACTCAGAAAAAGCCAGAAGCAGAGCTGTAGTTCAAGTGGTAGAGCGCTACCCTTGAGCATAAAATGCTCAGGGACATCATCCAGGCCCTGAATTCATGCCCCAGAACTGGCACAGACACACACACCACACACACACACACACACACACACACACACACACACACACACACACACGTAAAGAAAATGATGTACCTCTCATTAACCAAATCTAATACCGTCAGATTTTTCTAGAAAAAGAGACACAGCAATGGGTCTAAATACTTACAGATGTAAGCATAAATACGTAGAAAGAAACAGAGAAATTAGTTCACATAACTATGAAGACTCGAAGGCATGTAACTTTCTGTCTTCAAGTGGGAGGCCTAAGAACACTAATGGTATAGATCTTGTCCAAACCCAAAGACCTGAAGATCACAGGAGCTAAAGGTCTGAAGTGCTGAAGGCCCAAGTGTTAAGGCCCATGAGAGGAGGAAGTGGATGCTCTAGCTCAAACACATAATAAATTGTCTCTCTGCCTTCTTGTTCCATTTCGGCACTCATCAGATTAGACAATGCCCGCCCATATTGGCAAACCCTAGATTTCTTTGTATTTTTTTTCCTGTCTACTGACTCAAATGGCAGTCTCTTTGAGATAGCAGCTCTCATAAACACTCAGAGGTCTTAACCCTTAATCTGGGGGCCCCTTAGTCCAGTCACGGTGGTACACAAAATGAACTATCTCAGTTAAGAACATTCACTTCATAGTATTTGTTCAATTAAATGTGATAACCATGGTAAGAAATCTAACACAGATGACCGCCAATGATATTGTTATTTTTATGAAACTTCCTGAATATTCAATGAAGTTGAGTCATGTAGGCTGCCTCCTGGCCTGTTTATTTCCATTAATTTTACCTTATTTTTTTTTTGTACTGGTACTAGGGCTTGAGCTCAGGATTTAGGTGCTAACTCTTAGCTTTTACACTCAATGCTGGAGAGCTACCACTTTAACAACGGCTCCACTTCTGGTTTTTTGGTGGTTAATTAGAGGTAAGAGTTTCAGAGAGTTTCCTGTTCAAGGCTGGCTTTGATCTACAATCCTCAAATCTCAGCCTTCTGAGTGTGCCTGGCCTTCATCTTCTTAATTGTGCTTTTCCTTGGTTAATAGAATGCCAGAATTGTGAGCATATTTGATTCTCCCATCTCTAATAAAACTATTTGATAGACAAATCTTCTTCTAAGTGAAAAATAATTTTTAAGACAATCTCTGAATGAAATGATTATCCTTTTGTACCTGTAGGTAAAGTCAGACATGGACTTTTTGTTGGAATTCTAGACAAAAAATAAATAAGACACTTTTCTCTTTAGTATTTCTTAGGCTTTCTTCCGACAGGTTCATGGTATCTCCCAATGATAGAAGCATGTTACTTCCATTTTGTTAGAAACAAAACAGAAAATGCTACATTCTTCAATTTTATCTTCCAAATCACTACCTATTCATCGATTCATAGGTTAAGCTCTGAGAAGTGCTATTTTTCTATGTCAGCATTTTGTTCCTTCTCATGTGTGTATTGCTTATCCACAGAAAATGATAGAAAACTCTCCATGTGGAAGGGGTAGGGAAAGTCACAGCATCAACATTTTTTTAAATCTGTGATGACGGAGAGATAATCCACATGTGAAAGGACTTGGTGCTTCAGCTTATTTTGAGCGACAGAAGCATAATAGACTCTCCTAAGCATTAGCATTGTGTAATAAGCCCACACTGTCATCCTTTGTCTGATCTGGACTCAGACAAATCTCTCTCAGTGTTTCAAATTCCTAATGAAAACTAGGGAGATACACCTCAAAGCTATCATGTGGAAATGGCTTAGGCACAGAGCTAAATCTTTAAACAAACTCTTAATGATGTCAATGTCTTATTTATATAGCTCTTAAAGGATGCTTATGGAGAGGTGGAAAACAAAGAATCCAGATCTCATGAGCAATGTGTGTGTGTGTGTGTGTGTGTGTGTGTGTGTGTGTGTGTATGTACATTTTTCTTTCTAAGATATTAGCTTCTTTTGTCCTTTCCCTACACTTACTATTTTGGTCTTTATTTTTTTACTTCTCAATGGTATTTGCAAATTGGTTTCACAATGGTAAAAGGAATAGTCTATATTTACTTGAATATAGAATGAAGAACATATTACACTTTTCCATTCTCTCTTGGCTCTTAATTGGAGAAGCAAAAGCTATTATCTTTTGTTGGAATACAAGCATAATAGTCTTTCAGAAGATTTTGATGCCCCTTGGCTCCAGTATTTTTCAGTTACCACCTTCTCAGAGTTAGATATTTCCTGTATGACTACTTGGTTGTACTAAACTTTTTATTAGGTTAGGCAGAAAGACTGGACCTTCTTCTTCTTTTTTATTTTTTGGCTGATCATGGGGCCTGAACTCTGGGCCTGGGCACTGTTCCTCAGCTCTTCAGCTCAAGGCTAGAACTCTACCACTTGAGCCACAGTGCTCTACCACTTGAGCTTATGTGGTGCTGAGGAATCAAACCCAAGGCCTCATGCATGCAAGGAAAGCGCTCTACCACTGAGCCACCTTCCCAGCTCTGGACCTTCTTTTATAGTAGCAATCCAATCTCTAAAGTTAGCCCTTTTTCTCAGTGGCCATTGAAACAAACTCATCCTGTTTCTTATTTTCTTGGCTTTATGTTCTTAACTAACACTCAGGAAAGTAACAAGATAGAAAGACTGCTGACTGGTGTCAAATGTTAGATCAGTTGGAAGAATGGTGGGACAACAATAGAAGAGGAGACATTGGTCAAAAACCACAAACTGGCCGGGCGCCCGTGGCTCTCGCCTGTAATCCTAGCTACGAAGGAGGCTGAGATCTGAGGATCGCGGTTCAAAGCCAACCTGGGCAGGAAAGTCCATGACACTCTTATCTCCACTAAGCCACTAGAAAACCGGAAGTGGTGCTATGGCTCAAGTGGTAGAGCGCTGGCCTTGAGCTGAAGAGCTGAGGGACAGCACCCAGGCCCAGAGTTCAAGCCCCACGTCCGACCAAAAAAAAAGAAAAAAAAAAAGAACCACAAGCTGACCTGTTGGATTAAAGCCCCTTTTTTTCTTTAAAAAAAGAAAAAAAAAAAGTCCTCTTAAAATGATTATCCTTTTGCAATTCAGAAAGGCGGGGGGAGACTTAGATCAAAGATCTGGCAGTATCTATGTTGTTACCTGTGCTTTGTACACTCTAAACTCTCTGTGCTATCTCAGTCAGTCCTGAAAAGTAGCCCTATGAAAGCAGGTGTTGTGGGGTTCGATCACTTGCAGAAACAAGGGGGTACTACTACTCCACACTCGGGCTTTGGATCCTAACCCTCCGTATTTAGTCCCCACGTTCCATCATCAGGGATGAATCTCATGGTCTACTTTTGTTTTGGTTTCTTCTCTTGTCTTGTGGAAAAGGCTTAGGCAATAAAAACAGTCACTTTCCATTTTAAAATGCTGAACTTAAAAAAATCCACTTATTTTATCCTCTTTAGTTGTGAAAAGGAGTTTCAGTCCCAGGTGTCAGTTTATGAGTGCAACACATCTTGAGCAACATGGCTCTTCCCATCCTTCTCCCCCATCTCTCCCGCCCCCACTCTGGCCCTCAAATTACCTGGTTCCATTTTCACATGTGTGCATTGAATATTACGTTTGCATCTGTCCATCCTTCCTCTCTCCATTCGTCTGACTAAAGCCATGGCTGATTGAAAACAAAACAAAACGAAGTTGTGTGCTTTCAAGAAGAATCTCAATTGCTTCATTTAAGGTGCCATTTAGATTTAATTTTTAAATGTGTAAGTGAGCTTTGGCGACAGACCAAGTAGACATTAAATACTGGTGACAATGCTCTTTTGTATTATCATTAAGGCTAAGCAACTGATAGCTGAAAAAGAGTCTCAGTAACTTGTTATAAGATCTATGTAAGAAATAACACCAGAGACATTAAGAAGATGGAAGAGTTTATAGCCAGTGTTTTTCTAGTGACTGTGGCTCACACCTGTAATTCTAGGTATTCAGAAGGCTGAGATCTGCTGGGCAGGGAAGTCTGCCAGTCTCTGATCTCCAGTTAATCAGCAAAAAGCCAGTAGTAGAGGTATGGCTCAAGTGGTAGAGCACCAGCCTTGAGCAAAAAAAAAAAAAAACAAAGGAGAGCATAAAGCCCAAAGTTCAAATTCCAGTACTAGAAAACACACACACACACACACACACACACACACACACACACAACCTGGCACTATATTAGTTGAGCCAGAGATCCACTCTGCTTTTTTTTTGGTGTGGGGGGGTGATAATTGAGCATAAGAGTCTTATGGACTTTTCTTCTCCACCTGTTTTTGAATCTCGACTTTCAAATCTCAGGATTGCAGGCAAAAGCCACTAATGACTGGCAAAATTATAAGGCAACATCGACAGAGCTAAATAAATATTAATGGTAAAATATGATTCAAGGTGATGATTTATTATTATCTCTGTTAGGAAAAAATAAAAATTTATGTTTAGTTTATTAAGAAGAGTTTTAAAAACCAGAAACAAATTTAGAATCAGATCTGTAGGCCCTTTTGAAATAATATGGTTTTTCTTCTTATATCTATGTGACAGTTTATGAGAACACATTTTCTAATCTAAAGCTTTTTTCATTTGGAGGATAAATCCTCATCATGACTTTTTAAATATGATTTTTTAACTGGCTCCCAAGTAGTATGTCTATACCCATATTGTATATGTATGTGTGTGTGTGTGTGTGTGTGTGTGTGTGTGTGTGTGTGTGTGTGTGTGTGTGTGTGTGTGTGTGTGTGCGCGCGCGCGCCAGTACTAGGGCTTAAACTCAGGGCCTTCAGCTTTCTTATTCAAGGCTGGAACTTTACCAGTTGAGCCCAGCTGCACTTCTGGCTTTTTGGTGGTTGATTGGCTATAAGAGTCTCTCAGACTCCCCAGTCTTCAAACCATGATCTTCAGATCTCAGCCTCCTGGTAACAGGAATGAGTTGCCAGCATCTGGCCATATTGTTTCTTAATAGTTTTCTATGATGATATTTTTACTTGGTGATTTTTGATGGTTTGTGCTTTTAGCAATTATTTCTGGTTGCATCTGCGTTAAGGTTTTATGCTTCTTTTGATTCAGTTTCAGTAATTCATGTTATCCTAATGAAGAATACCATTATTTTTCTGCTGAATTGCTTACAACTGACTTCTGACTTGTCCCCCAGTTGCCATTAATTCTTTCTACCATCCTGTCAGGGTGATTTTTCAAAAATGTTATGATCAATTTGCATCTTCTCCAAAAATCTTTCAACAGTTCTCTTCCATTGTTGCTGTTCTTGAGCTAAAAATACAAAACCCCTTATTCATGAATCTGATTACTTCCTAAACCCACGTCACTAATAGTTCTGTTTATTTAAATTCATTCCTTCAGTATTTTTAGGCTCTCTTTCCCTGGACATCTTCCAACATGATTCTCTCTTGCTGGAATTTTCTTCTTCCTTGGTTTCCTAATCACTGGACAACTCTCTTATTACTCTTCTACTCTTCAAGAGTTGACTCCTAAGGCTTACAGCCCCACCTTAGAGCGCTGTCCCTAGCATCTGAGACTCGACCACCTGTCCACGTCTCTGATTCACTCAAGAGACTGAGTCTCTTAAGCTTTATGTTTGTGGAGCTTTATCTTTGCAGCCTTTGTATGGGTGTGCAATGCATGCATATATATGTGCACACGCACATACATCCGTGCCCGTGCATATGTGTGCACATGCATGTGCATATGTGTGTTTGTATTGGGGCTTGAACTCAGGCCCTCTTGTGCTCTTGTTTGCCTTTGTTTGTCTTTTTTACTCCAGGTTAGTGCTCTACCACTTGATCCATACCTCCACTTTGAGCTTTCTGCTGTTTAAATGGAGGTATGAGTCTATAGACTTTTCTGCCGGGCTGGCTTTGAATCACAATCCTCATACCTCAGCCTCCTGAGTAGCTAGAATTACAAATATGAGCAACCAGTGCTCAGCTTATCGTTATATGCTAAGTGTCTGGAATCAAGAGTAGCATATAGGGGCTGGGAAGGTGGCTCAGTGGTAGAGTGCTTGCCTTGCCTGCATGAGGTCCTGGGTTTGATTCCTCAGCACCACATAAGCAAAAAGAAAAAAGCCAGAAGTGGTGCTGTGGCTCAAGTGATAGAGTGCTAGCCTTGAGCTGAAGAGCTGAGGGACAGTACCCAGGCCCAGAGTTCAAGCCCCATGACTGGACTCCCCCGCCCACCTCAAAAAAAAAAAGAGTAGCATGTAGAATGTGCTGGGTGAATATTATTACATGCTGAATGCAATGAAGGTGTGAACCTTTCTTGTACATGGAAAGTTTTAGTTCCTTGTCTTTATTTAGATTGCCTATTGTACTCAACCTGGTTATTTCCAAAACAACCCAAACTGTCTCACTCACATAATATCAATCTATGTATTGTATTTACAAACAACAAATGCAACTCACGTTAGAACAATTAAACCTAAAACTCTCAGTTCTTTCCAAGCATATAGCTGAGCCTATATGAGCAGAAATAACATATCAGCCAAGAGTACAGAAACAGGCAACATTCATTCACCTGTAAGTTGGTTAAATTAAAAGCTTTTTAGGGTTCCAATTTAGAAATCATGGTTGAAGTTTGTTAACTTGGTGTTTTGGATATTAACATGTATTTTGCTATACAAGATAAGATGTAGATAAGGTTCACAAGATCGGGCCAACTGTCCTCACTAATACAGGAGTTTGTCTAAGACTGCATTATTCAAGCCTATGGAGTAGATTGTGGGGTGGGGAATTATATAATATAGAAATAACACAAGGAGGATTTTTCTTTCTTTTGGTGTTGGAAAGATGCTGAAGAAAATTCTATCCTATGTAAAAGAAGAACTTGTGAACCCAGATGTTTCTAAATATTTCTCTTATCTCCTGTTCCATCTCTGCCTTGGGTTCCAAATGTTCTATTAACAAATATTCCAAAGTCCTGATTTTTAAGACTGATTTCTTTCTTCCCACTGCTGTTTTTTCACATATTGGCAAAGCACTGCTTAACCATTCCACTGATATATGTCAAATAAACAAGTTTTTATATATACTGGCTATAAAGTTTCTGTTTGGTCTATGTGTTTTAGGACTTATCTTTAGAATCATTCATCTGCAGTTACTAGTGGGGTCATGCACATTTTATTTGGAGGGCTTAGAACTCAAGTCACCTTTTGAAGGAATGAGGAAAACTGAATGGAATGTATTTACATGATCTTATAAATCTCCTTGCCTTTAAAACAACCCATTTAGCCTTTGCAATTATTAACTTACTAGAAAGGCTTAGGGTCTGTTCTCAGGCATTGTTGCAAGAGAAGTTATCTCCTGCTAAATATCTGCTGATTTTTTTTCTGGTCCTGGAGCTTGAACTGTCTACCTAGGCACTGCCCCTCTGCTTCTTTTTGCTCAAGGCTAGCTGGCACTCTACCACTTGAGCCACAGCCCCAATTCTGGATTTTACTGAGCAGTTTATTGGAGATAACAGTCTCATGGACTTCCCTGCCTGGGCTGGCTTTGAATCAGGATCCTCAGATCTTAGCCTGCTGAGTAGCTTGGATTATAGGTATGAGCCACCAGTGCCCAACTTGCTGAAAAATTTAAACTTGGCATGCAGATATCTACCAACAAAACAAAAACAACAATAACAGTCACCAAGACCTGTTGATGCAAAGCTAAGGAAAGCCCAAACGGAAGAGCTTCTCCAAGAAAATAGGTTAACAGCAAGACATCACACAAAGAGAAGAAAGGCCATGTGGCTAGAGAATGAAAGAACCCCAAACCATTCTTTCTTTGATGCCTTGGAATGAATGGCAACCGAGGTTTACTGTTAGCACTGTATTCCACCATGTTCCTCCAGTATCTTTTCAATAAACTCACTAATTTGCAGTGTCAGAGTGCATATGGTTTTTTGGTGGGGTTTTTTTTGCAATCAAATGATTCTTGCATCATTCTTTGACCATATTGAGAGTTTAAAAACAAGTAAGTAAACTTACAGATGGGAAAGAAAGTGAGTCATTGCAGACTCAGAGAAGACAAGGAAAACATCACCCCCTCACCTCCATCCAGGAGTTTGGTTTTTGTTTTAATTTTCTTATAAATTACAAAGGCCTAATAAGCCCTATGCAAGGCAAATATCAAGGCCAGAAGTTTGCTTGGCTCCTCTTGTCTGCCTATTGTATCTATGCTCGATCTAATAGGGATGCTACATTTCTTTCTGGTACCTAGCCATTCCTGGCTTCATCTTTCTCCCTCTTATCATAGCTTGCTTCAGGGCGGGAATCTGATAAACTATATACTCAAAGGAAAAAGTAATTTTGAAGCTATATGTACATAAAATTACCTATGGGTACAGCTTGGACATTTTTTCAAACATCAGTATTCCAGCTCTTGCCATAAAGTTAGTCTCAACTTTGGAATAATGTCATGCATTTGGGGACTAGGCTATATTCAGCTTGATCGTCTCCTTTGCTTCTGTGTGAAGGCTTGCTTAGGCTTAAGATATGTCTATGATAGTGCATGGAAAGTTAATATTTTTTTGAGAAGAGACCACCCTGCATGTTTGGTTTAATGTCTGTATCTGTTTTTAACAAGTATGGTGACTGGAAGTTCAGTTATTATGAATTTGACTGGAGTTTGGTGTTCTGCATACATTTCAGGGGTAAAGGGCAAAGTACTTGTAGTCTTTGCCTTAGGCTTCCTAAGACTCTTTGAAATAAAATATTTTCTCTTAAGTGGACATGTCTTCAAAATGAGCCAGCTAGTTGACAGATAGCTTGCATATGCTTATGGATAAGTATATTCATGACACCATACAACTGCTTGAAAAAAAAAGAGCCAGAATTGTTTTCTCAAAATTTAATTTTGCATCGTTCTAGTAATTAACTTACTGTCAAACCCTGCATAAATTTGAATTGCTTCAGTCTGTAGTTTCCGATCTTCTTAAAAGCTTGACTGGAGATCAAACAAAAACTCTCCACCCCACAAATGCAAATGACAATGCAAGACTGACGCCAATATTTTTTCCATCATGTAATCAACAAAATTCTATGAATTTGTAAACAGACCTGTCAAATTTCTGGGCACATATATTTCTAAACTTAAGGCAGCATGCAAGGAAAGAAATACAAAGAAATGTCTGATGACACTTGGTTTTTCTGTTAAACTCAACTAGAATCAGCTGAAACCCGATGTGCTTAGATTCACTTTTTAAAATAAAAATAATTAAATTGTTATTATAAAGGTGGCGTACAGAGGAGTTATAGTTACATAAGTCATGTCATGAGTACATTCCTTTTTGGATAGTGTGACCTATTCCCTTGTTCTCTCCCAGTTTTTTCCTCTCATCTCAACCCACAAAACTATTTAAAAATTTTGAAGTACTGGTTCCGGGAAGATGGCGGAGGAGAAGCTGGAATCTGAACAAGCTCTTGCATAGAAAACAGTTTCAGAGTTCCAGTGAACAGTCCCAAGCCAGAGAATCACAGCAAGTGTGCCATCACAGGACAGAGAGTTAGTCAAGAGAGGGGAAGCCAAGCAGACACATCTGAGCAGCTGCCGCTGCGGTGGCAGGGTCGCAGCGGCGACCACCGCCGCGGAGGCATACCTGAGACGCAGTCCGGAACGAAGGAGCCAGACGCAGCGGACGAGCGGATTCTACTCAACACCAGCAAGAACCGACAAGGAGCGGACAACTTCATCCTGCACTTTGCAGACCAGAGACGACCCGGGATCCAAGACTCCAAGTGAGTAGAAGCCCCACTTCCTCACTCCTTCTCTGGGAGCAGAGGAGGGAAGGCCACCCCTCCCCCCCCAGCACCGGTGATCTCCATCTTGGATACCGACAAAGCTCGGAGGAGCGGCTAGCTCCAGCTCAGGCCTTGGAATAAAACGAGTCATTTAGCAGGTCACAAGAACTTAACGGCGAAGTGACCTCACAGACTCTGTTCCATCCAGGGAAAAGTCACCCAGCTCAGGCGCCAGCCATTGGAGTGGCTCTCCTCACCGGGTAACCAGAGCCAGAGGCTGCCCCGCCCTCTAGCAGCCACCACAATCAATTGAAAAACAGAAACCCTGAGAATGGCTCCAGGCTGGGTGCTGTGAGTTTTTTTTCACAAAATAGCCCCAGGGAAAAGCTACTGTTCGTTGAAAGGCCTCAACTCTACCCAGAACCTAGCCTCATCACTGCATCCCCCTCTTTTGTGATTCTCAAAGCAGATCACCCTCCCAGTAAACTAACCTGGGAGGGGGATCTCAAAATCTTGGGTAAAGCAGAGCATTTTTCTGCCTGTTCCAACAAACTGACTTAAGAAACCAATCAAGCCACAGGACCTCAAGCTGACCAGAGACTCCAACCAGACTCTGATTACAGACAAAAGGGAGATACAGGACTCTTCCCACCCCTCCCAAAAAAAAAAAAAAAATCAAAGAACTTTTTTTTTCTTCTTCTTCTTTTCTTTTTTTTCTTTTTCTTGTTTTGTTTTTTTTCATTTTTTGTTACCTTATATATATATAAAATTTTTTTTGCTTTTCTAAAACTTTTATTAATCTTTAATTTTTGCCTCTTCTGAAAAAATAATTGTTTTCCATTAACTTTTTTTTTTCTCCTCTTATAATTTTTATTTTAGGAATACGTGAATGTGTGTTTTCTTTTCTTTTCTTGTCTTCTTTCTCTTTTTCTTTCATTCTTAATTATCTTTTTGTTTTTTTTTTCTAGCTCTACTGAACTTCTGATCTTTTCTTCTCACTTTCCTATCCTTTCCATCTTTTCCTCTTTGTTCATCTTTATGTGACTTAACTCTTGTCCTGCACATCCTCAGATAAACCCGTAGTTAACCAGTAGACCCTATCCCCCATTGTGTACACACTTAATCCACAAACTTATTACTCAATTCAAAACCTCTGAGACTTAAATTCATTAATAGCAGTACTACCTCTTTATACCTATATAATATTTTAAGCATTTTTTTAAAGTTTTTCTCATCTCCTCTATGTCCCTCCCTTTTTCTCAACATATTCATATTCCTCTATAAATAGATGGTCTTTTAATCTCTAAAATAACATTAATTTTTACGTTTCTATTTTATTTTCTGGTCTCTTTTCATTCCCTTTTCCCTTTCTTCTTTTTCTCTCTCTCTCTACTTACATCCTACCCAACCTATTTCCTGCATTGTGATTAGGACATAGTTAACTCTCCCTGTGCCTCCCCACACCAATCTATTCCTATTTTTTACCCACATCTCTCCCTAACCCTAATAATTTCTGGTTTTCCAAATTCTTCTCTGCGGTTTGAAGTCCTTTAACATATAGTTGTTTGATGTCGAATAGATATATCTGTTGAACTAGATTGTATCTGTAGACTATTGACTGTACAAATGCAAACTTTGGTTGATGGTCGCCTTAAGATAGTGTTCTAGCACAAAACTGGTGCTATCTTCATCTCAAATGGGCAGAGTAAGCCGGAAAAACACAAGAAAAATGGCAAATTCGGGTATCTCAATTCCCAATCCTGATAATCAGGGGTTAGAACAGATAATGAATAATCCAGAGGAGAGTTCCCAAACAGCTCTACAAACACTGCTGGCAAACATGATAAATGAAAAGTTTGACAACGTACAAAGGACTCTGTATGAGCGTGATAGGGAGAGAGAGGAGGCATCCCAGAAGTTTATACAGGAATATCATAAGCGTGAGGAAGCTACTCAAAAACTGATACAGGATTTGCGTGAACAACTTGAGAATACTCAAAGAGAAAGGGAGGAATGGCGTGAGCAGGCTGAGAACACTCAAAGAGATCTGCAGGAATCCCACGAACGGGAGGAAGCTAATCAAAGAGTAATACAGGAATTGAGAGACCAGGTAGAGAACACACAAAGATCACTAAAGGCATTCATGGAATCCATTAACAAAGAGCTGAAAGAAGTCAGGGAGACCACAAAGGGAATGCTGAATGGAACCCAACAGAAGGAATGGGAGCCCAAAGAAACCATAACCAATCAACTAAGTGATTTGAGGACAAACACTGAACACCAAATTAAGGAAGTAAAGAAATTCATACAAGACCTAAAACAGAGCTTCAACAAAGAACTTGAAGCCATCAAAGCTGACCAACTAGAAGGAAAAGAGATAAAAAACAAAGTAGAGAGTCTTGACAGCAGGTTAGACCATGCAGAAGATCGAATCTCAGGGATTGAAGACAGCCTAGATATTATAGAGAAAGAACATACAACCATCCAAGACAAGTCCAAGAAATATGATAGATCTATCCAACACCTGGAAGACACCATCAGAAGGCCTAATCTAAGGATAATGGGTGTAGAGGAACACCTAGAAACAGAAGTTAATGGTCTAGGAAATCTGTTTAACAGGATCCTAGCAGAGAACTTCCCAAACATGCAAAAAGATAGGCCTGTCCAGATACAAGAAGCCTTTAGAACCCCAAATAGACCAGACCAGAATAGGACATCCCACCGTCACATTATAATCCAAACAGGATCAACTCAGAACAAGGAAAAGATCCTTAAAGCTGTCAGAGAGAAAAGGGTAATCACTTATAAAGGGAAACCAATTAGAATCACCTCAGATTTCTCAGCAGAGACAATCAAAGCAAGAAGAGCCTGGAATGATGTATGCCATGCCCTAAAAACAAACAACTATCAACCAAGAATACTGTACCCAGCTAAACTCTCCTTCATAACTGAAGGCCAAATAAAAACCTTCCATAGCAAAGAAAAATTGAAACAATATATCTCCACCAAACCAGCCCTACAAAAGATTCTTAAAGATGTCCTACACATAGAAAACCAACAAGACCGCAATAAAGGCCAAGAAACTGCACCCAAACTGAGAATCCAAGAACCATAGGAAGAACCCAGTTTTCACAGCCCCCAAGAAGGTAGATAACATGGCAGGAACTCCCAAATACCTCTCAGTCCTATCTCTTAATGTTAACGGACTGAACTCTCCAATTAAGCGACATAGACTGTCTAGTTGGATTAAAAAACAAGACCCTTCTATCTGCTGCCTGCAGGAGTCACATCTTGCCCGTAAAAACAAACACATTTTCAATGTTAAAGGCTGGAACAAAATCTACCAAGCAAACGGCCCCCATAAACAGGCGGGAGTTGCAATCCTAATATCAGATAAAATAGACTTCAAATTAAAATTCGTGAAAAGAGATAGAGAAGGTCGCTACAGAGAAGTACAAAATGTCATGTCAAAACCAGCTTTACAATGTCGGTGGGGGGTGGGGTGGGGGGGTATGATTGGGTGGGAGGGAGGGGGGAGGCTGGGAAGGGAGGTGAAGGGTAAACAAAGGAGGAGGCTGCAATGCTTGGTAAGAAATGTATGCATTATCCTGCCCATGTAATTGTAACCCCTCTGTACAGTATGTTCTCAAATAAAATAAAATTAAATTAAAAAAAAAAAAAAAAAAAAAAAGAAGGTCGCTACATACTAATTAAAGGATCTCTCCTTCAGGAGGATATTACAATTCTAAATATCTATTCGCCAAACAATGGAGCACCCAAATTTATCAAAGAAACACTACTTTCCCTCAAATCCCATATAGATCCAAAGACATTAATTGTTGGGGATTTTAACACACCACTCTCCCCACTAGATAGATCAACTCGGCAAAAACTCAACAGAGAAACCGCAGATCTAAACAGCTGCATAGATCAACTAGACTTAACAGACATCTACCGAACATTTCACCCAGCAGCATCAGAATACACGTTTTTCTCAGCAGCACATGGAACGTTTTCTAAAATAGACCACATTTTAGGCCACAAAGCAAACTTGTCTAAATTCAGAAACATTGAAGTTATACCTTGCATTCTCTCTGACCACAAGGGAATAAAATTAGAACTCAACACCAAAAGCCACCAAAGAAAGTCCAGTATCACATGGAGGCTGAACAACACACTGCTGAATCAAGAGTGGGTCATGGAAGAGATTAGAAAGGAAATTCAAATGTTCATGCTATTCAACAAAAATGAACACACAAATTACCAGCTCCTCTGGGACACAGCAAAGGCAGTACTCAGAGGCAAGTTTATAGCTCTGAGCTCCTACATCAACAAATTGGAGAAATCTGAAACTAGCAATTTAATGACACATCTAAACCTCCTTGAAAAAGAGCAGCAAGATAAACCCCAATCCAGTAGACTGAAAGAAATAATCAAAATTAAATCAGAATTAAATGAATCAGAATCCAAAAAAACTATAGAAAGAATCAACAAAACAAAGAGTTGGTTCTTCGAAAAACTTAACAAAATTGACAGACCCTTAGCAAATCTTATCAGAAAAAGAAGAGAACACACCCAAATTAATAAACTCAGAGATGAGAATGGAAACATCACCACGGAAACAAGCAAGATTCAGAACATTATAAGGGAATACTTCTCAAAACTTTATGCTAATAAGTTTGAGAACTTGACAGAAATGGACCTCTTCCTAGCAAATATTGACATGCCAAAACTAAACCAAGATGAGGCAAACTATCTTAACAGGCCCATATCAAGCATTGAAATAGAAACAGCAATAAGAGACCTCCCAGCTAAGAAAAGTCCAGGACCAGATGGTTTCACAGCGGAATTTTACAAGGCCTTCAAAGCAGAGCTCACACCAATTCTCCTCCAACTCTTCAATGAAATTGAAAGAGAAAGCTCACTACCGAACACATTCTATGAAGCCATCATAACCCTCATCCCAAAACCAGGCAGGGACTCATCAAAGAAAGAGAACTATAGACCCATTTCTTTGATGAACATTGATGCAAAACTTCTCAACAAAATTTTGGCCAACCGACTTCAACAATTCATCCAAAAAATCATACACCACGATCAAACAGGATTCATTTCAGGGATGCAAAGCTGGTTCAATATACGCAAATCAATTAATATTATTCATCACATCAACAGGAGCAAGAATAAGAACCACATGGTTATCTCAATAGACGCAGAAAAAGCATTCGACAAGATCCAACACCCCTTTATGATGAAGGTTTTGGAAAAATTAGGAATCCATGGAACATTCCTCAATACAATAAAGGCTGTATATGACAAACCTACAGCCAGCATTATACTCAATGGTGAAAAACTAAAGCCATTTCCTCTTAACTCAGGAACAAGACAAGGATGCCCACTCTCTCCACTTCTCTTCAATCTAGTATTAGAATGCCTAGCTACAGCAATAAGACAAGATGAAGTACTTTATTTACTTATTTATTTTTGTGCTGGTACTGGACCAGTCCCTGGTACTCAGGGACTGATCATTTGTTCCTTAGCTTTTTCACTCAAGGCTAGTACTCTACCCCTTGAGCCACTACTTCACTTCTGGTTTTTGATGGTTATTTGGAGATAAGAGTCTCATGGACGTTTTCTGCACTGGCTAGATTAGAACCATGAGCCTCAGATCTCAATCTTCTGAGTAGTTAGAATTACAGGGATGAGCCAGCAGGGCCCAGCTGACTTGCTTATTTTGAGGTATCATATCACAATTTTCTGATACTGAATAATAGTGCCCCCTAAAAGTATTATTAGAGATGCTATTTCCTAAGCAAGGTCTAAAGTAAAAGCACAGAAATTCAAATGGAGGTAATTAGAGACTTGCAATTTATTCCAAACCAATCTTGACATGATAGAGTTATCATTTTTATTCTTAAATTTCCTCATTTGTAATACAAAAAGATGATACCCTTTTAGGGTCTAGAATTCTCCATTGAATGGCAATGCTGGATGATCTTATCAATTTTATTCCCAAATCGATAAGCTTGCTTCTTTTCTTAGCACTACTACCAAATTATTTTCTAAGACAAGGTTATTAATGATAAGATCATTAATCCATTCATTTATTTCATGAATACTTTTTATGTTTCTACTAGGTGCCAGGTTCTGTGCTATGAAGATGTTCAGAGATGAAGAATAAGAAATTATAATCTAAAAACCTGTAGTTGTTATAACTACAGTTATAAAATGCTAAAAAGGGTATTAGACAAACCCTAATTCATGGTACCTAATCCAAGGGATTAGGAAGATGAATGTAGAAGGTCATGGTGTTTTGGTTAAATCTACAAGGATAACCAGACCTACAAGATACCTTGAGCAAAGAACTCATTTAAAAAATACCATATCATTTCTTTGTGACAAAGTTGTGTAGGGCTGGAACAAGGTGGAGTTAAGGTGCTGAGGGAGCCAAGCCTTGTGGCTCACACCTATGATCCAAACTACTCAGGAGGCTGAGATCTGAGGATCTCAGTTCAAAGCCAGCCTGGGAAGACATAGCTAATTCTTACCTCCAATTCACAAGTAAAAGGCTAGAAATGGAGGTGCGGTCTAAGTGGTAGAGATCCAGCTGGAGGTGGAAAAGCCAAATGAGAGTGCAAGACCCTGAGTTTAAGCCCCAATATCAGCATAAAAATAAGTAAATAAACAGTCCTGAGAAAATGAGAAAAAATGCCAAGTGCCTTCATGGAGGGCCATAGATGCATTAAATATTACAGGAATTCTCATCCAAACATTCCCCAAAAGATTATGAGGAGTTCAATCATTTGTGTCCATCCTTTACATTTTTCCCTTTCCTTTCCTTTTCCTTTTTTCTTTCCCTCTCTCTATCTCTTTTTCTTTCTCTCTCTTTCTCAGTTGTACCGAATGTGGCATTGTATGTGCTCTGCTTGCTTCCTTGACTGGTATTCCACCATTTGAGTCACACCTCTAGCCCAGCATTTTGCTAAATATTCTGCAGATGAAATCTCATGGATGTTTTCCTCGGTCTGGCTCAAACCCTCCATCCTCCAGCTCCTGAACCTTTAATTAACAAAGATGAATGATATGAGACATCTGGAGCCTGGGTTCTATGCATCTTTCTAGCATCCAAGCCCAGCACAAACTCAGCACTGAGTAAATGTTTAACAATTGTCACCTGCTATAAGTCATTGTTTTCAGGTCTTTTGTAGTTGAAGCTAGACAGAGACAGAGACAGACACAGGTAGAGACACAGAGACAGACACAGAGACAGAGACACACAGAGACAGAGAATATGACAGAGAACTACGGACATTTTAATCATGCAAAATTTGGATGACATCTTTTCAAGCGTAATTTGTTCATTTTTTTCATGTCTTAAGTAACAAAAAATATTTTTAATGAACACAAATTGATTCATAAAAGAGAGATGTCACTGGGCACCAGTGGTTCATGTCTGTAATTCTAGCTACGCTGAAGGCTGAGATCTGAGGATCACAGTTCAAAGCCAACCCAGCCAGGAAAGTCTGTAAGACTCTTATCTCCAATGAATCATCAGAAAACCAGAAGTAGTGCTGTGGCTCAAAGCGGTAGAGCTTTAGTCTTGAGCAAAAGAGCTCAGAGTCAGAGCCCAGGCTCTGAGTTCAAGCCCCATAACTGAGGGGTGGGGAATGAGAGAAAGGTGGGGAGGGGAGGGAGGGAGAGAGAGCTATCAGGGTTAAAATTCTGTGGTACAACCTGGTGTATGTGTATGTGTATGTATCCATATATACATTCATATATATGTATACATGTAGGTACATGTATATACATATACATTCTGTAATCTACAAATAAACTCATCAAACGAGTTCTATAGTCTTCCCACATGGAAAAGTGAGTGCCAGAGGCAGAGTTTGAATTTCAGGCTTTTGGCCCAAGGTCTCCAGTATTTTAAGGCATCACACACACTGTGTTACACAGCCAAATCTATAGGAAAGAGCCGTGCCTAGATTCATGCCAAGAGATTACAGGTAGACCAGAGAGTTTCAGGAAATGGTTGACCAAAAAAGTTTCACTCACATGATGTTTTATGTTGCCTTAATAGATCAATGCCTTCTGATCTAGGATCGCTAAGGGGGAAAAATATCAATAAATCACTCTAAAATCCTTAAGAAATTCCTCCTGATTGAAGCAGATTTAAGCCTGTTTGAGAGAGAAGGAACTTGGTCGTTGCTTCTGTAGATTTTGGAAGGCTCTGCTGACTTCGTGGTGAGACACGCCCTTGGCATTGCTTTTTCCTTTTGGAGAGACTGAATATGAGCATTCAGGTTGTCAGAAGGTCTTGCCTGGCACTGTGAGCTGAAAAATGTATAATGTGCACTTCTGCACTGGGCTCGAGCCATAACGGCAATGTCCCCAAAGTCTATTTACACACGCATCAGACAAAAAAACGAAGAACAGCTCAGCAGAACTGGGAAATAATGGATGCCAAGTGAGACTGTTTATTTGGAGAAGAAATATGTTGAGGATAAACACATCCATGCTTCGTCTGCTTATCACTTCAGTGCTGTGTTTCTCATGAAAACATAAAAGAAAATCCTGTTCCAACTTCTTTACATGTGGGTTGATATACTCCATTTTGAATAATTCTGCCATGAAACTGTTTGAATACAAGATTGTCAATAAAAGTAAAAATCCTATATTTTTAACCTGCCGGATAAAAATGTTGTTTCTCTTCCATGATAGTTCATATGTGTTAGCTGAAGAATGATTGTGTGTGTGTGTGTGTATGTGTGTGTGTGTGTGTGTGGATTGTGGCTTGAACTCAGGACCATAAAGATTCTACTAGCTTTTTCACTCAAGGCTGGTGCTCTACCACTTGAGCCACAGCCCCACTTCTGGCTTTTTGGTGGATAATTGGTGGTAAGAGTCTCCTCGACTCTTCTGCACAGGCTTACTTTGCGCTGTGATCTTCAGTTCTCAGCCTCCTGAGTGGCTAGAATTACAGGTATGAGTCACTAGACCCTGATTCATTTCCTCTTTTTCTACTTTGATCTAACTGTTTTGAGATGAAAAGACAGATAATTGCAGGATTGTATCAATGTTAAGTGTCAACTTGAGCTATCAGGGAATGACAACACAATTAAGCAGTAGAATCTGATTTTCAATTGCTCTTCCAGATTTTAGGCTTATTAGTAAGTCATTTCACAAGACACACACTTGAAGAAAGTATGCTTTGCTCATCATAGAAAAGACAGTAATTATTTGCTTTCTTCCTATAGGCTTTTGAGGCTTCATTCGATTTTACAAATAGACTTCCTTTATCTTTTAAAACATTACCATTAAAATAGACATATTACACATTTAAATAAGGATACAGGTGGACGCGTTGCAACAATGAGAAGTACAAGTTGTCATGTCGAAAACGAACTTTACAACTTTGGTGGGGGGGGGAGGATTGGGGGGGCGGGGGAGGGGGAGGCTGGGAAGGGCTGTGAAGGGTAAACAAAGGAGGAGGCTGCAATGCTTGATAAGAAATGTACTCACTATCTTGCCCATGTAATTGTAACCCCTCTGTACAGTATGTTCACAATGAAAAATAAAAAAAAAAAATTAAAAAATAGACATATTACAAAGAACAATCTTAAAATCTACTTCCAAATTTGTTTTTACTTAAAAAGTATGTTAAGACATTTAGCCACGCACCTGTGGCTCACATCTATAATCCTAATTACTCAAGGGGCTGAGATCTGAGGATTGTGATCCAAAGCCAGCTCAGGCAGGAAAGTCTGTGAGACTCTTAACTCCAATTAAGCAGAAAAAAAAAGTGAAGCTGTGGCTCAAGTGATAGAGTGCCAGTCTTGAGCAAAACAAGTTAAGGAACAGTGCCCAAGACCAATACACACACAAATAAAAATACTTTATGATATTTGAATAAACTTACAGACCTAGCTTTAGGTCTTTGTGTGGCTGCTTTATACTGAAAAAAAACTGAACACTAGTGTAGAGATTTTTTTGTTTTGCACATATTACCAAACAAAAGAGGACCCCAAGCCAGGTGCTGGTGGCCAGGCCCTGAGTTCAAGCCCATGACCAACAGAATAAATAAATAAAAATATAAAAAAAGAAACAATATAACATATGATTCCTAATAACATTGTTGACTAATGTGCATTCAGATAATGTCATTGCAATTATGTTTTGCTGTTATACTTAACCTTGTTGTCTTAGAGCAAGAACAACTTTATTCTTTTTGTGTGTGTGTGCCAGTCCTGGGGCTTGAACTTGGGGCCTGGGCACTGTCTCTGAGATTCTTTGACTCAAAGCTAGGGCTCTACCACTTGAGACACAGCTCCACTTCTGTCTTTTTGGTGGGTTTGTTGGAGATGAGTCTCATGGACAGTCCTGTCTGGTCTGGCTTCGAACTGCGATCCTCAGAAATCAGCCTTCTGAGTAGCTAGGATTACAGGCGTGAGCCACTGGTACATATCTAAGAGCTACTTTATTCTTATTACAGGATTTTTGTGGGTTAGGAATCTAGGAATTCAGGGAGGATTCAGCTTGGCCCTTCTTTCCTTGCTTTTTTGTATGAGTAACATAGCTTGAACTCAATACCTCCCATTCTTGCTTTCCTTGCTTGGCCAGTGCTCTATTTGACTCAACTTGAGTCACACTTCCAGCCTAGCTTTCTGCTAGTTATTTTGGAGATGGAGTCTCATTGGACTTTTCTGCCTGGGTTGGCTTCAAACCACAATCTCTGGCTCTTTAGTATCCTAAGTAGTTAGGATTATGGCATGCGCTGCCAGTGCCCAGCTTCACGGGGCCATTCTTTAGTTCTTTTAGTTCCACTGTGGCCAGTGGATAGTATGTGATCAGCAGGACCCAAAATAGTTCGATTTACACATCAGGGTTTGCCTGCCAGCATTGCTGTTTCTGTTCACTTCGACACATAGACTTTCACATGACCAGCAGGGCTTCCTCATAGCAGATGGACAGAGCCCGGGACAGAGCTGGGGCAGGGTGAGGGTATCTCATGATAATTGCCCTTTCTGTATAGTAGTGCATGGCTTTAAGTCCAAGGGCTGCAAAAGACCAAGGCAGACACTGTAAAGTTCATTTCCATTGCTGGTTTTTTTTTTTTTATTTCTTTGTTGAAGCTTGAACTCAGGGCCTGGGCATGGTGCTTTAGCTTCTTTTGCTAAAGGCAGGCACTCTACCACTAGAGCCAGAGCTCCACTTCCTGATTTTTAGTAGTTAATTGGAAATATGAGACTCCGGATAGTTAAGCAAGTGGCTAAGGAATGGGCATTAAACTACTTCTCCACAGGAGGAAAAGAAAGAACTTCTGGTTATCTTCCATCTGCTACGCATACTTACAAATGACCTCCATTTTTCAAGAAAGAGGTTAAGTGAATTGAACTTCAGAATGTTATGATGGTTCATGACTTCTGCTTGGAATGGAATTTCTCTCTGGGTGCCAGTGGCTCATGCCTGTAATCCTAGCTGCTCAGGAGGCTGAGATCTGAGGATTACAGTTCAAAGCCAGCCCAGGCAGGATAGTCTGTGAGACGTTTTTCTCCAATTAACCATAAAAAGCCTGAAGTGGAGCCATGGCTCAAGTGGTAAAGTACCAGCCTTGAGCAAAAAAGCTCAGGGACAGTGCCCAGACCCTGAGTTCAAACCTCAGGACTAGCATATACACACAAAACGACTGGCATCTCTTCAACCAAACACCTCAAATCATCTGCATGAGCATCTGTAGTTGCATGTCTGAAAAGTTTAGAGAACAAAATCAAGAAAATAATTGTGATAATCCTTGAGGTCAGTTTCACTAATACAATTTTTCATGATGAGCTTCCTGAAAATTAACCTAAAAATTTAAATATGTATTATGCCTTCTGTTACAGAATGATGAAAACTGGTAGGTAATTTCATAAGAGTTTCCTTCAAATACAAGACAAAATGTCAAAGATAATGTCCCAATGTAGACATGAAGTGTTTTCTGATGTACTTTTGGGAACACTGGACTTTTACATATTTCTTGACTTCAGTAGTAGAGCGTGTGGTATTGTTGGGTAATCTATCTATTAATATGGCTTCATCCAGTCCCAAAGAAACATAGGTCCCATAGGTCCCATGGTTTCCTTTATTTGCAATAACTAGTGTATGTCTGGGACAAGCAGAAAAGATCAAAAGCTATGTACATATGACCAGATAAGATGATGTTAAGTAAAATGAACCCCAAGATAGGGACACAAGTGGTTTTTTTCTTGCTATTGTTTCTAGTGTATTTATAATGTACCATGTGATTTTTTTGTTGTTGTTGCTTTGTATGTTCCCACAGTATAACCCTTGTTTTCACTGTACTTGATGTCAGTCTAATTTGGGGAGGAGAAAGGAAAAAAACAAAATGTTTAAATAGGGATACAGGTTGACCCATTGTAACAATGTACAAGTGTACAAGATGCTGTGTTGAAAAATGAACTTTACAATTTAGGCGGGAGGGAGGGAGTAGAGGGAGGACGGGAGGGGTCGTTGTGGAGGTGGAGAGGGGAGAGATGGTAGGGGAAAAACAAAGGAGGAGGCAACAATGCTTGATAGGAAAGGTACTCATTATCTTGCTCATGGAACTGTAACCCCTCTGTACAATATTTTTACAATAAAAAATTATTAAAATGGGAAAAAATAATATGGTTTCATGATGACTTGCTGGAGTAATTTTGCCTTGTCTGTATATCCTACAGGGGCTCGGTGGTAGTCTTTGAGCCAGCAGCTTTGATTGTGATTTCTGTCTTTTTTTTAAATTTTATTTATTTATTTTTTTATTTATTTGGGTCCGGTTGTGGGCCCTGAACTCTGGGCCTGAGCGCTGTCCCTCAGCTCTTCAGCTCAAGGCTAGCGCTCTACCACTTGAGCCACAGCGCCACTTCTGGCTTTTTTCTTTTTGCTTATGTGATGCTGAGGAATTGAACCCAGGACCTCAAGCATGCAAGGCAAGCACTCTACCACTGAGCCAACTTCCCAGCACCTGATTTCTATGTCTTTAGGAGAGAATATTAACCTGGCCAAGAACAAGTGTGCTGGGAGCCCAATTGTATCTCGCTATTCATCAAGAAACATTGTGTGTTCCTAGTATTGAGGTTTAAACTTGGGGCTTTACACTCTTGCGTAGCTTTTTCAGTCAAGGTTGGTGTTCTATCATTTGAGCCACATCTCCACTTCTAGCTTTTTTGGTGCTTAATTGGAAATAAGTGTCTTGTGGATTTTCCTGCTCACTCAGTTGGCTTAGACCCTAGCTCCGCAGACCTTAGCCTCCTGAATAGCTAGAATTATAGGTTTGAGTCACCAGTGTCCAGCTTCAGGTAACAACTTGTGAAATGATATTAGTGGGGAATAGTCTGGAAAACACACATGCTAACAAGCTTTGTATATGGTGATGTGCCCACACGTGTGTGTGTGTGTGTGTGTGTGTGTGCGCGCACACACACACACACACACCCCTTAGAACTCTTCCCTTTCTGTCTCAGACTTACAGGTCTTTAAATGCACCATATTGAACTCAGATTTGCTAGTCACAAGAGAGAGTCTTGCAACAAATAAGAACTTTGATGATGATAAAGGTCTCAGTGTGAAGAGCCAAGGAAGGATTTTGCTTTAGTTTCCCAAAGAATTAGTTGTGTTCCCTTACCAATTGGTTTAATTTTAGATTGTGGACACCTTGAATCATCATATCACTGATTGCATTTCTTTCTTCTGCCAGCTGATAGCAACTTCATAGTCACCCAACTTGCAAGAATAAGCGACTATGGCATTCAGTGATCTGCATTGACCTGATTGTGGTTCCCACTAATTTCTCCTAACCCTGTTTTCTCTTTATCTACAGTTAAAAAGATGTTTAGCAGGGTGCTAGTGGCTCATGCCTGTCATCCTAGGTACTCAGGAGGTTGAGATCTAAGGATCACAGTTCAAGGCCAGTCCAGGTAGGAAAGCCTGTGGATTCTTACCCCCAATTAACCACCAAAAAAGAAAGAAGTGGAGCTGTGGCTCAAGTGGTTGCGTTGAGCAAAAAATTCCAAGGGACTGTTCTCAGGCTCTGAGTATGATGTGCACATGCATGCATGTGCATGCACACACACACTCACACCATATGCTTATACACATATATCATTTATATTTTAATGGAATTCATGTATTTCTTGTTTCAAGAATAAGGTGGTACAGAGGAGCCACAATTTAAACAACCATTTATTAAGGATAAAATGTAGTGAGTAATTGTTTTTAGTTGCTCTGGAGAAGGTAGCTGCTTCTAGACTTGCATGTAAAAAAATTTGACAGAATAGCTGTATTCTTCTGCAAAGAAGAAGAAAATAGCAACTCTTGTGGATGTCTCTTGGAGAGTGATACCTTCTATTACACAGCCACAGTGAGTTAGTGAGTTAGGGAGGAAAGGAGGACACCCCACCCCATTCCCAACCCCAAGTCCTAGTGTGTTATTGCTGGGCTTCGTAGAGGGAGTCCTGCTGCTTAGGCCTGGGGCAATGGGTTTCTGGCATGGAGACTTTCAATGCCACAGAAACACTGTTCCAACTTGTAGTTATGGGTGGTGAAAATAGAACTACCATACAGGCGTTTTTATATGCACACATACCCACCCATGTATAATGTGTGTGTATAATTTTTGAGCTTGGATGAACTTCCAATCATAATTTTATAGTATACTAGTATGACGAATTGTATTCCAAGTGCCTTGCTAATAAAGGGAGCAAAATTCATCTGTAATTTGGAGGCTTTCTTTACCTCTACTTTTGCTTACATCAACTCCATTTTTGTTGCTGCTAAAGAAGAGAGGGAATATAGGCCATATTTCAGAGGAGGTTGCTATGGTTAGAATATGTCTTGTCTCCTTGAACTCATGCAAATGTTGAATACCCTTATGACATTGAGAATGGAAATGTAATCCATTAATGGCTTTTCAAAGCAGGTTATAAGGATTATGTAAGGTTATTTTAGTGGCACCCCTATGATTGATTCCTGATGGTTTTATAAGAAGAACTGAGTATACAGTATGTAACTTGAGGGTAAGGATGGGAGGGGAGAAATGAGAGAGAATGAAGGAAGCGATTATGTTGACCAAGCAGCATTGTACTCCCAACTACTGTACACATGGAATTGTAACCCTATTTTTTGTATAACTACTTAATAATAACAAAAATGCAGGAGGAGGAGAAGGAGGAAGAGGAGAAGGAGGAAGAGGAAAAGAAGGAAGGAAGGAATGAACAAACGAAAGGAAGGAACAAAAGAAAGAAAGAAAAAAAGAAAGAGAGAAAGAGAGAGAAAGAAAGGAAGGAAGAAAGGAAGGAAGGAAGGAAGGGAGAGAGGGAGGAGGAGAAGGAGAAGAAAGAAGAACAAGAACAAGAAGACGAAGAAAAGAAAGAGAGAGAGAGAGAAATAAAGGAGGAGGAGGAGCAGGAGAAGGGAAAGAAAGAGAGAGGGAGAAAGGAAGGAAAGAAACAAAGAAAAATGAAGAGGAGACGGAGATGAAGGAGAAGGAGAAAGAGAGGAAGAGGAAGAATGGAGACCAGATGCCCAGATGCAGGCATGTCCATTGCTGTGTTTTGGTAGGCAGTACTGTCCACCTCCATGGTCTGCTACCAGCGAGAAGGTGATCACCATACCTGGACATAAGCCAGTACCATATGCATGGCCTTTAGAACTGTGAGCTAAGTGAACCGATTTTCACTAGAAAGTTAGTCTGTCTTAAGGGTGTTATTGTAGTCAAGGAAAGCTAACTAATATATACACCTTCATGCTGGATGTTTGGCATTTATGTTTCTTAAAACTAGAATAAAAATCCTATTGATCCTTATCCATGTTCAGCTTTCTTGCTCATGGCTGGTCCTCTACTACATGAGTCACACTTCCAGTCCTCATCTACACTAGGATATGAAGTAAATGGATAATCATTGAGTCCAAGGGGAATTGAAATATAATTCACTTATACTTTTGATTCAAAGTTTCTTAGTGATGAAGTCAATATGCATAGGATTATATTTGAGAATGTAGCTGAGTAAGAAAAAATAAGAAATAAAATAGTGATGCATTTTTAAAAATAAAATTCATGAGAAAAAAAGTAAAACCTTTCAGAAAAATCACTTTTAGCTCTACTGTGCCTATAATGTGTTGGACAGAAGACGAAATCAAGATAACATCTTTTCCTAATTTTTTTTTGTATTTGTTTTTCTGCTTATGTGGTTCTGAGGAATGGAACCCAGGGCCTCATGCATGCAAGGCAAATGTTCTACCACTGAGCCACCTTCCCAGCCCCATGTCCTAATTTTTTTTTATTGTGAAAATACCATACAGAGGAGTCACCATTATCTTGTCCTAATTTAACAATCCTATTGGTATTAAGACAACTCCAGCATCGCTCAGTACTTGGGAGGGGGTATCTCAAAGTCCTGGAGAAATACAGATGGAACAAGTTATTTCAGCGTGTTTTTGGTTGCATTTATGTGTAGTGTGTGTGTGTGTGTGTGTGTGTGTGTGTGTGTGAATATGACAAAAGAGAAATTGAAACAGAGAGAACACGACATTTGTACCCTAGATGGAGCCTGATATGAAACTTACATACTGCCTATTAATAGGAAATTATTCTAAGAAATTTTTAGAGTTAAAAAAATTAAAAAGCTGGGCCTAGTGGACTCACGTTTATAATCCTAGTTATTAGTAGGCTGAGATATGGTTTGAAACTAGCCTGGGCAGGAAAGTCTGTGAGACTATTTTTGTTTTTACATTCTTGACCTTTATTTTTCTTAATATATATATATATATATATATATATATATATATTATTGTAAAGATACTGTACAGAGGGTAACAGTTACATGAGCAAGGTAATGAGCCTATTTCCTATGGAGCATTGTTACACCCTCCTTTCCCCTAGCACCCCATTCCTCCCCACCTCCCTAACTCCTCTCTCCCCTCTTCCACCCCCACCCTTCCCCCACCCAAAGTTGTAGAGTTCAACTCTTATCTCTATCTAACCACCAAAAAACCGTAAGTGGAGCTGTGGCTCGGGAGTGCTAGCTTTGAGCACAAAAGCTAAAGGACAAGTGCCCAGGCTCCAAGTTCAAGCCCAAGGACCGGCACAAACAAATAAAATTTTAAAAAAGTGAGACAGAGAAAGAAGTAGAACAAGGAGGAGGCACTCAGTCACCAGGCTGACCCCAGCTTTAAAAGTGGCAGTTGATGGCTTCATCTGTGGGCACGCTTCTGAGTCTCAAGTGAAAGAAAGGGTAACATGTTCATCCCCTGATTCTTTCTAGCTTCTTATCCCTTAAGGGTCTGCCCCATGGTATAATATCAACCATGAGCCTGTGCCTTGTTTTTTTAGACTGATAGTAGTTGGATGGCAGGAAGCTCTTGGGGGAGGCAGTGGAGCTCGGAGGAATGTGTTACTTCTGAGAAACCTAGCCGCCATCTCTTGGGAGACTCTGACCAGGAGGAGAGCAGAGCTGAGCTGTCCTAGGGGTGATGCGTAACCATCACCACCAGCATTAATTTAGTTATTGCTTGCCATTTTTGTCACCTACTGTATTCCATGTTTCTTTCTAAGCATTTTACGTCTTTTAGTGAATAAAATGTAAAGCCATGTGTAAGAAAATACTATCATAGTGTTGGATGGGAGAGTGGGGGGAGGAGGGGATGGGAAGGGGAAACAAAGGAGGAGGCTACAATGCTTGATAAGAAATGTACTCATTATCTTTCCCATGTAATTGTAACCCCTCTGTACAGTATTTTTACAATAAAAAAAAGAAAATACTATCATAGGCCATGTGCTGGTGGCTCATACTTGTAACCCTAGTTATTCAGGAGGCTGAAATCTGAGATTAGGATTTGAAGTCAGCCTGGTTAGAAAAGCATGTAAGACCCTTATCTCCAATGAACTACGAAAAAGCCAGAAGTGGAGTTGTGGCTGAAGTAGTAGATTGCTAGCATTGAGCACAAAAGTTCAGGGACAGTGCCCAGGCTTAACTCCAGGATTAGCACACAGACACACAGACACCCAGACACCCAGACACACACACACACACACACACACACACACACACACACATGCATGCATACTACTGTTGTGATTTCTATTTCTGAGGTAAGAGGATTGAGACACAGGTAGAGTTGACTGGTGCTATCCAATAAACCTTGACCATAGAACTTCTGAGCCTCCTTGTGCCAAAGTTGTATAGATCAAATTAAATCCAGTGAATGAGGAATGTATTTTTTTTTATTACTTTTCAATCAGTTGACTCATATTTCATAACTTTTTGGGTAATAATTTATAAGAACAACTTTTGGTTAATTAGTTTTATCAGTGTGTACCTTTTGCATATACTTTTCTTAAATTATATTCCTTTTAATAATTTTACTGAAAATTAACACTCTTGGAAGGAAAAAAGAAAGCGAGAGAAGAAATTAAGTAGACATTCACTCAGATTGTCCAAACAGCTGGGTATAAAAGGTGTTTACCTAAAATCCCCAGGAAATCCAGATCACAAATATTAGCATTGGGAGTCTCTTCAGAGCTCGCATTTAGAAATAACTCTATGGATAGTTACTTCGTTCTGAACACTAGTAGTGTTTGAAAGAATGAATCATTGTGGGTTTCTGAAGCAAATGCCATCAGCGAGGGTGATGAGTTTATTGTTATTCAATGAATGAATCAAGTGGGTGGCCTGATGTTATGATTAAAAATACATCACTTGGTTATGCATTTTGTGGATAAAGAAATAGTGTATGTTGACCCTGAGGGGGGAAACAGTCTTGTAATTTTAGTAGTCTTAATGTAATTATTACCATGTGAATTCCATTGACATTTCCTCCTTCTTTCTTATACAGTTACAAGCAACATCTTTGATTCCATAATTAAGATGTCTTGGAATAATAGTGACCTCACAGGGATGATTAATGACTCTTAATCAGAGAATGGATTACAGACTTTCAAGCATTCATTTAAGCACTGAATATAATTATTATATTCATTTTTCAGGAGCCAAATGGTCACTTTTTATTAGAGTTTATGTTGTAGTTCTTTGACAAAAACTTGTAAGTAATTATTTCCCATCTCCTTATTAATAGCAGTGGCCTCTTAATGCTAAGCATACTTTTAATTTTGGGAGAAGACTGACTGTTATGTGATTTCTCAAGTTGTATGCTTTTGATGTTGGATAGTTTGTCCTGAGTGCTATTCTAATTGTCCTACTGGAGAAGATGTTTTGTTTTCAAAGGGGATTATTCATGGCCTAAATCAGATACCCTAAAAAGCTGCCAAGTAATAAAAGAGATGATTAAGATTTGAAGTGATCTTGCCTAACTACTAACTAAAAGCCAGTAGTGTTGGTGTTATTTGGGTGACCACATTATTGAATTCTTTTGGTAGAGCTACATAATTGAAGGGGTGGGGTTTGGTTTGCATTTCATCTCAAATGGCTTTTATAGCCAGTCAAAAGCTGGAAATCTGCTTCGTGTTTAACATGTCTTGCCACAACAATTCAGGTTCATTCCTTTTTTTTTTCACTTAAGACACTGGAAAACTTTCATGTTTGAATTTTTTTCAAACTTCAGAGCCATGAAGACCCTCAATATCCTTTTCAAATGTTGAACTAGGGTCCATACTATCAATGCTGGTGGAGCTATTACTATTCTGTGTACTCTTAATGTTTCAGCTTTTGTTCTTAGTAAGTCATAAATGATACTTCATCAGTGACTATCTATCTGTCCAATCTGTGCTGTGGTGAGCTTACACTGTCCCTGCACCTTTCTGTGTTCAAGGCTAGCACTCTACCACTTAAGCCACAGCACCACTTCCAGCTTTTTCTGTATATGTGGTATAGAGGAATCAAAGCCCAAGTTTCATGCATACTAAGCAAGCACACTACCACCAAGCCACCTTCCCAGCCCTTTTTTTCCTTCTTTTGAACTTGGCATGGAAGAAACTTCTTGATGCTTTTTCTGTCTCATCTCTTTCCTTCTGTCTGCTCACATGGAGTTAACATATGATAACAACAAAAGAAAAAAATCACACAGTGAATCCCTCCCCAAACAGAACCAGAAGAAAGTATCTAAGCCCAAAAATCCACAACTAGAAAAGCCTTGAAGTAGTAAAATTATCAAGCAACCATGAGCTAGAGGAAAAGCAAATACAACTGAGCCTCTAGACATTTTGTTATTAGACCTGCTAAAGTCTCTTAGTGCTGTACCATGAATCACCCTATATGGCTATTGAGATTTACTTATTCATTTATTATTTACTTATTTATGTATGGGCAATGGAGCTTGAACTGCAGACCTTGTGCTCTTGCTTGGCTTTTTCACTCAAGGCTGGTGTTCCATCACTTGAGCTTTGGTCACACTTTCAGCTTTTTGCTGGTTAATGGGATATAAGGGTCACTTGGATTTATTTGCCAGAGCTGCACTGAAACATGCTCTCGGTGTTCTGAGTGGCTAGGATTACAGGTGTTCAGCTTTGAACTTGTTTTTGAAGGAGAGATGTATTTATACCTGCCTTAAAGAATGTGCTTCTACAATGGAATTTTACACAGCCATTAGAAACAATAATATTATGACATTTTCAGGGAATGGATGGACCTAGAACAAATCATGTTAAGTGAGGTAAAACAAGCTCAGAGAGACAAATAGTACATGTTTTCTCTCATATGTAGAAGCTAGATCTACATTACACAGGCACATGATAAATTATCTAGGCATTCACACACAGTGAGACCAAAGGAGGATACTCTTAGGGGAGGAACACAAAGGCTCAATGCCTATGTGCACTACCATAGAAAATAATATTTATTGAAATGAACTCCAGAAAATAGAAACAAGAGTTTTTTTTCTTTTTTGCTATTTTTTTTACTTTTCTTTTGTTCTGTTTAGCTGTTTATCTGTCTTTGGAAGGATAAGAGGGATACAGAAATGGAAAGACAAAGGGTCGACAAATGCAGCAGTGGTACTCACTAGACACTAGGATGAAAATGAACTGTACAACATGTAAGTGGGAACAGGAGGGAAGAACTGGGAGAGAGCGAGGGAAGGGGTGACATTGTCCAAAAAGAAATGTACTTGTTAGCTGACAAAGGTAATTGTAACCCCTCTGTACATTACCTATAAGAACAATAATTTTTTTAAAGAAAAGAAATGCATTTCTAGACTTCACTTAGCTTCTTGCTCTTATCTAACCTGGAAGTCTGCTATTATTATCCAAAGTTATTCTCTTCTTTGCTCAGGTGATATAAAAAGTAATTCATCACTGTTTATAAGAGACAATGCTTTCAGTCTGAAGCCAGTGACTCAGTTACCTCTCAAATACAGAGGTTCTAATCAGTACACACCTATCTTCAAGTACAATACTCCTACACTGTCTGAGCTGCATTGCTCTACAGCCAACATGTCTGTCATAATGCAACAAATCAAAGTAATGTGACTTCTTCAGCTCATCAGACATTGCACTACATCCTACATTAGCAAAATCTTCTCATTTTATTCCTGAAAGATGGGAAAAGTCTTTCCTTTAGTTGTATTCCAGAATGAACAATGATTCCCTGGTATAAATAATACTGTTTATTTTCATTACAAGTGTTCTGATGAAAGACAATTTGCTTCATTATAAATCTGTGTTTTACTACTTTCCCTAAAACCACACATAGATCCAAAGACATTGATTGTTGGTGATTTTAACACACCACTTTCCCTGATGGATAGCTCAACTCAGCAAAAACTCAACAGAGAAACAGCAGATCTAAACAACTGCATAAACCAACTAGACTTAACAGACCTCTATAGAGCATTTCACCCATCAGTAACAGATAACACATTCATCTCAGCAGCACATGGAACGTTCTCCAAAATAGACCACATTTTAGGTCACAATGCAAATCTGTCCAGATTCAGAAACATTGAAATTATGCTCTGCATTCTTTCAGACCACAAGGGAATAAAATTAGAATTCAACATCAAATTCCACCAAAGAAAATCCTATAACACATGGAGGCTGAACAACACACTGTTGAACCACAAAAGGGTCATGGAACCACAAAAGGGTCGTAGCAGAGATTAGAAAGAAAATTCAAAGGTTCATAATATTTAACAAAAATGAACATACAAATTACCAGCTCCTCTGGGACATGGCAAAGGCAATACTCAGAGGAAAATTCATAGTTCTGAGTTCTTACATCAATAAATTGGAGAGATCTCAAACTAACAATTTAATGAAGCACCCAAAGCTCCTTGAAAAAGAGCAACAAGCCAAACTCCAATCCAGTAGACAGAAAGAAATAATTAAAATTAAATCAGAATTAAATGAATTCAAATCTAAAAATAAACACAGAATCAACAAAACAGAGTTAGTTCTCTGAAGAAATTAACAAAATTGACAGACCCTTAGAAGTCTTACCAGAAAAAGAAGGGAACACACCCAAATTAAAAAAACTCAGAGATTTGGGGCTGGGAAGGTGGCTCAGTGGTAGAGCGCTTGCCTTGCATGCCTGAGGCCCTGGGTTCGATTCCCCAGCACCACATAAGCAAAAAGAAAAAAGCCAGAAGTGGTGCTATGGCTCAAGTGGTAGAGCGCTAGCCTTGAGCTGAAGAGTTGAGGGACAGTGCCCGGGCCCAGAGTTCAAGCCCCATGACCGGACCCCCTCCCCCCCCAAAAAAACAAACTCAGAGATGAGAATGGAAACATCACCACAGAAACAACCAAGATACAGAACATTATAAGGGAATATTTCTCAAACCTTTATGCTAATAAGTCTGAGAATCTGGATAAAATGGAACAATTTCTAGCAAATATTTATATGCTCAAACTAAACCAAGATGAGTCAAATCAACTTAACAGGCCTATATCAAGCATTGAAATAGAAACAGCAAAACAAGACCTCCCATCCAAGAAAAGCCCAGGACCGGATGGATTTACAGCTGAATTCTACAAGGCCTTCAAAGCAGAACTCACACTAATACTCCTCCAATTGTTCAATGAAATTGAAAGGGAAAGTTCACTACCAAACTCCTTCTATGAAGCCATCATAACCTTCATCCCAAAACCAGGCAGAGACTCATCAAAAAAGAGAATTTAGACCCATTTCTTTGATGAACATCCATGCAAAACTTCTCAACAAAATTTTGGCCAACTGACTTCAACAACTCATCAAAAAAATCATATACCATGATCAAACAGGATTCATTTCAGAGATGCAAAGCTGGTTCACATAAATCAATTAATATAATTCATCACATCAACAAGAGCAAGGATAAGAACCACATGGTTATCTAAATAGATGCAGGAAAAGCATTTGACAAGATCCAACACCCCTTTATGATGAAAACTCTGGAAAAGCTAGGAATCCGGGAAACATTTTTCAATACAACAAAGGCCATGTATGACAAACCTACAGCTAGCATTATACTTAATGGCAAAAAGTTAAAGCCATTTCCTCTAAAGTCAGGAACAAGACAAGGATGTCCACTCTCTCCACTTCTCTTAAATTTAGTATTAGAATGCCTAGCTACAGCAATAAGACAAGGTGCAAACATAAAGGGGATCCAAATAGGGAAAGCTGAAATAAAACTCTCCCTTTTTGCAGATGACATGATCTTGTATTTAAAGAATCCCACGGACTCCACTCCCAAATTACTTGAGCTGATTCAAAACTTTGGCAAAGTAGCAGGATATAAAATTAACCCTCAAGGGCTGGGAAGGTGACTCAGTGGTAGAGCGCTTGCCTTGCATGCATGAGACCCTGGGTTCAATTCCTCAGCACCACATATTCAGAAAAAAATTAAAAAGCTGGAAGTGTTGCTGTGGCTCAAGTGGTAGAATGCTAGCCTTAAGCTGAAGAGCTGAAGGATAGCGCCCAGGCCCAAAGTTCAGGCCCCACGACCAGACCCAAAATCAATGGTTTTCCTGTGTGCCAATAATGAGAAGAGCTCGACTGAAATCAGGAAAGCAACTTCTTTTGCAATTGCCCCATAAAAAATAAAATACCTAGGAATAAACTTAACTAAAGGAGTGAAAGACTTCTGTGATGAAAATTTTAAAAACCTGAAAAAGGAAATTAAAGCACAACTAAGGAAATGCAAAAACCTTCCATGCTCCTGGATAGGGGAGATTAACATCATGAAAATGAAAATACTGCCAAAGGCTATCTTCAAATTCAATGCAATACCCATCAATATCCCAACCTCATTCTTCAATGAAATAGAAGAAGCCATCCAAAAATTCATATAGAACAATAAAAGAACTCGAATAGCAAAAATAATCCTTAGCAGAAAGAACAGTGCTGGAGGAATAACAAACCAGACTTCAAACTACTACAAAGCTATAGTAATCAAAACAGCTTGATACTGGCACAAGAACAGGCCTGAAGACCAATGGAATAGAACCGAAGATCCAGAAATGAACCCACAGACCTATAGCCACCTAATCTTTGATGAGGGAGCTTAAAAAATAGAATAGAAGAAAGAGAGCCTCTTCAGTAAATGGTGCTGGCAAAATTTGTTAAACACCTGTAGGAAAGTAAAATTATATCTTCATATATCACCCTGTACCAGAATCAACTCCAAATGGATCAAAGACCTCAAAGTAAAAGCAAATACCCTGAAAGCATTACAGGAAGGAATAGGAGAAACTCTAGGGCTCCTTGGGCACAGGCCAAAATTTTCTTAATAAAGATCCAGAAACACAACAAATCAAAGAGAGGTTGGACAAATAGGATTGCATGAAACTGCAGAGCTTCTGCATGGCAAAGGACATAGTAAGATCAATAGAAAGCCCAAAGGCTGGGAGGAGATCTTTACTAGCCATACAACAGACAAGGGCCTCATATCTAAAATATATTTAGAACTCAAAAAATTAAATCCTCTAAAAACAAATCATCATAGAAACAACCACCCCATCAACAAGTGGACTAAAGACTTAAAGAGAGACTTCTCTGAAATGGAAATAAGAATGACCAATAGATACATAAAGAAATGTAAAGAAATAAAATCAAAACAACATTGAGATTCCATCTCACCCAAGTTAGAATGGCTATCATCAAAAAATCTAATAATGACAGATGCTGCATTGTTGGTGGGAGTATAAACTTGTTCAACCACTTTGGAAAGCAGTATGGAGGTTCCTCAAAAGACTCCACATAGACTCCATATGACCCAGCAATCCCACTTCTGGGCATTTACCCAAATGATCACAAATAACTATGTTTTGTTTTGTTTTTCGGTCATGGGGCTTGAACTCTGGGCCTGAGCATTGTCCCTCAGCTCTTCAGCTCAAGGCGAGCACTCTATCATTTGAGCCACAGCACCACTTCTGGTTTTCTGATGGTTTATTGGAGATAAGAGTTTTATACCCTTTCCTTCCCAGGCTGGCTTTGACCGATAATCCTCAGATCTCAGCCTCCTGAGTAGCTAGGATTATAGGCATGAGCCACCAGCGTCTGGCTTGCACAGCTATGTTTATTACAGCATTATTCACCATAGCTAAGATATGGAACCAACCCAGATGCCCCTCAATAGATGAGTGGATCAAGAAAATGTGATATATATATATACATATATATGTATATTTATATATATATACATATATATGTATATTTATATGTATATATATATATATATGGAATTCTATGCTTCCATCAGAAAGAATGACACTGCCCTACTTGTTAGGAAATGGAAAGACTTTGAAAAAAATCATATTTAGTGAAGTAACCCAATCCCTAAGAAATTTAGGTCCCATGGTTTCCCTTATTTGCAATAATTAGTATACATATAGGATAATCTTAGCTAATGAGCTGAAAAGCTCAAAAGCCATGTACATATGATCATATAAGATGATGCTAAGTGAAATAAACCCCAAGATATGGACACAGGAGGTCTGTCTTTATTGTTATTGTTTTAAATGTACCTTGCGATTTTATTTTGTTGCTGTTTCCTTTATATGTTCTTCCCCCTATGGCATATCCCCTGTTGTCACTGTACTTGATTTTGGTGCCCTGCATCTTGTACATATATTTGTCTAATCTGAGGAGGGGAAGGAATAACGAAATGCTAAAAGAAGGACACAGGATGACCCATGGCAACAAGGGTACCCATAGGACAGTATATTGGAAATGAACTTTACAACTTCGGGGGTGGGGAGGTGGAGGGGTGGGGATGGGGCATGTGGGGAGGAGTGGGGGGGAGGGATAGTGGGACAACAAGGGAAGGGGTAACAGTGATCAACAGGTAATGTACTCATTGTCTTACTCATGTAACTGTAACCCCTCTGTACAGCATCTTTACAAGAAAATAAAAAAAAATGTGTTTTAGTCTATTTTTTATAGCTTTCTTTCTCTTTTTTCTTTCTTTCTTCTTTATTTGTGGGTTATGGGCCCTGAACTTGGGGCCTGGGCACTGTCCCTGAGCTCTACCAATTGAGCTACAGCAACACTTCTGGCTTTCTGGTGGTTAATCGGAGATAAAAGTCTCATGGACTTTCCTGCCCAGGCTGGCTTTGAACCATGATCGCCTCCTGAGTAGCTAGGATAACAGGCATGCACTGGTACCCCAACCTGTCTGCCTGCCTTCCTTCCTTCCTTCCTTCCTTCTTTCTTTCTTTCTTTCTTTCTTTCTTTCTTTCTTTCTTTCTTTCTTTCTTTCTTTCTTTCTTTCTTTCTTTCTTTCTTTCTTTCTCTCTCTCTCTCTCTTCTTTCTTTCTTTCTTTCTATCTTTCTTTCTTTCTTTCTTTCTTTCTTTCTTTCCTTTTGTTCCTCTGCTGAGCACTGTTTTCATAAACTTGGGTTGATAGTTCAGTATACAGAAAGTACTACTTAATTCATTAGTCATTTTGAACTCAATCAATACTTTAAGTTTGGGAAAATTCTTTTTATCTTCATTAACAAGTACATATTTGGCTACCAAAATGAGTGAAGAACAAAAGCATAAACAACAGTAACAACAAAAAACAAAACCCTACAGTTGTTTCATTTTGCTATTTTTCTTTTAAGTGTTAGAGATTGAACTCAGAGCCTTCACTGGCTTGGCACATGCTCTAGACTTAAACCACAGCCCTAATGATGCCTAAAGTTTTAAAAAGCAAAACTTTCATCTGTACAATGACATTTTTTTCTCTTAGTTTTATAAGTGGCAATAAAATCAAGTTATTCCTACCCACACAGTTGTTTTCTATTGGAAAATGCCCATAGGAAGTAACCAGTGATTAGCCATCATGGCAAAAACTGAATCTACCTCTGAAGAGTGTGGCTAGACCTTGAGAAAACAAACAGAATCAGCCTGGGTACCTGTCTAACAGGAAAGAACCCAAGGTCCTTTCTGGTATCCTTATAATGTCAAGGCCCTTTGTGAGTAATCCAAGTGCACATATAAATTCCTCTTTTTGATATTTGACAATCAGTATAAAATGATTATTATAAATAAAAATTGTCAATAATAATAGGTATTGTGTGTGTGTGTGTGTGTGTGTGTACATGCGTGTGCACATGCCAGTCCTGGGGCTTGAACTTAGGGCCTAGGCACCTGTTCTTGAGTTTTTTTGTGCTCAAGGCGTAACACTCTACCACTTGAGCCATAACTCCACTTCCAATTCTTTAGGTGGATAGTTGGAGATAAAAGTCTCCTGGACTTTTCTTCCTTGGCTGGCTTCAAACAGTGATCCTCCTATCTCAGCCTCCTGGGTCGTTAGGATTACAGGCGGGAGAGGTTTCCTGCTTTTTGTGAGAAAGAGAAATGACCTTTTCTGAGTTTACCAGAAAGACGAGAGTACCTATGACTTTTTTCTAAGTCCTCCCTCCACACCACCACCCAAATGGGAACAAAACAGCTTCTTGGAAAGGGCTTTAAGTGTTCTACAAGATTTCTATCCATCAAGTGAGAAATCCTACTGGAATCTTTCAACCTCCTTATTTTAGAGAGGAGGAATTTGAATCTCAGAAAGTTTATGGCCTATCCAATTGGTGGTATTACTAAGACTAAAATCTGGTTGACTTCCCAGTTGAATTCTCTTTCCATTATCCCTTTGTGGAGTTATTTTGAGGCAACCAGAAAATCTGCAAGAACATCAAAATAATGTTCTCTCCCCCTCTGACCTCAGTAATAACTGGTTAAGGATTTAAAATGCTTTGGAACAAACGCTCAAAGCAGCTGCAGGTCCTCAATGTTCCAGAATAGATATTTTAAATTCTCCAAATAAAAAGTCCTGATAGAGATGGTTTTGTTTGGGGGTGGGTTTTTTTTTCCCACAGTAACTAAAAAAGCTTGCAGCTCTCCTGTCATAAAGTGGTGACTGAGATCTCCAACATGAGATGACCCCCTTTGAAGTGGTGGGGGAAACTGAGCAGAGCTCCAGGATACAGGTCACGAAACACCTGCACCCCAGCCCCAGCTCAGGGTCACCTTTGAAGTGGTGTGGGGTAAGCTTTAAATAGCTCTCAACTCCGAGTCATTTTTGATTCTCATTTTTCTCACATATTCCATGCTTCGTCAACTAGCACAACTTGATAGTGAGGTCTTCAAAATCCATCCAGAATCTGATCTTGAATGCTCATTATCTCTGATGCCACCTTGGTCCCTTTGTTCAAGCCAACATTTCTTTTCTAAGAGATTGAAGATGCTTCTGCTCTTGTCTTCATATGGATTCAAAGTCCTTTGTGTAAAAATGTGTGTGCGTGTGTGTGTGTGCTCATGCGTGTGCGTGTGCTGGTCCTGGGGCTTGAACTCAGAAACTGGGCACTGTCCCTATGTTTGTTTGTTTTTTTTAACTCAAGGCTCGCACTCTACCACTTGAGCCATAGCTCTATTTCTGGCTTTTTATTTTTTAGTGGTTTGTTGAAGAGTCAAACAGGCTTTCCTGCTGAGGCTAAGTTCAAACTGACATCCTCAGATCTCAGCCTCCTGGGTAGCTAGGATTACAGGTGTGAATCACCAGTGCCCAACTCACAGAAGAAATTTGATCCTCAGCATGACTGTTCAGAGGTGAAAGCTGATGGAAAGTGCTTATGTCACTGGGTGGGTGTTTTTAAGAAGGGATGGTGGGCTGCCAACTTCTTTGGCCTCCTCAGTGAGTTAGATGGTTGATTAGCTGGTTAGTTTTGATTAGTGGGGATTGAACTCAGGGCGGTGGCTTGAGGATCATGCTCTCTACCAATTGAGCCACACCCCCAACCCTCTCCCTTACTCTTTGAGGCGAAGGTGGGATCTCCTTTCCTCCACACTCCCACACTTGCTCCATCTTCTGCCCAGAGGCACCTGGATGCCTGGTCTTGAACTTTCAGCCTCCAAAAGGCCAAGTCAAGTAAACTTACTTCTTTCTAATGTTAGCCAGCTTTGGGTATTTTGTTAGAGCAATACAAAGCTGGCTGATACAAGCTCCTAAGGACTTCTCTCTGTTTCTACGTTAGATCTGTTCCATATCAACAATCTCAGCATTTGCCAGTGCTGCTTCAGTAGTAGAATTGCCCCTCACTGAGCAGCCATCTCCGGCCACTTACATGGACTACTACCATTCAATGAGAAAAAGAATTTCTACCCATTGTAGTGAAAACAATTGTAGTTTTTTAACTGCTATTTCATGTGTGTGTGTGTGTGTGTGTGTGTGTGCGCGTGCGTTCACGCGCACGCGCGTGTCAGTACTGGGGCTTAAACACAGGGCCCTGTGATTTCCTTAGATTTTTCACTAAAGGCTAATACTCTACCCCTTGAGCTATAGCTTCACTTTTGGCTTTTTGCTGGTTAATTAAAGATAATCTCACTGGCAATTCTGTCTGTGCTGATTTTAAGCCTCTGTCTTCAGATCTCAGCCTCCTGAGTGGCTAGGATTACAGGCATGATTACATGCCTGGCTTAAAAAATGTCGTTTTTTTTTTTTCTTCCAGTTGTGGGGCCTGAACTCTGGGCCTAGGCACTGTCCCTCAGCTCTTCAGCTCAAGGGTAGCGCTCTACCACTTGAGCCACAGCGCCACTTCTGGCTTTTTTTTCTTTTTGCTGATGTGGTGCTGAGGAATGGAACCCAGGGCCTCATGCATGCAAGGCAAGCGCTCTACCACTGAGCCACCTTCCCAGCCCCAAAATGTACTTTTATAAATAGGAAAATACTTTGATTGAATAAGAAAAAAGATTTTTCAATGTTCATTACATTATATGAATAATCAGCATGAAAAACTGAAAATAAACCAGACTGCTGATAGCTCACACCTGTGATTCTAAGTACTTAGGCTGAGATATGAGGACCAATATTCAGGCAGAAAAGTTCATGAGACTCTTATTTCCAATTAACCACCCAAATGGCTCACGTGATAAGGCATTAGCCTTGAGTGAAAAATCTAAGGGAGAGTGCCTAGGTCCTGAGTTTAAACCCCAGTACTTATACAGGAAAATTTGAAAATAAAATTGTTTTTAAAGAAAATATAATGGCATACAATACATATAACATATTGACTTGGTGAAAGAGTGCTGAAATAATTGTTGTAATATGAATCCTGCTTTCTGAATTAATGTTTGTTTCTTTTTAAAATGTTTTCAATCGGGCTGGGAAGGTGGCTCAGTGTTAGAGCGCTTGCCTTGCATGCCTGAGGCCCTGGGTCAGATTCCTCAGCACCACATAAGCAAAAAGAAAAAAGCCGGAAGTGGTGCTGTGACTCAAGTGGTAGAGCACTACTAGCCTTGAGCTGAAGAGTTGAGGGACAGCGCCCAGGCCCAGAGTTCAGACCCCACGATCGGACCCCCCCCCAAAAAATAAATCAAATAAAATAAAATGTTTTCAACCATTTAGAGGATTGTTGTTAACTTGCAATCAAATTCATGTAAAATTTGAAATTAGAGCATAAAAAGACAGCTGAAGTCAAAACCATAACTGAAGATAAGAGCCTTTGGTAAGATGTAAAACTTTAGCATACAGAGACTAATATATATGAAAACTACATTCATACCTCTCAACGGTATGCTTAGACAAAATAACATACTCCTAGTTTGCCCAAACATGGCCCCAAGTTCAAAATTGTTCTGTCTTATATTTGATGATCAAGAATTGTTGCCTATGAACTGTTGGGAAAAATAATATATTTTAATGGAGGGACAAAGAGTGAACAAATGCAGCAGTAGTACTCACTAGACACAATGTAGAAAATGAACTATACAACTTGTAGATGGAAACAGGAGGAAAAAAATTGGGAAAGAGTGAGGGAAGGGGTGACATTGTCTAAAAAGAAATGTAATCTATACCTGACTTATGTAACTGTAACCCCTCTGTACATCACCTTTATAATAACAATTAAAAACTAATATGTTTTTCTAACAACTGAAGTTGTTATAATATCACTTCTTAGGCTCATTTATTTTCTACTTTTAAGGGTTTGAAGACCATTCTCTGGCAAAAGAAAAGATTTTTTTTGTGGAATGGTAACTTTTCAAGAGTGTTTATGGAAAAGAATTCCTGAAGGCTGTTGTATGTCTGTGTATATTGACCTTTAGGTACAGGCTCCTAATGCTTAGTGTGACTGGGTAATGTTGGTGTGTGTGTAACCTAGGAATAAAATGTCTATCTAACACATTCATAATTTAATAACACAGTGTGTATGTGTGCACATGTGCATATGCGTGTGCCAGTCCTAGGGCTTGAACTTGGGGCCTGGGCACAGTCCCTGAGCTTCTTTTGCTCCAGGCTAAAACTCTTCCACTGCAGCAACAGCTTCATTTCTGGAGATTTGCTGGCTAATTGGAGATAAGAGACTCACAGACTTTCCTGTGCTGGCTGGCTTTGAATTGCAAGCCTCATATCTCAGCCTCCTGAGTATCTAGGATTAGAAGAGTGAGCCAAGAGCACCCAACTATGAACACTTTTCGCAGTGTGTGTGTGTGTTTAAGGACCAGCTTTTTTCTCTTTTTTATTGTCAAGGTGATGTACAGAGAGGTTATAGTTACATAAATAAGTAATAAGTACATTTCTTGTCAAACTTGTTACCCTTTCCCTTGTTTTTCTCCCACTTTCCCTCCCCACCAAGTTGTACAGATCATTTCCAACATATTGTCTTGTGAGTATCACTGTTGCATTGGTTCCCCTTTGTCCTTTGTCTGACCATCGTCTTGTTCCCCTTTCCTTCCCTGATTCAGATAAACGTATATGCAATATCCAGGGTACCAAAATCAAATACAGTGACAACAGGGGATATACCATAGTAGGAAGAACATACATTAGAAACAAGAAATCACATAGTACATTAGAAACAACAGCAAAGCAAGACCTCTTATGCCCATGTCTTGAAGTTCATTTCATTAGCATCATCTTATATGGTTATATGTATGCCGCTATTGAGCTATTCTGCTCATCTGCTAAGATAATCCTAGATGTATATTAATTATTGCAAATAAGAGAAACCATTGGACCTATGTATCTTTGGGTCTGGCTTACTTCACTTAATATGACTTTTTTCCAAGTCTTTCCATTCTTTCTGATGGAAGCATAGAATTCCAGTATATGTGTATGTGTGTGTGTGTGTGTGTGTGTGTGTGTGTGTGTGTGTGTGTGTGTGTGTGTATCACATTTTCTTAATCCATTCCTCTACTGAGGGGCATCTGGGGTGGTTCCTTATCTTAGCTATGGTAAATAATGCTGCAATAAACATAGTTGTGCTGGTAGCTTTAGTGTGGCCTTGTTTGTAATTACTGGGGTAAATGCCCAGAAGCGGGATTGCTGGGTCATGAGGGAGTTCTATGTTTAGTCTTTTGAGGAACCTCCATACTGCTTTCCAGAATGGTTGAACACGTTTACACTCCCACCAACAGTATAGTAGTGTTCCCTTTTGGCCACATCCCCCAGTTTTGTGCCACATACTCCGATAGCATGCTGGGTCAAAGAAGAAAAAGATTCTCCTCTTACTCAATGGGTCCTCACACTCAATGGTGAGGTGATGGGATGAATGTGTAAAATGTATAAGGTTTTGAAAACTATCATATAGAATGATCGAAGGCCAATACAGTGGAATCCCTGGCTATGCCTGGGGTGAGGTGGAATTGACCAGAGACAGCACAGAAGACATTCACAGTGATCCAGAAACAATGAGATGCCTGGGAGTAGAAGCAGAGATGGGAATGGAGGTGGATTTGTGAACCCTCCTAGCCAAAAGCTAGAATAGTCCTCCAGACCCAAGAATACAACCAATCATCGAAACTGACATTTCTCTGAACTGACACACAGTGATTCTGGTCATATCATTAGCCTCTATGCAGAACAGTTTAACAACTACTTACATTTTATTACATACTGTAAATAATCTAGAGATGCTTTAAAATATGAGGAGGATATTCTTAGGCTATGTGTAAATAGTTTGTCTTTTTATGTTTGTTTTCTTTTCAGATTGTCTCTCTTTTTTTTTTTTAAGAAAGGATCTCACAGTGTATTGTATGTGGGTAAGAACTCGATAGTCTTCTGCCTCAGACTCTTGAGGGTTGGGGATTACAGGAATGTGCTACAGTTCCTGGCTTCTGCTAGAATACATGACTTGAGCATGTGCTTTTGGTATCCTGACGGGGTGTTTCTAGAACCATTCTTCACTGCATACCAAAGGCCAACTGAGTTTTCAAAGGCAAAGAAAAGAGAGTCTTTTCTTTGGAAAATAGGGCATTTCCATTTATAAGCTTTTCCCAATGTTGCTTGTGATTTGTGTCACATTGGGGCAGCCTTCACTGAGAGATGGGGTAAGAGGTCGAAGTGATCACAGTCTCAGCATACGAGGAGTACTGAGTGTGTAAGTACCATCACGATGCAGGCTCTTCCTTGAGAGTAGTTTCTTGCAAATGGGAAGCTCTAAAGCCATGACTGTTTAACACTTATTGATGAGGAAGGGATTTGAACAAAGAACAGTAGGGCAAGCTCAGCTTTATGGCATCAGCACACTGCCCTGGTAAGCATGGAGGGAGTGGAGTGTTGGGAAGCTCATTCTGTGGGGACTGCCCTCCACATGTATCACTGAAGCTGACTAAGCAAGAGCCTGCATCATGGTCTTGCCTGAACTAGCCTAAAAATTTACAGAAAGAAGGAGTGACAGTATCCCCCCAAAGGTACTCTTTACCTGACTTAGAGAACTGCAAGCCTTCTGTACCTTACCTTTAACCGTTTTTTAAAAACTGACAAAAACCAAAGTCACAGAAAGTAACTGGGTGCTAGTGGCTCACACCTATAATCCTAACTACTCAGGAAGCTGAGGTTGGAGCATTTAGGTTCAAAGCCAGCACAGGCAAGAAAAAGCACACGAGACATATCTCCAATGAACCAGCAAAATGATGGATGGGGATCTGTGGCTGAATCCGTAGAGTGCCAACCCTGAGTGAAGAAAACTAAGGGACAGTGCCTAGGTCTTGAATTTAAGCCGCAGTATCAGCAGCCAAGAACAAAAACAAAAACAAAAGTTACTTGGTTCCATTTTCAGCTACCTCAAGTTACCTGGTTCCATTTTCATATATCATCACTTGAATATCATCACTGAGATTGCTCACTCTTCCACTCTCCATTTATCTGTCCCCTCCCCTTGATAGCCACCAAGCCATCCACAAAATATATTTCTGCTTCTTGGTACCATTCAGACTTTATACCAATCTTGCGGTCTAAGCATTCACATGGACATTTTATAAAGAAAATAATAGAGATAAATTAAATTTGGAGTTTTAAAGTTCAAGAGCAGTCTGATGAAATTATAGCTGTAAAATTTTATCTCTATTTCATTATCTTTCATTTCAGCATTGTAATTTAGGCATTAGCTTTTATAAAATTGACCATTGAAAAGAGCAGAGCAGAACTATCTGCATTGTATTCCTTTCTTTCAAATCTGTCACAAAATATTGGACAGGTATTGATTTTCCTATGTGTATGTGCCAGTCCGGGGCCTTGAACTCAGGGCCTTGACGCTGTCCCTGAGCTTTTCTGCTCAAGGTTAGCACTTTATCACTTTAACAATAGTTTTATTTCTGGTTTTTTGGTGGTTAATTGGAGATAAAAATTCCATGGACTTTCTTTCCTGGGCTGGCTTCAAACCATGATTCCCAAACCTTAGCTAGGATTACAGGTGTGAGCCTTGGGCATCCAGTAGATTTTGACATTTTAAATCAACTAAGAAAAAATATTTTATATTTTTCACAAAAAAACACAATACATTTGTAAAATGTTCTAAAATTTGCAAGAAAAGTGAAATGGAAAAAAGATTCTCAAACTCCAAGCCAAACTTTTTATTATTATTATTAGATTTTACAGTTATAAAATTACCTTGTCCAATTGCCATTTCTGTATGCTTACTTGCAATTTCTGTATTTATCTTAGATTATCAACAATAATTTGTGGACCACCTCCTATCTCCAGACTATACTTTGAGGAGCACCATGCTCAAGGAGTTCATTTGTATGGAGAGAATATTATTTTTCCTGCCTTGATTACTCACCCAAAACATAATTGCTAGTAGACTCGCCCTAGTTGCTTTTTCCAATTTTTTTGTTTTGTTTTATAAAAATCAATAGTGCAGAGAACGAATTCCTCCAGTGATTTATGCAGGAGATTGAATTGCTCCAAATTGTTGGGGAATTTGTTAATGCCTTGTCCAGGGTTTGGTTAAATCCAGCTGGTACCTAGGGACAGGAGTAAGTCTGGTGATAACACAATGTCAGGAATATGCTATTGCTGTAATTCACACATATGCCCTTCATCCAACACAGATCCTGCCTGCACTGCAAAGTAAAGAGCTCTGTTTGGAATCTTTCTGGGAATAGCATGGAAGGTAAGGGTGGCTTTGTATTGATTCCACATTTGTGTCTCCCAAAGGAATGACCTAAACATGCCCGTGTCTATAGAAAATTGAGCATCGATTAAGAATACTTTTTCTTTTGGCCTAATGTGGTTGAATTTCTGCTAGAGTTTTGGGACAGATGAAACGCTACCTGGGTACTTTCCAAGTTCTTTTTCCAAGAAAGAGAAAGGAATGCAGTGTCAATTTATATCAGAAGAATTCGCCAGTCTTTGCGGCCTTGTGAAGTTTGGCAATGGTAGACTGGCATAACATTTTCCGAAGTGCATTTCAAAAGATTGCAGGGTTTTTCACTCTGGATTTTCATCCTTGAAGAGATTTTTTTTTTTAGAAAAAGACATCGGTGAGGAAAATGATTGACCAGCCCAGTGAACACGATTGTGTTACCAACTTGGTGAATGACATGATTGAGTTTTCTAAAATTAGTTGGGAACCTTTATGTACATTGAAAAAAAAATTGAGAGATTAAAACAATACAGATGACTGAATGGAGCGCTGGTGACTCACACCTGTAATCCTAGCTACTCAGGAGGCTGAGATCTCAGGATTGAGGTTTCAAAGCCAGCCTGGGCAGGAAAGTCTGTCAGATTCTTTCATTCACCAGCAAAAACCTGGAAGTAGAGGTATGGCTCAAGTAGTAGAGTACCAGCCTTAAGCAAAAAAGCCAAACAAGAACTAGGACCAAGAGTTCAAGCCCCAGTACCGGTACCAAATAAATAAATAAGTAAAACTAGACAGAATTACAATAAGATAAAATAAAATAATAAATAAAATGAAATACAGAGTCTCAACCTCAGTTCTTTTTTTAATTTTAACTTTTTTTTTTTAATTGGTCATGGGGCTTGAACTCAGCCTAAGTGCTGTCCCTCAGCTCTTCAGCTCAAGGCTAGTGCTCTACCACTTGAGCCACAGCACCACTTCTGGCTTTTTCTGTTTATGTGCTGCTGAGGAATCAAACCCAGGGCCTCATGCATGGGAGGCAAATACTCTACCACTGAGCCACCTTCCCAGTCCTCATCCACAGTTCTTGAATGCATTCTTTGGAATAGGACTTTGACATAAGATTTTTTTGTGCGCCAATCCTGGACCTTAAACTCAAGGTTTGGGTGCTGTGAGTTTTGGTGCTAAGGTTAGAGCTCTACCACTTGAGTCACAATTCCACTTCCAGCTTTTTTGGTAGTTAAATGGAGATAAGAGTCTTGTAGACTTTCCTGTGTGGGCTTGCTTTGAATGGAGATCCTCAGATCTCAGCCTTGTGAGTGGAAAGAATACAGGTCTGAGCCACAAGCACCCGATCTAAATAATAAATTTAAAGTCACAATGCTCCACTATGAATAGAGAGGTCTTAGAATGTCTCTAGCAGAAAATTGCAGACAATATGGAACACTAAATTAACCAGATGTTCAGCTCTGTCTACACACACACACACACACACACACACACACACACACACACAGCTATGAGTTGAAAAAAACATTTAAATTAAATGCATTTTAAATACATAAGTAAGCTCTCAAGAAAAAAGTATCCAAGTAAAAATCTGCTCTAGAAGTGTAAGGAGGTAAGGGCATTCAGGATATACAAACATTAATTGATTGACTGTACTTTGCTTTCACTTCCTGTGTCATTGGGGATGGCAGGTACATGCCAACACACCCAGCCATTGGTTCAGATGAAGTCACGTGACTTTTATGCCCAGGCATAAAACCATGATCCTTGGTCTCCATCTCTCAAGTAATTAAGATTACAGACTTGAGCCACCATACTCCGCAACATTTATACTCTGGCTACTTCCAAGAGACTGGCTCTTGTTCTAGGTTTTGGTCACTAAAATTGTAATGCTCTTGGAGAAATAGGAGATGAGTCTAAACATAGGAGCAAGAAAAGCTGCAATTGCCTTCTAGTTTCAAATCTAGAGCCCTTCAAAGCTGCCCTGTGCCTATGAAAATAGGAAAAGTACCACAGAACAATCTGAGTAATGTTAACTCATTTTTGTCAAAAACTTCTTCATTAGAAAGAGAAAATAAGGGGCTGGAAGGTGGCTTAGTGGTAGAGTGCTTGCCTCCCATGCATGAGGCCCTGGGTTTGATTCCTCAGCAGCACATAAGCAGAAAAAAACAGAAGTGGCTCTGTGGCTCAAGTGGTAGAGTGCTAGCCTTGAGCTGAAGAGCTGAGGGACAGCGTCCATGCCAGAGTTCAGGCCCCACGACTGACCGAGAGAGAGAGAGAGAGAGAGAGAGAGAGAGAGAGAGAGAGAGAGAGAGAGAGAGAGAGAGAGAGAGAATAACCCAAGTGGCAGAGGTTCATACCTGTAATCTTAGATATGCAGCACACTGAGATCTGAGAATCACAGTTTGAAGCCAGCCCAGGCAGGTTGAGAAACTAATTCACAACCAAAAAGCAGATAGTGGAGCTGTGGTTCAACTGGTAGAGTGCTAGCCTTAAGCAAAAAAGCTCAGAGAAAGCACCCAGGCCTTGAATTTTTATGCCAGTCCCTGGACTGGCACCAGAGAGAGAGAGAGAGAGAGAGAGAGAGAGAGAGACAGACAGACAGACAGACAGACAGACAGACAGACAGACAGACAGAGACAGAGACAGAGAGAGAATAAAACTCCCAGGAAAAATAAAAATTCCATTGAAGATATGAGCCCAGAGTAGCCTTAGGTCAAAGTGCTTATTGTTTTTAATCTATGTTGGTTCTTAGTTCTCAGAATTATCTTAACATTTAGACAGACTTCTCCATACCCACACTACTCCTTTCGAAGCACATTACTCCAACAGCCTTGTTAATCTTGGGGGTGGGGGATGGGTAGTAAGGGTATGGTATTTGGCCCTTATTTCAGTAGTTTTCTAGCATAGATCCTAAACTTCCACAAATACGTAATAACTCAAACCACTGCCTCATAGCTTAAGTCAGTCAAATGAGGTGGTATGCATGTTCCTCCTTCCCTTTCTTCCTTCCTTCCTTTTCTTCCTTCCCTCATCCCTTTACATTTTTACTTTTTTTTGTCTATTAGTCCATATTTGACATACTATATTTTATCCCTTGTTCAGCAAGATATTTGCCCAAATACAAATTGTTAAATACAAATTGTTTACCACTGTCAATAGATCCATGTGGAAATACTTTAATAGAATATAATAACATGCAAATAATCAAAATATAATGAAAAATTATTGAGCTCTTATTGTAGATTAAGCACCTTCCTATGCGATTTGCACAAATAACTTCTTTTACTCTTCCTAAAGTACCTTGATCTAGATATTATTTTATCTATTTTATATATAAGGAAATGGAAACCCAGACATTAACAACATTGACCAATGGTAAACATTGGCATCAAGATTCAAAATCTAATAAGCATTCCTTAACTTATGCTCTTAAAAACAGTCCCTATTAAATCTTAGAAATATTTATGCATTCCATTTTCTATGGAAAACGGCTTAATGTTAGTAATAAGGGAATTAAAAATATGTAGATGATCTGTAGGAGACACTAAGCAAGAAAGCAAGAGAGAGAAATGGAAATATAATGAATGAAATTCCACTCAATGTCATGAATGTCTTTTGAGTTTAAATGGAGGTTTTGAGTTCTTTTGAAAATAAACAATGGTGTGGTCATTTCCCTTTCATATAAATTAATTAGCTTGGCTAAGTTTTTAAATGAATGTTAAAAATAGAAAGTGTGGCATATTGTATATACATTTTTCTCTAATTACTAGTTTGCCAGGAAAAAATGTTTAATGGGTAATTCAGAGTGGAAATTGATTCTAGAAGGTCATTTTGTCCAATTATGATTAGCTTTGTCAATGGTATAGGGGGAGTGTGGGGGGTGTGAGGTGTGTGTGTGTGTGTGTGTGCGTGCGCGCACCCGTGATCTATCTACAGTCTTCTGCATGAGAGAGAGATAGAGACTGAGAATGAAAAAGAGACTGAGACAGAGAAAGGAGAGAATCCTAAAATTTATTTAGGATTGACATTGTTGTCAGTAAATGTTAACAAAATTTATGATGGTCAAATGCACACAGAACAATTTTATAAGTTCTAATAGTATATTAGAACTTATATCTTATATAGTTGAACTTGTAAATTGGACAGATAATTTCCTTGAAGAGTATTTTAAACAACGAAGACAAAATCATCTATGCAGACTCTGGAAAAAGTGTTAAACAGCTGAGTTAAGACAGGGAAAAGGTGAGAACCATTATCTATCTTTAGACAATGACAAATAATCATGATGTAAATGAGGTTCTTTAGATAGAGAATAAATTAGCACTCGGCTTTACATAATAGCTTACAAGCAAGCTACCTTCATAAATCAGAATTAAGAGAAGATGAACGCATTTCTCTGCTTTTCCTCCATGGATAGAGCCCAGTGTGCAATGAAGAGAAAGCTTATCCCAACTTGCTTTATCCATCTTCATCTCCCTTTCTCATAGTTTTTACCAACAGTACCTGGATGTACTGATCTTTCTTTACTAGTATTTCATCTTACTGCTCTTCTTCAAAAGGCCTTAATCCTTTGTTGGTTTTATCTATCTATTTATTTATTTTGGACACAGATATAGTCAGGCTGGCCTAAAACTCACTGTGTGCCTCATGTTGGCATCAAACTTGAGATCCTCCTCCCTTAGCCTCCCAAAGTTGACATTGGGTACAACCATGACTTGCTTATCAAACGCCAATGACAACAAATACAACAACTTAACCAAAGTCTAATAACTATACAGTGTGTGTTGGGAGAACTTTCTTCCTTTAATGAAGTCTTTCTAGTCTCTCAGAAAATATTTCTCATATTAAACAAAGTTTCTAGCCAGGGTGAGGGTGGGGGTGGGGTGGTAGCTCTTGCCTGTAATCGTAGCTACTTGAGAGGCTGAGATCTTGAGATTCAAAGCTAGTCTGGGCAGGAAACAACCTTGAGACTCTTTATCTCCAATTAACCACCAAAATGCTGGAAGTAGAGCCCGGGGCTCAAGTAGTAGAGTGCTAGCCTTAAGTGATAAAGCTAAGGGATTGTGCTCAGATCCTGAGTTCAAGCCCCAGTACCAGTACACACACACACACACACACACACACACACACAAAACCAAAGTTGTCTTCACTAGATTGAAGGTCATATATTTTTGTCTTTTATTTCTAGAAACTTAATATGAATTTAAGAAGCTTTCTGAAGTTTGTAATTTCCTGAATCATGTGTGACTCAGACAAACACATAAGATTTGTCTCGGTCAAATGTGAAGACTTGATTAGTTTCCCAAAATCTCAGTGACATTTTCAAAGTGTCCCTCAAGGATTGGGAGATACAGAAAGTAAGAAGCAACTGCCAAGAAGAGAACAATTGTGGTTTGCTAACCACCGCACACAAGGTAGGGCTTAATACTGTCTATCTGTAACTGTAACTATTAGTCTGTACATATTAAACCCTAAAATACTTTGAGCTGAATTAATAATAAATGGGCTATGTGGAGATGTAGAAAATTGTTTTCAAAGTATCATCTTGCAAAATGCTTGGGTTTTTGTGATCAATGGCAAAGGAGAAGAGTTACCTCATTTACCACCAGACAGAATTCCATGCTAACAAATGAGTGTTTTTAGCACTGTTTCCATTTGCCATCTAGAGACAGACTACAGGATGGAGAGCTTTAGAGGATTAAGGCAGAGGCATCTACAGTTTCAGACCTGGAATTTAAGAGTCCCCCACTTTGAAACTGATTTTGTAACACTGAATATGTATTACATGCCGGACAGCAGACACCACTGTAATTTAATAAAGTGTCTCTCTGTTATAAAACCCTATTACTAAAGAGTTAGAGTTCCCATGGAACTTTGGGCAGTTATCTTCCTGTAATGTGACAGTTTCCTTTAGAGGATTAATGATATTGCAATATGTTCTTTCATTCTGTGAGAGCAGATGAGCCTGCTCTCATTGTTTCAAACCTTTATATAATGGACTCTTCTTTTAAGCTTTTTAACTGTAGCTTGATGCTCATATTAAAAAAAAAAAACAAAAATTCATACCGGGCATTAGTGGCTCACGTCTGTAATCCTAGCCACTGAGGAGGCTAAGATGTGAGGATCGTGGCTCAAAGTCAGCCCGGGCAGGAAAGGTCATGAGACTCTTATCTCCAATAAGTCAGCAAAAAGCTGGAAGTGGAGGTGTGGCTCAAGAGAGAGACTCAGCCTTGAGTGAAAAAGCTAAGGGACAGTGCCTAGGCTCTGAGTTCAAGCCCCAGTACCAGCACATACACACACACACACACACACACACACACATACACACACACATTCATAAGTAAATTTCTATGGGAAAAATATCCATCATTATTTAACTCTAGGTTCCTGCTCACTGTTTTGCTTGCTCATCTATATATCATACCTTAGAAAGGAGAGGATTATAGAAAGATGATCATTGAGTACACATGAGAAATGGGAGCCTCCATATTCAGACGCTGGCATTTTTAGATGTTTTCATGCTCCTCTTTAGGAGAATGTATTTATGATATGTGAGCTCTTTTCCTTCCCCTTGCTGTCCATTTTACAAATTTTATCCTTTTTGTGTTAGTCATGGGGCTTGAACTCAGAGCCTGGGTGCTGTCCCTGAGCTTTTTTGCTCAAGGGAGTGCTCTACCACTTTTAGCAACAGCTCGCTCCACTTCTAGTATGCTGGTGGTTAATTAGAGGTAAGAGTCTCATGGGGACTTTTCTTCCCCAGGCTGGCTTCAAATTGGGATCCTCAGGTCTCAGCCTTGTGAGTAGCTAGGATGACAAGTGTGAGCCCCCAGCATGGCTAGATTTCATCTTTTAATAAAAAATTGACCCCTGTTTTCACTGTATTTGATGTTGGTATAATTTGTGGAGGGGAAGGGAAAAAATAGGGATACAGGTGGACCCTTGTAACAATGAGATGTACAAGACTTTAGGTTGAAAAACAAACTTTACAACTTTGGCGGGGAAGAGGGGGAAAGGATGGGAAGGGGAAACAAAGGAGGACCAACAATGCTTGATAAGAAAGCTACTCATTACCTTGCCCATGTAATTGTAACCCCTCTGTATGGTTCACAATAAAAAAAAATTAAAAAGATGATGTTTTGAGATGAGTTTCTGCTGCCTTCCCCAGGCCAGCTTCGAACATCTGATCCTCCTTCCTCCTGAGTACTGGGATTACAGGTATGTGTCTCTACCCTTGGCTCATTTTCTAGCTTCCTAGTGGCTCATAGTTAAACTTTATCTGGGAATTTGAGATGTCCTGTAGGTTTTCCTAGCTAATTCGTAGGATATTTACTAAATGAAATACTGCTTGAAAGGCTGCTTGGGGTCACTCCAAATTTTTATGAAAAATGCGGGCATGCAAGTAAGGATTTTGATTTAACTCAATATATGAGTTCACTAGGAACATTTCCATCCTGCTTTCTTTCCAAGGCCATTCATACTGTGCCTATTACCTAATTGTATGACAGCTAATTAATCGTGACCTTTTAGTCGCTGCTGTTGTGGATGGGGGAGGAGTTAGTGAAAAGGTCAAATGGAAATGCGTAGTGCAGCAGGCATAAGAGTTTAGCTCAGGGACAGAGCTTAGGCCCTGAGTTCAAGATCCAGGACTGGCATGCACACACACACACACACACACACACACAGGAATTGTAGGTGCTCTTTTGTGAGTGCTAGACATTGTGACGTCTAGGTGATTATGTCTAGTTGTAGTTTCTCCTTCTCATTTCTATATAACTTCAAACAGTACAAATATACCACATACTCATTTTATTTTTATGAAGGTGTTTCCACGGTGGGCTCTTGTGCAATTTAACTTGACCATAGGTACGTCTATATGTATATATTTTCATAGGTATATTAACTTGATCATAGGTATAGTTATATGTTATCATAGGTTTATTAACTTGAGCATAGGTATAGGTATATATCTCTCTAGATATATATTAGGAGTATAATTTTGGATACAGTATGTAAGTACATGATCAGTGTTAGGAGATACCACAAAGGAATTTTCCAAATGGTTAATCAAATTCAGCTGGATGTGAAAATACCACTTTGCCAACACCTGTCTGCTTTATCATTTCATCCCCATGAATGACTGTGCAGTAATATCCCATCTTGAAGTTTCTAACAACTATATTGAGGTATAACTGGCATCCAATAAAGTGTTCGATTTGATGATATTTTGGGGGGGGGGGGGGAGTCCGGTCGTGGGGCCTGAACTCTGGGCCTGGGTGCTGTCCCTCAAATCTTCAGCTCAAGGCTAGCGCTCTACCACTTGAGCCACAGCACCACTTCCAGCTTTTTTCTTTTTTCTTATGTGGTGCTGAGGAATCGAACCCAGGGCCTCAGGCATGCAAGGCAATCGCTCTACCACTGAGCCACCTTCCCAGCCCCTGATGATATTTTCTAAAAATAACAAATGTGATAGATTATTTAAGAGTTAACTGGATAGGTGTTATCTTGTTTCTGTTTTTAAATGATTTCTGTGGTGTAATCTTAATTTAAAAGTAAAGACAGAAACCACAGTGGGAAACTGGTTTAAGACTAGTACATGGGTACTAGATCACTGGAGTTGTGTTTTATCTTCCATTTTTATGTTCAATTTGGTGATTTTTGTCAGTGTATGTACTCATGAAGCCATTGCCATGAAATAATCAATATATTTCTGACTCTTAATTTGTTAATGCTCCTTAGAAATGCCTCCCTCTTTTCTCTTTTAATTCCTTTCCCTTAGCATATCCAATTGGATCTTTGTTCCCAGGTGTATAATGCTTATTTCTTTATTTATTTTTGACAAAGGGTACATGTTCTCTCTCATATGTGAAAGCTAGATCTAAATTATAAACCTAAAAACACATATAAACAGGGCCATATGCCTATAAATGTATACACAAACAAATCGACTTAGGTATTCTCAAAGGAAGAGTCAGTGGCTTAACTCCTTTGAACAACTATCCTACCAGTTAACCAAATGAATAGCAGGAAGCTGAAATGTGTTTTGTCTGAGAAGGGTTGGGAACAACAAATGAAGAGAGGAAGGGCGGGTGAGTGCAGTTATACTATTCAATGTACATATATGAAAATGGAGCCAGGAAACTTGAGGAGAGGGTGGGCCTGGAAAAGATGGGGGAGAATAATGGAAGGGGTGACATTGATCAGCATGCATTGTACTCACGAATCAACATGCTGAATTGAAAATTCCTTTATACAGTTACTTAAAGATAATAAAGAACCATAAAAAGATGGCTTAATTTGTCACAGACCTTTAATTATTTGTGTTTGGGTTTTGTTGTACTTTTGGAATTTTGGTTTATTATTTTGGTGGACATTAATGTTTAATGTCCCTTAATTCTGGACTCTTTCTCTTTCAACAACTCCAACTACATGCATGTTGTGCTGTTTGAAGTTTTTTTTTCACAAGTTATTAAAGCTCATTTGACTTTCTTCCTATACATATCCTATGTTTAATTTTTGAGTTTATTTCTGTGTCTTCAAGTTTATTAAGTATTCTTCTGCAACATCCAATCTAGCAATGAGACTATCTGTTTTGCTTTTCCTTCTCAAAGTCTAATGAACAATCAGTACCAGAGTTTGAACTCACACACTTGCTCAGTTGGCTTCATCAACCTTCTTAAACTTATGGAATATGGTTATAATAGCTTTTCGGTTGTTTTGCTATCATCTAGCATGTCTGAAGCTGTTACTATGGATTGATATTTCTCTCCATGAGAGTCACATATTTCTGCTTCTCTGTATATTTGATCATTTTTAAGTGATACAGTTAATTTTAACTTCTGGATATTTTCATAATTACATCCTTATTCTTTGAATTTGTTGGGACTCCATTTTTAAAAATGAAAACAAGGTTAATCTTTCTGAGAATTTCCTGTTGTGCTGTGTGAGGCATAATGTGGATAATCTGGATTATAGACACCCAATTCAAGTCATTTTTATCCATTTTTGTATTAGGTATTCTATCTTTTCCTTAGTGATTTTAGTTCATATAGCCATTTATTAATATATATGTATGCATATTCATATAAATACGTATATATATGTGAATATATGCAAGAAATAACTTCTCTCCTTCTGAGCTTTTCACTCTCCCTCAATCAAAATGATGTTTTATAACAGACAATATAATAGTCCATTCCTAGGAAAGGTTGTGTGCATCTTAATGGTAACAAATAGCTGCCAACCTGGACACCAGTAACTCATGTCTATAATTTTGTAACTCATGTCTATAATTTTAGCTACTCAGGAGTCTGAGATCTGAGGATCACAGTTCAAAGACAGAAAGTCCATGAGACTCTTATCTCCAATTAATCACCAAAAGTTCAGAAATGGAGCTGTGGCTCAAGTGGTAGAGTGCTAGCCTTGAGCAAAGGAAGCTCAAAGACAGCACCCAGGCTCTGAGTTCAAGCTTCAGGACCAGCAAAATAGATAGATAGATAGATAGATAGATAGATAGATAGATAGATAGATAGATAGATAGATAGATAGATAGATAGCTGCCAGAGGATGAAGGTCTCCAGATGAACTTTCCACTGTCAAGTCACAAGGTAGAGAAGTTCACTGCTACCTTTCCAGGAATTTCCTCAGTCCTATAATACAATGATGGAATCTACTTTGCTTGTAAATGAGACTGCTGACGGGTCCTGGGTATAAAGAAGCAGCCATGTGTTCAGCTACAGTGGGCCCTGTAGATATAATTTTTTAAAAAATTCCTGGAGATCACTCACCAAGAAATATCATAAAACAAATGAACCAGTCTTCCTTATTATTAAAAACATACTTTTGAAGATGAATGTTTATTCAGAGATGAAAATGCTTGTAAGAATATTTTCCTAGAAATATGAATCATCTAGTACGTTGACTTTTCATTTAAAAAAAAAAAGAAAAGAAAATGAATCATTCTGTGGAAATGCATCCAAATGGGAACATGTGCTATCAGCTGTTTGTGTTTCAAAGGGAAAAGGATTAATTAAATAGCTTCAAATCCATCATCTAAAGTAGGTGACTTCCATTTCTTTTTCAAAAATAACTTCCAAATATTCATTATGCCTGCCTTGGAATCATTAGGGAGAATTGACTCCTTATTTTTTTCCTGGCCTACAACCTAGATAATATTAATTTATTTACCCATTTACTGGGACTTAAGATATGCTAAACTAGATACTACCTAAAGGCATTTATCATTTAGAGAAAAGATAAATGAGTAAATACAATACAGTAAAGCTTTTCAGTTTCATGTGTTGGTGGTTTGATGTTAGATGGATGTTTGTGTGTGTGTGTTTCTCTGTGTTTCACATTCTTTTTATAATTTCTATTAGTGTAAATTTATTGTAAAGGTACATGGAAATTACAGTTACATAAGGTAGTAACTACATTTCTTGTCAAACTCCTCCCTCATTTTTCTCTCACTTTCCCTCCCTCCAAAGTTGTACAGATCATTTCCAACATATTGTCTTGTGAGTATCACTGTTGCACAGGTTCCCTTTGTCCTTTGTCTGACCATTTTGTTGTTCCCTAATTCAGATAAATGTATATACAATACCCAGGGTACCAAAATTGGATACAGTGACAACAGGGGATAAACCATAGTGGGAAAAGTAAACACAAAAGTAAAAAGAAATCACATAGTACATTAAAAACAACAACAAAGAACCTCCTGTGTCCATGTTTTGGAGTTCATTTCGCTTAGCATCATTTTATATGGTTATATATACATAGCTATTGAGTTATTCTGCTCATCTGCTAAAATTGTCCTATATGTATACTAAGTAATACAAATAAGGAAAACCATGGGACCTATGTTTCTTTGGGTCTGGCTTACTTCACTTAATATGATTTTTTTCCAAGTCTTTCCATTTCCTCAGAAATTGGGCAGTGTCATTCTTTCTGATAGAAGTATAGAATTCCAGTGTGTGTGTGTGTGTGTGTGTGTGTGTGTATGTGTGTGTGTATCACATTTTCTTATTTTCTTGATCCATTCATCTACTGAGGGGCATCTGTGTTGGTTCTATATCATAGCTATGGTAAATAATGCTACAATGAATATAGTTGTGCTAGTAGCTTTAGTATAGCCTTGTTTATGGTCATTTGGCTAAATGCTCAAAAGTGGGATTCTGGGTCATGGGGGAGCTCTATGTTTAGCCTTTTGAGGAACCTCCATACAGCTTTCCAGAGTGGTTTAACAAGTTTACACTCCCACCAATACTGCACTAGTGTTCCCTTTTGGCCACATTCCTCCCTGCAACCCCCAGCATCTGTTGTTATTCTTACTGGGGTGAGGTGGAATCTCAATGTTGTTTCTATTTGCATTTCTTTTATGGCTAGAGATGTTGGAAATAAGAATGGCCAATCTCACTTGATTTCTGTGTAAGATTTTAAAATGCTACGGAATAGCATATTATAAAATCTATGTTCTTTCTCTCTCCCTCTTTCTCTCTCTTACTTCCTGCTGGTGCTAAGGCTTGAACTCAGGGTTCTACACACTCATTTAGCTTTTACACTCAATGCTGGTACTCTACCACTTGAGATCCAGCTTCACTTCTGGCTTTTTTTGCTGGTTAACTGGAGACAATTGTCTCACAGGCTGGCTTCAAACCATGATCCACAGTGCTCAACCTCTTGGTTAGCTAGGATGACAGATATGAGCCCCTAGCATCTGGCTGTGTTGTTTCTCTAAACTAGGACATGGCATCTTTTCCAGATCCTCAATCAATTATGTCTACATGTGAATAAGGGAGCAGGAGGCAAGAAGTAGGAAGAAGGAAGAAATCTATAGAGAATAAACATGATCCTTACAAAACAAACTGAATAAAACAGGGAAGTACTCCACAAGTAATCATCATAATTATATTGAAAAATACCATTTAGCTGGGTGCAATCCTAGCTCTGAATCTATCTACTCAAGAGACGGAGATCTGACTGTCTTGGTTTGAAGTAGACCCAATCAAGAAAGTCCATGAGACTCTTTTTTCCAATTAACTACTCAAAAGCCAGAAGTGAAGGTGTGGCTCAAGGGATAGCACCGAGACCCAGAGTTCAAACCCTAGTACTAGCACATAAACAACAACAATAACAACAACAAAACTAAAACCACTGTACCATTTATTGTGCATCAATTCTGTTCTGGGAAATCTAATGTTTGTCATGGTTCTCTCTAAGATCCTGTTGCTAGTTAACTAGCAGAGCCAAGACTCAGTCAAAAAGAAAATTGTGTGTGTGTGTGTGTGTGTGTGTGTGTGTGTGTGTGTGTGTGTGTGCTTGTCCTGGTGCTTGAACTCAGAGCCTGTTCCTGAGCATTTTTTTTCTCAACATACTCTACCACTTGAGCCACAGATCCATGTCTAACTCTAACTCTTTGGGTAGTTAATTGCAGATCTGAGTTTCACAGACTTTTCTACCAGGGTTGGCTCCAACCACAATCCTCAGATCTTAGCCTCCTGAGAAGCTAAGATTACAGGTGTGAAAGGCATGCTCTTTCTACATTACTCTCATCTCCAGAGACTTGTGTGTCCACTCTTTCTACTCCTGTACACTGGAAGTCCAAGAAGTGCTTGATTGCAGCACATGTGTAGGTCCAAATAAGGCTCAAAGAAATAGGATAAACTTCTATCCAGAAACCAGAAGAAGTATTAAAAATACCAGAGAACTTTAACACTAGGAAAACTGTCATATCAAGCCTTGAAGTGTCAAGACCTGGAAAGAATAGTCAAAGATTAAATACATGGAGATTAAAGTGGGGTGGGGCTGGAGAAAGCCCAGAGGGATGGCTGAACATCTTGAATTTATTGCATAAGCTGAGCAAAGGGAAACCATGTTTGTTACAGAATTTTCAATTCCAGTAGATTGAAAAGGATCAGGTTATACCATCCCTAAGGTGCTACTTTAGCATACAGATTGTCTTGAGCTTAAGGCAAATGAGACACAATAGATTCAGGAAAACTCTTTGCCTTGCTTTTTATCAGGCTAAAAATGAACCATCAGAAACAGTGTCCCCTGTGCCAGGAAGAGGAGATCCACTCTTAGCAACAGCAACATGCTTGCACAAAAACAGACCATACTAAGGTGATTCTTATCCTCCACATGTTTCCTCATCTATATGCTGGTCACTTTGCCACAACAGATCATTTCCAGAAGGCTTTAAGCTTCAGCTCTTTTCCCAAGTCCAGTCACTTCTCCACAATTTATCACTCTTTGTTAAAATGGTATATAAGATCCAGAATCTAACAGCTCCCTTGAGTTTCTTCTGTTTCTTTCCTGTGAAGCAATCTGTGCATATATCAACATTTAACATCATCTTTTTGTCAGCATCATTCACAGATTCCAGTTATGGGATTTAAAAGAGTAGAGGACAAGTTGTCTTTGTTTTTCCCCTCTCCTGAATAGTCTGTGATTTCTTGTATCTTAGGTAGGAAAATGTGGTGGGTAATGACACACTTACTGGTCTTAGTATTGAGACCCTAGATTTCTTTCTTTCTTTCTTTCTTTCTTTCTTTCTTTCTTTCTTTCTTTCTTTCTTTCTTTCTTTCTTTCTTTCTTTCTTTCTTTCTTTCTTTCTTTCTTTCTTTCTTTCTTTCTTTTTCTTTCTTTCTTTCTTTCTTTCTTTCTTTCTTTCTTTCTTTCTCCCTTCCTTTCTTTTTCTTTCTTTCTTTTTTCTTTCCTTCCTTCCCTCCTTCCCTCCCTTCCTTCCTCCATCCCTTCCTTCCTTCCTCCTTCCTTCCTTCCTTCCTTCCTTCTTTCCTTCCTCCCTTCCTTTGTCCTTCCTTCCTTCCATCCTTCCTTCCTTCATTCCTTCTTTCCTCTCTCGCTTTCTTCTTCCCTCCTTCCCTCCCTCTTTTCCTCCCTCTTTTCCTCTCTCCTTTCCTTTCTTCCTTCCTCCTTCCCTCCCTCCCTCCATCCCTCCCTCTCTCTCTTTCTTTCTTTCTTCCTGTCTTCCTTTCTTTCTTTCTTGTACTAGGTATTAAAGTCAGGGTCTTGCACTCAGTGGGCAAGCATTCTTCCACTTCAGTCACACACTCAGTCCTTTTGCTTGTTTATTTTTATAGGTAGGGTCTTGTACTTTCTGCTAATCATGAGCCTCAATCTTCTCCAACCAATAACAGATATTAGTTCTTTTTTTATTTTGGTCACAGAGTGATACTCAAACTCAGTGTCTGATACTTTTGCTTATGGGCTGGTGCTCTACTACCTGAGCCACATCTCCAACCCCAATAATAGGCATTGGAATGAAATAATTCCAATATGTGCCAATTATATATCACATGCAGGCAAAAGATGGATTAAAAAATTTAATTTGCTTCTAGCCAGTCCCAAAGAAACATAGGTTTCATGGTTTTCCTCATCTGTAGTAGCTAGAATGTGCCTATAAATCTACAAGTAAACACACTGGCTGCTAAAAAATATACACTGGGACATGATAAATTACACAGGTCTCTAGTCACACACAGTGAGACCAATGAGGGTATTCTCAGGATAGGATCACAAAGGCACAATAGCTATGTGCATCTAATCATAGAAAATAATATTTATCAAAATGTACTCCAGGAAATGGAAACAAGAGAAGGTTTTGGCTTTGTTGCCGTTTTGGTTTTCTTTTCCTTTTGTCTCATTTGTTTGTTTATCTGTTTGGGGGAGGGTAGAGGGGAAGGTGCTCAGCAGTGGAGAGACAAATGTAGTAGTGGGTGGGGCTGGGGAAGAACAGCTGGAAGAGAGCAAGGGAAGGGGTGGCACTCTCCAGAAAGAAATGTGCTCTTTACCTGATTTATGAAACTGTAACTCTCTGTACATTACCCTTTAAACAACAATAAATGCATAATAAATAAATACATTTTTTTTAAAAAGAATAATTTTTCTTCTGCTCCTGGCATTCAATGAATCAGTTTAATTCTACCATGAGGTTGTTGATAAAGGCTGGGAAATTTTAAGACGTTCCAAATTCCATCAGAAGTAAAAGTGACCGTATGCCTAGGAGCACAGAAACTCCTTTCAAGTCTTAGATGGGAAGATGTGCAGAAATGCATAGTTTATTAACAATGCTATTATGGATTGGTGTTAGTGCTTCCTAAACAAGGTTCATGTCCTAAAGAATTGGTTCAAGTGATAGCATGTTAGCCTTGAGCAAAAATGCCCAAAGACAGCACCCAAGCCTTGTGTTCAGGCCTCGGGACATGTTATATATTCTGTATTGCTCACTGTCTCTTCCTCTTTCTCTTTCTGTGCTTCCTGGCTGCCATCAGGTGAATGACCTCTTCCTGCACATGCTTATGGCCCCATGAGCTCTGCTCTCCTCAGCCCAAAAGCAGTGGAGCCACGGGATCATGAATAGAACCATCTGAAATCATGAGCCAACATGATTCCTCCTTTCCTCCTTTTAAATATATCTTCTCAGGGATTTTTATCCAAGCAACAAAAAGTGACCAAGACAGGCACAAGATTCCACTTTGTCCGTGCTATCTACAAATGGTATTTGGTATTATAGATACATGTTTAAATAATCTATAGTGATACATTGTCCTGTCTCTGTTCTAATACTCAGGTTAAAGAGTTCCTCTGGAAGGAAAATCGATATGTCCATGAGGAATCTATTTAATATTGCCAGAGACTGGTTTTCAACAAACAATCAATGAGCACTAAGTTCTGCCAGTAAGAACAATTTGGGTTTATTTAAACCTGACCATAACATGTTGCATGTTGAAGTTTCAGAAACCTGTTCACACATAGTTTATTCCCACCTCTTTCTCCCAGCTGCAGAGGTAATTTATGGAGAAGCAAGCATTCAAATAAGCCACTCAGTACTGACTTGCTCTCATTTACATAATGTTCTTCAAAGGGAATAGTATCAAATCCATTTTAACCTGTTTGGGCATGTATCCAAATACAGGCAGGCTAGTTTGAGGAGAATCAGTTTTGAAATTTGTAAAAGAGATCATATGAAATGCATTACTCAATTAAGGCAAGGAATTTATACTTTATTATAGAATACTGTACCATCTGCCGGATGAATACAGCTAATTTAATTTGACTTGGTATGTGATTTTAACAAACAGTTGGAAAATAAAAATTCTACAATGAATTCTTCAGCAGCACCTGAAATGATAGATACCCAGTGGGAAAGATTGAATCCAGCCCTGGTCAGGGTAAAGACAGAGTTTCTATTGTCTGGCTGCAGTCTGTGGAATGTTTGCATTCGAAAGCAGGTCAGTCCAGCAGTGGGGACTCACAAGCAACCCAGAAAACCTCAAATGCTATGTTTGTCTGCTATTGTCAGAGAACTAACAAGCTAATATGTTGGAATTCAAATGGTCATAGAAAAAAGCAGCAAAAAGTGCTCTGCAAAGCATTGCCAAAATTCTTGGTTTTATAAAAGCAACCCAAACAACTCTGCATAATATACCCAGGGTTTGTAATCTTGCAATTAGGTTGAAATGCTCCAGCGACAAACCATGCTAGAGCTTGGTTGGGAAGAAATCAAGCTTAACCATTTATATAGGCTTCAGTCACATCTTTCAAATGAGGAGAACATTATGAGAGATGTAAAAGGAACCAAAATGTTGGCCAGGTACCAGTGGCTCATGCCTGTAATCCTAGCTACACAGGAGACTGAGATCTGAAGATCGAAGTTCAAAACCAGCCCAGCTTTTCTCCAGTTAACTTTCAAAAAGTCAGAAGTGGAGCTGTGGCTCAAGTGGTAGAGCACCACTTGAGGGGAAAAAAAAATTAGAGACTAGGCCCAGGTGCTGATTTCAAACCCCATTACCAGCACAAAAAAAGATTAGGGAACTGTTTATATTAAATGCTACATAAATTTGTCTACAAGGGTACTAGAGTAACAAAATGGTGAATTTAGTAGCACTCTACCTGAAATATAGCTACTTGATATCATCTACTGACACATCACATTTGCTTTTCTACTTCTTACCTATATTTTTACCTTGTGTGGAAACATCCTTGGTACTTTATCTTTGATGGGAAATTAGCCTTCTCATCATCACTCCTCAAAACATCAACAAAACTAAATGCATATTCATATTTAAATACTACCGTGTCTTCTTCACAAACAAAATAACAATATATCATGTTTGTATAGAAAGAACAATATGCACCATAGCTCACGGTTGTATTCTCAGCTACCCAGGAGGCTGAGATCTGAGGAATGAGTTCAAAGCCAGCCTGAGAAAGGGTAGTCCATAAGGCTCTTATCTCCAATTAGCCACCAAAAAGCTAGAAGTAGAGTTCAAGTGATAGAGCACCGGCCTTGAGTGAAAAAGCTAAGATACAGTACCCAGGCCCTGAGTTCAAGCCCCCCACCCCCCTCCCAACACACAATTTGTTCCAACCATTCAAAATCAGTCCTTAAATAAGAGGAAGGATTGAATAGTTGGGGCTAGTTCTATTGGTGGAGAAGCCACTCTATAGAATTTGGTCCTAAATATTTCTGATTAACATAGATTTTTCTTGTTGGGTTGATGGTGTTTAGGAAGCACTCAGTCTCATCCATCTCCAGAAGAGACATGGATTCAACTGAAAAGCAAACAGATTCATTTGAGGAGTTGACACAATTAAGTACTTCTCGGGGGAGAGAAGTTTCATGATTGTCATTTGTGCAGGAATTAAGAATCCATAAACAATGAACATTTTTGTGAATTAACTAGTTCATTTGCATCCTGACGTCTTTTCCCCTGCCCTGTATAAAAATCATAGTTATCACGGAAGTCTCTTTAAAACAACTGAATTCAAAGGAACCTGTTGACATCTGCAAATGATAGGAGCAAATGCCAAAATGAAATACACAGAGGGAACATATGAAATAAATCACTGCAAAGCCGAACACATGGAGGTAGAGCTGGCCAAATTAGACTTTAGGAAAACCCAAAAGCAAAAATAAGTAAATAAATAAATAAAGTAAAACAAAACAAAAATAACAAACAAAAAAACCAACCTAAATTGTTGAGGTTGGAGTCAAGGAATCATAATTTTCCTGTGGTCCAAAAGCTTCTTCATACAACTATGACCCGATGGCAGTCATGACAAAACATTTCATCTAGAGAAGTCATCAAGCCTTATTCTTTAATTGTATATTTACTCAAGACATTTTTACAGGATACCCTGGTGAAGCTGACCTGTGTGTATACAATATGTGTTCACTTAAGAATGGATTTAGACACATACATCATTTGCCAAGGTTGAAAATCTCCAACATCTTTTATATAAATATATTATCCAGGCATTACTTTTTTTTTAAAAGCCCCACAACCTAGAACAATTGTCCCCATGAGATCATTTCTGCAAGTCTCTGGAGAATTTCTGCTCTAATATAATCTAATATGGTGATGAGCCCACCTCTGTCAGGAAGAATGGCAGCCTACACCTACACCCCTGGAAAAGCAGCCTGTAGGGGCTGAGATTGTAGTACAATGGTAGAGCCCTTGCCTGCCACCCACCAGGCTGTGGGTTCAATTCCAGTAGTACACCCATAAAAGACACCGTATCAAATTGAGGTATTGGGTGTTTTGTTTTGTTTTGTTTTGGGGGGGTGACTTATCTCAAATGGTACTATCCTGCAAAGTTACTTTGAAAACTTCCTGTTCAGATTGTTTTCAGCTAGACTGTCAACAGGTGGCCGATCCATCTGCCAGATCACAGCAATGAAAGTATCGACTGCTTATTTCCCTGAATTGCAACACAAGAAGGAGGTCCTTCGCATGGAGCAAAGTTTAGGCCAGAGGCAGCATCTGGGGGTTTCTGTATGGAGCTGGTGCTGTACAGTGTGGCAACCGATTTGATTGAGAAAAACCCATCGAGTGACACTTGTCAGGTCACAAGCAGGTAATGTGGAAAGGAATCTCAAGATGGCCATTCAGACCCACGATGCCCATGGCAGCTGGGAATAGGTACAACCCTCAGCTTTAGAGGAAGTTTAGAATTAAATAGGAAAGAACTATGTTAGGGTTTTTTTTTGTTGGTTTGTTTGTCTTTTGTTTTGTTGCTGTTGTTTGTTCGTTTTGTCTGCCAGAGTCTGAACTCAGGGACTTACACATGTTTAACTGGCAGTCCACCACTTGAGCCAGGCCACCAGCCCAGCAGCTCTTTTGTGGTTAATGGGTGATGGAGTCACCAAGAATTTTTTGTCCTGGTTGGTTTCAAACTGTGATCCTCTGGATCCAGCCTCCATATGTTAGATATAATATATAAGATATAAGCATAGAGTTTCCCTATGACCCAGAAATTCCACTCCTGGCACTTATCGAATTGACCACAAACCAGGCCACACAAAATCTACTAACACAACCATGTTCATTGCAGCATTATACTCTTCAGTGGATGAATGGATCAAGAAAATGTGGTATGTATACACAATGGAATTACATACTTTTATCAGAAAAAAAATGAGATCGCCCCATTCATAAGAAAATAGAAAGACTTGGAAAAATTATATTAAGTGAAATAAGTCAGATCCAAAGAAACATAGGCTGTGTGTGTGGTTTCCCTCCTTTGTAATAATTAGAATGTGCCTATAAATCTACAAGTAAGCACAATAGATAGTAAAAGACAAGAAATTACTCTTGGAAATGTTAAATTAAACAGGACTTGAAACATTCACACAGTAAAACCAAAGGAGGATATCCTTAGGAGAGGATCACAAGGACTCAGTATCTATATGCTTATGATAATATAAAATGATGCTGGAGGGGATGGGGACAGAAGGGAACCTCACTGCATTGTTGGTGGGAGTGTAAACTTGTTCAACCACTTTGGAAAGCAGTATGGAAGTTCCTCAAAAGACTCCACATAGAACTACCTTATGACCCAGCAATCCCACTTTTGGGCATTTACCCAAATGATCACAAACAAGACCACACTAAAGCTACCAGCATGATTATGTTTATTGCAGCATTATTTACCATAGCTAAGATATAGAACCAACCCAGATGCCCCTCAGTAGATGAATGGATCAAGAAAATGTGGTATATGTACGCAATGGAATTCTATGCCTCCATCAGAGAGAATGACATTACCCCATTTGTTAGGAAATGGAAAGACTTGGAACAAATTATATTAAGTGACGTGAACCAGGCCCAAAGAAACATAGGTCCCATGGTTTCCCTTATTTGCAATAACTAGTATATGTCTGAGTCAAGCAGAAAAGGTCAGATAAGTTGATGTTAGGGGAATGAACCCCAAGATAAGTATTCAAATGTTTTTTTGTTTTTTTTTCCTTTCATGCAATTGTTTCTATAATATTTATAAGATGATTTCTATGTTGCTTTGTATGTCCCTCCCCCATGATATAACCCCTGCTTTCACTGTATTTGATATTGGTATAATTTGTGGAGGGGAAGGGAAAAAACAAATCTAGGGATAGAGGTGGACCCATTGCAACAATGAGATGTACAAGTCATATCAAAAAACGAACTTAACAACTTTGGTGGTGGGTGGGGGGAGGATCAGGTGGGGGGATGGGAAGGGATGGGAAGGGGAAACAATGAGGAGGGCAACAATGCTTGATAAGAAATGTACTCGTTATCTTGCCCACGTAATTGTAACTCCTCTGTACGGTATTCTCACAATAAAAAATAAAATAAAATGATGCTTATTGAAATGAACTCCAAGAAATGAAAACAAGAGGGCTTTTATTTTATTTTTTTCTGTGTTTCCCCTTTTGTCATTGTAATTTCTGTACGTTGCCTTGTGTGTAAGTTTATCTGATCTGGGGAGGGTAAGGGGCAGCACAGAAATGGTGGGATAAAAGGTGAATTAATTCAGCAGTGCTCCTCACTGGACACTGTTGAAAATGAACTATACCGCTTGTGGGGGAAGGAGCTGGGAGGGGGAAAACTGGGAGAATATGAAGGAAGAAGTGACACTGCTTAAAAGGAAATGTACTAAATACCTGATTTATGTACCAGTAACCCCTCTGTATATCACCTTTACAATAAAAATTTTAAAGATATATATAATCATATATAACATATAATAAAATAGATACACACATATGTGCACATAATACATATATATGTACCATATACAAACATAAATATATGTATATGTTTAAATACATAACTGTAATTATAGAAATGGTGCATTGTTTTAGAAGTTGCTACAATTCTGCTCTTCATGGCATACTTGATGTGACTTCACACCTCATTCAGGTAGACCAGCTATTACCTCCGTTAGTCATATACTGCTGGGTTCCTCACAAGCAGGAAAAAGAGATAACTGAATTATTAGTAAAAGCTATAACTCCTATGTATCAACTACTTACTATGTGTTTGCCATTGCTGTAAGCACCTTACCTGTATTACTTAATTCTCATGAAACAACAGGGCTTACTATTATTTCCCTCATACAGATAAGGAAGCTAGGGCATAGAGAGTTAATTTAATATTAGAGTATTCATCTCTTTAGATTCCAGCTAATAAACTTCCTATGTGATGTTGTATTCTGTCTCCAGAACCCTGCTTTCTATCCCTGTCTTGGGTCTTACCCCACAAATCACATCTGCGACTTTCTTCATCGATTTGGACTGCAGGAACAAAAATTCCATGAACTCAGCTGTCTCATGCCTGCAATCCTATCTACTTAGGAGGCTGAAATCTGAATATCCTGATTCAAAGCCAGCCCAGACAGGAAAGGTCTATGAGATTCTTATCTCCAATTAATCAGCAACAAGCCAGAAGTGGTGGTGTGGTTCAAGTGGTAGAGCACCCAGCCTTGGGTGAAAAAAGAAGTTGAGTGCATGAGACCCTGAGTTCAATTCACAGTACGGACATACATGCATACCAAATATTATACGCAAGATGTCTTAACTGACCTAAATTAACTGCTCACAATTTTAGAGATGGTAAGAGTCTAGGAGCAGGGTGCGAGTATGGTCAATGGTCAAATTGTGAGAATTCTCTGTATCTCAATACAGGTGGTTTCCTTATTTCTGGAACATGGTAGAGAAGAGATAAGGGGAGAAGGAGAAAAGGAGAGAGGGGGGATCGAGAGAAAGAGAGAGAGAGCCTTCATATCTCCTTTTATAAAGCCACTGATCTCATGACAATGGCTTACATCTAATCCTAATTTCCTTCTAAAGGCTCTACCACCAACAACCACCATGTTGAGGATATTGTGGCTTTAACAGCTAAATTTAACAGCCATAATATGTTCTGAATCCATTGTTTTAAGAATCAATACTGCCTTTAATCCCTGGAAATTGTAATTAGTATACTTCAATAAACATGTATGTCTATATGACATATATATATGATATATGATTTAAATGTATTAATATATGATATATATATTACTTATTTCATTTAAAAAATTTTTCTTGGTGAAGTACTGAGACTTGAACTCCAGGCCTTACACTCTCTCTTAGCTTTTCCACTCCAGCCACACTTTTAATTACAGCTTTTTGCTACCTAACTGGAGATAAGAATCTCATAGATTTGTCTACCTTGGCTGACTCTGAACCTGGATCCTGAAATCTCAGCCTCCTGAATAGCTAGGATTATGGATGTGAGCTTCTGGCTCTAGGCTAAACTCACTTTCAGAGTTAATGAGGTTTATCTCACTTTAAGGAAAGCAACACATTGACTGATAACTTCACTTAGTAATTCATTCAACAAGTATTCATTGAGTAGTGAAGATTAAAACATTTGAGTTAGGTCCCCACATGATTTACTTTTTTGTTTGGTTTTGGTGCCTATCTTGGGGTTTGAACTCAGGGCCTGGGTGCTGTCACTGAGTTCTTTGTACCACATGAGCCACAAATCTACTTTCATCTTTTGTGGTCATTTGGGGGAAAAAAAACATGTTTAACTAGGGATACAGGTTGTCCCATTGTAACAATGAGATGTACAAGACACATTGTTGAAAAATGAACTTTACAATTTAGGTGGCGGGGGGGGGGGGGGAGCGGGTGTGATTGTAGTTGTGGAGGTGGGGAGGGAAGGGGAAGGGATGGAAGGATGGTAGGGGAAAAACAAAGGAAGAGGTAACAATGCTTGATAGGAAATGTACTCATTACCTTGCTCATGTAACTGTAACCCCTCTGTACAGTGTTTCCACAATAAAAAAACTTATTAAAAATAAAATTAAATTAAAAAAGAAGAGTTTCATGGACTTTCTATCTGGGCTGGCTTTGAACTGTGATCCTCAGATTTCATTCTCTTGAGTAGCTAGGATGCCTGGCAGAATTAAATCCTCATTTTAAATCAAGGTTCTACCAATTTTCAGGTGTGTAATTCAGAGTAGAGCTCTCTAGATGAAACACCAGAAGCTTTGGAACTTCACAACCTTCAGTTCTTAATTAATAGGATGTCCTAGAATAAGTTAGTTGACTTTCTCCAAGTTTCTCTGTAAAAGACACATCAATTCTAAGGAGATACTCTACGAAGAGAAAGCCCAGCCGTGGGCTGAACAATGTGCACACGTTTAGTTGCAACTGTTAATATGTAAAATTTCAGTGTGAGAACACACCCAGGCAGAAGCAGTACCTGGGATTCCATGATCAGCATCTCTGTGCTTCTGTTCCAGGGAGGCAGCCAATTGTAGAGTGACAACAGACATTCCTCTACCTCCTTATGGCTCAGGATGGAAGGATTGAGCGCTGGGGATAGTTGAATTAGGAACATTTCCTCTATGTCCTTCTAGTTGGTCTGTCTTGTCATCTCTGTGTGACTATAAAGAAGATAGCACACATTTCTTCCTTCTAAGCAGCTGTGTGGGATGTTTGTGGAGCATACAACATAACTGCAAGTGTGAAGTATGCCTTGCCATCTTCCCAGACCACTGAGTGGATTCAACTGATTCGTGCGATGATCACTCATTTACATAGATGACAAAATTGCTGATGCTTATCACTTGAAGAAAGCCAGGTGTCTCAAAAGCCAGCCACAGATACTTTGTGAGAGTCTGAGATGAAGGAAAGGTACAGAAAAAAAAAATCAGAGATATGAGGAGTTCGTTATGACTGAGCACTATGAGGACGGCCCTAGGAAAGGATGTTAGGACTTAAGGAACAGAATGGATCATGGGAAAGCCTGGGAAGAGACAAAGCATAGACCAGACACTGCCAGACCCCACCTGTAATCCTGACAACTCAGGAGAATGAGATCACTGTGATCTGAGGATCACAGTTCAAAGCCAGCCCAAGAAAGTCTGTGAGACTCTCGTCTCCAATTAACCACCAAAATGTTGAAAGTAGAATTGTGGTTCAAGTGGTAGTGCTCTAGTCTTGAGCAAAAAAGCTCAGAGCAGTGCTCAGGCCCTGAGTTCAAGCCCCAGGACTGGCACACACACACACACACACACACACACACACACACACACCACATACACAAAGAGAAAATGGTAACTCTTCTGTACATTACCTTTAAAATAATGAGAGAGAGAGAGAGAGAAGGCATAGGACATTAGTAATAAATGATGACCTCTAGGCTTCCTATAGTGTTCAGTATAAACAAGATCAATGACATAATGTGATTAGTCCCCGGTGTTAAATAAAAAATACAGGTGCCATACAGCTTTAAGGGAATAATGGGCACTTTAAGTGAATAAAAAGCGTAGGAGAATTAAGGACAAACCAGATGATCAATAACCATCTTTTAATGTAAACCTATTGTGTCCATTTACCCTTTTTGCTCCATTTGTTTTAATATTTCTGTGCCAGAGGTCACGTGCTGCTTTAATTGTTATTGTTATTTACATAAAACTTGTTCTTAGCAGAGAAGGCCAAACCTCTTTTCTCTCTGGGTTATTAAGAGGCATCTTAGAAACACTGTGCCCTCAGTCTCAGATACTCTGAGGTCTGGCTCCAACCAGAGATTTTTTTTTTTTTTACCTTGTAGAGAATTCACTGTTAGAGCTTCAAAGCAGAGACACAGCAGCAAAACACTGTAACTAGACTCTCTCCCTGGCCTGATCACCAACCCTGTGGATGGGGCACGGGGGATGGGAAAGGGAGAAGACGCAGGAATGAATGGCATTGGGCTTTCTCCAGCCAAAGGGCCTTTGCCGTCTGTGTTTCTCTAGCTGGATTACACCCCCACCTCACCCTGTTTGTGCCACTATTGGGGCTTGAGTTCAGGGCCTCATGCTTTCATTTGGCTTTTTGGCTCAAGACTGGTGCTGTACCCATGGAGCCAAATCACTACATCTGGCTTTGGGGTAGTTAATTGAGGAAGATAAGTGTTCTCAGGCTTTTCTACTGAGGCTGGCTTTGAACCTTGATCTCAGATCTCTGTCTCCTGAGTTGCTAGGATGACTGGTGTCTTTTTTCTTCCCTTAATCATGTTTTCTCTCACTTTTTACTCCAGCTCAGGAGTTCTTCCCTTAGGGAAAATCTTTTCTCATGACCCAGTCACAACCACCTTGGCTTATGTGCTACTGGTTCTTATGCTTCAAAGTATCTGCCTCAATTTGTAGTTACACATTTATTTTTATTATTTGGTTGATATCTGTAGTCCCATAGCTTTCTGAGAGTGATGGAAATGATGATCATATTATCTCCAGTATTCTTTACAGTGCAAGGCTCTCAGTAGACATCTAAATATGTGACTAGATGAATTATTTTAGAAGACTGGCAGGTGACACTAAGGATAATTACTATTGAAGACAAGCAATTAATACTTTTGGGGGGAGTTGTTAGGCTTGAACTCAGGTACTTATGCTCTGTCCCTGAGCTTTTTCACTCAAGGATAGCACTCTACCACTTGAGCTACAGTGCCACTTCTGGCTATTTTGGTGGTTAATTGGAGATAAGAGTCTCATAGACTTTCCCATCCTCATTAATTTCAAACCACAATCCTCAGATCTCAAGCCTCCTGAGTCACTATGATTGGAGATGTGAACCACTAGTGACTGGCTCTAAGCACTTTTTTAAAAAAATAAATAATTTTGTTGTTATTGTTAAGGGGTGCAAAGGGGTATTCTCTGTCAGGCAATGATCAAAGCCTTTTATCTTAAAAAGGGTCTTAAGATTAGCTTATTAGAATTATGGATAGCATTCTACAAGAATTCACCGAACCATTCTTAGCCAAGTCTATGTTTTTACTTTTTAACAATATATGCCTTATTAGAATTACCCATGACATTGAAGAAGACTTCACTGAACCATTTCTATCAGTTGCTGACTAATGTTTTTACGTCTGTATCCAATTTTCACCCTAGTCCTTGAGGTAAGAAAGAGCAAGCCATGAATAACTTATAAGCTATTATATATATATATATATATATATATATATATATATATATATATTCTTCATACTTTAATATGGAAAAATCATAGTGTTTTACCAGAAAAGATTTTGGAAACTGCTGAATTAAGTGGGTTGATGATTGATTGCAGATGGAGGAACACAGAAATGCAAGGTTAGTGTTTCAAGGTTGTAGACCACTGTGTTTCATTTAACTTGTGCATCCAAAGAGTAGAACATCCTCTTTTGAGTTCTCCCAAGGACCAATCCTTGTCTACAGCTGAGAGAGTACTTGCATACAATAAGGTGAGTGGGTTTTGATCCAAATGGCCACAAAGCCATGGAATGGTATCATTTGCTGTTCAATTCCACTTTGGCTTCCACCACTTACCCTTACCCTTGTCCCTGTCCCTCTCCTAATGGCATCTTTGTCAGCTTGCTGATAAAAGGTGGTACTGCTAAATCAGTGACATCATTCTTGCCCATTTCTGTCATGGTCCTATCAACATGGCAAGGTTGATCTTTAGAGATCATAATAATATGTTAGCAGTGAATAATTTTAACATATTAATTGTTGATTCCTCTGCTTGTGATGCTCTCGAGAAACTAATGGAAGTCACCTTGGTTGATTTTTTTCCCATTTATTTGAGCTGAGATTGTCAGTTTACTGAAGGGTTGAAATGCCACTTCTGACATTTTCCTTTGCAATTAAAGCGAGTTTTTCTTACATATGCAGTTTCTTTGCAAAAGAAAACAATTAGGAATGAATATTATGTTCTGTTAGGCAAGTTTTATTTTTATGCTATGAATACTCTTCATTGTAATGGAAATTTTAGCAAAATAAATAGGCATATTAAATTGGTATAATTATATATAAAATGTATAATATAGTTCTTTACATAAACTCTTATTGCCACCATTCTTTGTTGATACTGATCATCTGGGGGCAATCTTTTAATTTATTCTTATTATCTTTAAGTAGCTGTACAAAGGGGTTTCAGTTCAACATGTCAGTTTATGAGCACAATGCATCTTGATCAACATCCTCCTTCTATCATTCTACCCCATCTCTCCCAAACCCACCCATCACAAGTTACTGGGTTCCATTTTCACATACATACATTGAATATCATGACTATGCTCACCCTTTCTTCCTCTCTCCATTCATCAGCCATCATTTTCCCTCTCCTTGTCCCTACCCATCTCAGACAAAACATGTTTAAACTTCCTGCTATTCAGTTTTCAAACTATAAGTTAGTGTTCGAAGGACTTCCATCCCTGCATAGGCCATGCTATAGTTTGTTTATGTATAGACTCTGGCATCATTTTTGGCCAGTCGTTTGACCCTGAGTTTCCCTTCTTCCTCTGTGAAACTTCTGTAGAACTTTAGGAATAATGAAATGATTGTACTGAGTTTCCAACCCTGATATTAAGGCTTCCTAAAGAAATCAATGTGATGACTTCACACCAGTTTTTGGTGTCTACTGTGATACCTTTATGTAAGACTTAACATACTCCCTGGATATGAATCCTATGGTACAGATGATAAAGCTAAAGCCCAGAGAGATGTTCAGTCTGCAATTCAGAGGTCTGTTCTGCGAGGTCTCTAAACAAGTCTAAACATTTCCCCCATATGCCCTGGGCTTGATTCTCCTTCACATCTTGGTCCTATAGCTAGCTATTCACATCTTGCTAAAGCAGTATGGTTAGGTGGGCAGTGGTGCTCCAATCCTTGTACGCAGAAAGCAGATGAGGGAGAGAGGCAAGTCCTGATCCTTGGGACGAGGCTCAGTTTTCATGGATATGTCAGCAGTCTATCGTGTGTGTGTGTGTGTGTGTGTGTGTGTGTGTGTGTGTGTGTGTGTGCCTTGGTGCTTGAAATCAAGCCCTGGGTCCTGTCCCTGAACTTTCTCATTCAAGGCCAGTGATTTACCACTGAACCACAGCTCTACTTCTGGCTTTTTGGTAATTAACTGGAGATAAGAGTCTCATGGATTTTCCTGTCCAATCTGGCTTTGAACCGTGATCCTTAGATCTTAGTTTCCTGAGGAGCTAGGATTACAGATGTGAGCCACCAACACCCTGCTCAGTTGTCTATCTTTGAGTCTAAGTTCTCAGTGAAGTCTTTACTCTAGACATGGAAACTCCTCCACTTTCTTGTGTACGTAAGAACTCCCAAGGAGTCCATAGGACATGATTGTGTGGGATAATTTGAACTGGGGGCATTTTGAGGGGTCTTTTATGTTTCACAGTGGCTGACTTTTTATGCAGTTTCACATAAACATCTTGAAAACTTCACCAGGCACTGACTTTACATCTCTGATTGGACTTTGAGCCATTTCTCATAGGTCAGCCTTTAACTTCACTTGGGGTTAGAATGTTAGAAAGTCTCAAGAAACTGTTATCCCCAGCTTATCAAAAATGTGCCAGACCTGTGCCTCAGGTGGTAGAACGCTAGCCTTGAGCTGAAGAGCTGAGGGACAGCGCCCAGGCCCAGAGTTCAGGCCCCACGACCGGACCCAAACGAAACAAAACAAAAAAAAATGTGCCAGACAATGGAGTGTTATTAGCCACAAAGAAAAATCACATTATGTCTGTAAGGTTCACTGGAAAGGAAACCCACCACATGGTTCAAGCAGAAAAGAGTTTTTGGGGGAAGAGCAAACTATGGGCTCACACGGAGACAGAAAGGAAAGACGAAGAGAGAAAGAGAGGAGGACTCGTGTTGAGCCAGATTATACAAGGAAAGGCAAGAGGCAGGACCAGAGCCGATGTGGAAGTGATCTCAGAGCCTGAGGAACCTCTCAGTGTTTGCAGGAGGCGTGACCAGGGAGGTTGAGGAAGTGGCCTCAGCGGGTAAAGACGTGACCTCAGAGCCTTTGCTGACTCACAGTCAGGTGATCGACAGTTGGGTGATTACTGGTTTCAGGCAGGTGAAGAGGAAGGGAGAGAGGGGAGCTGTTTTCCCAGGCAGACCTAACAATGTTGTTTTCAGGAAAATGTATAGGATCAGAGATGATCATGTGAAGAAAGATAAACCAAGCTCAGAAAGACAACTATCTCACATTGTTGTTTATATGTGAAAGCTAGACCTACACAAAGCCATGATTGTCAAGGACAAGTTATTAGGGGGAAATGGGTGTGAGGAGGGGGAAAGGCTAGGTTAGAGGTAGGAGTGAATAAATATTTCACAAGTCCATTGTATACATATATAAAAAGCCCACAACCAAGCCCACCAAGCACTGTTTGAAAGGAAGGGGATGAAATGTAGGGGTGAAGCAAGAGTAGTAGGGTTGGAGTGAATATGATCAACATGTATGTATGGAAGCATCACAGTGACATGCCATTGTACAATTAATTGATGCTACTGATTTCTTTCATAAAACAAAAGCCTAGATTTTTTTTATAGTAGCATCATTTTATGAAACTCAGCAGAGTGCTGAGAAATTGAAGCTTATTTGTAGAAGAGCTCTCCTGTGGTGGTGGTAGTGGTGATGATGGTTGTGATAGTGATGATGGTGGTGGTGGTAGTGGTGGTAGTGGTGGTGAAGATGGTGGTAGTGTTGGTGGTGGTGGTAATGATAGAGGTAATGGTGATGGTGGCAGTGTTGATGATGGTGGCGGTGGTGGTAATGGTGATGATGATGGTGGTGTTGATGATGGTGGTATTAGTGGTGATGGTGGTGGTGGTGGTGATGGCAGTAGTGATGGTAATGGTGGTGGTGATAGTAATTGTGGTCGTGGTGGTATCGATGATGATGGTGGTGGTGGTATGAACCTAATAGAAAAGAACACACTGGAACTTTCTTGAATGACATAGAGAATATTTTTTAGCTGACAGAAAACAGAATTTATCTTTATATATTGGTAGTTATGTGGGCCTATATAATTAGCAAACCTGATCAACCTCTCATTTTAAGATCTGTAGTTTGTATTGCATAAAACTTATAAGTAAAAAATTAACAAATAGACAATTAAAACTGCACACTATTGATTACTTTGAAACAAGTTCACCTTATGATCCAATTTATTTATTCATTTATTTACCTATTTATTTATTTATTTATTAATGCTGGTCCTCAGACTTAAACTCAGGGTCTGGGGTTGTCCCTGAGCTTTATCTTCTCAAGGACAGCACTTTACCACTTGAGCCACAGCTCTACTTTAACTTTTCAGGTTATTAATTAAAGATAAGAATCTCACAGACCTTTCTGCCTAAGCTGGCTTTGAACTGCGAGCCTCAGAACTCAATCTCCTGAGTAACTACAATTATAGGGGTGAACTACTGGTGTCTGGCTTATTAAACAATTTTTATGTGTTGTTTCTCTCACAAGGACTATGTTAAATATTACATTAGTGTTCCTTATTGACAAAATATCAAGTAAAATGTATTATTATTAAGTGTATAAGTATAGGTATATATGTATAAATACACACATTCATTTATCATTTTCTATATGTAGAAAGATTTTAATATTTAGTGATTAAAATCTAATTTTAATTATATTTAATTTACATTAAATATTTTATTTTAATATGTGAAACAAAAAACATTTTGACTTGTTCAACCAATCTGTTGTTTATCATTAAATGGTGAAAGGAATCTTATCGGTCTCTATTGAATAAAATATAAAAGAACCAGACACTATGTTCTCATGCCCTGTAATTCTAGCTATTTAGAAGGGTGAGATCTGAGGATCACAGTTTGAAGCCAGCATGGGAAAGAAAGTCTGTAAGACTTTTATATCCAACTGGCCAGCCCTCCACCACAAAATAAAAGGCAGAAGTGGAGCTGTGGCTCAAGTGCTAGCAAAAAAGCTAAAGGACAGTGCCCAGGCCCTGAGTTCAAGCCCTAAGCCCCAGTAGTGATATAAATACAAATCAATCGAGTTTCTAACCACTAATTTCAATCTGCCATGTTAAACTAGAAGTTATGCCACATTTTCTAGATTAAACACTCACTATTTTATACTGTATTATGAGATATACATTAATAACAAAGCTAATAAAGATTATGAGATATAATCTGAAAAGACAAATAACAGTAAGTTTAGAAATGAATTGGTACTGATTATGAAGTCTGATTTCTTCCTCTCTTTATGTCACTCAGTAATGTTCAGTTCTTTTACTAGTGCTATGATTATGTCTCTTGCTGTGAGAACTCTCAGAAAAGAGCATCCAGATTCAAATCAATACTCTTCTGTTCAGAAACAACCAATCCATGCTATTAATTAGTGCTGTTAAAGCCAGCCTGGCAATACAGCACAGAAGGGCAGTTGTGAATGCCAGCTTTGTTCTGTAACAGAAATTACTTGATCTGCTTTCAGCAGTTCAATTGGAATCACCACCAACACTCTATTGAACATATTTCTGAATAGCCTGAAAAAAATCATGAGTGTAAGGACTATTTCTTCTATACCATGTTAACTACAGAGTTTACACTACATGGCAAGTATTTAGTAAATAATTGTTGATCCCAGGGACTAATAGATACAGCTGAAACTACCATGAAGTGTGGATCACTGTTCTTTTTCTTCATTCACCTTTGATCAACATATTTGGATAGAGATTATTCCATCAATTACCAACCCCATTTTAACTTCCTGTCTTCTAGCTAATGAATTTTTTTTTTGTTTTTGGTGCTAGTACTGGGTCTTGTTGAACCCCTGATCTTTCATGCTCCAGACTTGAAGGCTAGCATTTTACCATTTTGAGTCACAGCACCATTTCCAGCATTTCGGTAGTTAGTTCATTGGAGATAAGAGTCCCACAGAGTTTCTTGTCCAGGCTGGTTTAGAAATGTGAATCTCAGATTTTAATCTCAACCTACTGAGTAACTAGGATTATGAGCTGAGCTACTGATACCCAGACAGAATTTCTATTTGACTTCAGAATATTATGAAAGAAGTAAGGCCTTCCTGCTCCCCAGAGGTGCCCTACCTGTGGGAATTGGGCAGTATAGGAACACTAAATGGCTTGTGGTTCATCTGCATATACCAGAATGTTCTCTAGGTCCCTGCCTTTGGTCAAACTTTCTTCTCTGGCTGGAATATCTTGTTCCTCTCACAAATTTTCACTTAAAAATATAATTTTTCCTGAAGTTCCCTTGTATTAAATTGTCTTATAATTTAACCTGTCAATCTAAATGTTCAGTGCTTCTTGGTCAGTTACCTCTTCCATCATTCTGTTCTCTCCCCGAAGACTTTTTTCACAGTGCCCACTTCCTTTATCATACATGGACATTTAACATTCTGTCTATATTTGTCCCTGTTCCTTTCACACTTTTTTATGTCCAAGCCTGGGATCCAAACTCTGTACCTGACACCTTGGCTCATTTGTTAGCACTCTACCACTTCAAACACAGCATCACTTCCAGCTTTTTCTGTGCTTTCATTGGAGATAAGTATCTCACAGACTTCCTTGCCAGAGTTGGCTTTGAACTACAATCTTTTGAATAGTTAAAATTACAGGCATGAGCCACTGGTGACTGGCTCAGTTGCAGATTTTTACAGGACAACTACATTTACTTTATTTGAGTACATAGAAACTAGACAATGGGAAAATGTATTTCTTTTTTTCTTTTTTCTTTTGTTATTTTTTATTTTTGTGCCAGGCCTGGGGCTTGAACTCCAGGTCTAAGTTCTGTCCCTGAGTTTTTTGCTCAAGAGAAATGCTCTCGCACTTGAGCCATAGCTCCATTTCCAGTTGTTTTGGTGACTAATGGGAGATAAGAGTTTCATGGAGGGCTGGGAAAGTGGCTCAGTGGTAGAGCACTTGCCTTGCATGCATGAGGCCCTGGGTTCGATTCCTCAGCACCACATAAGCAGAAAAAGCCAGAAGTGGCACTGTGGCTCAAGTGGTAGAGCACTTGCCTTGAGCTGAAGAGCTGAGGAACATCGCCCAGGCCCAGAGTTCAGGCCCAGACTGGCAAAAAAAAAAAAGGAGTTTCATGGACTTTCCTCCTCAGGTTAGCTTCAAACTGAAATCCTCAGATCTCAGCCACTGGTGCCCAGTGGAACTGCCATTTCTTCATGTATATAAATGTAAGCAGCTCAATGCCAGTAATGATTATAGGCTCATGCCTCTAATCCTAGCTACTCAGGAGCCTGAGACCTGAGGATTACAGTTGGAAGCCAGCCAGAGCAGTAAAGTCCATGAGAGTTTCATCTCCAATTAATTTTAGAAAAAGCTGGAAGTGCAGCTGTGGCACAAATGGTAGAACAATGGCCTTGAGCCAAAAAAGCTCAAGACAGTGCTCAGGCCCAGATTGCAAGCCCCAGGACCAGCAAAAAATAACAATAAAAAAGAGGCAGATTTTTCATGTCTGAATAAGTATAATAAAGAATACACACATAGAAAAGAAAAGCACAATAAAGTCAGCATGGTTATAAAATATGAGAGAAATAATCATATTGTAAATATATATCTCTTTTATGTATTTTACTGGAATGCAAGGATGTAACCCCAGTGTGCATGGTAGAAATATAACTTTAATATATGAGCTGCATGTTTATTGGCTTTTTTACTATTAAAAAATCACTCTTGAATAGTAGCTGAAGAATCTAAAAAGTTATTTCAAAAGGGAGTCGTTTCGTTTTCTGGGAGGTAATCACTTTGACCTTGATTTAAAATAATTTACTGTACATGCGGTCCCTATAAAGATCATGTTTTGCTTCTTACGGGTTAGTTTTTTTCCAAGCAGGAGGTAATTAGAATTTGTAGAAACTAGTGTTTGTTGCAAAAAAAAAAAAAAAAAAGGCAGTTTGGGTATTCTTTTCAAATCAGTACTCTCTCCCACCCCATACCTCAGCCCTCCACAATGCTGCATAAAAATAGGTTTCAGTCTCCACGGTAAAGCCATTTTACCAAATTCTATGGTTTCTGCAAACAAAACGTTTCTCTTGTTTTCCCCCTTCTGTCCCCAGTAAAAATGAAAAACAGCTTTAAATGGCTCTTCTCAGATACTCATGCAAGAGTTTCCTTCAGTCTTTGCTACCCAGGCAATGAGCTCTCTATTTTGTGGTTAAGAGAAGAACAACTCTACTACAAAGTGAATTTAAACAATGAAGAAAACCGGATGCTGGTAGCTCAGGCCTGTAATCCTAGCTACTTAGGAGGCTGAGATCTAAGGATAGAGGTTCAAAGCCATCCCAGGCAGGAAAGTTTATGAGATTCTTACCCCCCAATTAACCAGCAAAACACTGCAAGTGGAACTGTGATTCAAGTGATTGACTGGCAGCCTTGAGCTTAAGAACACAGGGACAGTACCCAGGCCCTAAGTTCAAGCGAAAGCAAGCAAGCCAGCAAGCCAGCAAGCCAGCAAGAAAGAAAGAAAGAAAGAAAGAAAGAAGGAAGGAAGGAAGGAAGGAAGGAAGGAAGGAAGGAAGGAAGGAAAGAAGGAAGGAAGGAAAGAAAGAAAGAAAGAAAAAAAGAAAGAAAGAAAGAAAAAAGAAAGAAAGAAAAGAAGTAAAGGGAGCTTCTGGTAAAATAAGTAAGTTAAAAAGAAGTCTTGATTTTTGAGAAGGGACAGACAGGTCATGTGGTGGTATGTGTGAAATTGTACTCTCTTCGCTTCTGCAAAAGAAACTGCAGCAGAGCAGGCCTGGGTGTCTGGAGGCCTATCTCCAAGAGGGAAGAAGAGTGAATCATCAAAGACACCCAGTTGTGTGTGGGAGCCATCACTGGGAGTGGGGGGGGGCAGGGGTGGCTGGATTATCAGGCCAAAAACAACGGGCCTGACTCCATGTCTGGAGCTGCTTCATGTCAGGGTTAACTCCCACTTCAAAGAAAGCCAGCAGACAGGAAATAGAAGTTCAAGACTTCTTCCTTTAGATCTGTTTTCAAAATGGTTCCTGCAGTTTGCCCTCTGCTATCTCTGCAAGGCATATTTCAAGGTTTAGCATGATGATTTGCCTTTTATCAAGAGCCAATGACATGCACTGAAGATATACATGTACATCTGCATTATCCTTCTCTTGTAGGTCTCTAGGATGATAAAGTTATTCTCCTTTAAGGAGAATATGGTGAACAAAAGCTTGATGAGTCACCCACACATTGACCAATAAAAGACTGTGTGATGATTCTTAAGGTTTTTCAAAGCAGCATACAATTCCAGGATTTGGATGTGATTTTCACAGAAAGGAACCAGAAGTACTAGAAGGAAAAAGAGAGAAGGTGGGGAGGGAAAGAAGAAAGAGAGAGAGAGAGCCCACTACTGATCAAACTAAAGTGTGTTCTACTTTACTTATCTGTTCCTTTAGTTTAGAAAGGAACTTTAGTCAATTGGACTTCTCTGATCATTGATTCTGACAAGAGGTCAGTTTGCCCTCATCTTTGTGCCCTTGTCAGCCCGATCAAGCCAATACCAACTAGGCCTTGAGCCCCTGAATCAGGGGTCATGATAATTAACCTGTAGGTTCTGTCTAGTTCTATTCTAAGCACCAGTTCGGAAGTTTCTAGAAGGTTTCTACAGAACTTACAAAAAGAAATCAAACACATAAAAGACTCTTGGATTTGTCTGCTCAGGCTGGCTTTAAACCTTAATCCTCAGGTGTCAGTCTCTTGAGTAACTAAGATTACAGGCATAGAGAAAGCAGTGCCCAGCTCCCTTGCTGTCTCTGGAAGTCTAAGTGCTTCCTCTCTCTTCTCCATCTTATGACTCTGGTTTCTCAGTCAAAACCAGCAGTGGTTCCAGGCAAGTTTTGAGTCTGTATTTGGGCCCTCACAACTGACTACTGAGGCAGAGGCCAAAACCTTTTGAGTCCATCACTGACTCAGGTATAAGTCAACTCTATTGTAAAAGTGTTCTCATATGAAAGATCTTGCCATTACTGTTTCGCACAACTGAATGAAGGTATTCTTTCCTGTTTACCTTTTCTCACTGTGTTACATGTATTAGAATGTTAACAAATTCTTCATGTAGCTCGGCATCAGTGGCTCATGCCTATAATCCTCACTACTCAGGAGGCTGAGATCTGAGGATTGAGGTTTAAGGCCTACTGGGCAGACAAATCTGTGAAACTCTTATCTCCAATTCATCAACATAAAGTCAGAACTGGAGGAATGGATCAAGTGGTAGAGCACCTACCTTGAGTGAAAAACCAAGCAAGAGTGTGAGACTCTGAGCTCAAGCTTTGGTACTGGCACAAAGGGAAAAGAAAATTCTTTATCTAATTTGTGAACAGTGAATTAGAAACATAGTTTAAACATAAATTCTTACAATCTATAACAAAAAAAATCCTACCTAAGAGGTTTGCCTAGCCCATCCCTACCATTGCTCTGGCCAAATTAACTTATTCTTTCTTTCCTGTCTGTCTGTATAGTGTCATTACATAGTAAATATAAATGTGAGTCATACTTTAACCGAAGGATAGCATATGTTATGCACTGTTTACATTTTTTTTTTTTGGGTCCAGTCATGGGGCCTGAACTCTGGGCCTGGGCACTGTCCCTCAGCTCTTCAGCTCAAGGCTAGCGCTCTACCACTTGAGCCACAGCGCCACTTCTGGCTTTTTTCTTTTTGCTTATGTGGTGCTGAGGAATCGAACCCAGGGCCTCTGGCATGCAAGGCATGCGCTCCACCACTGAGCCACCTTCCCAGCCCATGCACTGTTTACATTTTAATGACAGTATCACAAATAGCTAAAAAAAAACGGTCTTTTCTTCTATATTTTCAAGGATTTTTTTCTCTTCTAAAAACTTTATAGAAATATACCTTTAATATGCAAGTTTGCACTGTCACGTTTCTAATGAAAAGAATTAAAACAAATATACCCAGAAAACTTTTACAAGTCTTAGGAAAGCCTTCTAGGCCATACCCATTGGGAAATATCCATTAGACCATACGTTGAATTCTTAAATTTAACTTCTTTAACCATTTTTGGAAGTAATCTAAAATTCTGCATGACATAGATTTTCAAAAAGAAGAAAAGTTCTTAAACCCTACAGAATATCTGGGCAACTACTGGAAGAGACATTTTCCTTAGAGAAAGAGTTGCTACACACCAGAATCAAAACAACCACAAAAGAAAGACAAATGTGTTCCAGGAGAAACAAGGAATTCTTCAACATAAAACATAATGAAAAGACAATGATTCAAAAGGAAGAGAAAATAGGATCCATACAAAATCAGAATAATTAAACTCTATATGAGGAAGGCATTTTGAAGGGAAAAATAAAGATTCATATAAGCTATACAGTTCCATTTCTGCTTTCTTTATGATTACTGTACTCTAATGCATTTTTATGAGAAAAGGCCCATTTTCTTTTGTTATTATATCTGCTTTCTTATATTTCTTCCTTTAGAACTTCTATGATTTTCTTTACTTTGTAGGAATGGAGCTCTTGTTCAACTAGAGTTTTATATGATTTTGTTGGTGTTTTTTTTTTTTTTTTTGACAATCCTGGGACCTGGGTGCTATCTCTGAGCTGTTGGTATGGTTGTTGAAGGCTAGCACTCTATTGCTTGAGCCACAGCTCCACTTCTGGATTTTTCGATGGTTAATTGGAGATGAGTCTCACAGATTTTTCTGCCCAGGCTGGCTTCAAACCACAATCCTCAAATCAGCCTCCTGAGTAGCTAGGATTATATGACCACGAGCCACTGATGCCTAGCTTTAAATGGTTTTCAAAGTACATTTTTACCTGAAATCACAAATGGTTAGAGGAAGAAGCTTCTAGAAAGAAGTTCAGAAATTACTTAACTCTAATACTTAAGCATAAAGTAAAACATCAAAGCTATAAGAAGAAGCTTATAGTCTCTTAGAAAAGAAAATATGACCTAAAGGATTAAGAATACATTCAGACAAAAGGTAAGAAAGCCAGGAGGGCAAAAGCAGTTTAGAAATTCACACTTCTTTTCCCTCCATTTGTCAAATCAAGTCAATTCTACATATCTGGTTCTAGGAAATAAAATTCAGAACAAATGAGTCTAATGTCATTTGGGAGAGAAAATCACATAGAAGGAACACAGCTATAGCAAAGGGTATAATTTAGCTCCAAGATCTGGCTCTGATCGTGCACACAGCTCTGGTCATATAAAGGAAGGGGATTCAATCACACTATTACTTAATCGCATCAAATCTAGGTTATTTATCGAATCCTGATGAAATAGCCCACAATATTTTCCTTTTGCTCCACTAGAAAGGATTGTAATTACACAGAAATCTGTGATAATGTATGAAAGATTTCATGCCACCCCTCCATAGAGCACTTAGAAGGGAGTACCATTACCCCATACATATGGCAATTAGAGCGCCGCTAATTAGTGTCACTTACTGGGAGAAGCCACTGATTAATTATGTTTAGACATGACTTGCTGTGAGGAAACGCAGAGCCTCCAGATTCTAAATTGCATGCTCTGCCATTCAGCTAACAGAACACCTCTACTAGATCCATCGTTACTTGGTATTTAATTCAACCCCACTTTCTGGCCAACACAGGCACTCCTGAGGCTCTGCACTAAACTACTGTATACCAAGATGACAGGGAATTCAACAACACCCCCCCCCCCTGTCGTGTTTGAAGCATAATTAGTGAGGCAGATGTGTGAGCCACCAACTTCTGTAGGCCCAACGCGATGGGCATCATGGATTCCATTGTCATAGCAACAGCATCCTAGCTCCTCCAGCACTTTGTGCAATATTCTTCAATGTGGAAAATAAGAATTCATACTCAACAAGTAATTTTTTTTAAAAAAAAGAGTGAATAACCATTAGTCCTCTTCTGAAAACTATGTGTCCAGGGTGCTTGTTTAAAAGAGCCCAAAGTCACATGACAACTTTTTCCCAAATCCTCAGTGACTCTCAACTTTCTAGATTTGCTTTCCAATGGGCCATTTGCCCACTTCTCCATCATCTCCATATTTATGCTACAGCAGGATGGGAAGTCAGGCCAGATGGCTATTTGAAAAAATGCCAGTCTCTTTTGCAAAAAGAGACCTCATACTCCATATCTACTCCATAGAGTAAAAGAAGGGTGGGGCATGTTCCAGATGTGAACATTTCTTCCTTCTTAAAAATGCATCGAATTTCTACCAGGTGCTGATGGCTCATGCCTGGAATCCTAGCTACTCAGGCGGCTGACATCTGAGAATCACGGTTTGAAGCCAGCCGAGACAGAAAAGTCTGTGAGACTCTTATCTCCCATGAACCACCAGAAAACCAGAAATGGAGCTATGGCTCAAGTAGCAGAGTGTTAAACTTGAAGAAAAAATGCTCAGGGACAGTGCCTAGGCCCTAAGTTCAAGATCCAGGACCGGCACCAAAGAATTTTATTTATTTTTTTTAGAAAACCTGGATTCTGTTTTAGGAAGCATGGGACGAGTCCTGGAAATGTCATGAAAATGATCTATGATGGTGAAATGAGCATGGCTCACTGGAGTCCTGTGGAGGGATGCCCTCCTCCTGGGTATGACTGTAAACGCTCACAATGAGTCCTGAGGAATATCCCCTCCCCTGTTAATCCTCACTCCTACCAATCTTGTCATTCAATTTTCCTGCTCAATTTGATGCTTTCATTTGCTTCCATGTATGTCCTTTGTGTTATGGATCACTCCAGGATTTTTTTTTTGTTTTTTGTTTTTATTTTGTCATTCATGGGCTTGAACTCAGGAACTGGGAGCTGTCTTTGGGCTCCTTTTGCTCAATGCTAGCAATCTACTACTTTGAGCCATAGTACCACTTCTGGTTTTCTGGGAGGTAATTGCAGATAAGAGGCTCACGGACTTTTCTGCCCAGGTTGGCTTTGAACCATAATCCTCAGATATCAGCCTCCTGAGTAGCTAGGATTACAGGTGTGAACCAGTAGCATCCAGCTCACTTCAGATTTTAATATGCCTGTGAATAATTGTGAATCTTGTAAAAAAGATAGAATCTGGTGTAATAAATTTAACTTCTTGTTGCTGTTGTTTTTGATGCCAGTCCTGGGGTTGAAACTCAGGGCCTGGGGGCTGCTCTACTACTCTGCCATTTGAGGCACAGCTCTACTTCTTTTTGATGGTTTAATTAAAGATACAGGTCTCATAAACTTTCCTACCCAGGCTAGCTGTGAATGGTGATCCTCAGATCTCAGCCTCCTGAGTAGCTAGGATTATAGGCATGAGCTACTGGTGCCTGGCTAGGGTTAACCTTTTGGCTTAAGATTCCATCTTACTACCAAGCACTGAGGTTGTTCCAATACTCTTTGCTTAACCTACACAGTGTGAGTTCCTCAATGTCCAGTTTCTCCTCTTCCAAGACATCCTTGCCTTTGCATTTTGGCTAACTTCTCTAAAGTATCAAATCCTGAAAAGCAGCCCTAGGGTTTTCTAGCACAGAGTCAGCAGCCTCCAGTGTTACATTGCCCAACAGTTACTTCTCAAAGTGAGAACCTCACATCTGTACTTTGAACAATCACGGTACTCATGAGACTTATACTTGTAAGGCTAAGTCTGAATAGGGGTGAGTTTTCATCCTCTGTGGTCTCATACTGACTTTTAAAACAAAATTCCAAATTGTTTACCCTACCGTTTTACTTCCTGCATTTTCCTTTCTCTATGCCTTCCTCATGGCTAATTATATGCACAGAGAAGGACAGAACACTGGCATGAAAGTAATGATACTCTCTCTGTTTTTACTCAATAAAGTGCTTGAAGTTTTAGTCAGAATAATAACACAAGAAACATAAATGAATAAGGATAAACTTAGGAAATGAAGAACTCAAATTATCCCTATCTGCAAATCAAATTATAGTATACCTAAAAGAACCTAAAAACTCCACCAGAAAAACCTTAGACCTGACAAACATTTACACAGCAAAATAGGAGAGCCACAAAATCAACAGGCAAGAAAATGTGGTATTTGTAAAGAAATGGAAGAATCTGAAAATAATATATGTTAAAGTGTAGTTAAGACAGAGAGATAACAGGTACATGTTTTCTCCCATATGCAGGCATTAGATCTAATTTATAAATATGCAAGTGAACACATACAGTGTCGTATACAAAAGGATTGGCTGGCTCCTTTGGCAGCTCCTATGGAGCTCTCCCCATTCAAACAGAACTGATATGGTAAAGTATTGAGTATTGACAGGTTGATTCTTGCTTGCCTCCATTTAGTCATCTTTGTATCAATCTAGTGGTTGTGTGGTATGATTTTTGTTTTGTTGTTGTTTTTTCTCTTCCTGCTCCACCTCCTCCATTTTTAAACTGTTTGTAGCTGATTTTGGTGAAGAGAGTAAGTACTTAGAACTGATGGAAGGAAATCTTGTCTAAGAAGGTACAATGAGATGTACAAGACACTATGTTGAAAAACAAACTTTACAATTTAGGCGGTGTGTGTGTGTGTGTGTGTGTGTGTGTAGGGGTGGGGGTAGGGGTGGGGGGAAGGGTAGTTGAGGAGGTGGGAGGGAAGGGATGGTAGGGGAAAAACAAAGGAGGAGGCAACAATGCTCGATAAGAAATGTACTCGTTATCTTGCTCATATAACTATAACCCCTCTGCACAGTATTTTCACAATAAAAACATTAAAAAAGAAAGAAAGTACATCTCTTTACAGAGCTGTGTTACACCATCCATCCTTTGGGCCCTCTGTTGGAAAAGTGGAATCAAGTCTCAATAAGTACTTTGTTTATTTATTTATTTATTTATTTTTATTTTGTCAGTCAGGGGGCTTGAACTCAAGACCTGGGCGCTGTCCCTGAGCTCTTTTGCTCAAGGCTAGTGCTCTGCCACTTTGAGCCACAGTGCAACTTCTGGTTTTTTAATGGTTAATTCGAAATAAGAGTCTCACAGACTTTCATGCCCGGTGTGATTCTCATATTTCAGCCTCCTGAGTAACTAGGATTACAGGTGTGAGCCACCCAGCGCCCAGTTTAATAATGCATTTTCAATTGTATCCTCTAGCATTATAGATGTAAGAAAGTACTGTATCACACCTCTGTGAATGTAAAATACCTCTATGATATGTAGTAGTGACTGTGCTTTATCAGAGCTGTTTTTAATGATGTCATGCAAGAATGCTTTCTTTCCAGATGATGATTCAGAAACTAAGTCCAAGAAAATGAATATCAGGAAGTTAATATTTGAGGTGGGTTGCCAGGGGAGAGATCAAGAGGTAGGAGTAAACCAATGAAGAGAGGAAGGTAAAGAAAATGTAGTCATAATATTCAATGCATAAATTATGAAACTAGAAAAGTTTGAGGGGAGGGATTGGGTTGGGAGAGATGACAGAGCATAATGAAAAGCCTGACATCGTCTAGATGCACTGTACTGATAAACTGACATGTTGAATGGTAACCCCTTTATTGACCTGCTTAAAGATAATAGAAAATATAATTTAAAAACAAGCTACAAAAATCAGCATGCAAAAACGCCAGTAGCATTTCAATATACAAAGCAAAAAGCTGTTGTTCATGAGGGCCTATTTCTATCTTATTTCCCAAGTACCAGAATCTTCCCATTTACATTCAGTGAACATAGTGGATTTCAACTCACTGAAACCGGTCTTTGGAGCAGGTGATAATCCCCTCCTTTCTTCAGATGAGAACTCTGAATATCAGGGCTAGGTTAGTAAGTGTGATGAATTCAAATATTCATGTTGATTTTGGTTTCCCACATTGGCTACCTTGGGATGTCACTCTAATTTGTTTTGGTTTATAAATAATTCATTCTCCAATCATGGTTTGCATAGCAAATAGTTGTTCTGAGGCATCTCCTTTCTCCTGTTACATACAATCTTTTTAGTATATGGCTCAAACATGGGAAGTTTGTGCCAGACAAACGTAGCAGAATTTCACTGGGCAGTGGTGGCTCACGCCTGTCATCCAATCTACTGACCAATTTGAGATCTGGGAACCACACTTCAAAAACCAGGCTAGGAAGAAAAGGTCATAAGACTCAAGCGATAGAGTGCAAGTCTTAAGGAAAAAGCAAGCGAGAGCAAGAGGCCTTGAGTTCAAGACTTAGTACTGGCACCTCCCCTACCTCCCCCCTCCCTAAAAAAAAAAAGGAACAGAATTTTACTTTGCTCTTGAAATAGAATGTTTCTACTCCTCCCTTTTACGTCCAGAAGTTCAATTCAATTTTGTTTACTACATTCTATATCTCAGAATAACCTTCCAGAAATAATCCTTGAAAAATATGCAGGCTATAAATCGACCATAAAATTTTAAACCATCTGTAGATTGCTCATCTAACATAGCAACTATTTATTGGTACATTTCATGGCCTTTGTGTTGTCATAGAAAATCATAAAGGGTCGTAGATGAATTGAAAGTCATATTTAGTATTGTTTATGGAAGACATAATGAGAAAAATGTAAAAACTACTTTAAATTGAGACATTACACTGAATTCAGCCATGTTTCTAAAAACATTACCACCTTGTAAATGGAATATATAAATCAGTCATCAAATAGCATGTTTTAAGGCTCCACAGATACGTGCTATCCAACGCACTACATAAATAATAAAGTAGACATTCTAAAATGGAAATTATCCTATACCAGAGAGAGCTCAAGGAATAGCTTTGTTTTGCTCACTGTAATTGTTCTATTTGTTGCATGAAGAATGAAGGAAATAGAGAGGACAATTTAGCAAAAGCAAAAGCATTCATTTATGTGGAATGGGGGTATTGAGAAATGTAAATAATTTTTTTCTTGTACTTGTATGCGAAGTATCTATAGATTCTTGGGAAATACAAATGAGTCAATACTAATTGGATATTATCAGTAGCAAGCTAAGGAAGAGCGAATGGTCTGTTCATATTCTGTCCTGATTTTCAGAATAAATTAAAGAAAGCAAATCAATCACAAAGAATATCTTATTTGACATCTTATAATAAAACCGAAGCATTTCTTTTAAACCAACAAGGCGTTCTTCTCTTGTGTATTTTAATGACAAGTCTGATCAAATGAGGCAGGACACATATCTAAATGTCTATACATCAAAACTCACAAGTAATATGTACTGTCATATGCCATATGGAGCCCAGATGCAAATGGAAAGGAGCAACAATGAGAGTAAAAATGATGAAAATCAGGGAGAAGTTAGAATTCTACTGTTAAGATTTCTGGTATGAATTAAGCTCCTTTTTTAAAATGCTGGTCTTGGAGCTTGACTTCAGGGCCTAGATACTGTTTTGCTCAAGGTTGGTGCTCTAGCACTTGAACCACAACTTCACTTCTGACTTTTTTTTCAAATTTTTTATTGTGATTAAGTGTTTACATAATTTCCCAAATTTCATAGTATTATGGGATAGTGATGCTTAGTTAAAGTCACAAACACATTCTAACTTTCACGGGGCAAATTGTCCATTATCTATAACATTTATGAGTTCTATGAGCTTTGCAATACAGTTATTTCTTCCACATTGGGTGGTATGTACATTTCTTTTGTTTTGCATAGCATCAGCTGTTCCCTCTTTCCCACTTGTTCCCTCCCTCCCATCGCTGCCATTGAGTTGCTTAGTTCATCTTGATCAATGTCCAGTGCAGCTGATGGGTCCCACTGTGGTATGTTTTTCCCCGATTCCCTCTAGTTCTATGTTGTCCTCCTGGTTTCCCCACTTCTGTCTTTTTTGTGGTTAATTGGAGATAAGGGTTTGACAGACTTTCCTGCTGGCTTTAAACTGTGATCCTCAGATCTCAGCCTCCTGAGTAGCTGGGATTACAGATGTGAGTCACCAGCGCCTGGCTAAGTTCTATCTCCTTATTAAGTTATATCACTTAGTACCATGAATATTGGGACGCAATATTCTGAGTTTCTAAAATGTGGTTCCTTACAGGTCTAATATTCTAGGTTTCTTCATGATTCTTTTTTTTTTTTTTAATGTCAATTGTGGAGCTTGAACTCTGGGCCTGGGCGCTGTCTCTCAGCTCTTCAACTGAAGGCAAGGGCTCTACCTCTTGAGCCACAGTGCCACTTCCCAGTTTTCTGAGTGTTTTATTGGAGATGAAGAGTCTCATAGACTTTCCTGCCCTGGCTGGTTCTGAACCGCAATCCTCAGATCTCATCCTCCTGAGTAGCTAGAATTATAGGCATGAGCCACCAGCACCCAGCTTGGTCATGAATCACTGGCCTTAGTGGTGGGCTGCGGGGAGAGAAGTAAATGAAATTAAACTGCTGTTCTCATGGCTGAGACATAGTTCATTATTTCAAAACAGCAATATGAACCTTTCTAGGTTAAAAAATATTTTGAATTATACCCATACGTGGACTCAAAGTGTTTTTGTTTTTTGTTATTCGGAAACATATGATATAGGTAGTTATTCCCTCTGTAACAGAGCTTATTTCTCCTAGAAATTGATGGATTATCTTTCCACTTTTTAGTCCATTGAAATAACTTCCAATACTGTCGCTTCAATCCCATTCAGAATGTCTGGGATCCAAGCAAAAGACGCTGGAACAATTTACCAGGGTGAGATGCGGTCACCTTTTTTAGGCAGAAAGCCACTACGCCTCCTTCAGTTCCAGATCTGGCTATTTTTGTAACTCATTGCTGCTCATTAGAAATATGTCTGTCAAGTCACTGGTAAAGGTGTTTTAGCCCTGTCATCGTGTTCAAAGCAGTGGGATTTCCTGAGACAAAGCTTGCCATTTCATGAACCAATAAAAAAAACTGTTCACGGAGTATAAAGCAATTTATGTTTTCCTAGCTGTCTATGGACTGTTGAAGCTGACTTTTTTCAAGCTCTCAAATTTGTAGAAAAGCATGGATTGACATCAAAATCTTCCTTCTCTCTTCCCTTCCTTCCCTTTCATTTCATCTTCTCTTTTTCTTTGTTCTTTCTTCCAACACAGCAATTCACGTTCTCCCTAAGTTTTAAATGCTTGACCATATCTTTCTGTGGATACCACTCAACACTCATAATGTAACAGTGGATTGTCATAGGTTCTTAAAATTACGTCAACTTGTAAGATACTCTAATGTATTTAACCACCAAAAAAGTTCCTAACAAGTTGCTTTTTCACTCTGTAGTCTACAGGTCATTAAATTTTTCTTTTTTTAAAATAAGTTTTTTATTGTGAAAGTATAGTACAGAGGGGTTACAATTACGCGAGCAAGGTAATGAGTACATTTTTTTTTTTTTTTTTTTTTTTTTTTGTCGGTCGTGGGGCTTGAACTCTGGGCCTGGGCACTGTCCCTCAGCTCTTCAGCTCAAGGCGAGCGCTCTACCACTTGAGCTACAGCGCCACTTCCGGTTTTCTGGTGGTTTATTGGAGATAGGAGTCTCACGGTCTCTCCTGCCCAGGCTGGCCTTGAACCGCGATCCTCAGATCTCAGCCTCCTGAGTAGCTAGGATCACAGGCGTGAGCCACCAGCGCCCGGCTAATGAGTACATTTCTTATCAAGCATTGTTGCCTTCTCTTTGTTTGCCCCTACCATCCCTGCCCTCTCATCTCCACAACTACACTTCCCTACCAAAGTTGTAAAGTTCATTTTCAACATAGCATTTTGTACATCTCATTGTTGCAATGGGTCCACTTGTATCCCTATTTAAACCATTTGTTTTTTTCCCTTCCCTTCCCCAAATTATACCAACATCAAATACAGTGAAAATAGGGGTTATACCGTGGGGGAAGGACATACAAAGCAACAAAACAATCACCTTATACGTTAGAAACAATAGCAAGCAAGAAAGAACCACTTGTGTCCTTATCTTGGGGTTCATCTTTTTTGTCTGAAGTATCTCTCGTAAGAGGAAGATTGCTATTTGAGAAGAAAACAAAGTTGGGAAACTGTAGTCACATGGCAAAAAGAAAGAGAGAGAAAAACAGACACTTGCTTTCTATGAAATTCTTTCCACTTGGCTAAAAGTGCATGTGTGTATACCCTGAATATAATGAAATGTAGAATGATCAGCATGACACTCAGCATGGAATTAACAGTAAACTTAAAGATAATTGGTATTGTGGGGGCTAATAAGAACAATGATACCTGCATGTGTGTTCAGTGGTCAGTGTAGACACTACTGGAAGTTCTTTTCTTTCTCTCTCTCCTTTATTTTACTTTATTTAATTTTTGGCTGGTACTGGGGCTTAAACTAAGGGCCTTGGGCTCTCACTGAAGACTATCATTGAGCCATGCCTACACTTCTGGATTTTTGTTCGTTAAGTGAATGTAAGAATCCCTAGAAAGTGCAGCATGCTTTCAAGTCATTTTAAGTCGCCATGCCACTTGCATTTTGTTAAGTGAATACCACACTATTTCCGACTCAGAGACATTTGTGAGCAACAACACTGCCACTTCAAATGCACCACCAGAACTTTTTTGCTTTTAGTTTTTCCGTGTTTTGCTTTTAATTTGTTTGCATTATGATTTTCTTTTCTTTTCTTTTTTCCCTATAGGATCTCATGCTAACTTTGTCCTGCCTGGCTTCCTATTCTGATTCTTCTTACCTCCACCTCCTGTGTGGCTGAGTTCACAGGCTCTTTGCATCATGGCCAGTTTGTTTTTGAGTCTTGCTTACTTTTGACCGGACTGGCGTTAACTCACGATTCTTCTTCTTTCCCCTTCTGTTTCCACAGTTGCACCATCACCCAGGACTTCTGTGTGCACTGGAAAGACTCCTATTCCTGATTTCAGTGGTGGGAAAGGACTTCCTTCAAAGTCTATCTCTGCTCTGGCTGGTGGACCATGGCACGGAGACAGTGAGCGGCTGGGCCAGCAGGTGATTTGGTCCAGGCCTGCCTCTGCTATCTGCAGGAGCTATGAGAAGTCCCAGGCCCTGTGAGCAGTCATTCTTCTCACCAGTGGGAAAGCCCTGCTCCAAGCCCAGAGCTCCTGCCGCAATCTCCATCCGGTGCTTCAGCTTGTGTGTGAACTGGTTCCCCTGTGCAACTCTGGCTTCCTGGATCTACCCACCCTGGGGCTGCAGCCTATGTGCAGTTGTGCACCTATGTTGTTTGTGTCTGTTCTATTTGTGATTCACAGAGATTTTTAACCCTAAAAGAAGCTATATGGGGTTATTTTGGAGGGAGGGGGTTTTCTAATATTTTATTTACTGTTTCTATGTGTTTGAAATAGGACGGAGAGATTGTGTATAAGTGTGTTTGTGTGTGTGTGTGTGTGTGCACATGTGTAGACAGTGAAGCTTAAACTCAACTTTGAACTCTCCTTGGCTTTCTTACTCTACCACTCGAGCCACACCCCCAGTCCAGCATTTTGATGGTTAATTGGAGATAAGAGTTTCATGAATATCTGACTAGGCTATCTTCTTACCATGATACTACAGAGCTCAGTCTCCTGAGTAGCTAGGATTAATTACAAGCATGAACCTGGAATGAAGAAATTTTAAAGCATCAATGTATAGCTCTATCATGACCAGAAAACTTCAAAAAAAGTTAAAAATTCTTTAAACTCAATTTAAATAAATGCACACCTATTACTGAAAATAGTAGAGGCAGAGTGTGTGCCAGTCCTGGGGCTTGAACTCAGGGCCTGGCACTGTGTCTGAACTTCTTTTGCTCAAAGTTAGCAGTCTACCACGTAAGCCACAGCTTCACTTCTGCTTTTTTTTGGTAGTTTATTGGAGATAAGACTCTCAAAGACTTTCCTGCCCCAGCTGGCTTTGAACAACAATTTTCAGATCACAGCCTCCTGAGTAGCTGGGATTAGAGGTGTGAGCCACCAGTGCCCAGTCAAAATAATGTCTTTGATGATCAGTGCATTTAATAATTAGAACAAAGTGTGGTTGTTTCTGTGAGGTTTACAATGGATGGATAATAGAAGATACATGTGAAAATAAACTATTTTCCCTCTGTGTACCATTTATGAAAACTATAAATGAAGATTGGGGCTCAAAGACAGCCCATCGCAGACCAACCCAAGAGACCCTTAGCTGCAATTAACCACCAAAAAGCTGGAAGTGGAGGTGTCGCTCCAATGGTAGAGTGTCAACCTTGAGTGAACGAGCTAAGGGAACGATTAGCTCAGTACCAGCACCAACATGCAAACAAACCAATCAACAAACAAATAAAACAGACAAGGGTAATGAGGGAAGCCTTGGGCTTCTCTTGATAATTACTGGAGTTTTGTAAGTCTGTGTGTAATGGACATGATCCTTCAGAGTGAGCAACTGGTTTCTCAATGAATCTGGCATTTTGTTCTGGTTAAACACATATGTAACACCATAAGGTGAAATACCAATGGTAAGAAACAATAGTTTATATTTATCATCATGTACCAGCCCGGTAACTGCTTAATATTCTATTAAAAAAGTTTTAATGCTTATTATTTTTTATTATGCTCTTGGTTTTTCTTTCTTTAAATTGGTATCAGTAGGTCATGTGATTGTTCCACAATGCTTCTATTCTAACACAGCTTTTTGGATAGGCTTCCTGCATGCATGTAACAGTCCAGAAAATGCTTTGGAAATTTCCACTTTGCATTTTGAACACATTGACAGGAAGAAATTATTGGCACAGAGACAATGGTGAGAAAGGGCATGACAATCCTTCCCGTGTTGCATCCCAATGTCCACAGGTGTTTGAAGCAGGACACTTGCATGGTTAGTCGGGTGCTGCTGGCTCGCACCTGTAATCCTAGCTACGTAGGAGGTTGAGATCTGAACATCTCAGTTCAAAACCAGGTTAGGCAGGAAAGTCTGTGACACTCTTATCTCCAGTCAACCAGCCAAAAGTCACAAGTGCAGCTGCTGCCCAAATAGTTGAGTGCCAGCCTGGAATGAAAAAAGCTAAGGGGCAGAACTTAAGCCCTGGGTTCAAGTCCTAGTACCTGTGTGTGTGTGTGTCTGTGTGTGTGTGTGTGTGTGTGTGTGCGTGCATGCATATGCACACATGCGCTTACATGCATGCGTGCATACACACACACAAGAATAAACAATGTCTTCTTCTATTCTCTTCTAAACTACCATCCTGCTCTCTTTTTCCTTACATCATCATTCTCTGACAGCCTGTTCTCAGTGTTCTGGTGCCATTACCTGTTCCATGGAGATCCAAGGACATTTTGGCACTGATGAAAACAACATACCTACACAGGGAGATCCATCTGGTCTTTTTTAGTTCAACCTATGTCACTGGAATAGCTTGCATAACGGACATGTACCACTACACCTAGCTTGTTTGTTGAGATAGGGGTTTTGTTAACCTTTGGCCTAAGCCTGCCTTGATCCACAGTCCTTACTTCTGCCTCTTGAGTAGCTGGTATTAGCAGCTTTTAAGTTGCCTCTCACAAGAGATCATATTGGGCCTTGTTGGAGTGTGACTGCTGTTAGACCTTCTGAGTAGAGTTTCTGAGTATTTAGAAGCATGGTTCTGGAGTTTAGACCTCAGGACCAAAAGTCAAGTTCAAGATAACAAATGGGGGAATCTTCAGGATTTAAGTCAGAGTTAAATTTTTGATTCAAAAAAGAAAATGAAGATGAGAAGAGAATCAAAAGAAAGCCTTAGGTATATTCATAAGCGAGTGTGAAAAAAGTGTCTCCCAGGGAAATAAGCACACACCATAGACTGGCAAGAGAGATGGTAGTAGAGCTAGGGGAGAATGGTTCCCATCTTTCTGGAAGTCTTAGATCCATGCTTCAGTTTTATCAACACAATAAACATTCCTCTCTAGTCATTTCTAATTCCATCCCTGGTTTTACCTCCTTCCTCTTAGTAGGAAGGAGAGGGAGGGGCATGAGGAGAGAGGGAGATAGAGGAGAGGGAGGGGAGGAGAGAAGAGACCTAGACAGAGAGAGAACTCTAAGTAGAACAGCCACCCCCTGACAGTAACTAGATTTTTCCCACTTACCTTCACAATTCTGGTTGATCAAATCTTTCAAATTACTGAAAGAAGTCACAAATCCCAGATATTTACCATATTGTATTATAATGTATATCGTGAATACATGTAAATACTCTCTGCTCACATTTTAACAACTTTGAAATCAAAGCATATCTTACAAATGTTGCCATTTTAATGAAATTAGGATATGAAAAACTTTCACCTTTAAAAATCATAAAACTTCCTCCGAGTCAATCAGAATATCCGACTACCTTTATTAGTAGGCGCTAAACTGCAACATTTAATCTGGAAGTTTTCTCCTACCCCCTTATTTCTGTCTCTCTGCCTTCCACCCACCAATGGAAATGTTAAAACTTGAATGTTAGGGAAAATGGCTGTTAATATCTTACTCATTTACTTAAGGATACTATTAACTAGAAAACAAAACAGCATCTTGCTGTTCTTAAATTTTGGGCAGCATACTATGTGTGCCAAATATATAGCTGCATAAGGGCTCTTGGTATTTGATTTGGGCTCTGAAATGGAAAAACAGCCAGGTGCTGGTGGCTTACACCTGTAATCCTAGCTACTCAGAAGGCTGAGATCTGAAGATATATTCAAAGTCAGCAAAAGAAGAGAAGTTGGTGAGACTCTTATTTCCCATTAACCAGCAACCAACCAGGAGGTTTGGCTCAAGTGGTAGAGCATCAACCACAAACAAGAAAGCCTAGAAAGAGTCGTGCAAGGGTGACAAAAAGGAAGAAAGACAGAAGAAAAGAAAGAAAACGATGGAGAAGGAGTAGGAGGAAGGGAAAAAGAAAAGAAAACAAGAATGGAGAGCTACGGTCAAGGTGCCATTCCCTGACATATATATTTTTTGGCTGGTGACTATTGTGGCAGTTTATTCTCCGTCTGTTTTCATTTGAAGATTATATAAACTGTCTCTTTATAGCCTTTACCAGATGTTCAGAAATTATATAAATGAAACTGAATATAAATACATTTCTTCATGCAAAGAAAGTGAGTAATTGAGAGAAAGAGATGGAGTGTAATTTTAGATATTCCAAGAGTGTAAGGGAAGAATGAAAAATCTGTATGATTTTCATTTTATTTGGGACAAAGAAACCCAAGAACTACATTATTTTTCTGTTTGTGAGCCCAAGATTGAACCCCCTCTGTGTATGGTAGGGCTAGCACTCTACCACTGAGCCACATCCCCAGCACTCAGAAATATTATTTAGTTATTTATTTTTAAATTCTTTCTAGCTACTCAGGAGGCTAAGATCTGAAGATTGTTGTTCAAAGCCAGCCCAGACAGGGAAGTTCCTGAGACTCATCTCCAATTGAGCTACCAAAAAGCCAGAAGTGGGGCTGTGACTCAAGTGGTCGAGCACCAGCCTTGAGCATAAAGCTTAGGAATAGCCCATGCTCTGAGTTCAAGCCCTAGGACCTACACACACACACACACACACACACACACGAACTAAGCAACTTGGGGACAGGAGGCAGGAAATTGGAGAAAGTGGATGAAGGAATGATATTGTCCAAGACGCATTGTATTAATTTCCTGACTTATGGAACTGTAATCTCTTTGTACAGCTTCTTAACACTAACAATAAAAATATTCTTTAGAAAATTCTTGTGGTATAAGCACTGCTGTTTCTTTCTTTGCCTCTTTCTTTTTCATACTCAGATCTATGTTTAGCAGGAAATAGAAGTTAAATTTTTAGATGTATTGTGCTTAGAAATGAAATGCAAATATCTGTTATTACCTTCTTAAACACAGGCAGGAGTTTAATATTTTCACTTAATATGAAAGAATGAACTGTTCCAACTGCCATTTTGGTCTCATGATGTGTTTAACAAAAAGCTCTTAGCAGTAAATGGTAGTGTTTGGTTCATGTGTTGACATAAATCAATTTATAAACTCCAGGTTGTATTTAACTGGTATTTTACATGTTGCAAATAGCACTCAGAGAACAGTTTCGACATTGTTACTTTCTATTTTATCACATTAATGTCAACTAGAAGCTTTGATGTTCTAGGATGAGAATTCACCTTTAAGGTCTTAACTTATCAGAGAACCATCTAGAAACCCTTTATTTGCAAAAGTTGGGCATATAAATCTGGGGGGTGATTTATTAACTACCAGCTCCTAACTTCTAAATAAAAAATGCAGAAGAATAAAAAGTAGGGTTAAGATGTGCTGCCTATCATAGAATTTTATTAATTAATTAATTAATTTGTAGGTCATGGGTCCTGAACTCTGGGCCTGGATGCTATCCCTCAGCTCTTCAGCTCAAAGCTAGCGCTCTACCACTTGAGCCACAGCGCCACTTCTGGCTTTTTCTGCTTATGTGGTGCTGAAGAATTAAACCCAGAGCCTTATGCCTGCAAGGCAAACACTCTACCCCTAAGCCACATTCCCAGCCATATCATACAATTTTAATTAAAAAATGTGTTTTGAAATTTATTTTAAATAGTTGTGCAAAGGGGTTTCAGTCCAATGTGTCAGTTTATGAGCAAAATGCACCTTGAGCAGTGTCCCTCCTCCCATTATTCTCCCTCATCTCTCCCAACTCCTCCCCTCCTCTCAAGTTGCCTGGCTCCATTTTTCACATTTGTACATTCAGTATCATGATTGTATTTGCCCATAGTTCCTCCTTTTTAGGAATTAAAATTTTCAAGAATAATATTCTAGGTCTTAAGAACATATTAAAAGCTATATTTATACAATATTTTAAATGTAAGCACAAAGAATAACACTAAAGATTGTAGTCATAACTTATGTATGTATATGATGCAAAAGCTAATGATTATGAAACAAAGTCTCAGGGATAAGGCTATATGACATACCAACATAATTAGACAGGACAAGAACTTTAGATAAGAGAATAGAAATACAGAGTGGGGTTTTTCCCCCCATTATCAGGATTTGAATTCAGAACTTCACACTTGGGTCAGCTGCTGACCTATCACTTGAGTCCCATCTCTAGCTCACATACCTTTTGCTGTTTATTTTGGAAATAAGAGTCTCAAGGACTCCTCTGTTCAGGCTGGCCTCAAACTTTAATCCTTTAGATCTCAGCTTCCCAAGAATGTGAACTGCCAGCACCTGGCAAGCGTGGATTTTTGCACTGTAGAATTTTCAGTGTGTCCTGTCTGAAATCAAAAGCTCCTTTGCCATTCTCTTGATACATAGTGGTCAATGAATCTTTTCTTCCATCCCAGACTCATCATTCCCATCTCAAAAAGGAATATGGCAGTCCTTAATTATTAGGGTACTTGTGAGGGTGAGCTGAGCGAACCGCTCTGGGCAGTTGGTACCTGATTGACACATGGTAACTAGTTAATTATTGTGGCTCAGGGATTCCTCCTGTAATTACGTGATGCTTCCTTCTTGCAAGGTAGATAGAACATTAGGCTTTTAATTTAGTTACTAACAAAGACACCAAGGCCTCAGAGCGAAGGCACTGCCCTTGATTTTGAGGCACCAAAGCCACATGAAGATGTGTTATTTGTAGTAGAGAATTAAAGGCAACTTAGAGTCTTTGCAGCCTGAGGAAAAAAAAAACATAGGAATGAAAGAGAGATTAGTGGGGCAAGTTTCCAACAAGACTATAGACATGAGATTTGAAACTGATGAGGTTTACATGAAAGTCAAATGGAGCTTCCCAAGGGTGATGATTTCAAGATTTTTACTAGTAAGTGGTATCTTTCTTGTCCAAAGACATCGAAGAGCAGGAAGCCTCATTTGTCATATCCACACAAATATTTATGTATTTATTCATTTGTTTATTTATTTATTATTGTGAAAATACCGTACAGAGGGGTTACAATTACATGGGCAAGATAACGAGTACATTTCTTATCAAGCATTGTTGGCTCCTCTTCGTTTTCCCTTCCCATCCCTTCCCATCTCTCACCCCCCCCCCACACACACACCCCAACTTATTTACTTGGTACCTGCTAGGTGTCAGGTTAAGATCTCAGAAAAAAATGCATACTTCCTGCTTGTGTGGCCCTTATACTACAGTCAGGGAGACATACAGTACATAGATTCAAGCCATTCGGCTTATCTTCAGAGAAGCTTTGACCTAGTTGGATTGGTGTGAGCAAATTGATTCCTGCTGGAGAGGGCTGTGAAGCTGAGATCTGGGTTAGTCAAGAATGGAAGACAGAGAAAAGACTATGTGGAGCCATTGATTCACAAGGCCATGATGCAAGAGCTGACTGGCTGAAGTGGAAATTATAGTGAGATCTGTGTGGAAATGAACACCAACTAAATGGGAATTCGCCAATCTTGCAGTCTTGAAGAAGTCCGCCACGGTCACTTACATCATGACTGAGACTCACAGGCAGGAAGAAAGATGAGGAAACTCTAGAATGGAAGGACAAAGATGGCTCCAGGTGTGTTCTGACTAGAGCTTGTCCACCTTGGAAAGCTTGGACTTGTTGAACACAAGCTGTTCTATATAATGGATAGAAACTGTCTCTGGTTGGTTCTAAGTCCAATATACAGTATCCATTATGGGTAACATCTGGACTATTTGAGGCACAGAGCATTATTATAGGTATTACTAGTAAGTTTCTTGGACTGGTAAGTATGACTACCAAATGAACTTCCTATAAATCTGACTTAAGAGTTGGGCTGGCTACTGTAGATAATGGGTTGACAGGCTGTGTATCATAATTTGGATATTCTCTCTCTCTCTCTCTCTCTCTCTCTCTCTATATATATATATATATATATATACACACACATATATATATTAAGTTTCTCATACCTATTCTTTTTCCACACCACAAAGCCAATTAAAAATGGCCATCAAATCAGAACCAAATCAGACTTCTGCTGAAGTCCAGCAGTGATATCTACTTCATGCTTCTTTGAATATACTGCTCCACTGATATTAAGCAAAGAAACTATAAAGATCAAAAGCAAATTTGTGACCAACGAATTCCATGTTGACAATGGAGAGCAAAAAATTCAACCACAGAGGCTGGAGGCCTGGCTCATGTGGCAGAGCACCATCCTGTTCGTGAAAGCATAAGATCTTGAGTTCAAGCTCCAATTCCAGAAAAGAAAGGAAGGAACAAAGAAAGGGAGGAAGGAAGGAAGGAAGGAAGGAAGGAAGGAAGGAAGGAAGAAAGAAAGGAGGGAGGGAGGAAGGAAGGAGGGAGGGAGGGAGGGAGGGAGGAGGAGGAGGAGGAGGAGGAAAGGAAGGAGGGAGGGAAGGAAGGAAGGAAAAGATTCCACAACATATGATGCTCTGTACCCAGGAATTATTGTCTTCTTCCAGTCTACTGTTTTTTTTACAAATCCATTTATTAATGACAAGTTAAGGGAGATTTTTTTAAAAGAAGGTAGATGTAAGTTTACTTCAATAATTAAATGGTTTCCTATATGGATCTTTTTTTTTTCTTTTGCTCAGTGATCAATTCTGAAACTTTTTTTCTCACTCACACTCCTTCTCCAAAGCTACCAGCATATAGATTGTCAGACTGTTGTAGAGTTCTGTTTTAACACCTCTGGAATGAACAAAAAATTAAATTCAGGGTAATTTTAGACATTTCTTTTGGATGGAATTAAACTTTCAAGTATCTCCTTGGAGCTGAGCTTTTTTAGATGGGTTCTTTAGGGTTCCTCCTACATTTTCCTCTCAGGATTTTTCCATATGATTTGTAGGCTGAGACCAGAAGTTTCTCTGCTACAGGATTACATCCATAAACCTGTTTCATACATGACTTCTTTCAGTATATTCTTATCTGTAGAAATTCAGGCAAGTTTCTAAAATTGCACCACTTGCCTTTCTTAAATGCTTGAATGTTTATGGTTAGATAGATGATCATGATTCTGTTCCTAGCAAAGGCATTGATTGGATTTTTGCCAACTAAAATCTAAATTCCATGTATAGAAAAAAAATGAAGTGATTAGCATGGAAAGATCATTATGATGATAAAATCTTCAAATATCAAAACTCATTCAAATGTATCATTAAAGATAGAAATAGATTTTCCCCCTAACATTCATTATGAGTTTTATGTTGGGTGGTATTTGGAGAAATTGTTTCCAAGAACCAGAAAAAAAAGAAAAAAGAGAAAGAAACAGAGAGAGAAAGAAAGAGAGAAAGACAGAAGAAAGAAGGAAAGAAAGAACGAAAGAATGAAAGGAAGGAAGGAAGGAAAGAAGGAAGGAAGGAAGGAATCAAAAGCAGATTTAAATGCCAGACCAATTCTAAGTTGGTGGCAAGATAATTAGAGTTGAATTCTCCAAGGAATAAATTCTCAGTGTCAGAGAAATGAGTAAGCTCAAGCATTCTTTTTCCTGACTCTGGAAAATAATTCTTTATTTTCTCCCTTAGAACAAGGGAAAAAAATAAAAGTGCTGTTATTGTTCATTCTGTAGCAGTTTATCTATTTATTTAAGGGCCACGTTCATTAGCGATCAGATCTAAGTGTTACCATGTAAAAGTTTACATGGACATTGTCAGCCACCATTGGTTCTTCATGATCCTGTCTGCCCATGACTGTTTGTTGTTGTTGTTTGTTTTGTTTTTGTTGGCCGTGGGGGCTGGGTGCTGTCCCTCAGCTCTTCAGCTCAAGGCTAGCGCCCTACCACTTGAGTCACAGTGCCACTTCCAGCTTTTTTCTGCTTATGTGGTGCTGAGGAATTGAACCCAGGGCTTCATGCATGTGAGGCAAGCACTCTTACCACTGAGTTAACTTCCTGGCCCCACCATGGCTGCTTTTGAGCCATAAGCCCCAGATTTCAGCCTTCTGAGTAGCTAGGGTTACAGACATGGGCTGCTGATGCCTGTCATTATATGCATTCTTGTCATTTTTTGTTATTCCTTACCCAAATTCATATTGCCAATCTCACAGTAGTTTTTTCCATCAGTGATTATTGAATTGAGCAGTGGTGGAATGTTCTGGCTCTTGATGATGCAATGGGCAAAGTGAGTATACGTCATTTTAATGACAAAAGTCTTCAACAAGCAGAAAAATCTGATTCAAAACTATTTGCAAAAGTGTCCAGATGATAGACTACTTTTATAAAGCCAACCTGTGCTATATGGCCCACTCTCCTATTAGCCTATCCACTTTTCATCTAGAGCAAACACTCAGAACATCAATCCATAGAGGGAACTCAAGAATCCATGTGGCAGTGATTTCATTCATCTTATATTCAAATGGCACTCCTAGCCTTGTTTAGAGGTGGCAATGCACAAAGACTTCTAAATACACTCATGCACAAGCACACTAACACACACCACACACACACAAACACACACACAAACACATATGATGAGAAGGAAAGAAAGAGGGAGCGAGAAATGTTCCCTATTTCTTAAGTCTAGGCTTAAGATTAATGTTAAGGACTGATATTATTTCCAAGTGCTGATGACTCATGCCCATAATCCTAGCTACTAGGAGGCTGAGATCCGTTTTGAAGCCAACCTCGGGCAGAAAAGTACCTGAGACTCTGATTTCCAATTAACTAGAAAAAAATAAGGTTAGAAGTGGATGAGTAACATCCAATTGTGTGTAGCTACCACATAGTATTTTGATCCACTTATCTATTGTAGGGCATCTGGGCTATTTGCCTAAGTTGGCATTGTGAATAATGCAGTAATGAACATGGATGTGCAGGTGTCTTCATGGTATCCTAGCTTGTAATGTTCTGGGTAGCTGCCCAGGAGTGGTATAGCTGGGTCATAGGGTAGTTCTGTGTTCAGTGAATCTCCAGACTGCCTTCCAAAGTGGTTGCACTAGTTTACATTCCTACCAACAGGAATCAATAGGATTCCTTTCTCCCCACATCCCCACCAGCATTTGTTGTTAAATTATTCATGTTGGCAATCTAACTGGGGTGAGATGGAATCTCAAAGCTGTTTTGATTTGAATTTTCTTTATGACCAGGGATGGACCTAGAACAAATCATGTTAAGTGAGGTAAGCCAGGCTCACAAAGACAAATGGTACATGTTTTCTCTCATATATGGAAGCTCAATCTAAAAATACACCAGGACATGATAAATTATACAAGATCCCATGTATTTACACACAAACGAACAAACTAAAGGAGGATATACTTAGGAGATAAACCCAAAGGTATAATTCATTGGAATATCTAAAGTAGTATTTATCAAAATGAATTCTAGGAAATAGATAGATGGGGTTTTTGTTGTTGTTGTTTTTAAAGGGACATAAGGAGCATACGTGAGTGGATGGAGGAAGGATGAACAAATGCAGTCATTGTATGCATTATACCCTATGTTAAAAAATGAACTATGCAACTTGTGGTCTGGAACAGGAGGGGGAAAATGGAGGAAAGTGAAGAAAGGGGTGATATTGTCCAAGCAACACTGTGCTCATAGCTTGACTAATGGAATTGTAACCCTTTTCTACAACTCTCTAATAATAATATAATAATGATTTGTTAAAGCCAGAAGTGGAGCTGTTACTCAAGTGCTAGAGCACCAGCCTTGAGGGAAAAGGGACATCACCTGGACTCTGAGTTTAAGACCCATATCCAGTATCAAAACAAAACAAAACAAAAAACAGATTTAAAAAACTTAGAATTCTTCAAAGGAAAAACAAAGAATATTTGAAATGTCACTGCAAATGTTTTAAGGAAATACAGACAAAAAAGCAATTTTGACTAGGAAATAAAAAGACTTTGCTAAGAACTCCCATTGAAAATATACCTAAAGTAAGATTTGGAACAAGGCAAAAAATAGAAGTCAAAGTTTCAGACAGAGAAACAGCATACAGGAAGCCTCTGGTATACAATGTGTTCAAGGCATTTGAAATGTTAGTGGTAAATGGATGAAGAAAATAATGTGTGTGTGTGTGTGTGTGTGTGTGTGTGTATGTATACACACACACACACACACATATATATAATGGAATTCTATGCCTCCATCAGAGAGAATGACATTGCCCCATTTGTTAGGAAATGGAAAGACTTGGAAAAAATTATATTAAGTGAAGTAGGCCAGACTCAACATAGGTCCCATGGTTTCCCTTATTTGCAATAGCTAGTCTAGGATAATCTTACCAAACAAGCAGAGAAGGTCAAAAGCTATGTACATATGACCATATAAGATGATGCTAAGCAAAATGAACCTCAAGATAGGGATACAAGAGGTTTTATCTTTGTTGCTGTTGTTTTTAATGCACTTATAATGTACTAATTTTGTTTCTTTTGTATGTTCTTCCCCCATTATATAACCCCTGTTTTCACTGTATTTGATTTTGGTGCCCTGTATCTTGTATATACATTTTTCTAATTTGGGGAGGGGAAGGGAAATAACAAAATGCTGAAACAAGGATACAGGTTGACCTATTGTAACCATGAGACATACAAGACACTATGTTGAAAACGAACTTTACAACTTGGGGAGGGGGGCAGAGGGAGGAGTTGGGGAGGTGGGGAGGGGAAAAACAAAGGAGGGGTAGGGGAAAAACAAAGGAGGAGGTAACAATGCTTGATAAGAAATGTACTCCTTACCTTACTCATGTAACTGTAACCCCTCTGTACAGTATCTTTACAATAAAAATATATTTTAAAAAAGAATTGTAACCACTACCTTACTTAATGTAACTGTAACCCCTCTGTACATCACCTTGAGAATAAAATTAAAATACAAAAAAGAGTTAAAGCTGGCTGGACAGGATGGTAGAAGCCAAACTGTACAGATACTTCTGGACATGCAGACAGGTTGCAGAAGTAGAATGAAAAGGTAAAAGCTTTGAGCAAGGGAATTAGATGATTCTGTCATCTTTCGTCTTGATTTGCTTTATTTTTTTTTTTGCTGTGAATTATTTCTAAAATAATTTCAGATCACAAAATGATATGAGAACTTATGTAACACCAACATTTTTGTCTCTCTCTGGATCTCTAGATCTCTAGATATATATATATTTTTTTTTTTTTGGGGGGGGGGAAGTACTTGGGTTTGAATTCAGGGCCTTGAACTTTGAGCTGCTTGTCTACCATTTAAGCCACATTTCCAGCCAGGATTTTGCTGGTTATTTTGTAGGTAGAGTCTTGTGGACTGAGCTGACTGGGCTGGTTTTGAACCACAATCCTCCAGATCACATGCTCCTGAGTAGTTAGGAGTGTAGGTGTGAGTTACCAGCACCTGGCTCAAGTCTTGATATGCCAACACTGAAACATGGACTACTAGAGAACTTCTCTGGGTTCTTTGCTTTCCCCTCTTTTTTTTGTTCTGTTTTGTTTTGTTTTGTTTTGCCAGTCCCGGGGCATGAACTCAGGGCCTGGCCTCTGTCCCTCAGCTTCTTTTGCTCATGGCTTGGCATTCTACCATTTGAGCCACAGTGCCACTTGAGGCGTTTTCTGTGTATGTGGTACAGAGGAATCGAACCCAGGGCCTCATGCATGCTAGGCAAGCACTCTACCACTGAGCCACCTTCCCAGCCCTTTCCCCTCTTAAGAAACAGCTACTGTATGAAGTTAGTGTTTTTCCTTTCCATGAATCACTTCATCATTTTTACTATGTGACTGATTATGCATTAGAAAGGATCTATAGCATGATTTTTCATGCTTTAAAACTTCGCATACCATTTCATAGCCTAGTGCAAGCCTTGCTTTGTATGCAAAACTATGCTTTTAAAGTGTATTTTGGTATGTATCTTAACTTCATTGCTCTAACACTGCTGAGGAGCAATCTATATTCTATGCTTTTTAAAAAAGAAAGCCCCCGAAAAGCTTCCTGCAATCCCATGTTAATGAACTGTCAAATAAGGAATAATTAAAATTAAGAGAGCAAGTGGAAAATCAAAACGTCATCATTATTTCCAATAAAAGATGGGCTCCATGGTGGCATCTGGTGGTCGTGGCACCTCTGTGTCTAACCTAATGGCAAATTGCGTCACACGAGGCTGTCCAGGAGAGAGAGGGTACAGGTCTCTGACTTGTAATGCTTTGGGAAAATGTTGGAAGAGACAGACAACTCCAAATTCCTACTTCTTCAGATTTTAGATACATTAGCTTCATCTATCTAAGCAATATTGATCTATGGTTAAAATCAACTCCTAAGTAATAAAGTTCATTCATAGGAAAAGGATAGGGTTAAAAACTACAAAGACTTATTAATGTACGTGTGTGTGTGTGTGTGTGTGTGTGTGTGTGTGTGTGTGCCAGACTTGGAACTTGAATTCAGGTCCTGGGTGCTATCCCTGAGCTTTTTTCCCCTTACAGTTATTGTGCTACCACTTGAGCCACAGGTCCACTTCTAGCTTTTTGGTGGCAAATTGGTGATTAGAATTTCATGGACTTTCCTGCCCAGACTGGCTTCAGACTGATCCCCACATCTCAGCTTCCAGAGTGGCTAGGATTACAGGCATGAACCATTGGTGCCCATTTTATATCCTTTTCTTTGTTGTTGTTGGTGGTAGTGGTGGGCTTGAACTCAGGGCCTGGGTGCTGTCCCTGAGATTTTTTTTGCTTAGGGCTAAAAAATCTACTTCTTTGGGTCACAGTATATTCACTTCTCATTATTAGGTGGTTAATTGGAGATGAGAATCTCAATGTCTTTCCTCCCCAGGCTGGCTTTGAACAATGATCTTCAGATCACCGCCTCCTGAGTAGCTAGACTTACTGGTGTAAGCCACCATCACCCAGATTTAATATCCTTCTATTAGCAAATTTTTTTTGTAGTCCTAGGGTGAGAGCTTGTGCTTGCTAGGCAAAGCTATCACTTAAGTAAGCATATATTTTAAAGATTAAATGTAGCCTTTATTTTCAATTTCATGGTTCTTGATTTACGTGTCCTAAGAAATTGTTATTCATTTCAACATTACAAAAAAAGAAGGTATCTTACATTTTCTTCTTGAAGCTTTATGTTGTTGAGTTTTACATCTAGGTCTATAATCTATCTTCAGTTCGTTTTAAAATATAGTAAAAGATAAGGGTAGACATTCATTGTTTCCCCATATGGTTAGCCAGATGTTCAATGTCTTTGTCGAAAGCATTTCAGTCAGGAGACATTTAGGAGAGATAAAGCAACATGAAATGACCTTAAAGGTTTATGACTAACTCAAACAAGTAAGTACCAGATGGATACCCTTAGAACGTAGCCTTTGACAAACTAACTTCTCTGGATAAACTGTGCAGTGGTAAGAAGTATTGGATAAATGCCTTAAGATGGTTTACTTTACATGAATTATTTTTTTATTTTTGTGCCAGTCTTGGGGCTTGAATTCAGATCTGGGTGCTGTTTCCTGAGTTTTTTTGTTCAAGACTGAAGAACTACCACCCCCACATTTAGGGTGGGGGGTGATAGTGATAGTTTTATTGGAGATAAGACTCTCTCAGACTTTCCTGCCAGAGCTAGCTCTGAACCCAGATCCTTAGATCTTAGCTTTCCGAGTTGCTAGGATTACAGGTATGATCCAAGTGTGTACAGCTTTTTAGATACATTATTCACTACACTACCCTAGTATAGTATAGAACATTAGAACTATTTCCTCTCTTGTTTTGGTACCCAGCATCTACCTTTTCAGCATCCTCAAAATCTTATGCTCACTAGCTTCTATTCTATTCTATTCTATTCTGTTTTTTCTCAACTTCCACAAATGAGTGAGCACAAATGGTATTTATCTTCATGTGCCTGGTTAATTTCACTGACAGGAAAAGAGTTTGAAGTTTCCTAAGAAATCAAACAATGATATCTGAGGGAGGGAATTATTCAATGCCTTGGTTATTATATATCATGTACATTGTAGAATTACACTGCAGAATTAAAATGATTATATACCTTATGAAAAGTTATAAATATTACTTATCAATTGAAAAGTTGAAAAAATGAAAGTTTCCAAAGGAATTGCTGAATCAACAGGCAAAATGTTAAAAAGTTAAGTAGAAGTAGACACCATGCAAAACAATTAAATATTAAAGGTTGCTTTTGCCAAGCTGGGTGCTGGTGGCTCATGCTTACAATCCTAGCTACTCAGGAGGCTGAGATCTGAGGATCTCAGTTGGAAGCCAGCTTGGATAGGAAAGTCTATGAGACTCTTATCTCCAATTAACCAGAAAAAAGTCAGGAAGTAGAGCTGTGCCTCAAGCAATAGAATGCGAGCCTTGAGCACAAAATCTCAGCAACAGCACCTAGGCCCCAAGTTCTAGTCCAAAGACAAGCACACACACACACACACACACACACACACACACACACACACACACACACACAAAGATTGCTCCTACCTTAAGGGTTTTAGCAGAGTTCAAGACATCTGAATCTTCTGCAACAATATCTAGAGAGGAAAAAGGATAAGCAATAAAGATTATGATCCTTTCAGGATAAAGGTTCTAACTAGAGACCTCCACATAAAATTGGGTCCACCAGGACATCCCAGAAACCAAACAACTGTCCAGAAGGCAGAGTGAGGAAAATCTCACAATTAGACTTAAATGCTGTCAAGAGGATAATAAAAATTCTCCCTTAGATTTCATAGCCAGAAGGCAGCCTTCAACTAAGTTTATGACCTGAATTAATACTACCTGTGTGGTCTATGAAAACTCAGGATCAAAATTCACTTTAGAGTCATTTGGGTTTGGTGTAAAGCCAACTTTCAAGGGGGCGGGGAGCGAATTCTATTTAGAGGAATACAATTTCTGAAGTTTACAAAGTTTTATGAAAATGAATAGTTTACACTCCCCACCTCAGTGAAGAACACACAAAGACATAAGCCAACAAGAACAAAGGCAATGGGAAAGAGAAAAAAATAACAGATATGAGGCTCAAATGTTAAATATTAAAATTATTAGGCACACGTTTATTTAATATACTAAAAGAAATGAACAGAAAGACCATAAATATGAGCAGAAAACAAAGACTTTAAACTGCCAAGAAAATTTGGAAAGATAAAAAGTAGTCCAGAAATTTAAGAAAATATAATAGCAAGAGAATAGAACTGATGAGCACTTGGAGAACTCATCAGACTCAGAAATGAAGAGCGAGAAACTTTATCTGAAAAATAGTTCATAAAATAAAGGAGAATGCCAGGTACTGGTGGTTCACGTTTGTAATCCTAGCTACTCAGGAGGCTGAGCTTTGAGGATCATGATTTGAAGCCAGCCTGAACAGAAAAGCCCACGAGATTCTCATCTCCAATTAACCATCAAAAAGCCAAAAGTAGGGCTGTTGCTCAAGAGGCAGAGTACCAGCCTTGAGCAAAAAAGCCAGGTAAGAGTATGAAACCTTGAGTTCAAGCCCAAGTGCAGGCATAAAAACAAAACAACATTAAGAAGCAAAACAAAACTAAACAATGAAAAAATAGAAATAAGGACATGCAATTATGTGAGGTTTAGATTTGAAAAGAATAAACTAACAGGGTCTAGGACACATCAAATTCAAGATCAACTTCATGATGTTTAGTTATGATTTCCTTATTTTCTCTTTTATCTGTATTTTACCTCTTCATTATAATTTTTATTAAGATTTTAATAGCATATATTAGTTGTACGAGAGTGTCATCTTGACACTTTCATATATATATATATATATATAAATATATATATATATATATATATATATCATGCACGCTAAAATTTCTTCTATCCATGCCTCCTTCTTCCTGTCTCTCCACTTAGAACAAGCTCAATGGATTTGATGGTTCTATTTTCATATATGCATAGAAGGTACATCGCTCCTAGTCTCCCTCATTAAACCTTTCTATTTATCTCTCCTCTCTCACTAGTACCTGCCTCTCAACACAGCCTGCTTTGCTTTTCTGTCATTCAATTTTTTAGTGTATATTAACTGTGCCATGCAGTGGAATCATTGCATTTCACCCATGCATATATTATATTTTAAAATCTCTCTTTTACAATGATTGAAGATTTTCTAGAATCATTGAAAGCCATGGAAAGGAATGGGAAGCCCAATGAAAATGAAATAATAAAACTTGAATAAAAATAAATTTACACTTAGAAAAATTACAGCAAAGCCAAAGCAGGAGAAAAAAGAAATCTTAAAAACATGATGATTACACCAATGCTTGACTTAACAATAACAGTGAAGGCCAGAGGAGAGTTACTGGATTTTGTTTAGTAAAACCGGTTTGATACCAGATGACAGTGGCTCTGCCTGTGATCCTAACTACTCGGGAAGCTGAGATCTGAGGATCTGAGTTCAAATTCAGGCTCAGCAGGAAAGTCTACGAGCCTCTTATCTCCAATTAACCAGCAGTGGTGAAAAAAAAAACAACAACCAAAAACCTGGTTTAACCACTAAGTTAGCACTGAAAAATATACTTAAGGGAATCCTATATAAAAAAGAGGAAGATAAAGAAAACCATGAGAATACAGGAAAGAATAAATCTCTCTAGAATCAATAAATAAACAACTGAGGATTAGGAAAGAATCAAACATTACTAAAACAACAAAATGACAAGAATTTGTAAATGCCTTTCAATAATGACTGAATACCAATGGCCTCAATTCTCCAAATGACTCAGGAGAATGATTGAAACAGACATGCCCATTTGTTGTTTAAAATGCACCCCATAGGCAAAAATCATGGACCTAGCATGAAAGGGTAGAGAAAATATTTCAAGCAGATGGAACCCAAAAGCAAGCAGGAGTTGTTCTACCTGTGTCTGGAAAAATAGACTTTAAACCAAGTTCATTCAAATACATCTATCTCAGCTGGGTGCTGATGGCTCACACCTGTAATCCTAGCTACTCAGGAGGCTGAGATCTGAGGATCATTATTCACAGCTAGTATGAGCAGGAAAGTCTGTGAGACTCTTATCTTTAATTAACCAACAGAAAACTGGAAGTGGTGCTGTGGTTCAAAGTGGTAGAGCCTTACCCCCTTAGCCTTGAGCAAAAGAGCTCAGTGTCAGTGTCCAGGCCCTGAGTTTAAGCCCCCAAACCAACAAATAACAGCAACAACAAAGGAATAAGTCTATCTCCTGGAATGCTAAGAATCAAGGAAAAAGGGTTCAAAACAAAAATGAAATAAACCAACAGCAGCAGAATCAAAGTCCATTTATTTTAAATTATAATATTAAATATGTTATGTCTTGAATGTAATATAAGTTAGAAATTATAAGTTGAGAAATGTATGCTAGGTGCTGGTGGCTCACACCTGTAATCTTAGTTACTCAAGAGGATGAGATTGCGGTTCAAAACCAGCCCAGGCAGGAAAGTCCATGAAACTCTTACCTCCAATTAACCACCAGAACATTGAAAGTGGTGCTGTGGCTCAAGTGGTAGAGCACTTACCTTGAGCTGAAGAGCTCAGGGACAGCACGAGCCCCAGAGTTCAAGCCACATGACCACCACCACCAACAACAAAATACATTGAGAAATGTGCATAATTTAACCACAAAAAAAAAGCAAAAGATGGAGCTGTGGCTCAAATGGTAGAGTGCTAGCCGTGAGCAAAAAAGCTCAAGGACAGCGCCCAGGCCCAGAGTTCAAGCCTCAGTACCAATGTGTACATGCATGGTGTGTGTGTGTGTGTGTGTGTGTGTGTGTGTGTGTGTGTGTGTGTGTGTGTGTGTGTGTGTGTGTGTGTGTGTGTGTGTGTATACTAATGATGGGGGGGAGGTGACAGACACTGTTATAGCCAACAAATCCACTCTTTATGTTATATATCCACGTTGCTCTAAACCCCTTGGTTATTGACCTCAGCTAATTTATTATCCTAGCTTCTCATGCTCCATGCTGTTTTCAGTGCTGGTTGGTTGGTTGGTTCCAACTGTGTGACAGTAGGTCTTTCAACATGAGCTCACCCTACAGGGGCATACAACCCCTGACTTGAGTAGACTGTCAGGACCTTTCTTCCAAACAGATTTCCATCATTAAGCATAGTCATTTGCTTTTGGAGTCAATCTGGCACTGTTTGGGCTAATGAATTTCCATGTTGGTATCTGTTTGGGTGCTCCTATGTGCTTAGCTTCAGAGGGAAGACTTTTAGGATCAGATTGCTGTGTAAACTCATCTTTTACATTTTGATCTATATGAATAAATTGCCTTTCTGACATTTTGAAAATAGTTTACAGTACCTTTTCAAGTTAGCTTCAAAGAATGTTCTACTGCCCTAAGCTACAAAGCTGAACATTCAAAAATCAGTCATTTCTTTTTTTTTATTATATCTGGAAACATTATTGATCATCATAGCCACCTTAGAGACGTGTAAGGATTAATTGTAACCACATGTGATCATAGATCTTCAATAATTTATCTTGATACTAATTTAGAAATTGTACATCTTTATGTAAGTGCTACAAATTATGTCTTCATTAGGTATTCTTATTTTTCTACTTTATTAATGCTAAAATTTGTCAATCATACCATTTATCAAATTGGAACAAAACAATTTTAGACTCATTAAATCTATAGTATAACCTACATTTCTTGATCCATCCATATATATATATATATGGCATATATATATGGCATATATATATATGGCAATTTTGTTTTGACTCAGGATCTTACAATTACTCTGCTCATGATCTGCCACTTGAGATATGCTTTCAGTCCTACTTTTTGATGGTTACTTTGAAAATGGAGTCTAGTGTACTTTTCTGCCTAGACTGGCCTCAAATCATGATTCATTAGATCTCAGCCTCCTGGTTAACTACATTATAGGCATGAGCCACCAGTACTGAACTAGTTTCCCTAAGATTTTGGAGGTATCTTTGAGAGCAAATTATATCAGTCCCCAACTCAGTGCTTTTGCATCCATTTCTGTGAAAAATAATTTTTCATCTGCTATTGAGAAATTAATAAAAACCACTACTTGGCCAAAAGAGTTCAGTTTTACCATTCCAATACACAAAGGACAAGTTATGATTCTCCTACTTACCAGTGAATATAATCATATGCAAGAACATTCTCATTGCAAGGATAGTTACGATCCAAGAAGATATATGTTAGGAAGTATTATGCTGCATACTTTCAACTGATGATACATTCAACAATTTCTCATATTCTCTTTCAATATAAATAACCTCACAAAGAATATGTTCTTGGTCTAGAAATATTAAACTTATTTTTTCTTTTTGTATGGGGGTAAATGCACTGTATTAAAGATGTAAGGGGTTCACATCCTAAATTCAGCCAACGACAAATGTTAGGGATGTAGAGGGGATGTGGAGAAAGAGGAACCCTACTGCATTCCTGGTGGGAATGTACACTAATACAACCACTTTGGAAAGCAGCCTGGAGGTACCTCAGAAAGCTAAATATATACCTCCCTTCTGACCCAGCCATACCACTCCTAGGCATCTACCCTGAACAACAGGATCCAGGATACAAGGGCACATGCACCTCCATGTTCATTGCAGCACTGTTTGCAATAGCTAAGATATGGAAACAACCCAGGTGTCCCACTACTGATGAGTGGATCCAAAAATTGTAGTGCCAATATACAATGGAATATTATGCAGCCATTAGAAAGGACAAAATAATGGCATTTGCAAGGAAATGGATAGAACTAGAGTGAATTTTTTTGAGCAAGGTAAGCCAAGAGCAAAGAGACAAATGGCACATGGTCTCCCTGATATGTGGATGCTAAAGTCAAAATGCAAGGAGATATGACAAAGTAAACAAGACTCAAGAAGCAAAGGACAGCCACTCGTTTTGTCATATCATTGCTAAATGACTCCATGTTCTTGACCATATACATGGTAATATATGCACGCAACAGGAGGAGGACACAGAATCAGTGGAAAATGGAACAACGTACAACAGAGAGGCCCATCAGCTGCACTGGACATAGAAGAAAAAGAACTAAGCAACCCAAAGACAGGGATGGGAAGAGAGGAATGAGAGGGAAAGAGGGAACGGCTTACACTAAGCAAAAGGAAAGAAATGTAAACATCACCTGATGTGGCAGAAATAATTGTATTGTCAAAGCTCATAGAATTCACAAACTTTATAGACCATGATAATGACAATTTGCCTTATGAAGGTTAAAATGTGTTTGTGTCCCTATCTTGGGGTTCATTTCACTTAACATCATCTTCTATGGTCATATGTACATAGCTTTTGACCTTTTCTGCTTGTCCTTTACTTATACTAGTTATTGCAGATAAGGGAAACCATGGGACCTATGTGTCTTTGGGCCTGGCTTACTTCACTTAATATGCTTTTTTCCAAGTCTTTCCATGTCCTAACAAATGGGGCAATGTCATCTTTCTGATGGAGGCATAGAATTCCTTGTTTTTCTTTCTTGCTATTGTTTTTAATGTATCTAAAATGTACTATGTGATTTTTTTTTTGTTTTTCTTGTGTGTTCTTCCCCACCATATAACTCCTCTTTTCACTGCATTTGATGTTGGTGCCCTGCATCTTGTTTATACATTTTTCTAATTTGGGGAGGGGAAGGGAAGTAATATGATGCCGAAAAAAAGAAACAGTTTGACCCATTGTAACAATGAGATGTACAAGACACTATGTAGAAAACGAACTTTACAACTTGGGGAGAGGGGAGATTTGAGGAAGTGGAGAGGGAGGGGATGGTAGGGGGAAAAAAAAGGAGGAGGTAACAATGCTCCATAGGAAATGTACTCATTACCTTACACATGTAACTGTAACCCCTCTGCACACAAATAAAAAAACATTAAAAAAATGTGTTTGTGACTTTAACTAAGTATCACTATTCCACAATACTGTGAAATATGTGAAATTTATGTAATCACCTAATCTCAATTAAAAAAAAAAAAACGGTGAGAGAAGGGATGGGTTAGGAGTGATGGGTGACAATGTTGTCAGACACCTTGTATTCATACACTGTTTTGTAGAATGGGAACTTCTTTGTACAACTACAAAGATAATAATAATAATGTTTAAAAAAGATTTTAGAAGGAATTCTGAGAGAACAGGATTATGGTTTAATATTTCTTAGCAGAGGAAATAAAGCAAAACATGAAAATAAAAGAAGGGTCCACCTGTATTCCTATTTAAACGATTTGTTTTTTCCCTTCCCCTCCACAAATTATAACAACATCAAATTCAGTGAAACTTTACAACTTTGGTAGGGGGGGGAGGGTTGGGTGGGAGGGCAGGGGGAGGATGGGATGGGAACTCAAAAGAGTTCAATTTTACCATTCCAACACACAAAGAACAAATTACGGTTCTCCTACTTACTAATGAATATAATCATATGCAAGAACAAAGCTTCAATTTCATCCTCAGTTTCCCCATCTGAAAAATAGTGTCATTATAGCTATCTTACGATATTTTGGTGAAGATAAAGTTACACAGCACTCTGCTCAGGCTATTCAACACATGCCAGTTTCTTGTCTTGTGACTTTTTGTTTCTTTATTTTTGTGCTATTACTGGGGCTTGAACTTGGGGCCTTGAGCCACAACTCCATTTTCAGTTTGTGCTGGTTAATTGGAGATAAAACGTAACACAGACTTTCCTGCTTGAGCAGGCTTTGAACTGAGATCTTTAGATTTCAGCCCCCTGAAAGATTGTAAGCATGAGCCATAGACACCTGGCTTCCTCTCTTGTTTTTGACGTGTGCTACTAATTCTGTTTTTCTTTTAATTTAACAATGATTGAGTAAATTGGATTTGGAGTTAAACCTTTTTGAATAATGATAAAGTAACATAGTAGAAACCGCATTATAAAGTCAAAGTCAAATACAATTAGGTTTTCATAACTCTTCTTGAACAAATTGACTCTTTCAAGTTTGTTTATAGAGTAGCTAATGGTACCCTGCCTTATACTTGTTGCTAGAATGTTTTGTGTGTATGTGTGTGTGCCTATACTGGGGCTTGAACTCAGGGACTGGGTACTATCTGAGCTGTTTTGCTTAAAGCTGACACTCTACTATTTGAGCCACAGCTCCACTTCTGGTTTTTTGCTGGTTAACTGGAGATATGAGTCTCAGAGACTTTCAAATCTCAATCCTCAAATCTCAGTCTCTTAAGTAGCGAGGATTACATGCATGAGCTAACAGTGCCCAATTTAGAATTAAATTGTAAAATGACCCAGAAAAAGTTGTGCGTATTGGTCTGCCTGCTTACTCTGTTATTAATAATCCTGTCTAACCAAATAGATTCTATAGATTACTTTCCTGTACTGTATGGAAAGTGCATGTTAAGTAAAAGCTAGAAATGTAAAATTCATCTGGTCTATTAACATAACAAGTCTATACAATGTCTTTCAATCTTTATTTGATTACTGAAAAACAAAATCTCATAAGGATTGTATTTCACAGTAACCAAATTTACGCACAATTGCATTCCAGTCAATGAATGATCATCTAAGGAATGATATAAATATTTATGTTAGGGCCCTGTCACCTGATACCTTAGTCAAAAATCTGTGTAAACACTTACTTACATGGTCAAGACACTAAAGGAGTAAGACAATTGATTTACAACCTGATTAATATAACAAAGCAGTTTTATTCATGATGGTATGAAGTTTTTCATCTTTATGTGTTAGAATGAAGCCAGATTTTCCGCTGGTGCCATATCTATGAGCCTTATTTTCTCACATAGGTGTGGCTTTCTTTTTTATTTATTTATTTTTATTTTTGTTTTAATTTTTTGTGCCAGGACCAGGGCTTGAACTGGGAGCCTGGATGCTGTTCCTTAGCTTTTTCACTCAAGGATAAAGCTATAGCTCCACTTTTAGCTTTTTGCTGGTTCATTGGAGATAAGATTCTCACAGATTTTCCTGTCTGGGCTGTCTTTGAACCACATTGTTCAGATCTCAGCTTCCTGAGTAGCTAGGACTATTAGCTTGAGCCACTGGCGCCTGGTTAAGAGTTCACTTTTTATGGAATCAACAGAAATTTGCGCTTTTAGGTTGGTTATGAATGGTATAACCTATTAAATGAGTACTGCTAAAAACAATTGGTATATATAGAGAGAGACCATTCATTTACTGTTGAATTCCTTCAAGAAAGAGACAGAGACAGACAGAGAGACAAAGAGAGAAATAGAAGAGAGAGAGAAAGAGACAGAGTAAAACACACTGAGACAAACAGAGAGAATGACAGATAGAGACAGATAGACAGAGACAGAGAGAAACAGAGACAGAGTCAAATAGACTGAGATAGAAACAAAGAAAGAGATAGAGACAAAGACAGAGAGACAGAGACAGAGAGAAACATTCAGAGAGACATACAGAAAGAGCACGCAACAGGGAGAACAAAGCAGAGGAAGAGAGAGAGAGACATACAGAGAGAGTCAGGGGAATAAAGACAAAGACACACACATACACACAGCACATTGGCTGCATCTTTCTTCCCATCCTCTGCTATGAAATCCATCCCCTGGGAGAAAAACGAATGTCTCCCTCCTCCCTTAGCCCCTGGGCCTCTCGAATCCCCAAAGAGCCTATAAAGCCTGGGGTCGTCTGGATGGATGTGAGCAGGTGTGCATGTGTTATTCTCACGGGCACTTTATCCTCCGGCTGAGAAGTGCTCAATCTGTTCTGGTGTCACTGGTATAAACCCATAAAATTGAAGGGTATGGGGCCTTCGTGCTCATGGAGAATGACTTAGCCATGTAATTAGGGGGCCTCGGTGTGGGTATGCCAGCAGTTTGAGGGTCCCTTGGTGTTGATAATTGTCCATATCCACAATGCTTTATATTGATGACTTCCACCCCTGCAATGACAACAGATTAGTTAGAACCTCAGTTATAAAAAGCAAAATGGCCTCATAGCAAGAACATGGAAGCAGATAACAGGATAACTATTTCTGAAGAAATTAAAAAAAGCAACTGAAGAAAAACAGTCTAGAATTTTCAGAAGTGAGTGGTCAACCCACTTTAGTGAAACAGTACATTTTTTCCCATGGCTACGTTGAAGAATACATTTATTCTTAATCCTTTTTGTTTGTCTCTTTTGAAGTTTTATCTTATCACCCTTAAGTAGTTGTACAAAGGAGTTTCCATCGAATGTGTCGATTTATGAGTGCGATGCATCTTGATCAACATCACTCCCCTCTTCCCTCATTCTCTCCCAACCCCATCTATCCCCTTGATAGGCCCAGTTCCATTTTCATACATATACATTGACCATGACGACTGCATTAGCCCACCCTTCCACCCCTCCTCTCTCCTTTCATCTACCCCATCCTCTTCTCTACCTCTTCTGTATACATAACCACAAGTTCCAGGCTACTGGTATTTATCTTGTTAGATTCTGAGTTATTTGTTCAAAACATTACAACACTGGATCTTCCCTGGCCTATACTTTGTGTAAATGGGAATCCAAAACTTCTAGGAACCACAAAAAGCAATCAAAGACAGGATATTTGCCAAATAAAATCTAATGACTATTGTTATAGCATATGGATATGAATTTTATCAGTATGGAGATTTGATTCTTTGACTTTATAGTTTACATTTCTAGTTTATAAAGACACAGAGGAGATAATTTGAGCAGTGAAAATCTCTCCCTCCTTACAAAAACTTTAGTGTGAGTTAAATGGAGCTTGAATTTTAAAATCACATGGAAGATACCAATATAATAGAAAATAAAAATATAAAACGGAATGCCAACCTAAACATACTTTTATAGTGATTTTTTTTCATAGAACAGCATTTGGAAACACCTTTTGAATGAAAAGTTGTTACCTGCCAAACAGTTATGGCTCAGGTTGAGCACCAGTGGCTCACATCTGTAATCCTAGCTACTCAGGAAGCTACAATCTGAAGATAGAGATTCAAAGCCAGTCCAGGGAGGAAAGTCTGTCAGACTCTTACCCAATGACCAACCAAAAAGCCAGAAATGGAGCTGCGACTAAAGTGATAGAGTGCCAGCCTTGGGCATAAAAAAGCTAAGGGAGAGCACAAGGCCCTAAGTTCAAGTCCCAGTACCAGCATACACATACACAAAAAGAAAGAAAGGAAGGGAAGAAGGAAAGAAGAAAGGAAGGAAGGAAGGAAGGGAAGGGAAGGGAAGGGAGGGAGGGAGGGAGGGAGGGAGGGAGGAAAGAGAAAGAAAGAAAGAAAGAAAGAAAGAAAGAAAGAAAGAAAGAAAGAAAGAAAGAAAGAAAGAAAGAAAGAAAGAGGGAGGGAGGGAGGGAGGGAAAGAAGGGTAGAAAGGAAAGAGAGAGAGAAAGGAAAGAAGGAAGGAAGGAAAGAAAGAAGGGATGGAGGGAGGGAAGAAGGGAGGAAAGAGAGAGAGAAAGATAGAGAGAAAGAAAGAAAGAAAGAGGGAGGAAGGAAGGAAGGGGGAGGGAGGGAGGGAGGGAGGGAGGGAAAGAAAAGGAGGAAGGAAGGAATGAAGAAAGAAAGAAAGAGAAAAAGAAAAGAAAGAAAGAGAGAGAGAGGAAGGAAGGAAGAAAACAAAAGAAAATGGAAATTGACTCAGGCATTTCAGCAGAAAATACAAAGATTTTGAAAGAGACCCAGAATCACAGGGAAGGCATGTGGCAGAGTAGACAAGAGGCTGGGTTAATTAGAAGCCCGGCTAGATACAGAATTCCACCCCCTAACTGGGTGTGGAGGACAACGCAGTTGTGTGCTGGGTATCCAGCTTGCCCCCTCACTACGTAGCTGAGGGTGGTACTTGATAGCATCTCAAAGTCCCAGCCACTCCTGTCACCTCACTACCACCGTCACCAAAGGAACTCTGTCTGCTCTGTCAAGGGACCCAAATACGTAGCCGCCTTTAGCTTCTACATTGGGAGGCAATGGACTTTACTACACACACACCCCCAACAAAAGGTCAACAAAGACTCATTCCAGCCGATCCCACTACAATCTCAGATCACCTTTTGCCTCCTTGTCAGATTGTACAAATGACCCCTGTTTGTTAACCCCATGTGGCCACAGATCACTAACTCAAATGCTCTCCCTCTTTCAACAAATAGAGCACCTCAGCTTCTCGAGTGAGGATACTCAAAGCCATGTCCAGAATTTCCATGTTCAATATCTCCCATCAAGATTGGATTTCAACATGGTGCCTCCCATAGGCAAAAGTAGAAAGGAAATACCCACCCCAGTACATATCCTCTGTACAATGATGGTGCACACATACAATATACATAAATACTCACATGTTGTATACGAACTGATATGTACACATATATGACTTTGCACATATAGATATACCAACATGTATGTTTGTATACACACATCCATATGCATAGCAAACAATGACAATCATTATTGCTGTGCAGGTTTTAGCTGCATAACTTCCATTTTCTATTATTTTTGTACGTACATGTGTGTATACATATATATACCTATACACATATAAATATATGCACATAAATATATATGCAAATACATACATATGTGTGAAGACATATACACAAATATATGTACATACACATATTTGCACACACATAAACATATTCATACATATGTATGTATATATCTACGTATATATCTACATATATATATATATATATATATATATATATATACACACACACAAATACCTCATAAACTTGCCATGTGCTCCAGTCTATCAGAGATCTGTTTTACAGTATTCTTCAACTTTTAGTAGCAGGTGTGGCAGGAAAGGGAAAGAATGAAACATGTGCTTTTCATTCATGGTCTCTAATGCCTTGTTAAATAGCAATGGAGTTTCCTCTTGATGGGAAAAGTCAACAACCCTAGCAGGGTGGCGGTAGCTCACACCTGTAATCCTAACTGCTCAGTAGGCTAAGATCTGAGGGTTGCTGTGAGACTTTTATCTCCAATTACTACCAAAAAGATAGAAGTGGAGCTGTGGCTCAAGTGGTAAAGTGCTAGCCTTGAGCAACTTTGGTGGGGGGGGGGGGATTTGGGGGGTGGGGGAGGATGGGATGGGAAGGGGAAACAAAGGAGGAGGCTACAATGCTTGATAAGAAATGTACTCATTATCTTGCCCATGTAATTGTAACCCCTCTGTACAGTATTTTCCCAATAAAAAAAAGTTCAATGACTCAATGACACTGCCCAGACCCTGAGTTCAAGCCCCAGGCTTCAGGACACACACTCTCTCTCTCTTTCTCTCTCTCTCTCTCTTTCACTCACACACACAGTCAATCAATCCATAATTCCAATCAACATAACTCTGCTTATCATTTCACAGTATGAAAGATGCAAAAAAGGAATTATGGAACCATGAATGTACTTCTTGTTAATAAAATAACAGAGCCTAGAGTCTTGGGATAGAAAACAGAAACATTCTGGAAGTAGGTTGTTTGGTCTAATACTGAGTAATTCCCCAAGTCTACCTTTTATCTATAAAAGTAAATGTCCCAGGATCTTGGTCACTGATTGAGAACACTTGCCATTTCCTAAGGAACCATTTCCCAAATTTACAAGGTGTTGTCCCCAGTGGTTTGGTATGTAGGTCTTTTAGAAAGCACTCAAGCATTCTGTAAGACCAGCTGCTTCTGGAAAATGCATTGTTCAAAAGAACAATCAATTTATGAGCATCAACTCTAATGGAACTTTGTGACTGAAAACTTGGGATGTGAGCTAGGATGGTATAGAAAACATTAGTGAGTCCACAGATGATGCTGGAAAAACTGTGGTAGAGAGGGGTAAAGCACGCTCATATTTAGATTAAGTTTACTAGAATGAATACAAATTGCAATAGGTACAGGTTGAATATATTTTTACTTCAACATGTTTAGTGCCAGAGTGTTGAAACTTCGGATTTAGCTGCACATATGTAATGAGATATGCTAAGGTTTAGACCTAAGTCTAAACTTAAAATTCATTTATGCTTTATGTACACCTTGAACACACAGACTTTAGGTAATTTTATACAGTGCTTGAGTGCACCTGTGTTTTGGGTCTGTCGTATGAGGTCAAGTGTGGAATTTTCCACTGTGACATCATGTTGGTGCTCAAAAAGTGTCAGATGTTAGAGGTTGGGATTAAGGATGTTGAACTTGTAATTTCACTCATGAAGAAAGCTAGCCACACTGGGCGGGGGGGGTGGAGGGGGGGGGAAGGGGGCAGGGAATGGAGCTGCTCGTGACTATAATCCTGGCTACTTAAGAGACTGAGATCTGAGGATGGCAGTTCAAAGCCAGCCTGGGCAGGAAGGGCAGGAAAATCCATGAGTTTTTTTTTACATTCCAATTAACCAACAATAAACCAGATATAGAGCTGTGGCTCAAGTGGTAAAACACCAAGTTGAGTACAAAAGTAAGGGACGGTGTCCAGGCCTTGAGTTCAAGCTCCAGTACCCCCACAAAAATAATGAAGGCATTTTCCTAATAAATACTTCATGCCAGCTCCTCAGCAAACTTCCTCTCTAGATTCTGTTGATGGAAATGTGGTTGAAAATTATATATTCCACCATAATATTTTGTTTTGTCTTAAGTTAGGACAAACACATTTTAAACTCAAAAGAGCAGATCTCTGTTTAAACTAACTGATTCTTTATGTTGATAAAGCCAAACTTTTCTTGAAAAGCTAAGGGTATCCACGAACTTATTTCTTTCAAAGCTGAGACTTTTGTAAATCTTCATTTTCCTTTAATTTTGTGGTGCATTACATAGTGTGTTATTTTACTCCCTTAAGTAAAGGAAAATAATTCTATCTTTGATATCAAATTACTCCATTTTTCTAAAGAATTTATTAATGCTACAAGTTGTCATCACACTTAATAGTCACACTGTAAGTACTTCTTGTTCTTTGATTTTCAAACTCAGTCTTTCTGTCTCCACATACATAATACACATACATGCATGCATGCACGTGTGTACCTGTGTGCACATGTGTAAATATGTGCTGGTCCTAGAGTTTGAACTCAGGACCTGGGCTGATCCCTGAGCTTTTTGGCTCAAGGTTGATGCTCTACCACTGGAGCCACAGCTTTACTCCAACTTTATGGTGGTTAATTAGAGAGAAAAGTCTCATAGACTTTCCTGCCTGGGCTGGAACTGTGAACCTCAGCCTACTGAGTAGCTAGGATGACAAGCATGAGCCACCAGCACCGGGATGTTTAGCATTTTAATGACCATCAGATATATAAGTTCTGTTAACCCACTGAAATCATGTGCCACATTTCAACTTTCTTTTCAACCAGACTTAACTCCTTACACTTCCTATAAAATCTTTGAAGTTTGCTAAGAAAACAAAAAAAGAGAATTTCAAACTAAAGAATTTCTTAGATTAACGTCTAGTCAAATCCTCCTTTAAGAGATTTATTTCCTCAAATAAAGAAAGACAGCTTTAAAAAAAAAAAAAAGATGAAGCTCTTTGGGAAAGCAGCGTGGTGAAAATGTGTGAATGGATGAATGGTTGCTCCAGGGGAAGGTGTATACTTCCCACTCAAGAGAAGCAGCTGTTCCATGATGAATGACACCAGGTAGGAATCTGGTTTAGCGGTATTCGACGTGGTATCTGATTGACATCGCAGCAAGAGCTGAAAGGATTGGAGCTCTTCTGTTTGGCTTTATTTTGTCTTGTTTTGCCTGTTGACATTTGTTGCCTAATATACTGGAAAACGTGGCTGTTTACATCACACTGAAGAGCCTGATTACTATGCTCTTCACATTCGCAGTGGTATTTGGGCTGGTATTAATTTTGTTGTCAAAGTTACAGCTGTGGTAGGAAATATTTTGAATTTCTTAGTACCATCTGGTAGGCAGCAGGCAAAAGCAGTCCTGGGAGCATTGACATCACCCCACTTTCTAAGTGGGTAAATCTTGAGGCATGGGGAAAGGGGGGGGGGCTGTTAAAATGGGAGCGGAGAAAGGCATCCATCTACCCTGTTTGCATCATTGCATCTCACTCAAATACGGCAGTGCACCACTGAAAATAAACATACTGATGTGTACATGTTAAATCTTTTAGGATGTTTGTTTCTTTATATACAACGTTGGCATGAACAGTTCCTGTCTAGAAACTTGAATGCCACAGTGAAAATAGAATGGAATCAAGGAGAAGGAGAGGTGACAAGTTTCGGGAACTAGTGTCTCCTGCCTGCAACCCTAGCTATTCAGGAGACTGAGAAGTGAGAATCAAGGTTCAAAGTCAACCCCAGGCAGAACAGTCCATAAGTCTCTTATCTCCAATTAACCAACAAAAAGCTGGAAGTGGAGCTCAAGTGGTAGAATTCTAGCCTTGAATAAAAAAGCTCAAGGACAGTTCCTAAGCACTGGAGTTCACTCTAGTACCAACACAAAAACATTCAATATATATCCTAAAAATTAAGAAAAGTGAGGGAAGGACAATGTTAACAAAGGAGGAGGCAACAATGCTTGATAAGAAATGTTCTTGCCCATGTAATTGTAACCCCTCTGTACAGTATTTTCACACAAAAAAAGGTTACATTGATCAAGAGGCACTATATTCATAAAATGCTCTATTAAACGGTAACTCCATTTATATTAAGTAGATTTTAAATATCATGTATTTAAAAAAACCAAAAACACAAACAAAAAGCCAGCCATTAGATAACTAGCTAGTTATCTTGAGATAACTTGCTCCTCCTCTCTTTTCCTTCTCTCCTCCTCACATTTCTTAAAACAATTTCAGCACATTTCATTGTTCTAATTTTATATATGTATATAAAAGATGTCAATCATGCTCACCCTTATTCACGGCTTGATTTTCATATTATTGAATGTCATTCCTTGGGGGAGAGGAATTGTGGTGAAATGATAACTATTATTTATTGAGCAACTATCATGTAACACAGTGTTAAACATTTGATACATGCGTTCCTCCTAAATATCAGGGGGAAAAAACCCAAACAAACAGAAAAACAAAAACCTCCCAACTAATCTTCTCAGAAGAAGAAGTAAGAATTTCAAAGAAACACAGGAGGAAATGCTATTCATCCCCAGCCATAAAGGAAATGCAAATCAAAACAACCCTGGGATTCCCTCTCATCCCAGTTAGATGGGCCAGCATGGTGATTTCTAACAATGACAAATGCTGGCAGGGATGTGGGGGGAAAAGGAACCCCACTCCACTGCTGGTGGAAAGGTAAACTAGTACAACCATTCTAAAGGCAGTCTGGAGATTGTTCAAGAAACTGAACATACAGCTCCCTATGACCCAGCCATACCAGTCCTCAGCATCTACTCTGAACATCATGAACCAGGATATGATAAAGACACCTTCACATCCATGTTCATTGCCACACTATTCACAGTAACCAAAATATGAAAACAACCCAGATAGCCCACAATAAATGAGAGGATCCAAAAATTGTGGTACAATGGAATATACAATGGAATTTTACACAGCCATTAGAAAGAATAATATTATGTCACTTGCAGGGAAATAGATGGACCTACAACAAACCATGTTAAGTGAAATAAGCCAAGCTCAGAGAGACAAAAGGCGCGTGTTTTCTGTCATATGCTGAAGCCAGATCTAAATTATACTGGGACATGATAAATTATACAGAACTCTAGGCATTCACACACAGCGATATCAAAGGAGGATATTCTTAGGAAAGGAACACAAAGGTGCAATCCCTATGTTCCTCTGATCATATAAAATAATATTTATAGAAATGAACTCCAAGAAATGGAAACAAGAGGTTTCTCTCCTTCTGGGTGTTTTTGTTTTCTTTCTGTTCTGTTTGTTCATTTGTCTGTCTTTGGAAGGAATAAGAGGAGCAGAGAAATAGAGGGACAGAGGGTGAACAAATGCAGCAGTGGTGCTCACTAGACACTATGTGGATAAAAAAACCTACAGAACTTGTGGTGGAGATGGGAGAGAAAAACTGAGAGAGTGAGGGAAGGGAACACATGGTCCAAAACGAAATGTACTCTTTGACTTGTGGAACTATAACCCCCTCTGTATATTGCCTTTATAACAATATTTTTTTAAATCTCTCATCTAGGTGTTATGTACCCTTATTTTAAAATGAAGAAATTTATGATTGAATCTGTCTGACTTCATCCCAAGGAAGAGTAGTAATTTGATGGACTATAAGCATGTGCATATGTCTGTGTGTGTGTGTGTGTGTGTGTGTGTATGTGTGTGTGTGTGTGTGTGTGTGTGTCTGTGTATGCATGCTGGTCCTAGGTCTTGAATTCAGGGCCAAGACACTATCCCTGAGCTTTATTGCTCACAGCTAGTGCTCTACCACTTGAGCCACAGCTCCACTTCTGGCTTTTTGGTGGTTAATTGGAAAGAAGAGTCTCATGGACTTTCCTACTCTGGTTGGCTTCAAACTGTGATCCTCAGATCTCAGCCCCTGAGTTACTGGGCTTAGAGACGTGAGCCACTCCCTTCCAGAAAGCTTGTTTAAACAAAACAAGATTTGAATATAGACAGGGAAGTTTGTCTTTCAGAGCTAGAAAAAGAAATCATAGGATCCAGTGGCTGAAATCAAGAGGACTGTGGCTTAAGCCCAGCCTAGCCAAGCTGTTTGCTTGACACCTCAACTATATGGAAGTTCATAGGGCAAAGGAAGAGGGAGAGAGAGACGGAGAAAGAAAGAGAGAAAAAGAACCTATCTGGAAAAAGAAAAGGCTTGGTGGTAGGATTCAGCAATTGTGTGCCTGAACTCAAATCCCAGTGCAGCATAAATAAATAAATAATCACATACACGAATACATAAATACATATGAACATGTATTGATATATATTTATATAATATTATTTATGTTTACATACGTACATATATATAAATGGAAATAAGAGGATAATGGGAGGAAGACTGAGAGATTTCCTCAAAAACAGATTTCTTCTGTGCAATTGAGACAATCAGCACATGCTATAATTATCTGGCAGAATAGAATAACTAGCTTAACTTTTACAGTGATTGTAGGCTTCACTTGATATCAGAAATATTAAATATAGAAATGATAGGTACTTTAGAATTGGAATGCTATTGTATAGGAATTTGCATATTGCTTAAAGGTTCGCATTAAGGCATTCAAAAAACCTAGTGCTTGTGCCTCATGCCTAGAATCCTAACTACCCTCAGGAGGGTCACGGTTTGAAGCCAGCCTGGGAAGGAAAGTCCATGAGACTCTGATCTCCAATTAATCAGCAAAAAGCCAAAAGTGGCTAAACTGGTGGACCACCAGTGAAAAAGCTGAGGGACAGTGCCCAGGTCCTGAGGGCAAGCCTCAAGCCCAACACACACACACACACACACACACACACACACACACACACGATCAATATTAAAGCTAGATGTTATGTTTTCTGAATAATAAGTTTTTTTCTTGCCTCTTAAATAGGAAGAGACATTGGTTTGGAGTAAAGAACTTTCTTGAGAGTTGTATATAAAAAACGTGTTTGTTATTTTCTTTCCTGTGTTATTTCCCCTACACACACACACACACACACACACACACACACACACGCACATTCAATAGATCTTCATGATGTCCATTATGTCTGCTCCCAACTCTGTCCTAAAGTTCTCTGCAGATCCTGAAACTACTCCCTACCCTGTAGCCCTTGTGATGATTTTAAACTTAAATTCACTATTTCACTTAAAAGCCTGGGGCTAGGAATGTGGTTTAGTGGTAGAGTGTTCGCCTAGCATGCATTTCTCAGTATCACATCAGCAGAAAAAGCCAGAAGTGGTGCTGTGGCTCAAGTGGTAGAGTGTTAGCCTTGAGCAAAAGGAGCTCAGGGACATGGCTAGGCCCTGAGTTCAAGCCCCAGGACTCCAGAAATGGCAAAAAAAAAAAAAGGCCTGTGGTAGACTCTCTCTGTACTTCAGCTAAAGACTCACATGCTTGACATGACCCACAATAAAGCCTGAATGGCCTAGGCCCTACCACACTTTCCACAAGCAAAGATAATGACCACAGCAAAGCCTTTTGGTATTGTGGGCCTCATTTGAGATTGCAAAAGTTAGCCACATAAAGAATAATATTATGTCATTTACTGGGGAATGGATACACCTAGAAAGCCTGGTGAAGTGAAGTAAGTCAGGCCCAGAAAGACAAATGGCATGTGTTTTCTCTCATACGTGCTAAGCATTAATGAAAACATACCCAGGGCCCAGGCATACATACACAAACCAACTAAAATTTGCTATACACAGGGGAGGATTCCAATGGTGAAACTCCTTCGCTAACTAACTTATAGTTTAACAAAATGAACATCAAGAAGTTGAAACATGGGTTTTTATTGTTGTTTGTTTGTTTTATCTTTTTAGCGTGGAGGAGGGAGACCTAAGGAAGGAGGAAGGTGAGCAAATAGCATCATGATACTCAATGCACCTGTGTGAAAATGGAACCAAGTAACTTGAGGGGTTGGGAGAGTTAAGAGAGAATAATGGAAGGGGTGAGGTTGATCAAGAAGCATTGTACCCACAAACCGACTTGTTGAACAACTAAAGATAATAATAATTTAAAAAAAATTAAAGCCACACAAGTACTCTCCATTTCATCTGGGTGTTTTAAATTTTCCTTTTATTTTGGATGGTGTTTTAGAGTTTTTAAGAGTCTTGGAGTTTTTTGAAGGATGGTCGTGTTTTGTTTTGTTGTTTTCTGACTTTGAACTTGCCATTCTGCCTCAGAAGCTTATTTGCTAAGATAGGGTCTTCTTACCTTTTTGCCTGAGGTGGTGAACTTAGGTCCTGCTTATCTCTGCCTCCCAAGTCGCTGGGATTACAAGTGTGCATCACTACACTTGGATTTTGCTCACCTTTATAAGATGAATGCTGGGTTTGACTTTTTCTATGTGCTATTAGATGCTCCAAATGGGAGCCCGGAGAGAAAAAGAGAATGGCTGTTCAAATTATGAACCGGTGTTTCTGATTTGTCATCTTAAACTAAAAGACATTGTTGTTTGTAAAGCCTGGGCAAGGTTTGTCTTTAAGATAGCCCATGTTACAAGTAGCAGAGTTGAGGGTTCCAGAGGAGTTAGTGTTTTTATCTCACCATATTTTTTTACATCATTTTTCTTTTTGAAAGTCAGATTTAGGCCCTCCAGGTTCTCACTCTGGAGGAAATCATATTCCAGAAAAAAAGCAACCTGAAACGTTGCTCAGCTAAGATCTAACGCCTGTGTTTGTGTATGTGTGTGTGTGTGTGAGAGAGAGAGAGTTGTATAAACATTCAGCGATTGTATTTTATTATATAGCTTACATCTAACTTGAACTCAAAACATGAAAGCATCTCTTTTTGTTAATGTGGAAATATTTACAATCTGTGCATTCAAAGACATTCACTTTGTTCAACGTTCAAACTATTTTCAGGAGTTTTAAATCACCAGGACATAAAAATAAATGACATTAGAGAAAGAAATGAGAAACCAAGAGAAAAGGAGAAGGAAGAGAGACTAGGAGAATAATTTAGCTCCTCTTTTAAAACACTGTGGAGAGAAACACAACACTGAATTAAATTCAACAAGAGGCCAAATGACATTGAATTTATTAATTTATTAATTCATTAATTAGGCTTCTCTCAGGAAGAGCCACCACCCTCAGATTTTCTGGGCCAGGCAGGGATGTATGAGACACCCCATGTGGTAATTTCTGCTGTCCACCAAATCACTTTACTGCTTCATGCCAGAAAAATCAGAGGCCAACACAGATAATGCACACAGAAAAGCTTTGTAACCAATGCTTAAGAAGCCACAGATAGAATCCAGGCACAGAAAAATAAATAGAGAAATTGGAGTGTCATTGTTTCTAGCAGGGACAAGATATGAACCAGACCTAGGGTTCAAACACACCACAAGTAACTCCACTATTTCCTGCAATGAGCTTTTCAGATATAAATACATGGAAAGACACACATATATCCATTCTATTAATGTCACTGCTACAGTTTTTGGATTCTGCTCTTTAATGACTGAAAATACAGTGCACTTGGAGAAGAAGAATTATTTTCCATGACTATTATGGCAAACACCAGAAGCTCATACCTATAATCCTGGCTACTTAGGAGGCTGAGATCTGAGGGTTGAGGGTTGAAGCTAGCCCAGGCAGGAAAGACTGTGAGACTCTTATCTTCAATAAACTTTCAAAAAGCCAGAAGTGGAGATGTGGCTCAAGTGGTAGAGCACTAGCCATGACCAGAAAAAGCTCAGGGACTGTGCCCAGGCCCCGAGTTCAAGCACAAATTTTTATTTTTTGTTGTTATTATAAAGGTGATGTACAAAGGGACTACAGTTACATAAGTCAGGTAATGAGTACATTTCTTTTTGGTCAATAGCAAGAGTTTTATTTTTTTTAGCTCATCAGTATATACTTGTGGATGGGCACAAATTTCACACACACACACACACGCATGGCATGTGTATACACACCCACGAACCCACTTATACACGCACATACGTGCACACACACGCACATACACAATACATGGGTCATTTGTGTTTCCTTTTAAACTCTTCAGAAATTTATTAGTTAGGTAAACTGCTTTCAGTTGTACTGGTCATGAAATTAAACATTGCCAAGCATTCTTGTTTTAATGCATTTTATACATTTATTTGAAAACCAAGAATGAAAAGCTTTAATTTAAGCCCATCCATGTGAAGTAAGAAAATCAGTATTTTTTTTTTGCTTCCCTATACACATCAACTCATGGACCATTACTTACTGGTGTAATAAAAAGGTTTGACTTTGGATAACTGTTAGTAAATTGTTTACACAAACAGCTCTTCACTCAGATTGTCTTCTATTCAAAACTAATCTCTGTTGAAGGTACAATGATAAAAATATAATAACAATTTTTATTGATTTTAATGTTTGTCTGCAGTTTTACAGTTTGGCTTTTATACCTTTGAGATGAAATATTATAATGTGCATTTTACAAGCACTCTATTATAAAATCCATACAGAACTCCATTCTCACTTTATAACGTTGATTCATAAACCCATAGCACTTACAGAGCTTACTTCTTAAAACAATCCTGAAAGAAAACGTAAGAGGATAAATCCTTTCCTATTATTCTGTGAAGCCAGAAATGCCTAAATATAAAACTATGTGGAGATATAAGAAAAATGATAGGTCATAGACAAATAGGCTTTGTGGAGTTAGACACAAAATTCTTTAAAAAGCATTTAATCGTAAAGATGCTGTACAGAGAGATTGCAGTTACATGAGTACATTTCTTTCTTTTTTGGGGATCCGGTCATAGGGCCTGAACTCTGGGCCTGGGCGCTGTCCCTCAGCTCTTCAGCTCAAGGCTAGCACTCTACCACTTGAACCACAGCGCCACTTCTGGCTTTTTTTTCTGGTTATGTGGTGCTCAGGAATCGAACCCAGGGCCTCATGCATGCAAGGCAAGTGGTAGAGCGCTCTATCACTGAGCCACCTTCCCAGCCCCCATGAGTACATTTCTTGTCGAACATTGTTATCCCTTCTTTCCCACTATCTCCCACTATACCTTCCCTCCCCCACTACCCTCACTCTTCCTCCCCTCCCCACCGAACTTGCAAACTTCATTTCCAACATAGTGTCTTGTGAGTCTCATTGTTGCGATGGGTCATCCTGTGTCCTTGTTTCAGAAAAGTTAAGTAGAAGAATTCGAAATTAGTTTTAAAAGATGACATATTATTAAGTGGAATTAGCCCAGACAGACCAGATTGTTTTATCATAGGATAATCAATATAATACCACATTCATAAACTAAGAAAAAATGATCTTTTTAGAAAAAATAACATGATATAATTCAAATTGATTCATAATAAAGAGTTCTCATGTGCTGGTGACTCATGCCTGTAATCCTAGCTGCTCAGAAGGCTGAGACTTGAAGATTGCAATTTGAAGCCAGCAAAGGCATGAAAATCTGTGAGACTTTTATCTCTTATTAACCACCAAAAAGCTGGAAGCAGAGCTGTGGTTCAAGTGGTAGAGCACCAGCCTTGAGTGTAAAAGTTCAGAGGAGTGTCCAGGCCATGAGTTCAAGCCCCAACAAAAGATCAAAATAACAACAACAAAAATAGTTCTTGACACACTAGGAATATAAAGAACTTTCTCATATTGCAACAAACCAGCTACCATGGGTCTACAGCATTATAGTTATGGTTTTTCTCTTATAATCAGGAAAAATCAACAAGGTATTGAAAATCCAAGAAGGGCCAGTGTAAATATTACTGAGAACAGTGTGGACATGTGTAGGGATAACTTATTAAAATATAATAAAGATAGGACGTGGTATATGATAAATCATCACTGAGACAAACTCTCAATGAGCCAAAAGATATCCAGGTTTTGCAAATAAATTGGGATACTTGATATATCAGTTATCTCTTGTTTCACAGATTGAGTCGATGTAATTCCAAACACTAAGAAAACCGCTACATAGTTACATTGCTTGGCCTTACATCCAAAATATGTAGAAAAATGTGCAAAACAAATGGTCTAAACAATTTTTTTTTACAAAAGTAAACCTAAGGTGCAGGATAAATCCTTTCTGGATTTAACACTATAAAGACAGTCATTGAGAGGACATACAAGAATATGGAAATAAAACAGACTTACAGATGAGAAAAAATAGTTTTTTGAAATAGAGGTATAACCACAAGACTTTCAAGAATGTTCCTCAGTGATTCAATGAAGAGGAATAGTCTTTTCAACAAATTATGCCAAAACAATGATATGTACAAAAGCTACAATTGTTGTTATATATAAGTTATTATGAATTATAATATATATTATGCATTCCTATATATAAGCAGAAATATTGTAAGCAGGAATTAACAAAAGCATATATATGTGTATGTACATATAATTGTACATATACACACATATGTACATACATATATGTATATATATATATATATATTAGAGAGAAGAAGGTTGGGAAGGGAAGACAGACAAACAGAAGAGATAGGAGAAATTGAGAGAAATACCTCACAACATACCTAAATGTTATCCAAAAGCCAACTGTATATTTACATGTAAAAGCTGAAGCAATTGAATTTATAGAGAAAACTATACCAAAAAATCTTTTGATATTAGATTGAGCAAAGCTTTCTTAGTACATTAGGAGCATAATCCTTACAAAACAAAACTGATCACAAGAAATCCAGCAAAGTTTAAAAGTATTTTTCAAGCAACACTTTAGAAAATGAAGGGCACTCCCCTAATTGAAAGGAAATACCCTTTCCAAAATGCACATCTGATTTTTTAAATGCATTTTTGTTGTTGGTGGTGGTGTTGGCTGTGGGGCTTGAACTCTGAGCCTGGGCGCTGTCCCTCAGCTCTTCAGCTCAAGGCTAACACTCTACCACTTGAACCACAGCACCACTTCCAGTTTTCTGGTGGTTTATTGGAAATAAGAGTCTCACAGACTTTCTTTCCCTGGGCTGGCTTTGAAACACAATCCTCAGATCTCAGCCTCCTGAGTAGCTAGGATTACAAGCATGAGCCACTGGTGCCTGGCTTAAATATATTTTAGAGGGTATACAAGATCTTGAAACAGACATATAAAGACAGTTCAATGAGTGAAGACTTGAACAGACCTTTTTTGCAAGATACGTGAATCACAAACGAGAAGGTACAATAAGAAAGTAAGAGAGCTTCAGAGACCAGAAACATCAAATAAACCAAGTGAGATTCAATCTCATATTCATGAGGACTGCTAAAATAAAGACTAGCAATATTAATTAAGGGCACTAGTGAGGTTCACTAGAACGCTCATATCTTGCTGGTGGAAATGCAAAATAGTACGTACATTTTGGAAAACTAATTGGTATTTTTCTCTTTTTCTTTTTCTTTATTTATTGGTGATGGTATTAGGGAATGAATTCAGGGCCTTGTTCTTGCTAGGCAAACACTTTACCATTTGTGTCATGCCCTGCTTTTGTTTCTGTTTTTTAACTTAATTATTTTCTCAGGTAAGGTCTTTCTCATGTGTTTAGGCCAGACTTAGACCATGGTCCTCCTACTTCTACTATGGAATAGCTGGTATTAGAGGCATGGACCACCATACCCAGGCCTAGACTGTATAATTCCTTACAACACTGAATATTTACTTACCACTTAACCAACCTAAGTGTTTACCAAAGAAATGTGAAAATCTATGCTCATACAAAAGTGTCCTGCAATCTTCAGTGTACCTTATTGCTAATTATATTAAAGTGTTTTATAAATCGAAGTATTCAGATAAGCAGGAATAAACTACCAAGACAAGCAACCACAATGATGAATCATGAAAGCATTGTGCTAACTAAAAGTACACAGCGTATGTCTTCCTTTATACAACTCTCAAGGGGTGGAGGAAGGCTGTTCAGTGTTTATCAAAGTCCAAGACTAGGAGTCAATGATTAACCACAAGCAATAAAAGACTTTCTATACTAGTAAAAATGTTGTGTGTCAGGATTGAAGCTGGGCACCATTGGTCGACACCTCTAATCCTAGCTGCTTACGAGACTCAGTTCTGAGGATCACAGTTCAAAGTCAGTCAGGGCAGAAATGTCCATGAAACTCTTATCTCCAGCCAAGGCTGTAATCCATGACATTCTTCCCTCCAGTCCTACTCTCAAACCCTTCCCTTTCTCCCCCACCCTGCTCTCATGTATTTAATCCACAGAACATTTAGTGTGTGTGTGTGTGTGTGTGTGTGTGTGTGTGTGTGTGTGTGTGTGTGTGTGTGTGTGTGTGTGTGTGTGTGTGTGTTGGCCCTGGGGCTTAAACTCAGTGCCTGAGTCCTGTCCCTGAGTTTGTTTTTGCTCAAGGTGACTGCTCTACCACTTGAGCCACCGTTCCCCTTCCAGCTTTTTTAAAAATTTATTTTCTTGTAAACATGCTGTACAGAGGGGTTTAGTGAATATATTTCTTGTCATGCAAGCACTGTTAGCCCCTCCTTGGTTTTTCTCCTCTATTTCTTGCTTTTTGATTGTTAATTGGTGATCACAGTTTCATGGACTTTCTTACCAGGGCTGGCTTTAAACTGCAGATTCTCATATCTCAGCGTTTAGAGTGACTAGGATTACAGCTTAAGGTCCATTTTTAGCATGCCTTACTCCTGACTCAAATGTCTAGCATCCGTTCCTCATAAACTTAGAATTCCCCAGAGTGCTTTTCTTCCTGAACACCATATGTGTTCCCTGGAGGCCACTCTCAGGGCTCAAGGACATTAGAATGTCCCTTCCTGCTGCTCAGGACATCAATGTGATTTCCTGTCCTCTGTACCTTACAACCGCTGGGTATTTTTCTCATTAAGAATAAAAGAAGCATGCACAAATATAGTCTCTGGTGGAACAATTCCTTTGATAGGATATGTTGTATGGGCAGATCCAGTGGTGAGGACAGAGAAGCTACCACTGAAAAAAGGCCAAATTCGGAGTCTTTATTGGATCGCTAGCAGGCAGCAGGGGACTCCAGTCACAAAACCCTATTGCCCTGAGTATAACTAACACACGGCTTATATAGCCCCAAACCTACGCAAGGTGCACGGAATTAATCCTAACAATATAGAAAGCACATCAGATGTGAATAGAATCAAAGTAAATAAAAAAAAAAACAGTGAACACTCAAATCTAACAAAGATGTTAAATATAAGCCAAAGCAAATCCAATGTGGACACAATCAAGGGAGACCAAGAACCAATCTTTTAAGGAGAGTAAGACTTTTCTGGAGCTTACTGACTCAAAACACATTTATAAACTAAAGAATGTCCTCTATTATTAGGGCCTTTTGCTTAGACCCAGTCTCCTTACTTCAGATATGCCATAATTATATCTGGAAGATGTTACATTATTTATATACATCATTGTATTATATACGTGCATGTAGATGTAGGTGTGGGAATGCTGGTTTGAACTCATAAACAGACTAAAAACACCATTAATTATGTACGTATTACATGCCAGCCACTGAACAAAATTATTAATAAAGTATTATCTCCCTATTAAAACAATCTGGGAGTTAAACAAATAAACAGTTAAAATATTGTATGGTGCTAGGCCCTGGCTTCTCACAATTGAACTCCTAGCTACTCAGGAGGCTGAGACCTGAGGATCACAATTCAAAGCCAGCCCTAGACTGGGAGAATCTTATCTCCACTTGACCACAAAAGTCAGCATTCTTATCTCCAATTAACCACAAAAGTTAACATTCTAAGTTAGAAGAACTCAGGAAAAGTGTCCAGGCCTTGACTAAAAGCCCCAGGACCAGCATTCTCACCCAAAAACATGTTGTGTAGTAAATACTACCATTAAGGACAAAGATAGATATATAACAGTTATAAGAATATGTAAATATACAATCTATTTCTACATATATACTTTATATCTAGGTATCTATAGCTTTACTCTCTCCATATAAACAAATACATACCTATCTTTCTATATAAAGATATATATCTTTATATACCCTTATCTTTATATCTCTCTATATATAATGTAGCTCTTTATAGACCCCTGTCTATGTATAAAAATCCATATATTAATATGGAGAGAGATAAAGATATACAACATAACTTTATAAAGATCTATATTTTTATATAGAGAAATAGATTGCAACATGTCTACAGAGGTAAAGATTCTCTAGGGATGTAGATATATAACAAGATATTGGAGCAGCACTCAAATCTAAATTGTACTTAATTTTGCTCAAGGAGAAGAAACTTGAGTAAAATCATGTACTTATATGTAAATTTTATTCCATAATTAGTTAATGAATGAATCACCTAATTTCCTTTATTTTTTGCCTTTGGTATTTGACTTGTATAAAATTGTTTTGGGGGTTTGCTTAAGGTTCACTTGAAACAGCACAAATTATATTTCAGTTTAATATGTTCATCCTTATTTCTGGTATGGAGAAAAACATATAGTTTATTATCAATAAGTGCAGTTTGCATGAATGAGCAAATAGTATTATTGACAACAGTGGAATAGGGATCCTGTATATTATTTATAGCACTTATTGCACTGTGCCTGATTTTAATTAAAACTTCTGACACAATTCTTTACATTCAATAAGATCATTTGTCAGTGAATAGGCTAACCTCCATTTAAAAATACAGAGTCAAGGCCAGGTACAGTGGCTCATGCCTTATATTCCTTTCTATTTGACAGGTGAAAAATAGGAAGACCACAGTTTTAAGGCCAGCCCAGACAAAAAGAGTTAGCAAAACATTATCTCAAAAAAAAAAAAAAAAGCAAAACAACAAAAACAAAACAGCTAAGCATTTTATTTTACATTTACAATTTTACATTTATAATTCTGGCTACTCAGACTGAGACCACCCAAAGCAAAAAGAACAAGACCTTATCTGAAAAATAACTTTAAAAAACCAAAAGTAGCTGAGCATAATCCTAGCTATTCAGGAGGCTGAAATCTGTGGAGAAGAGTTTGAAGCCAGCCAGGGCAGGAAAGTTTGTGAAATTCTTATCTCCAATAAACCATCTGAAAACCAAAAGTGGCACTGTGGCTTCAAGTGGTAAAGCTCTAGCCTTGAGCACAAAAGCTCAGAGACAGTGCCCAGGCACTGAATTCGCCCCATGACAGACAAAAAAGAAGCCAAAAGGATTGAAAGTGTTGTTCAGTGAAAGGGAGCTTGTCAGCCATCAAGAGGCCTTGAGTTGAAACCCTAGTACTACCACCAAATAAAAGAAAAAGGGTCATGTGCTTTTGTAATAATATTGAGAGAGAAAGAAGTGAGCTTATTGTTTTCTTTTACTTTTTGCTGCGTACATTTCCTTCTTCTTTCCACAAATCATCATTCTATGGATGTGCGGTCCTCGGACAAAGAACTAAAGGATGTCAGTGGGTTAGGAGCCATACACTTTGCATTCATATACTGTTTTGTAGATGGGAACCTCCTTCTACAACCACTTAAAGATAATGAAAAAATTTAAAAAAAAAATAAATAAAGGATGTCAACCCTGCCTATAATGGACATAGAATCTACCTATGTAGAAGGTTTGTCTATTCGTGAATTATTTTAACACATGAAGTTTTGATTACAAATTGAATCATTATGTGTCTTGACTACTTTTAATATATGATTGGATTCAATTTGCTATTTTGATGAGAATTTTACCATCTTTGTTTATGAGAGTTATTTCTCTGTAGCTTTTTTGTGTCGTATCCTTGTCTGGCTGAGGGCTAGGGGTAGTGCTGGCTTCATAAAATGAGTGAGCATTCCTTCGCCTTCTATCTTCTGAAAGGCATGGTAGAGAACTGCCATAACTGTTTCCCAAAATGTCCAATAGCATTTACCATTGCAGAAGTGGAGCTGTGGCTCTAAAGGTAGACTGCTAATCTTACACACAAAGCTCAGGGACAGCACCCATGCTCTGAGTCCAAGACCCAGGACCACCATAAAATAGGCAGAAAAAACACAGGAATTCACCAGTAAATCCACCTAGATCTGGTGTTTTCTGCTTGGGGAGGATAATAATTATTGATTTGATTTCTTTAAATGGTAGAGTTGGTTCAGCTTGTCTATTTCCTGGTTAACTTTTGAAGCAATTGAGAAATTATGATTGATCTGAAATCTTTTCTTCTAGTTTAGATTTTTATCATGCATGTTTAAGGCACAAGGGGGAGAAAATGGAACTGGTGTGATTTTTTTCCCACATATAGATTTTAATCTATTTGTGTAACTGATGATGTGTAATTACATATCATCAGATTCTGAGCAAGGCCAGAATCTGGGCATTGTCTTCTGTATTTATAAGATCATGCATGATTCGTCAACCACATAAGTACAACTTCACAGCTGTACTTCAAATGACTGCAGGTAAGTTTAGCAAACTGAATCGATTTCTGAGTGGAAAAATAAATATATTAATAGACTTCAGTAACTGTATTGTGACATCTAAGGAGAGGCCAGGGAAGCATCCAGGCAGAGACGGGCTTAACTTTGGTCTCCATCATTTTTAATATCTCAAGTTTAACAGAATAACCATTTTCAAATATCAGATTCATTTAGTCGATTATGGCTCCACTTGAAAAATCTCAATTCAAGGTCAGGTGTGGTGGCATACACCTATAATCCAAGCACCCTGGAGACTCAGGCAGGAGAATTACCAAGTTCCATACCAGCTTGAGTTATAAAGCCAGGACTTGTCTCAAATACACATACCATGCAAAGGAATAAAGACTTCAGTCTAGTAGGTACAGGAAGGAACACTTCTGGAGAAATAAGAAGCGTTCTAGTCATAAGCACCGACACGAGAGCTGATAACTGATAACCAGGTCAGAATTGATGCACGCTGGAAATTCTTGGGGGACAATGCATGGTCTTAGAACACATGCCTTTGCAAGAAATAGTTATCACCATGTTTATAGCACTTGTAATTGAGGAAAACACCAGTGGTAAAATTTGCCCAACATGACTCTTCTTTTTGTTGTTGTTATAAATGTGTGCAGTCCTGGGGCTTGAACTCAGGGTCTGGGCATTCAGGTTTTAGTTCAAAGTCAGTGCTCTCTACCACTTGAGCCACATTTCCACTTCTGGCTTTTGGGTGATTCATTTGAGATAAAGAGTCTCACTCATTTGCCTGCCCTGGCTGGCTTTGAACCACCATCCTCAGATCTCAATCTCCTGGGTAGCTAGAATGATAGGCATGAGTACTGGGTAGGTCCCATCTAAGCCTAACACGACTCATAATCATTTTAACTTTTCCTCTTTCTTCTAAAAAGAAGTATACCCGGGAGACACTTGGCATGTATTTTGTTTTGTTTTAAAGCAGAAGCTGCCTCCTTCACCCTCCACATTGACCACACCGGCTCATGTGTCAAGGTTTTATTAGTTCAGTTATGCCCTTGTTAAACAGGAAGAAATTCAAAGAAACTCCGCCCAAGTAAAATACAGTTTTCTCTTCCAAACCAAGAAACATGGCACAGGAGAAAGAAAGAAAGAAGGAAAGAAAGAGAAAGAAAGGAAGGAAGGAAGGAAGGAAGGAAGAAGGGAAGGAAGGAAGGAGGAAGAAAGGAAGAGAAGGAAGGAAGGAAGGAAGGAAGGAAAGAAGGAAGGAAGGAAGGAAGGAAGGAAGAAAAGAAGGGAAGGAAGAGAAAGAAAGGAAAAGAAAAGAAAAAGAAATAAGAAAGGAAAAGCAAGACCTGCAAACATTTGGTTCCATTTATTCTGCCCATCTTGTGGAATCCCATTCGGTTTATGAGTATTAAAGATTATAGTCGTGTCAGCTCTACAGCTGATAGTGGTCTGGTTCAAACCGGAGTCAGGGGCAGCTGCAATAACAAGGAAGCAGCCTGTGGATGGCTACGTGGGGTGAGGGTGGGATGGGTGGGGAGCCAGCTCGGGCGGACTGCCTGGGGTTCATCCTGTGCAAATCAAAGGCACATGTGTGCACACGAGCCGGGCTGGCGCGGGAGCCTCCGCAGGCAGCGCAGAGAGCCCTCTCCGGGCATGGCAGCAGCTCCCGTGGCCAGTGCCAGCACTGCTCTTGACTTCTTCCTTGTCTCCTCCTCTCCCCTCTCCCAAGAGTCTCAGAGGAGAAATTAGTTAGTGTGTTGCTTCCAATCAGGCCAGGGAGGAAAGTCCTGGCAGAATGCTGTCCCTTCTGCTCAGGGCTACATCTTAGCCCCCTGCATGGAGTGTTTTCAAGTTATTATTGTTATTACTGTTGTTAAATGTTGGTGCCATTTCTGGGGCTTGAACTCAGGGCCCTGATCTCTGCCCTTGAGCTTCTTTTTGTCTCTGTCTGTCTGTCTGCCTCTCTTTTTGTGTTTCTGTTTCTCTCTGTGAGTGTTCCTCTGTTTGTCTCTCTGTGTTTCTCTCTCTGTGTTTCTCTCTCTATCTCTGTCTCTGTGTGTCTTCTGTCTGTCTGTCTCTGTCTCTCTGTCTCTGCTCTGTGTGTCTGTGTGTGTGTGTCTGTCTGTCTCTCTCTCTCTGTCTCTGTCTCTCTTTCTCACTCTCAAGGCTAGCACTCTACCATGTGAGCCACAGCTCCACTTCCAGCTACTTTTGGTGCTTAATTGGAGATAAGAGCCGCCTGGACTATCAGGGCTTTGAACCTTGATCATCAGATCTCAGCCTCCGGGATTATAAAGTGAGCACCAGGCTGAAGGGGATTTGTAACAATAGGGCCCAGAGTGCCTTAAATATGTTGTGCCTGTGCAAGAACCAGCAATGGATGGAACTCAGCCACCTCCTCAGCACCACGCAGTTCCAAACCCTGAGGCACCTGAGCAAGATGCTCGTGCGGCCACGGGGTGATAACCTGGCGTTCACCCCCACTAATGGTAAGATGAGGTAACATGGCTTCCACCTGCCCTCGGCCTCAAGTATGGTCTACATGGTTTCAAAAGCAGGTGAGAACCTGTTTTGAAAGCCTATTAAAATATCAAATCAGCCAAGTTCCAGTTGCTCCAGCCTGCATTCTTAGCTACTCAGGAGGGTGAGATCTGAAGACCAAGGTTCAAAGCCAGCCCAGGCAGAAAAGTCCAAGACATTCTTCAATGAACCACTAAAAAGCTGCAAGTGGTGGTATGGCTCACGTGGTAGAGTGCCAGCTTTGAACAGCAAAAAACAACAGCAACAACACACACACACATAAAAGATATTGCCTAGGCCCTAGTTCAAGTCCCAATTCCAGCACACACACACACACACACACATCTTAAAGTGTCAACCTATTAGGAATAGATATGGTTGTATTATAATAATTATTGTTATTGATGATGAATAATAACGCTTAATAATCTTTTCTAACTTTCTCAGATTCTGACTTAACTTGTCTAAAACTTAGGCATTAAGATTTTCAGAAGCTGCACTAGATGATTTTAATTTGTACCAAAGGTTAAAATCTATTGATACAGAACAAGAACAAGCAGGATAGATACAAGCAGGCATATTTTTACTATAAATGCCCTAAAATGGAAAAGCCTATATCTCATCTTTTTTAGTAGAGTGGAGAAGAATAAAGAGAAGAAAAATAATAATATAGTAGAGAATTGTATTTCTATTATAATAGAACTACAACAGTGAGAGAGATGAAAAATAACAATAAAGTTGAGTACAGTAGTTCTAAGATTTACTGAGTAGCATGCTATATGTCAGGCCCATTTTAGGTATGTTAAATGCATTATCTATTTCTTTCTCTAAAGCTTAAGAGGAAATGTAATCATATCTTTATTTTACTAAAAAAGAAATTGAAAATCAGAGAAGCAAATGATTTTCCCATCACTCACAGCTAATATGTTAGTAAATCCATATCTAGTCTCCCACACAGAATCTGTTTTTCACTCAAGAGAAATAACTATTTTCCCCATGTATAACCAATGTTAAACTAAAGTTTTCCTTTGTATGCAACTCAAAGTCATATTGACTAAATGTCAATTGAATGTTATTTCTGAGAAATCTGTGAACCCTGACATAATTGGCCTTGATAATCTTTTTCTGTCTCACATCTCACTTTCTATTAGGTTTTGGCCTTGTCTCTTTCCTGTAAACTTAGGGGTGGGCTAGCTCCCATTATTGGTATTTCCATATTTTATCTTCAGAGATTGGTTCAAAAGATAATTACATTAACCAACTGGGCTGATTGGAGGGCTTCCATCAAGGTTGCAAATGTAGGTACTAGAGAGACAGTGTGTGTGTGTCTTCCTCATAGAACGTGGGATGTAAATACACAACCCTGAGCTGCTTTGAGATCATAAGGCACAAGGGAACCAGGCCAACAGGAAAAGAGATACAAATACAAACAGAACTAAGAGATGAAGAAGCTGATATCATTGTTTAAGCGTCTGGATTTAGTCAGGCTTAAACACATCTCCACCCATGGATTCTACAATTGCACGAGCCAATAAATTTTGGTTTGGCTGAAGCTGTTTTGAATTGAGTTTGTCTCTTTCAACTATCTTTTATGCATTCAAATATTTTCCCCCAAATATGCATTGTGTAGGGGTACACTCCTCTTACGTTTTCCCAAATTGTGAGTTTGAGCAAGGGTGTGCTTTTCTTCTGATATGGATAACTATTACATGATTGTGTGAGCAACTTTTCCAGATTAACTTTTTAAAGGCTGCAGTGTAAATTCAGATGATAGAATGGATTATGTCAATTCTACATAGAAGAAGACTGAGATCCAATAACAAAGGAGTCGATGCATCCAAATCTACTCATGGGAAAGGAGCCTCTAAAGGAAGAGAGAATAGCTCATCACTCGCAAGAAGTGAAGTGTTTGTGAAGGAGATATGAAGTCAGGCTAGAAGGTAATGAATACACAGTTCACTGCCAAAAGAACAGTATAAAAATATTTTAAAGTTACGTATGCTTGCAGGAACAAGCAATGGCTTTGGATGAAGGTAGTAAAGAACACATTTTTTTGTCTAAGGAAGTATAAACTGACCTGCGTTGAAAAGTGAGAAGATTCAGCAAACAGTTTTTGTTGTTGTTGTTTGTCTCTATGGGCACACACACACACACACGTGCATGTGCACAGGTTCTAGAGCTTGAACTTGGGGCCTGGGTGCTGTCCTTGAGCTTTTATGCTTGAGCAACAGCCCCACTTCTGGCTTTTTTCTACTTAATTGGAGATAAGAGTCTCATGGATTTTCCTGCCCAGGCTGGCTTCAAACCATGATCCTCAGATCTCAACCTCCTGAGTAGCTGGTGTTACAGGTATGAGCCACTGTAAAATTTTAGCATAGGCTAAAATTTTAATAGAGTTGAATGAAAGTTAGTAAAGCTTCTGTGCTGGGAAAAAGCATAGTATATGTGGTGACTTGAAAAGAGGTCAAAGTGATGATAGCCAAGTGTTTGTGTGACTAGAAGGGCAACAGCTAAAGTTAAACACTGTAAAGAACAGAGGCTGTGTTATGCTACAGTGCAATGTTTGCTAACAACCTGGGCCCCTGTGGGTCGCTGAAAACTGCCAGGGAAATTGTGAAGTCAACTATCTATGTCTTGTTTGGTAATGTTAATACATTACAGAGCTTTAAAGCACATTTTCTCATGAGTACATGGTAGAAATTTCCACTCTATGTTTGGAAGATCTATGTAAGTGTGAACCAATATGTTCCAAATAACAAAACATGATGCCACAAAAATCATGCATGGATAAGAACCCATTCCCATTGTAAGATAGGCCAATATAACTATCAAAAAGTTTGTGGATATGAGCCAGATGCTGGTTGGCTCTGGCCTGTAATCCTAGCTACTCAAGTGACTGGGATCTGAGAAAACTTGCTTGAAAGCTAATCTAGACAAGAAAATCTGTGAAATTCTCATCTCCAATTAATTACCAAGAATTTGCAAGTGGAGATACGGCTCAAGGGGTAGAAAAAGATAAGCAAGAGTCCCAGTACCTGTACTATACACATGTACTATATACATGTATGTATATGTATTTGTGTGTGTATATATATATATATTTGTATCTGATATATATATATATATATATATATATCTGTGAATGTAATTTCAGTTTCCACCTTATAACTATCCCTTAAGAAACTATCAAAGTATGCAAGAAAAATATTCACAATTTTCCAGGATGGCTATTAAAATTACATCTTCTTTTTCTAACAATGATCATATGGGATTCTAAACTGTCTCCATATACTTTAACTGAAACAACAAATCATACGTTAAATGCAGAAGCAGATGTGGCTATCTAGCTAACTTCTACTAAGTCAGACCCTATGTACTTATTACTTTACTTATGTAACTGTGACCCCTCCATACATCACCTTGACAATTTAAAAAAAAATACAAAAAACAAAAAATTCTACATTAAAAAAATGCTGTTCACGAGTGGCAAACAACTCCAATGGTCTAACTAATTTTGGATAGAAATATAATCATATACAGACAGTATAAACTGTTCCACTCAGGGCTTTGGTTAGGTTTTCACTCTTGGCTGGAGCTCTATCACTTGGGTCATACCTCCACTTCTTGCTTTTTGCTGGTTAACAACAATAAGAATCTCAGGACTTTTCTGCCCAGATTGGCACTGAACTGTGATCTTCAGATCTCATCCTCCTGAATAGCTAGAATTATATACATAAGACACAGCACCTGGATAATATAGTTGTATGTTGTAAAATATATGTATATATATTATTGTTATTTCATGAATTAGTAAGTAGCTTCTTTTACAATTCTAATTTTCCCTATATGAAATGTCCATATATAAAAAAATCCTTTTGGAATTCCTAATTTTTAACATTGGTAATGTGGGGTCCTAAGACAAAAAGCTTGAGAAGGATTGCTGCAGAGAGGAGTACTGGGATTCTATTTCACCTCACTTTGTGATTTCTCTTTTTCTTGACCCTGTATGACTAGTGGCCACTTCACTCTTTCAATAGATGTCCGGGAAGCCCTTCTCCTCTTCCATTTACTCACGTTCTCCATCTGCCATTGTAATGAGTCTGGATTTTGCTTTCACATCGCCACTCACCAGCACAACTAACTCCTTTTCTGTGTGTGCCAAACCCTTATTTCCTATTGATAATATGTCAAGAGTAATAGCTGTTATTATGACACTTTCTGAGAACCGTTAGGGATCAATACATAACAAGATCAAATGCACAAATGTGTCTCCATCTCTGCCAAGCACGCTTGCTAAAGACAGAAATATATGAAGGAGACATTTCTGTTGAGCAAGGGGACCGAGTGGGGGCTTCGTGTGTTTTCTGTTTGTGAGAAGCAACGTTTTCAGGACGTGAGAACATGTGAACATGCCAAGACAGCTGTCGCGACCACCTCGACCAGCAAGGAAGACACGACCGGGGATTCTTCTCAAAGCAGTTTATTCAGGAACCTTGATTATTAGCTTCTTTCTCGCCTCGCACCCACGCTCCGGTTATAAGCCTCCTGGATGGCCAATCCCCAGGTGCCACGTGGCATATACCAATAGGGTCGCAAACACGGAAGCAAGCCAGTAGCCAAGCCATAGCCATATAAGGAGTTGTTTTTCACAGAGAGCACTCGCCATAAGGTGGAAGGCGGAAGCCAGCTTCATCTTTGGTCGCGGCTGCGCCATCTTTGGTCGGCTTCCGCAGCTCTCCACAGACAGCAGAAGTCATGACTTGTCCCCCAACTGCACTAGACACTTGTGAAAACAATTAAAACCAAACTATCAGCTCCCCATCTTGACAAATCAAGAAATGGCTGATTGCTTTCTTGGCTTTGAAGCCTCTGGATTGGATCTGGCTAGTTGCCATGCATTTTCATGGTCTCCCAGCCTTCTTTTCTGTGATCTTCTAGGGAGCTCTTTCTTTTCTTTCTTTTTCCTTTGTTTCTTAAAATGGTGGTCTTCAACATCAAGTGTCTGATGGTAGGTGTACTCTCCAAGATTACAATAAGCACTTTTGTACCTACTGACCTGGGGTTCCTTCCTTCATTCCTTATTGGTCTGGGGGTTTACATTCTCTCCTGAATTTTGCCTAAGTTATATTATCTGTTTTTTTTAATATTTAAAAATATTATGCCATGGTTTTATTTTCTCTTAAGTAGTTGAACAAGCAGGTTTATTTATTGTTGATTGTGGAGCTTGAACTCAGGGCCTGGGCACAGTCTCTGAGCGACTTTGCTCAAGGCTATTACTCCACTCACAGCCCCACTTCCGGTTTTCTGGTGGCTAATTGGAGATAAGAGTCTCATGGAATTTCTTTATCTGGGCTGGCTTTGAACTGCAACCCTCAGATCTCAGACTCCTGAGTAGCTGGGATTACAGGCATGAGCCACCAGTGCGGGGCATACAAAAAGATTGCTATTTAACATATCATATCAATTATAATATATATCAATTATACAAACATAATATCAAGTATAATGCAATTTGATCAATGTCATCCTAGGGAGATCTCCCTGAAGATTTTCTCCAAATTTTGTATTTTATTGGCTATTGAAAGATTGCAGAAAAAGTAAGGTTCCATTCTATTGCAAACTTTCAGGATCCTCTGTAGGATAACAGTGTGAACATGGAATCCAGTGACTTTGGAGACAAAAAGTAATGACTCCCCACAGGCCTTGTCTCCTGGCTCTGTCCGGGCTTGTACTATCACAGTTCTCTAGGATCCAACTACCTCATTCATCTCTGGTCCCTAAATCACAGAGAGCTCAAGGGGTCATATCATGAGGCCCTTGGAAGGACAGTTCTCTTCTTTGAGCTGAGTAGAGATCCACTCCATAGTTTCAGTTTAAAAAATATAAGTAGCTGATAAGCTACTTAGGAGGCTGAGATCTGAGGATTGTGGATCAAAGCCAGCGAGGGAAAGGAAGGCCATGAGACTCTGATCTCCAACTAACCCACCCAAAAAAGCCAGAAGTAGAACTGTGACTCAAGGGGTAGAGCACTAGGTTGAGAAAAAAAAAAAGCTCAGGGAAAGTGCCTGAGCTCAAGCCTCAGGACTGACATGCATGTGCAACACACACACATACACACACAAATATTGGCAATTTGAACTGCATATTAGAACTCAGAGAATCTTGTACTTTTCAAGAAAAGAAAGAAAGAGAGAGAAAAAGGAAACAGAAAAATCTAGCTTATGTTAAGTTTTGATTTTAAAGATGTCTTTCTCATTCTTTCTAAACAGTATTATTTTTAAATGGTTGCTTATTTCAGATTGAATTAACTCGAGCTTAGTGGAAGAGGATTTTTATGTCTGTTCTTATGCTTGTCAAAGATTCTTTTGTAGTGATTTATGTGGTAATCTTCCAAAAATTCTCTTTCATTCCATTTGCTTGTACTCCTAAAAGTGATATGTTTGTATCAATGTTTTATATTAATTTTACTTTTTTCCAATCCTTTTAAAAATCATGCTTCTCTACTCAATCCTTTAACAGCTGGAAAATTTATTCACAATTATATATGAAGTACATGAGTGCCCCCTCTTGTTCAGCTCAAAGTGGAACAGTTTTAGTAACTAGAGAATTTATTTAGTGACCAGAAAACCAAGTTAAAATGTTTGTCTTTCTGCTAGGAAAACCTGATGTCAAAAACCATGAAATATTTTATTAAGAAAAGAGGAAGAAAATCATATTAAACTGAAAACTACTTTTGTGTGTGTGTGTGTGTGTGCCAGTCCTGAAGCTTGAACTCAGGGCCTGAGCACTGTCATTGAACTTTTTTGCTCAAGGCTAGCATTTTACCACTTGAGCCCCAGCTCCACTTCCTGCTTTTTAGGTGGTTAATTGGAGATAAGAGTCTCATGAACTTTCCTGCCTGGGCTAGCTTCAAGTTTCAATCCTCAGATCTCAGCTTCCATAAGATCACAGGCATGAGCCACCAATGTTCAGCTAAAGACCACTTTAAAGAGTAAAAATGATAGTCTTTATTACATAACATTGATTCTAGTTAAAATTGGGAAGGAGGGAAGGAGAGAATCTCAGAGAGTACAATGCATTGAAGTAGGTCTAGCTATTAAAATGAAGTGTTTTTGTTTTTGGTTTTCCACTCTGGAAATGTCACTTAAATGGCTGTCATGTAAAAAAGTTCTCACTTTCCATAGTTAAATCTATAAATTAGAATATTCTATTGTTCTCTTTTTTTATTCAAACAACTGACAAAAAAGCAACATAAATAGCCCTGTTTGAACCCAGTAATTTCTTAAATTGGTAATGTAAAGCTTCACTGTAGAGTCTCATCTTCCTCAGGAAGTTATTGAATAAGATAAAACATACCTTGTCTTTTGTATTTCATATAAAAGACCAACTTGCAGTGGAGATTTCTGGGTAAGAAGATCTTAGAACAGAAGAAAATCGGTGACTAAGGAATATTTATGCTATGCTCAAAGGGTTACAAGAAAATATTCTGTAATAGTTTTAGGAATCTTGGACCATATTGATTACATTTTCCTGCAAGTTTCAAGTAGGTAAAAAGGCACTCACTGAATCCTGTAATCTTGGATAGATGTCTTCTAATGTCTCAAACATGGTAGTTACTTGTTTGTTTTTTTAATCATAAATGCAGTCGGATGCTGGTGGCTCACGCCTATAATCCTAGCTACTCAGGAGGCTAAGATCTCAGGATCAAGGTTCAAAGCCAATCCAGGCAGGAAACTTTGTGAGACTCTTATCTCCAATAAAATACAAAAAAAACCAAGGCAGAAGTGGAGCGGTGGCTCAAGTAGTAGAACACTAACCTTGAGAGAAAAAAAAAAAAGTTCAGGGACAGTGCCCAGACTCTAAGGTCAAGCCCCAGGACTGGCACAAAATAAATAAATAAATAAAATCATAAATCTTTCATATCCTGTGAAAAACATTTCCTTAAGGCACTAAGGGAAGTTGTATTTATTAGAGATTTTCAGAGAGGACTGCACAGATTTGTAAATCAAAAACTCTACTGCCTACTCATCTTCTGCCTTGTCCCCAAGGACCTTAGTTCTACCATATCTGCTCACACTACAATCGCATACAGCAGGTGAAGCACACATTGTTAAGGACAACACTTACACATCTTTCCACCAGTTTGCAGAGTCTAGGGTCACGTATTCAGAGGCCATCTGGTGTTGGTTTCCTTCTGAGATCTGCTGTGGTTGATTTTTTTTTTAATAAGTTTTTTATTGTGAAAATACTGTACAGAGGGGTTACAGTTACACGGGCAAGATAATGAGTACATTTTTTATCAAGCATTGTTGCCTCCTCCTTTGTTTCCCCTTACCATCCCTTCCCTTCCACCTCTACAACTACACTCCGCACCCCCATCTCCCTGGCCTAAATTGTAAAGTTCATTTTTCAACATAACGTCTCATACCTCTCATTGTTGTAATGGGTCCACCTGTATCCCTATTTAAACAATATGTTTTTTCCCTTCCCCTCCCCAAATTATACCAACATCAAATACAGTGAAAGCAATGGTTGTACCACGGGGAAGGGATAAATGAAGAAACAAAAAAATCGCATGGTACCTTATAAATATGTTAGAAATAAAAGCAAGAAAGAAAAAAAAAAACGCTTGTGTCCCAATCTTGGGGTTCATTTCTCTTAACATCATCTTATCTGGTCCTATATATATAGCTTTTGACCTTTTCTACTTGTTTCAGACATATACTAGTTATTGCAAATAAGGGAAACCATGGGACCTATGTTTCTTTGGGCCTGGCTTACTTCACTTAATAGAATTTTTTCCAAGTCTTTCCATTTCCTAACAAATGGGGCAATGTCATTCTTTCTGATGGAGGCATAGAATTCCATTGTGTATATATACCGCATTTGCTTGATCCATTCATCTACTGAGGGGCATCTGGATTGGTTCCATATCTTAGCTATGGTAAATAATGCTGCAATAAACATCGTTCTGCTGGTAGCTTAGTATGGTCTTGTTTGTGATCATTTGGGTAAATGCCCCAAAGTGGGATTGCTGGGTCATAGGGGAGCTCTATGTGGAGTCTTTTGAGGAACCTCCATACTGCTTTCCAAAGTGGCTGAACAAGTTTACACTCCCATCAACAATGGAGTAGGGTTTCCTTCTGGCCACATCCCCTCCAGCATCTGTTGTTATTAGAGTTCTTGACCATAGCCATTCTAACTGGGGTGAGGTGGTATCTCAATGTTGTTTTGATTTGCATTTCTTTTATGGTTAGAGAGGTTGAGCATTTCTTCATGTGTCTATTGGCCATTCTTATTTCCTCTTCAGAGAAGTTTCTCTTTAAGTCTTTAGCCCACTTGTTTATTGGGTAGTTGTTTCTTTGAAGATTTGTTGTTGGGGGATTTACTTTGTTGAGTTCCAGATATATTTTACATATGAGACCTTTGTCCATTGTATGGCTAGTGAAGATCTTCTCCCAATCTGTGGGCTTTCTATTGATCTTGCTAGCTATGTCCTCTGCCATGCAGAAGCTCTGCAGCTTCACGCAATCCCATTTGTCCAACCTTTCTTTGATTTGTTGTTTCTGGGTCTCTTTTAAGAAAATTTCAGCCTGTGCCAAGGAGGCCTAGGGTTTCTCCTATTCCATCTTGTAATGTTTTCAGGGTATCTGCTTTAACTCCAAGGTCTTTGGAGTTGATTCTGGTGTAGGGTGCTAGATAAGGATCTAGCTTTAGTTTTCTACAGGTGATTAACCAATTTTGCCAACATCTTTTACTGAAGAGGCTGTCTGTCTTCCATTCTATTTTTTTAGCTCCCTTATTGAAGATTAGATGGCTATAGGTCTGTGGGTTCATTTCTGGGTTTTCAATTCTATTCCATTGGTCCTCAGGTCTGTTCTTGTGCCAGTACCAACCTGCTTTGATTACTATGGCTTTGTAGTAGAGTTTGCTATTTGGTATTGATATTCCTCCAGCACTGTTCTTTCTGTTAAGAATCGTTTTTGCTGTTCAGGGTCTTTTATTGTTCCATGTGAATTTTTGGATTGCCTCTTCTATTTCCTTGAAGAATGAGGTTGGAATAATGATAGGTATTGTATTGAATTTGTAGATAGCCTTGGGAATTATTGCCATTTTCATGATGTTGATCCTTCCAATCCGGAAGCATGGGAGGGTTTTCCGCTTTCTAAGTTCTGTTTTGATTTCCTTTTTCAGGTTTCTAAAGTTTTCATTATAGATGTCCTGCACTTCTTTGGTCAACAACAGCAAGGATAAGAACCACATGATTATCTCAATAGATGCAGGAAAAGCATTTGACGAGTTCCAACACCCCTTTATGATGAAGGCTCTGGAAAAATTAGGAATCCATGGAACATTCCTCAATACAATAAAGGTTGTATATGACAAACCTACAGCCAGCATTATACTTAATAGTGAAAAACTAAAGCCATTTCCTCTAAAGACAGGAATGAGACAAGGATGTCCATTCTCTCTACTTCTCTTCAATTTAGTATTAGAATGCCTAGCTACAGCAATAAGACAAGATGATAACATAAAGGGGATCCAAATAGGGAAAGATGAAGTAAAATTCTCCCTCTTTGCAGATAACATGATCTTGTAGTTAAAGCACCCCACGGACTCCACTCCCAAATTGCTCAAGTGGATTAAACACTTTGGCAAAGTAGCAGGGTATAAAATTAACCCCCAATAATCAATGGCAAGAATCAACAATGAGAAGAGCTCAGCTGAAATCAGGAAAGCAACTCCTTTTGTAATAGCCCCACAAAAAATAAAATGCTGTGGTTGAATTTAAGTACTTTCAGCATAAAATTTCTCTGATAAATTCAGCTAAGCCGTGTAACAACGAGATCACTAGTTACTACAATTGCCTCTTGCCTGATTGTACCTTTACCAGGAAAGTCCATAGTCGCCAGAGCAATCCTTGTGATGCCCTTGTAAGATAAAGTGTGCTACCATTTCTGTGTTACCCAGAGTGGTTAAATAACTTCACCTATGGGAAATGGCCAAGTTTACTAGCTGGAGGTGGAATCAGGATACAGCTTGTCTGTGCTAAAATCACATCCTACAGGGAAGAACGATGGAAGTGTAACAAAAATCCCTTTGTACAACTACTTGAAGATTTAAAAAAAAGAAATAAATCTTATTCTAGCACTTTTCACCAGACAACTCACATCCATTCTTCAAGGAACTGTTGGGAATTCACTTCGGAGAGCTACCTGCTCTCCGAAGCTTCTTTGATTCTTTGGTTCTTTGATTCCTTGATTCTTCTTTGATTCTTTGCTGGCTTTCTTGTGGTTGAGTCAATATCTATGTATGTCTTTTCTCACCAGCTAGTCAGGTTATCAGACAATCTCCATATATGATTTATTTGTTCAGAAGGCCCTCACCAATTTAGCAGTGAGTAAAAAATAACATTTAAACAAGATTATTAGACTTACAAGCCACCATTAAATATTTGTTCACTCTACCAGGACTGATTAAGATTCATTGATATGGCAGGGTGGTTGGTTACCAGGGGCTGGGATTGCAATGGTTGATAATAAATAAGTCCAAGTGCAACCATGGTATTATGATATAACTAGTGGGTAGATGTGATGAGCTTGCTGAACAAAAGTCTTTAATTAAGATAGAACATTGTTACTAATGGCTATTTGTTAGAGGAAAAGCAGCTTGTTGATGCAATTTTCATTATTATATTTCACCTATCATTTATCTGCCTACTTATTTATATCCATCACTTATGTAAAGCAATTGTTTGTCCAAAGGTATTTCATTTTAACTTGTCCACTTATGGATATAATGTGTTTTGATCAATCACCCCATGCATCATTCACCCCCTCCCTTTCCCCAACCAGTCTCATCCAGTTTCCTTGTTCCATTTCCACACATGGACATAAATTACTATGACTCTATTCACCTTCCTTTCCTCTGTTTGCCCTCTCCGCTCCCACCAGTGCCAACACCTCATCTAGACAAGTTCCAACCTTCTGATGTCATTTCTGTTACACCGCCTGTTAATTGTTCAAAGGAATTTCACCAGGGTATCTCACCTACAAATGCTATGGTTTTTGTTCGTGGGAGTGGGGGGGATCCTGGGGCCTGGACACTGTCCTTAAGCATTTTACTCAAGGCTCTACCACTTGAGACACAGCTCCACTTCCAGCATTTTTAGTGGTTCAGTGGAAGAGATAAGACTCTCAGTCTTTCCTAGCTGGGCTGACTTCAAACCGAGATCCTCAGATCTCAGCCTCCCTAAGTAGCTCAGATTAACAATGTTTTGATTGGCTAAATCATGTATACACATTTGTGTGCGCATGCACAAACATGTGTTTTCATAAACACTCATATCGTCGCACATGTGTTTACACATAAGGTCTCATGTTTGCATATAAGAAAGGATATGGAACTTTTATCCTGGGCCTGGCCTACTTCACTCAGTATGAACATTTCATCATTAGTGACAGAGTAACTGAGAGAATGGTCACTGTATATGAGGCATCATAGTGCAAAGCTTGTAAGCATGGTAGAAAAGGAAACAAATCACTTACACAATTACAACAAATAATGCAGAGCCTACAAAGTCTCCTAAGGGCTGAACGCAGATCGAGCCGATCAGAATGAGTTTCGGATGCCGTTGCAAAATCTTTGGCAGAAAGCAAAGATGTGGATTTCTTAACAAGTAAACATCATCCCAGATCAGTTCTGCTTCATTCATCCAGGAGATTAAATGTCTTCCATGAATTCCATTTGACTGGAAAAGGTAAAACTTAATTAACGTCATTTCTTCTTAAACTAAGGTCTGTTTTTCTCCTGAAAAACTCTCATTAAAATGTTGTCCAGATCCAAGCCTGTTAACCAGATAGAATTAGGTTGTTTAGGATCTTGTTAGATGAGATTTGGAAAATGACACTCTGGAGTTGGTCCGTGTAGAATTACATGTACATTGAAGTGTTTGCAGTTGTGTGGTATAACCACCTCAATTTCTTTTCTTGGGATCAATTCTAGCGAATTCAAATTTGCAAAACAAATAAAATAATCTGACAGCCTGTGAGGGTGGGAAAGGATGTTGGTTCATTTCCCCAAAGACATCTCATAGGAAGGCCATATATTATACAAAAAGAGAAATAGAATTCAACATTTCTGTGCCAGAAAAGCCAGCCAATATTTTATATTGTTCCAGGAAGAAAATGATCGTTCTGTAATTTCCATTTACTCTTTCTTGACCAAACTTAGGGCTTAATTCTTTTGAAGATGGACATGATATAGTGCAATAGTTTCAAGAAGTGAAGCTTTATGTAAAATACAAAGAAGTTTCAGTGCACAAACCCTCAGTACCCTTCTTTCTTACTTAGGTGAGACTTAATTGTTGTCTTTAGTTTCTCTGCTCTCCACTTTGAGCTCCTGATTACCTATACTATTTGTTTCTTTGTCTTGTCTGACCTTTCAATACAGCAATGTGATATTCACAGCAATCATCCAGGCCCCAATGAGCTCACCCTGATGAATATGGAATATGTAATTCCATCGGAATTTTATGATAATTGAGCAATATTTCTCATATACCTCTCTTAAAAATGTATCTGGAAAGTAAATTGTAGTAGAATATGTCCCCAAGGCTCTTAATAACCTCATCTATTTTTAGGAATCCTCTCTCTCCATGCTAGAAACGCTAAACTTATTATCTTAATAGCCTTGACAAGCGTAAAGGATAAAAGAAGCAAAGCTATTTAAAGGTTATTTTTAGTCTAAATCTAGGTTTATTACTAGTAATGTGTCTCTATTGTTCCAGCCAAGAGTGTACAACATAATCCAAGTAGTACAGATAGCAAGATTGAAAGACCAAAGTGTGCTAAATGCGTATTTCTCCTTTATTTTGCCCTACTCTGACTTACCCAGATATGCAGGCGAGATAAATGTTATGCTCCTGTCCAGTAGCTTATTGTGGATTTTTGTCTTGAACTGAATAAATCAGGGTGTGGTGAATATCTTCATGGTTGGTCTCAGGATAGTGAAAATTAATATCTATTTGTCCCTATATGGATAATTAATTTGTATTTGTCCCTATATATTTCGTACACATAACAAATGAGCAAACTGGAATTTTGGTAGAATAATGTCATTCATCTATCCTTAATAGCTTTTTACCCTTTTAAACGCTATTGTTCCAATAGACACTCTTCTGCCAGGCAACAATGGCTCATGCCTGTAATCCTCCCTACTCAGGAAGCTGAGATGTAAGGATCTCACTTCCCGGCAAGCCAAAGAAGGAAAGTCCCTGAGATTCATCTTTAACTAGCAGAAGAGCTCATGGACAGTGTCCGGGCCTCGAGTTCAAGCCCCGAGGACTGGCACAAACACACCAACAACAGCACACATGAAATCCTTTTTTATTTTGCCTTCTCTTCAGATCACTCCACCACATATATACACCAAATCACATCCATGGTTTGGCTTTATCTGCTGATTAAAGAATTAAAAGGAAGAAACATGTTAAAACCAGACAAAGAAGTTTTATTTGACAGCAAATGAAACAGCCAAAGAAACAGAAAAGTAGACTCTTTGTATAAGGTGGAGTCCTGGAACCGTGTCCGCAGTCTCTCCAGGGCTCACACGATACAGAGTCCCTTAGCTCCTCCCTCTTAGGGCTTACTCCTGGTTGGATTGGTCCAAGGGTAGCCGTGTGCTGCAGGGACTCTCAGGATTGGCTCCCCTACCTCAGAGCACAAGTGGGGAAGTTTCCCTGTGATTAGTTCCTACAGGTCTACACACAAGTGTGGCTTCTGATTGGTAGAGGCTAGGTGTCACTCCCCAGGCCACAGCCTGATAGGGCACAGAAGCTAGGTTCTGGAGTCCTGGAGGCCTGGTTTTCTCTGTCATTGTCTCTGCCAGATTGGATCTGGTCCCTACTACCACCTTCTACCTGGCACAGGAGGCCTAACTTTTCTTCAATATCTGCATACACACAAAATAGAATAGTGTACACCTGTACCACCAAGCAGAGAAACTATCCTGACATTAAAATTCAATTAAACACCTCCAATTTTAATCCTTCATAGCCTAGTTTAGATATCACTGTGACTAACCATTTCACTGCCCTTAAATGGTATTCCCCCCACCACCCCCGTCGTGGGGCTTGAACTCTGGGCCTGGGCACTGTCCCTCAGTTCTTCAGCTCAAGGCGAGCACTCTACCACTTGAGCCACAGCGCCACTTCCGGTTTTCTGGTGGTTTATTGGATATAAGAGTCTCACGGACTTTCCTGCCCGGGCTGGCTTTGAACTGTGATCCTCAGATCTCAGCCTCCTGAGTAGCTAGAATTACAGGCATGAGCCACTGGCACCCAGCTCCTTAAATGGTATTTCTTTCCCTCCTAAGACCAGGTGCTGTCCACATTGCCTCCCACCACTCTTTTTCTTTCTCATACCAGAAACTTCTAGAATGAGTTGCCATTGCCACATCTGATGATCTTCCTATGTATTCTAAAAGTAGCCCTTTAAAGAGGTCTGGCATTGGGGAAATGACTTTAGTACTTCTTCCCGCACAGTATGAGCCAGGTTGATGACAGAATAGAATATTTTCTTTGCTTTTCTCTGTTCATTTTGTTATTTCACACACACACACACACACACACACACAATCTGATGAACTCTTTCTTTTCTAGTTTTCTGTTCAGCAGCTTATCAAGTTTGTTTCTTCCAATTTGGGGGTGGGGAGGGGGGGAGTGCTGTTCCTGGGCCTGGCCACTGTCCCTTAATTTTGATTTTAGCTCAGGCTAGAAATCTATCACTGGAGCCACAGCTATACTTTGCACTTTTGGGTAATTAATTGGAAATAAGGATCTCATGGACTTTCCTGTCCTGGCTGGCTTTACACCATTATCCTCAGATCTGGTAACTGAGATTACAGGCATGAGACACAGGCACCGAGGTAGAGAAAACAATTCTTTTTTTTTTTTTTTAATTTTTATTTGAGAAAACAATTCTTGATCACTGTTAAGAGACAAAAGTTACATCATTTTGCAAGGAAGTAAAAAAAAATGTTTCTAATTGAATCTCTACTAAGGGAAAACTAAAATATTTTCTTTTTTGTTTTTGTTTTTGGTCCAAATTGGCTAGCTAACGTCATTTTTCATTCACAGCAGAGTGCATTATTGTTTGCTTTTTTAAATATATAAACAATGTAGCAGGGTTGACATAAGTCAGGGAAATCCTATTTTCCTCTCCTGTACAAAGATAAGCCGAACAGTATGTTTCATCAGAATGGATATTTCTTTTGTGTTTTAAAATTTATATGTTTATTTTGATTTCATTTTATTTTAAATTTTGTGTCAGTCTTGGTGCTTGAATTTAGGGTTTGGGTGCTGGTACAGTCCCTGGGCTTTTTTGCTGCACCACTTCAGCCACAGCTCCACTTCTGGTTTTATAGTATTTAATTGGAAATAAGAGTCTCACAGACTTTCCTGCCTGGGCTGGATTCAAACCACGATCCTCAGATCTCAACCTCTTGAGTAGCTAGGATTACAGGTATGAGCCACCAGCACCAGGCTATCTTTCCTATCTTAAAGAAGCTGTACAAAAGGGTTAACAATTCAACACATTAGTTTATGAATACAGTGCATCTTGATCGCTGTCACCCTTCCGACCAACCTCACTCATCCTCCTGATTTTTTCTAGTTTCAAAGAATATATGCTGAATATTATGACTTCATTCCCACCCCCTTTCCTCTCTTATTTGTTTGTCTCCACTCCTCAACCTCCTTCACTCACACTTCTATTTCTCCACCAAGATTTCTCCAGCAAGGTTCTCCGTAAATGTTATTAAACGCCACATTAAACAGCTTGTGTGTGTGTACTGAGCCCAGAAGTTTCTGACAGCTAATGAATAAACATAGAATGAATTTCTAGCAAGGTTCTGTTGTTATTTTTTTTTTTTTTTGGTAAGGGTATGCTGCCTGAAAACTTTTGGCACAAAGGAGCCATTTGTTTTGTTTAAACACACACACACACACACACACACACACACATATGTTCATACTGAAACATGAAGAAACAAGGCAAAATGTTTCTAGAGTTTATAAATAGGAGGGAAAAAAAAGTTCTGATGACTTAGCCTGAAGAATGTCAGATGGAGTCAGCCCTATTCAGGTCAGAGAAAATGTTGCTGTCACTTTTCCCGTTCCAAATTTACACTTAAGGGTGGGTGTCATTTACCCAGCCCAGGCCCCCTCCAGAGGGCTTATCTCTCTTTTTTTTCCAGACATGTGAGCTTGTGGATACAAAGTTCAAAGAGCTTTCTAAAAAGCACAGCCAGCTCAGCCCTTATTTGGAAAAAGAAGTGTGGTAGTAGATATACTTGGGGCTGAAATTTCCAGGGTGTGTGTGTGTGTGTGTGTGTGTGTGTGTGTGTGTTTCCTTATTTATATCTGTGAGCTTACATTATTGCAGTGCCTTAGAAAGCATTTCTATGCCTAGATTGGAAGGCTTACTTTCATTCAGTATCATGAAGTAAAAAGTAACTCCTTTGAATCTTACTACCACTGTATTTATTATATATTTTTATAATTGATCTGGGAGTGCTCTCAGGCCATCAAAAGCCAGTGAGACAGTGCAGAAAGCTCTCTAATCAAAATGACCATTATAAACTTGGAACATGTAAATAGTATCTATCGAATGAATAAAATTAGAAAGGCCAAGTGATGTAAACGTATGTCAGAAGGGAATTTTCAGGAATGAAGGCTATTTTTGCTCTTCTAAAGTGCCTCTGGTTTACCAAAGTCAGGATTATCCTAAGTAGCTGGAACCTAACATCATGCACTAAGTACTTTGAGACATTTGAAGACGGAATCCTTGGGAGCAGGGCACTGAGATTTGGTGATCAGTTGGAGACAATGTCAGATTTGGTGATGGCTCTGGATCCGTGTCAGGCTCATCTCCGCATCTGAAACTTGCCACTGAAACTGTGATTCACAGCCAGTCAGCATTGGTCTCTGAGCCCCTGGATGGACTTTGCTTTCAAATAAACCCATTGTTCTCAGGAGCACTTTAGTGTGTGTGCTATAATGAACCAGAAGACGGCAGAATGGGAAGTCAGGGAGATACAGGCATTCTGCTGGGAAGCAGAGTCATTAAAAATAATGAGCAGTCTTTCACTTCCTTCTTTTTATTAACTTTCTGCACAGGACAACTCAACCCTTGATTTTTTTTTTTAACACAGTGGCGATGTTTTACTAATATCCATTAGCAGGTGGCTAATATCATTTCCACAACGTGCTCCTTAATACTTTACCCAGGCTGTAAACCACTCACGGTCTTTTCTTTTGTCTCCTTTTGCTTAGGACATCTTAGGACTAGCATTCCTATTCATTGACTGAAGTTAACCCAACATTTGTCATATTTCTCATTTTTACGATACGTCGCATTTTGCAGGAGTGTTTGGGAGCAGAGGCAGAGCCAGGGCAAACAAAAAAAAATAGACTTTACATACCCATCCTAAAGTTTCCTTGCATGCCAAATTCTCCCTTGAATTAGCCCTGCTGTCCAAATTCCTGTCTAGAAATTGCTAGGAAAGGATTTGACACTTCACTCTTGGCACGGTGTTGCTCTGATAGGAGAAAGAGAAGGCTCCATGAACCAGAGGCTTGGGAAAAGGCCAGAAATGGAGTTTTAAAGAAATTTCTAGAGTGAGTTATGGAGCTAACTGCTCTGAATTAGTACTCTGTTCTCTTGAAGAGCCAGTGTCTTCATGCCAAATCGCAGTCCTGAACTTTTTGCCCTCGTAGTTAACAAGTTAAGCCAAACTGTTGATCAAAGGGAAGGAAACACTACTGCTAAGACACGGGGAAGTTGTCGGCTTGACCGCAAGTCCCTGTGTATGACCTGCAGGGCCAAGCAACCCAGGTTTCTACAGATCAGAGGCTGGGGGTGGGGTGAGGTGGGGGAGTGTACAGGCAATTATCAGAGGGCAGGTACCTATCAGATTCTTTATTTACACTATTCCATTTAGTCTTCACACGATCCCGATATTTGTCTGTGAATGAGATGTGGAAAGTTCATATTTATTATTAGTTCTATTAATGTATATTTATTATCCAATCAGGATGGCCAGGACCTGGTGCTGGATGAAATTGAGAGATGTCTTCCCTGCTCAGTGAGGCTGGTCCATACTGTGGTATTGACAGGCATTTGTGGAGGAAGATGCATAAGGTGTTGAATTCTGGCACAGGAAACATCAGTCCAGGATTATAGAAGCCCTAAGACTAGTTACCTGGGTGTATGGTGTGTATGTGTGTGTGTGTGTGTGTGTGTGTGTGTGTGTGTGTGTGTGTACTGGAGCTTGAACTCAGAGCCCAACGCTGTAAGCTTTTCACTCAAGATGACAATCTAACCACTTGAGTCATACATCTATTCCAGACGTTTGCTAGTTAATTGGAGATCAATCTCCCACATTTGTCTGCCTGGGCTGCTTTTGAGCCTCGATCCTCAGATCTTAGACTCTTAAGTAGCTTTACAAAGGTGAGCCACTACTAGCTTTTGTACTCCATTATGGTCGTAGGAAACAGATCAGTACTCTTATCAAGAAATGACCTTCCTTTTTTCTGGATGCATCATTGATTAACATTATCCACTTAATAATTATAAACATTGCCACAAATGTGTATGCTCATATAAGTAGAGCAAAGCTAAAATTGGTTAATAACTGTTATCTATGATCATAGATTATTATAGATGAATATTATCTAATAGGAGCATCCATGCTGGTTGATGTGGCCCCTCTCAGAGCTGTACAGGGACATGACACTAGGAGGTGTAAAAATGCTCTCCAGCCAGGAGCTGATGGTTCACACCTGTAATCCTAGCTACTCAGAAGGCTGAGATCTAAGGATCCTGGTTCAAAGCCAGCCTGGGCAGGAAAGTCTATGAGACTCTTATCTCCAATTAACCACCAAAAAGCTGAAAGTGGAACTGTGGCACTAACCTTGCACTTACACACACACACACAAAAAAACAACTCAGGGACAGAACCCAAGCTCTGAGTTTAGAACCCAGGCATGGAACAAAAAAGCAGGGTGGAGGCATGAATCTCTGTTTAGTTAAGTTACCTATACCGAAAGGATATTTGAGTCTCACACACACACACACACACACACACACACACACACACACACACACCATTAGGGTCAGGGCAGGGATATAAAAATATCACGGGTACACACACACAGACACACGCACGTGCACACACACGTGCATACACATACACATACATGCCATTGAGTGTGTCTCTCTACACTCGGTGACCATATGGGCTGCGCACCATTATTTTCCTAAGAGTCCTGAACCAAGAAGGAAGTCAAAGGTGATTTAAACCTAAAAGAAATGAAACGGGAAATAGCTTTAGATCCTTTCACCAAAGCACCTGACTTATTATAGGAGCTTCTTTTAAATCGGGAATGGACTATCTCTCAAGCAATAAATTAGACCTGACAGATATGAAATTATTCAATGGTAAATGTAGTACAGTGCTACTGACCTCAGCTCCCTTTTTTGTGTGCGTGGAGCTGGTGTCTTGAGAGACATTCTTTCACACTCTAGCATTCTTTCTTAATCACATAGATGTAGTTCCAATTTCCTCTCAGATGACAATGCATTGATTGTTCTTCTTTGCTCCCTTGTTACCTTCCCAGACAGCTGGTTGACCTCATACCCCTGACTCTGAACGGATGCGCAGTGTTTCTGACATAATCACATCCCTCATCCTAGCTTCAGGCTCTGCCAATGCATCAGGAAGCAGCCAGAACCAACATCATGATTATCGCTTGCTTTGTTCTTAAGGAAAAGAACCAGACCTTTTAAACATGACACATGTGGTACCTTCATATGTCCATGAGTAATTATTCGCTCAAAAATTGGTCTTATGCAAACACTTCTCAAAAAGAAATGGGCTTAGAATAGTGTATGACTGGCATCCGACCGTGCTGTGAGATAGTAGCAGTAAAACCTGTCATTTATTGGAAGCCAATAATGTGCCGAGCACCACTATAGACACACTCATTATTATAGTCAGTTTTTACAACCACCAGTAAAATTCTTTTTAATCACCTGTTTTTCAGGCAAAGAAACAACACTTATGGGTCTAAACAACTTGTATAAGATCCATCGTACTAATTCTATTTTGTTCTGCCATCTTCCCACAAGTAAGGTCCCCGAGAAGAGAAAGAGATGGGGGTGCAAATAGGAGGAATGGAGGAAAGGAAGAAAGGAGGGAGTATCTTACTTAACTGTAGAAAATGATAAAATGCTAATCTTCAACTAGATGTCTCTTCGTTTTGTGTGGTGCAATGTTAAGCACCAATGAGGTAGGGCTGAATGAGAGAAAATGCTAATTCTGCTCTCAAAATATTTCTCTGAACTACATTTCTTTGGGCATATATTTGGGTGGGGAAGATGGGAAAACAGTTGCTGAGCAATGCATACAATAGTTCTGGAGGCTACAGAAGCATATGAAAACGATGGGAGAGTGGGAGGTGTCTGAATGTTATGGGGAAGGTAAGGGAGCAGTAATAGACTGGCTCTGTGGGGAATGACCTTGAGCTAATTGCTGCCTACCCAAGGCATCTTCAAGATCTGTCAGAAAAGTGATGTGAGCCCAAGGGACATCTCATTAAATGGACAGTAAGAGAAAAGGAAACATTATATTTGCTTCCGGAGGTTGAGGCTAGACAGCTGAGTAAAACATCAATATAATTTATTAAAACTTGAAGGTGTGAGTAAAGGAAGCTAATTCCTAAAGTGTTAGATTCTCAGACGGTTAATATAATTAGACCCTCAGTTTGGGTTCTTAGCTTTACCATGGCTTGCTACCACCATCTTCTTCTCCTCCTCTTCCTTCTTCTCTTTCTCTCATTCTTTCTCCTCCTCCCCCTTCTCTTCTTCCTTCTCCTCTTACTCCTTCTCCCCTTACTCCTTTTAACCCCTCCTCCTCCTTCTCTTCCTCCTCCCTTCCTCCTCTTCCTCCTCCTCCTCCTTCTTTCTCTTCCTCTTTCTTTCTCTTTCTTCCTCCTTTCCTCTTCTTCATTTTTCTTCTTTTTTCCTCTTCCCCCTTTTCTTTTCTTTTTTGTTTGCTATGCCAAGGATGGAGCCTAGGGCTTTGTGCACACTACACCAAAGCTCTTTGAGCAAGCTACCTCTCCGGACCCTTACTTTTTTGTGTTAGAGTCTTGCTGTGAAGCCTATCTGGGCTGGAACTCACTAGGTAGTCCAGGCTGTCTTCCTGGATGCTCCCTTCCCAGCCAGCTACCTGACCGCACACCTGTGACTATTGATGTCCATTTCTGACATAATTACATCTTCTTACTGACTCAAGTATAACCGACAGACCTGTCCTCCAAGACTGCCATGGAGTATGGCCACCACATCAAGATAAACAGGAATTAGCATCATTATTATCTCTGGCTATATCCTTCCACTCCCCCATGTGCTAGAATTTCAGCATTTGTGGATCTCTTCCATAGTTACTTTTTATGAATGTTGTTTGCAACTTTCTTTTTATCAAAACCTGGGCTTTTTTATGAGACTAACAAACAAATGCACAAAAGTCCCATAAAAAAAAATAGTAGTTGCTGGGCACTGGTAGCTCACACATGTAATTCTCTACTCAGGAGGCTGAGATCGGAGGTTTGAAACCAGCCCAGGCAGGAATGTCTGTGAGAGTCTCATCTCTAATTAACCACCAAATAAAAAAGCTGGAGGTGGAGCTGTGGCTCAAGTGGTAGAGCACTAGCCTTGAGGAAAAAAAAAAACTCAAAAGAGACAAAGCCCAGGCTCAAGATCCACACATAAAACAACACAACAACAACAAAAACAGAAAAAACCCTTAGTGATTTACTCTTGGTTTCATATTTCTTAGGGGTCAGAAAGCTCAAAGCTCAAAACAGAATAATTGTAGATTTGGAGGAATTTTGCATTCCTTATACAAGTAAGTATTGAAACCTTGGAAGACTAAAAGCAAAGAATGGAGCCAAGGCATCCAGGCTCAATAGTACCTCAGGTGTAGTCCACTCAACTTCTGTGGATGGCTATGAACAAGTTCCTTTTCTTGTTCCTCTTTGGTCACCAATAAAATGGAAGTGGTCATGCCAATTCCATGCAGAAGTGGAAACTTAGGACCGAACTTGACACATGTGCCTGCAACATGCTAAGGGTTCTGCATATGGAGGCTGGCTAATATGATTATCATGATAATAATGAGGATATGCAAAAGAAAGGCATTTTGCAGTGAAAAATTGATAGTTATCAAGGGGTTATGTGTTCCCCACACATAATAGCAATCATGTTGTATTTATTATGTTATTTTTATACATTTTTATGGTAAAAATACTGTACAGAGGGGTTACAGTTACATGAGTAAGGTAGTGAGTACATTTCATAGCGAGCATTGATGCCTCCTCCTTTGTTTTTCCCCTACCATCCCTTCCTTCCCCACCTCCCCAACTCTCTTAGTAACTGTCAAGGAGAATTTTACTCTTTCCAATTAGGAAGTGAGAAAACTGAAGCTTCCCGTGAGAAAATAATTCAAGTGGTAAGTGATGAAACTAGAATTTAACGCAGAGTTCTATTCGTCTTACAAAATTGGCTTGGTCCTTTACTGCAAATATGCCAAGCATCCACTTACTAGGAAGAGAGGGTACCGCTACCCAAGTGCCAATGCATGGGCAAATTAGTTAACCTCTCTGTTCCTCCCTTTCCCATGGATATAAGGAATATAATTCAGAGCTTGTATAAGAATTGAGTAACATAAATATACCAGGACTTCTTTTATAATAGTGTTTGTTTTTCTTTGAGTCATGAAAATCTGAAAGTGTAACTTGTTCTGTTTCTCCTTCCTCCCTTCCTCCCTCCCTTCCTTTCTTCCTTCCTTCCTCCCTCCCTCCCTCCCTCCCTTCCTTCCTTCTTTCTTCCTTACTCCCTCCCTCCCTCCCTTCCTTCCTTCTTCCCCCCTCTCTCTTTCTCTCTGTCTCTCTGTCTCTGTCTCTGTGTCTCTGTCTCTGTCTCTGTCTCTGTCTGTCTGCCTGTCTGTCTGTCTGTCTGTCTCTCTCTCTCTCACTCGCTCGCTCGCTCACTCGCTTGCTCTCTTATTTTGTAGGTTGTAGGGCACTGTTCCTGAGCTCTTTTGCTCAAGGCTGGCACTCTACCACTGTGATCCACAGCCCCACTTCCAGTTTTCTGGTGGTTAAGTGGAGATAAGAGTCTTTCCTACCTGAGCTGGCTTCAAACTGCCATGCTCAGATCTCAGCTTCCTGAGTAGCTAGGATTACAGGTGTAAGCCACTGGTGCCTGGCTCTATTTCTCTTTCTGATGTCAACATCAATACCAGTATCAAGTTCCTAGAAATTATGATACAGGTTCCAGGTGGCTACATGGCTGATGGAAGAGAGAATTAGATTTAGATTGTCTGCCCAGGATGATTTTGAACCTTGATCCTCAGATCTTAACCTCCTGAGTAGTTAGGATTACAGGCTTGAGCAACTGGCATCTGGCCTATATATTTTTTAAAACACAATTTTTAAAGATTGATATACTAATCTCTTCCAAATAGTGCACACCTTTAATAGTTTCTTAGGTAATCTGCAGAAATATTGCTTAAAAAGAAATAAAGGAGAATGGAAAAATATGCTAGCTTCACAAAATACTCTAAAAATGATGATTTAATGGCTGAACATTGATTGAAAAATTTCCAAATACTTCTACTTGACAAAATTCTACTTTAATTTTCTAGTTCATTTTCTGTAGTTTGTTTCTACTTCAGTTTCTCAGAAACATCTTTAAAACTTAAATGGTTAAATTCCCACTTAGTCAACAAGTTTGTACTAGCTACATGGTCTTAAGTACAAAAATAGAAAGGTAAATAGATAGATTATGTAGGTAGATAAATAGATAGATAGATAGATAGATAGATCTGGATGGTAGAAAGAGAGGAATCAATATCATCTCTCTTCCTCTCTCCCTATATATATATAGAGAGAGAGAGAGAGAGAGATAGATATATAATATATAGGGATACTATATATTATCTATTTATCTATCTAGGGAGAGAAAGGGAGATAATATAATATATATTATACCCTATATATAGGGAGAGATAGAAAGAAATAATTTCTTCCTCTAATAATACACATTAAATATATTGGCCTTTGACTCATCTGGGTTATGAACACAACCAGATTGCACTTGTTCATCTCCTCAAACATCTACAAAAGGTCCACTCTGTACTAGCCACAAGGGATGGAATCAAGACAGGACATCCCCACTCTCCTAATGGAGCTCAGTCTGTTTATGTATCTGGAGACCAAGTTGTTGCATGGGAGCAGTGTAATATAGCATTAACCACAGAAGTGGCCAGAGAGAAGAGACAGGCCTAGAGGAGAGAATCTAAGCTGAAGAGACTCAGTACAATCTTAGAAAATAACATCTTTCTGCATAGGTAGTCACTAAAGGTGGGGTTGGGGAAAAGAGCATTCCAGTCCAATATAGGCATACACACACACACACACACACACACACACACACACACACACACACACACACACACACACACACACACACACACACCAGTGGTTCATGCCTGTAATCCTAGCAACTAGAGGCTGAGATCTGAGGATCACAATTCCAAGCCAGCCCAGGCAGGAAAGTCCATGTTACTGTTATCTCCAATTAACCATCAAAAACCCAGAAGTGGTGCTGTGGCTCAAGTGGTAGAGCACCAACCTTGAGCAAAATGCTCAAGGACAATACCCAGGCCCTAAGTTCAAGCCCCCTCTCTGCCCCCCCGTCCCCCAAAAAAGAAAAATAAAGAATTAGTTTGAGAACATAGTCGGTCGCATGAATTGACAACTTAGCTTTCTCAGAGTACACAGACCTTAACAGTCTCTAGTTTGGAAGCCAAAGAAGCTGTTTTAACTTGGTGTTTTGTTGTCTTACCCAAACCCCTTGGATAAGACTCTTCAATGAAGAAAGCGTGTTGATCCAATGAAAAGACCTTCAGGTGAGGGAGGGAGGAAGATGACTTTCATCCCTGCACTGGTTAATACATTTGGCCCCATTGGTGGCTCCAATCTTCTTTAAGTATCTGGGGTTCGGTACTGAGGATTTTCTCAGTAGGTTGCCTGGAGATTGAATCAGCAGTTGCAGGAAGGAGATGAAAGGAGTCATGTGTATGTATTAAGAGTCTCTTTAAAGATCCAGTAAGCCTTCATTTCCTCTCACAATGGGAGGCTTTGGGTCTCTACTGACTGGGCACAAAACCACAACAAAACAACATCTCTTGGTGTCGGTTGTAAAAATAAACTGAAGTGATTTGTCCACACAAATGCCATCTTAGAAAAAGAAGGTTGGAAAAGCCAAGTGAGGGGGAAAAAAGCAAACAATACTGGAAATCCTTCCCTCTTCCCTAATTCTCCTCCCCCCACAAGAGGGTTTTTTTTTTCTCTCTCAAAACTGGTGTCTGGAACTCATCTATTATTGTTTATCATCCTGAATGGCACAACTTCAGTGTCTTCAGGTTTTGCTTTAGGATTGTGATGATATTCTAGATCATACAGATGTAGTATTGTTGGGATGTGGTCCTATGAAAAATAAAGGAAAGGCTCGAGGGTTTTTAAAAACTAAATGTAGAATGCATGCTTCTTGGCTGGCTGGGCTACATTATTGACAAAACAAATCAATTTTTTAAAGGTGGAAATGTGAGCTCAGCCATCAACCTGCATTTTCGGAGTGTTTAATCAACTGATGGATGACAAAAGAATATTATCACTGTCTTGAGGTTTCATCCGTATGATTTATCAGATTTGTCCAGTAATCTGCATTTTCTAGTGTTTTCACAATTAGAGGAGGAGAAATCAACTTTGTAAATAATGGCTACCAGGTAAATCTAGTATAGAGGAGAAAGTAGAATTTATCTGGAGCACCATTAACACTTTTTTAAGTTGTTAAAATGACAACTCAGCAGAACTTTACCAAGTTCTTCAGACTTAATTTTTAAAACTTTTTTTTAATTATTATTGTAAGTAGTTGTACAAAGAAGTTCCCATTCTACCAAACAGTAAATGAATACACGGTCTCTGACAACATTGTCACCCATTGCTCCTCACCAGACTTAATTTTTGTGTGTGTGATAGTCCTAAAGTTTGAACTCATGGCCTTACACTTGCCTGGTAGGTGCTCTACAGCTTGAACCATGCCTCTAGTCCGACTCAATATTTTTTAAGCATTCAAATTTTACAGTTATCTTCAAATGAAAGCAGTATTTCCAAGGACTCCTGGAAAATAAAGCACTTGGTCACAAAAGTAATTAAGGCATACTTTGTGTCAAATTATATGTGTGATATGTTTTGTTTTTCTGTGATACTGGGGTTTGAACTCAGGGCTTTGCACTGCCAAAGCTAGCACAGACTACCACCATACATATACCTCACCGTTTTGTTCTTATTATTTTTGAAAGAGGGTCTTGACTCTTTTGCTGTAGACCTTGATCCTCCTTTTTAACCCTTCCCACTACAGCTGCAATGACAGGTACATACTACCACATCAAACTTTTTCTGCTGAGATGGAGTCTCATGAACATTTTTGCTTGGACTAGCCTGCCACCATGGTCCTCCCACCTGACCTTTCTGCCTAGCTGGGAACAGAAGGGCCCCACCATGGCCAACTATTGGTTAAGACAGAGTCTCTCAAACTTGTTTGCCCTAGCTGGCTTCAAACCACTATCATCCCTGATTTCAGGCTCCTGAGTAGCTATGATTACAGGTATGCATCAAGAATGTGCATTTCACACCAAGAATGTGCATTTTACTTAGAAAAATCTCATGAAAAGTTGCAATCATAAGGCATTTATAGGGAAAATGATGCAAATACTAAAATAAATAACTGAAGAATAAAAACTTCAGCCAAATAGCCAGTTTATTTTTTGTATATAAGTATTAGAACTCTGACAAACCAATGAGCATCTTTCCAAATACACAGACAATAAGTTTATAGTTTTGAAATGTTATTGGAACAGTTTTAAGTTCCTAAAAAATTACCTTAAAAGTCAGTCAGGCTGGGGTCTGTTGGTTCACACCTGTAATCATAGCTACTCAAGATCTGAAAATCATGGTTAGAAAGCCAGCCCTCAAAGCCCATGAGACTCTTATCTCCAATTAACTAGCACAAAGCTGGGAGTCAAATAGTGGCTTAGACAAGTAGAGTGCTTGCTTTGAGCAAAAAAGCTCAGGAACGTGCCTAGTCCCTGAGTTCAAGACCCAGGGCCAGCACATTAACAAGACAGACAGATAGATAGACATATTGGAAGAAAAGAAGGAAGAAATAAATATAGGGAGGGAAGGAGGGAGGGAAGGAAGAGAGCTTGTAAGAGAAAGAGAAAGAGAAATAGAGGAAAGAAGGAAGGAAGGAAGGAAGGAAGGAAGGAAGGAAGGAAGGAAGGAAGGAAGGAAGGAAAGACCAAAGGGAGGGAGAGAAGGAATTATTTTCTTAATTTATTGCTTTCTTCAAGTCCAAGGAATATATAAGATTCTGAAAAATTGAGAATATTGTTGTAAGCTTCCTATTATAGATTTTTTAAGTAGATGCAAAAGAAACTTGAGTTTTACCATATATATTTCTTTTAAATGTGTTCAAGAACAAAATTTCATAGTTAAAAGTAATGCAGAGAGTCTGAAATAGTAGAAACAATTTTTATAAAGAAAGAACTTTCATGAAAATATTAAAAGATTTTCATTTTTCCATTAAGATTGATAAGTTAGAATTAATTTTAGAAGAGTAATTATAAATCTTTCTGTATGGTTTTATCCAGAATAGAAGTACTTGATGATTCACTAAACATAAAGTTTCCATAAAAGATGACCAGAATTAAGACATTTTATTGTCAAACTTCCTGGTAAACTTGCACATTACAGAAATGCCTTCTAATAATTAAGACTCGGATAATTTTTTAAGTTAAAAAAAACCTACTTTATTTTTAAAAACCTTAAACTGCTTTGAAAACATTTTTACTCTGATTAGAAAAAAGTATCAATCACATTTCATTTTAAAATATTTATAAAGGTTTTCGACAAATGAATAAAACAAAATGCAAAAGAGAAAAAAATTCAATTGCAATTTACATTTTGGTCAATTTACATTTAGTCATAATAATTATGACTAAAAATAACATATGTATATCTTAGAAAATAATCCTTTCAAAGAAATTTTTTTGGTCAGTTGTAGGGCTTGAACTTGGCCTGGACACTGTCCCTCAGCCCTCCAGCGAAAGGTGAGCGCTCTACCACTTGAGCCACAGCACCACTTCCAGTTTTCTGGTGTTTTATTGGAAATAAGAGTCTCACGGACTTTCCTGCCCCTGCTGGCTTTGGACTGCGATCCTCAGATCTCAGCCTCCTGAGTAGCTAGGATTATAGGCATGAGCCACCTGCTCCGGGCTCGAAGAGATGTTTTAATACTTTATCTAAGATGATGCATATGATGAAAAACTACTGTGTGTGTGTGTGTGTGTGTGTGTGTGTGTGTGTGTGTGTGCTGGCCTTGGGGCTTGAACTCAGGGTCTGAGTGTGGGTGTTGACTCTGAGCTGTTTGCTCAAGACCAGTACTCTACCACTTCAGCCACAGCTCCACTTCTGGCTTACTTTGTATAATAAATTGGAAATAAAAGAATCACAGACTTTACTGCCAGGGGCTGGCTTTGAACCACAGTCCTCAGATTTCAGCCTCCTGAGTAGCTAGGATCACAGATGTGAATCACAGGTGCCTGGATGAAAAACCACTTTTAATATTTCATCACAGTTCTCTTTTGATCCATTCTCAATTTATGATTTATGTGTCCTAGTGTAAGTGAGCCATCTGAAATCTGTTGAGAGACATACGTGCCAATGAACTTAGGTCCTTATTGTAGAAACACATTGTTTTGTGCTGCTGTCTAATCTCTGTTATCAATTCTAAGGGCTTACATCAAAAAACGTACCACAAAAATCAAACTATCTTCAATGATTATTAAGAAAGAAAACTTCCATTATTCTATTTATTTCCTCACCTTTATTAATCTTATTTGTGAAATAGTTCCATGCAATGAATTGGTTCCCACATTTACTGTGTTGGGAAATTGTGAACTTGACAAAGGCGAGGGGAATTTCACTATATTGCCTTTTATGGAGGTAAGAATAACTTCTAGGGATAAGAGGTAGCCTGACTAGCCAGAAAGATAACTAGTAATTTATGGAGCTAAGATTCCCACTGAAGATCATATCAATTCAATGCCTACAGTATTAACTGTTGTACATACAGCTATCCAATGAAGTGTTTTGTAGAAAGATCCGGAGATGGTCAAGCCTTGATATATCAATAATTAGGGAAATAACTCTTTTCTCTTTGTTTGTTTATGACTCATTGGTTGGTTGGTTGATTCATTTCTTTTTTAATTTTTTAATTTTTTTTATTTTTTTATTGTGAAAATACTGTTCAGAGGGGTTACAATTACATGGGCAAGATAATGAGTACATTTCTTATCAAGCATTGTTGCCTCCTCTTTGTTTCCCCTTCCCAGCCCTTCCCAGTCTCCCCCCAACCCCCGCCCAATCCTCCCCTCCCCCTGCACCAAAGTTGTAAAGTTCATTTTTCGACATAACAACTTGTACATCTCATTGTTGCAATGTGTCCACCTGTATCCTATTTAAACAATTTGTTCTTCCCTTTCCCCTCCACAAATTATACCGACATCAAATACAGTGAAAGCAGGGGTTATACTGTGGGGGAGGGACATACAAAGCAACAAAGAAATAATCTTATAAATGTGTTAGAAACAATCACATGAAAGAAAAAAAACATTTGAATACATATTTTATGGTTCATTTCCCTAACATCACCTTATCTGACCTTTTCTGCTTGACTCAGACTTATACTAGATATTACAAATAAGGGAAACCATGAGACCTATGTTTCTTTGGGCCTGGCTTACTTCACTTAATAGAATTTTTTCCAAGCTTTTCCATTTCCTAACAAATGGAGCAATGTCATTCTTTCTGATGGAGGCATAGAATTCCATTGTGTATATATACCACATTTTCTTGATCCATTCATCTACTGAGGGGCATCTGGATTGGTTCCATATCTTAACTATAGTAAATAATGCTGAAATAAACATAGTCGTGCTGGTAGCTTTAGTGTAGTCTTGTTTATGAACATTTGGGTAAATGCCCAAAAGTGGGATTGCTAGGTCATAGGGGAGCTCTATGTGGAATCTTCTGAGGAACCTCCATACTACTTTCCAAAGTGTTTGAACAAGTTTACACTCCCACCAACAATGCACTAAGCTTCCCTTCTGTCCACATCCCTTCTAGCATCTGTTGTTTTTAGAGTTCTTGATTTCAGCCATTCTAACTGGAGTGAGGTGGTATCTCAATGTTGTTTTGATTTGCATTTCTTTTATGGCTAGGGAGGTTGAGCATTTCTTTATGTGTCTATTGGCCATCCTTCTTTCCTCTTCAGAGAAGTTTCTCTTTAAGTCTTTCGCCCACTTATTTATTGGGCAGTTGTTTCTTTGAAGATTTGTTGTTGGGGGATTTAATTTTTTGAGTTCCAGGTATATTTTAGATATGAGACCCTTGTCCATTGTATAACTAGTGAAGATCTTCTCCCATTCCGTGGGCTTTCTATTGATCTTGCTAGCTATGTCCTTTGCCGTGCAGAAGCCCTGCAACTTCATGCAATCCCATTTGTCCAACCTTTCTTTGATTTGTTGTGTTTCTGGATCTCTATTAAGAAAATTTCAACCTGTGCCAAGGAGACCTAGGGTGTCTCCTAATCCATCCTGTAATGTTTTCAGAGTGTCTGCTTTGACTCCGAGGTCTTTGATCCATTTGGAGTTGATTCTGGTGCAGGGTGATATATAAGGATCTAGTTTTAGTTTTCTATAAGTAGTTAGCCAATTTTGCTAGCACCATTTACTGAAGAGGCTGCCTTTCTTCCATTCTATGTTTTTGGTTGATTCATTTCTTTATTATCTGGTTAATTGGTTGATTGATGGAATGACTAATTCATTGGTTGGTTCGTTTATTTGGAGAGTACTTCCCATAATAGTTATGACATATTTAATACAGGATGTTACCATTGATATGGCTATTAATTAATTTGTGTACAATGCTAAGTGAACATAATAAGATACTTGCTTCCAAAGTTCAGATCTCAGCCTCCTATTTAGATAGGATTACAGGTGTGAGTCTCTGGTAGCCACTTCCCCACACCCAAGTTTAAACAAACACAGAGTATAGGTTGACCAGAAGTTGGTGTTTCATTATCAGTCCTTAACAAGATGGCCCCAGCAGAGCCAGGTCCTATGTGTCCATGCTATAAGAGTGTTTCCAGAGCAAAAGATTCACTTGGGTTGGAGTTGATGAGTTTGAATCACAAGTTTATCCTTGAAACTGCTCAAGCAGGATGGACTCCGCCCATTGATGTGGGCCTTGATAACAACTCCATTCCTGAATTGGACCACAAAATCCAGCCAAGCACCTGGATAGAGAGCCTGAACAAGTTGCGTCCTTCAACAAGAATCAAGGATGAGTGCCAGGAGAAGGAAGAAAGTCCTCAAGGATGGCCAGCAAGCAATGTTGGTCATTGAATGGTTGCCATTGGCTGGTTGTTGTTTTTAGGGAATAATGTTTTCATAATAATTATGATCTAACACACTTAAAGGCAATGTGATACTTCTATTCAAATCTAGGGGAAGGTTTATTTTTCCATTTCTTTCTGCCACAGGCTGGCCACGCCATTGAGGACAGGGTTACCATGACAACCCTAGATGTTCACCAGACATTTGAGTGCCACGTATAAGTGTCCTTAGATGGATGTGTCACCTGCTATCCATCCCAGTGACTTTCTACCTAAGACCAAGTCTAAGCCAAATTGATCACAATGAACAAAGGGCCTGACATAGCTGGCCACCTCTGTTCTCATCTGCTACCTCTTTATTATGATTTCTGTTCCAGCTACACTGGCCTTCTGGCTTTTCTTCCAAAAGTCCAGGACCTTTCCTGGTATATCTGTGCTTGAAGCCTTCTTCTCTGAGAATAGGGAACTCTTCTCTCTTAATAGTTATTTAACCTTATTTCAATAGATCCTTCCTAGGACAGCATGCTTCAGCTGGGTACATACATTGAGTTCCTGTTCCTCTTTCTCCACTTCTCTTTTCAGAGTAGGATTTACCATCATAATCGTCATCATCATCTAAAATACCTGGACATCCAGGAGCCCATGGCTCACACCTGTAATCCTACCAACTCAGGAGGCTGAGATCTATAGGACATGACACAAAGCCACTAGTGGCAAATAATATTAGAAACACTGATCTCCAATTAACCAACCAAAAGCCAGAAGGGGAACTGTGGCTCAAGTGGTAAAACCACCAGCCTTGAAGAAAAAAGCCAAGCAAGAGTGCAAAGCCCTGAGTTCAAGCCTCAGTATGGGCACAAAATAAAATTAAAATGAAAATAAGTAAAATGAAATAATAAAATAAAAATTACTACATAGACTAGGTATGGCTTGTTTTGTCCTCATTTCTAAAATAAAGGTGTGATGAAGTCCAAGCTTCTATTTTTTTCCTTCATGTCTGTATCCTCCGCATCATACGTATTGAGTATGTATGTAAAAAGGACTCAATAAACATCGATTGAAAGAACGAATGCTGTTCTACTTCTTGTATTGTGCTCTAGTAAAGAGAATAAGTCTCTATTTCAATAACTCTCTATTCCCCTGGCTCCCTAAGTGCACCATTCTTATTTTTCCAGATGCCTACAGCAGAGGATTTGCTTAGTTAGTAAACACTTAAATACTGTTAAATGAGTAATGAATGTCTTGAACATGCATCAACAATGAATGCTCAGGAAACCTTCCATCACATCTGATTGTCAGTTGTTGTCAGGAAGAGAAATAAGCTCATAGGAAATCAAATGTTTGTGATGTCCACTTTGTGGACTTTCCTCTATCATCCCACGTCTGGGAAGTTCTACACCTATCTGCTGATGAGCTTGTTTTAAGTTGACCGCATCCTCAACTGTCTTCAGGCATTTGTGGTTTCTGTTTTCCTTTTGATGCCTTCAGCCTAGCACCATCATCTCTACCACCACCACCACAAACTACAGCCACCAACCAGACACAGTTTCACATCCAGTACAGCATAACACAGCAATAGATTCATGAACATGAATATGCTGGCTAGGAATGAGAAGATTTCTAATTCACAACATTCTCTATGACATGGAGTAAGAGGAGAAAGCCAGAAATAAGCCAGAAGTGAGTAGGAGGGAAGAGGAAGAGGTTCTGAGATGAGTCACCCACTCAGGGTTCCGGGGACTCCATTCCCACCCCAGCACACCCGGTGGGCTGCCAGCATGACTCAATTGAAGACCCTCCAAAGATTTGGCTAACTTTACATCCTGCCCCAGTCAGATTTGGCTCAATAACTGAACAGGTCAAAGCCTGCTAAGGAGCCCATTCACAGATTCAACAAGAAGGATCTGGAGGAAGAGAGAGAGGAAACAAGGCAAGAACTCAAACTTTCTGTTAGAACAACATCAATTGCTCATAAATGTCATCCTTCATCATCACAGCTCCACGGAAGACTTGTGAAAGGTTAGAAATTCTAAGAAGGAGTTTCTATCCCAGACATTCTTTTCTACTCAGGATAAGACCCAGAATAAGGTTACAATTCTAATGATTATGAACCTAGAGATATTTAGGCATTAAATATTTAGACAGTTAGACATTAAATTTTCATAGACTTGAATAGATTTATTTGGCTGTCTGAACTCATTTTCCAAGACAAATATACATTTGTTAAGTGTCAAGTGGATTGGGATAAAGTCTGGGTACAGATGAAATCACTCTTAGAAATCCAACAGCCTATTTCATTTCTTTTTTAATTATGTGTAGGTAGTGGTACAGAAGCAGACTATGAATAAAATATATCTCGATCCATTTCTTAGAGCTTCTAGGTTAATATTCACTTAAATTCCAACACTATCCTACATCAAGTCTGGAGGCCCTTCCCAAATTTCATGGATCCTACTCATGATACAAATGATGTTAAATATTTATTATACACCAAACATGCATTCTGTGTTGCTGCACATGACTTATCAAACTTTGATGACCGCTCTACAATTGAGCTATTTCTATTTGTGAAGAAAATGGAGCCCCAAGGAATTGTAGCATATTTCCTCAAGCACACAACAAGCTACCTAAAGAGCCAGGATTTGAACTCAGACTTCATGGTTCGGCAGATTACAATATTGAAGCATCTTGTATTTCTCAGGGAATAACAGCCATTCTTAGCAATCATTAACAATTCTTGGGATGCAAAGAAACCTGTACAATATGTTTTTGCCAACTAGAAGTATGTTGAATATCTACAGTTTCTTCTTGAATTCCTGTTTGCTACAAAGACACTTACTTGTACATCCATGTTTATTTCTGCACTATTCAAAATAGCCAAGTTGTGGAAACAGCTCAGATGCCCTGCAAATAGATGAGTGGATCAAAAAAAAAAATGTGGTATCTATACATGATGGAACTTTACACACCCATTAGAAAGAATAATGTTATGATATTTTCAGGGAAATGGATTGGCAAATCATGTTAAGTGAGGTAAACTAAGTTCAGAGAGACAAACGGCACATGTTTTCTCATATGCGGAAGCTAGACCTAAAATACACTGGGTCATGATAAATTACACAGGACTCTAGGCATTCACACACAGTGAGACCAAAGGAGGATACTCTTAAAATAGGAACACGAGGGAGCAATGCCTATCTGCCTCTGATCATATAAAGTAATACCTGTCAAAATGAACTCAAAGAAATGGAAACAAGTGGTTTTTCTTTGTTGTTGCTGTTCTTTTCTTTTTGTCTTATTTTTTTTTTTTGTTTATCTGTCTTTGGAAGGATAAGGAGAGCACAGAAATGGAGGGATAAAGGGTGAACAAATGCAGCAATGGTACTCACTACACACTATGTGGAAAATGAACTATACAACTTGTAGGTGGGAATGGAAGGGAAAACTAGGAAAGAACAAAGGAAGGAGTGTGGTCCCCCCAAAAATATACTCATTACCTGACTTACAAAACTGTAACCACTCTGTACATCACCATTATAATAACAATAAAAATGTGGAAAGAAAATAAACTCGTAACTATTTCACCATATACATATCTTTTATGGCTATTTTATTGCTTCCTTTTCTTTTTTAATAATTAATTTACTTAATTGTTAATATAAAGGTGATATACAGAGGGATTTTAATTACATAGTCAGGTAATAAACACATTTTCTTTCATACAGTGTCTACCTTAGGGGGCAAATAATAATTGGGTACTCTACTTTATGGGGTTATCTCTTCTCTAATTTGGGGGTTTGATTTTTTTAATTTTTGGGCACTAACTTGTTAGAATTTAATTTGTCTGTAGGAATAGGTTTAATGTTTCCCCCAATCTAGACAGTGAATTGCCTTGGGTAGTATTTCTTTTCCCTACTTATTTAGGAAGCCATATACCAAGTTTTTAAGTGTGTGGCTCTGATTCTTGATTTTATTCTATTCTATTATTTTATCTATGCCATCCCAATTATAAACTGTCTCAATGTAATTATGATTTATTCTTTCCCTTCAATGCATTTAGTATTTATAGTTGAATGAGCATTTTTGTAATGACCAATGGGCTCATCAGACAAAGGCTGCAAGCGGTAAGTTCAGCCTTCTGCAGTTCTTAACAGATCACTTAACATAGACATAGAGACTGAGTCCATGTGGATCTGTTACATGGCAGAATGAACAAAAGGGGAAATAAATGAATTTCCAAATATAGCCCACCAGACACAGTGGCTCAGAGCAGCTATGAGGCAGCCTCTGGGAACATTGAGGTTCAAGGCCAATATAAGCCATAAAAATAAAAAAAGCCAGCAAGATCTCCATCTCAAATACAAAGACCTATGGAAAATTACCTTCTGACAATCTCTCTCACTTAAAAAAAAAAAAACATCATGGAATGGGAAGGTGGCTCAGTGGTAGAGTGCTTGCCTTGCATGCCTGAGGCCCTGGGTTCGATTCCTCAGCACCACATAAGCAAAAAGAAAAAAGCCAGAAGTGGCACTGTGGCTCAAGTGGTAGAATGCTAGCCTTGAGCTGAAGAGCTGAGGGACAGTGCCCAGGCCCAGAGTTCAGGCCCCACAACCGGACCCCCCCTCCCAAAAAAAAACCATCATTACCAATTATATGCCTTCAGAGACTTGAAGTGGGAAGATACAGATGTTCAAGCATGGAGTGGGCTACACAGAGGGACTGTTTCAAAAACAAGTGCGTTTGCAGTTATTATTTAAATTAGGAAATACATTCTACACCAAGACTGAAATAAAGATAAACATATTCCCTAATTCTATCATTAGAATTGGGACCTTCTTGAAATCAGAATGGGTTGTGACTTCTCAAAGTCTTTAAGAAACATACCAAACATTTCACTCATCTCAAGTCACTGCCAATCAGTGAGCTAACTTCTTACTCAACATCATACCAACATTATCAAAGTATGCCCTACTTTTCCTTCTCCGGAACAAAACTTTCTCTCTAAAGTATTTGTCAAATTGTATTTTTTGAACATTGTTTATTTAACTTTCTTTTTTTGGGGGGGGAGAACAGATATTCTTCAGCCATTCTGTACTGACTGTAAAAGTTAGCTGACTGTAAAAGCTAGTTTGTTTGTACTTTTCCTCTGTTATTTTTTTTTTGTTTGTGCAAGTAAGATTTTGAAAAATGCATGTAGGTTTCAACCCTCCTGCTGAGCCAACCATGATTCCCCATAAAAGGGAAGAGCATTTATTTGTGTATATGAAGTTCTGGACAGCAGTACTTGCTCAGACGTGAGACAGATGAATGTGTGCACAGCTGTTTGCGTTTAAGGATGGAAGACAGACATAAATAAGGTTAGATAGTTCGAGCTTGGTGCTAGGATAGTTTCATATACCATATTCAAGGGATATCTGTCACCATTGAAAACAAGGAGAAATTTATGAAAAACAGAACACAGAGTGAGTCCTCAGAGCCAGGATAAACAAAAACCAATATGTGCCTATCAAACCACGGTCTTGTAAAATAAACTTCATACAAAAGGAAACCATTTATTTACTCATAAAGATATTGTCAGATGTTTTCACAAAGTTGCACAATCACGTCCACTGTTGAATTAGAGGTAGATTTTTCATCATCATTCCTAAAAGAATTGCTGTGTTTATTACTAGAGGGGAAAGAATATTTGATGTAGAAGATCATCGCCCATTTTGCTTCCTTCCCCGGAAGACACACTAGCAACATTTTTCTTTTCTATGAAAAATGTTTTTATTTAAACAACATTATCATTTCTCCACTGTATTTCTTTCTTTTCTTCTCAGTCTATTTCAATGGACACATGATTCTCAGTATTGGTGATTTTCTTTGCATAAGACCAAAGAAGTCACAGAATAAAATATTACCAATCTGAGACCCAGTCTGGAAAGTTCTAAAGATAGTCTTACACTTGGATGTATGGCTATAGTGATCCAAAATATTGGGCAAGGAAAAGACTAACAAGAGATATTGATAATTCTTTTATTGTTCTTAAGCTACCAAGCCTAGACCAATCAAGAAAAGTCATTCATATTATAGTACGGTAATAAAAATAATTTATTTGTAAATCAGAATCCAGTCTTTTTTTCTTCATGGGGAAAAATATCTTACCTGCCAAAATTTCACATCTTAATTCCTCCTTTCTCTTTGCCCAGCACTTTCTTTTAAGAGTATTCTTTTTAAAAGTTCAGAGCAAGCCTTCAACTATACATTTGGTTTAGGAGATACTCTTGTTTTTGTTGAAAATCCTAGAATTCCTTCACAGTTTGTTTAGAAGAATCTAGGACACGGAGATCTCCATAAGACTGAAATGCTATACTTTATTTACTCAAGTTTAGACTTTGAAGACATGTTTTGTTTTATTTTGTTTTGTTGTCAACCCAATAAATACTATTGAGAATCACGGGTGACTTAGAATGTTCAAGACCTGCAGAAGACAACTAGGAAAAATCTGTTCTTTAACCTTGACTCTGCAAATGTCACCATCATTAAAAGCATATGATGAAAACAGAGGATTACAAAAGAGAATCACTCTGCAATTTTAAAGAATTTCACACTACATCTAAAATGCAGGGTTACATTGTATAGGTTCCCAAACATTGCAAAAGCTCTTTGATATACATATGTGATCTTTTAAAAATGTTTAGAATTAAACACGTGTGCCATTATGCATATATATATATATATATATATCCTCTCTCCCTATGCCTCTTTTTCTCCTCCTCCTCCCTCTCCTCTTCCTCTCTTCTCCCTTTCCCTTCTCCCTCACTTCTCTCCCTCCCTCCCTCCCTGCCTTTCCCTCCTTCTCCTTCTCCTTCTCCTTCTCTCCTCTTTCTCCTCTCTCTGTCTCTCTGTCTCTCTGTCTCTGTCTCTGTCTCTGTCTCTCTCTGTCTCTCTCTGTCTCTCTCTGTCTCTGTCTCTCTCTCTCTCTCTCTCTCTCTCTCTCTCTGTCAGTCCCAGGACTTGAAATCAAAACCTGAGCTCTGTATCTGAGCTTTTATTGCTCAAGGCTAGCACTCTACCAATTGAGCCACAGCTCTACTTTCAGCCTTTTGGTGATTAATTGGAGATAAGAATTTCATTGACTCTCTTGCCTAGACTAGCTTTGAACCTCAATCCTCAAATCTCTGCAACCCAAGTATCTAGGATTACATAAATAAATGAGTCCCAACGTGCCTAACTTAAGTCTGTTCACCCAGAAAATGAGAACATGTCACAGTCTACTCATTGGCATGTCGTTGTGTATTCATTATACTTGAATAAACATCAGATAGTAATGGATTGCCTGCTTCCCATATACATTTTACATTTAGTTGTGCAACACTTTCAACTTCCATGGCTAAGATTTAGAAATGCTAATTTTGAGTTACCTTTGTGTTTGTACTCAGAAGTATATAAATGATTAAAAACCTAAAGTATGCTTTTTTTTTATTTGCTAGTCATGTGGTTTGAACTCTGAGCCTGGGCACTGTCCCTGAGCTCCTTTTGCTCAAGGCTAACACTCTACCATTTGAGCCCCAGCGCCACTTCTGACTTTTTCTTAGTAGTTTATTGGAGATAAGAGTCTCATGGACTTTTCTGCCTGGGCTGGCTTCAAACCATAATCCTCAGATCTCAGCCTCCTGAGTAGCTGGGATTTACAGGTGTGATCCACCAGCAGCTGGCTGCTCCTTCTAATACTTATGAATTCGTTATACATTTTAAGTAACCAAGTATTTCCCCTAGATATTGCAAAGAACCACAAAAGCTTTTCAACTGTGTCTTGTTGAAAGTCTGCCAAGTTAAACTCTACATTTGCTCTAGACAAGTGATTACAGGAAATGTCCTCAAAAGCAGACAAATAAGTTGACAATAAGAGACTACAAGACATACGCATTCTTTACTTGGTAAAGTATTTGGATGCTGAACAACTGCCAAAATTTACTGAAGTAATTTAGGAAGAGTTTACTCCAAGACAATGATGGCTTTAAGCAAATAGGAAAAAGAAGTGTGAAATAGGCTGTTAACTTTTGGAATTAGAAATATCAGTAACAATAAGACTAAGAGTTGACTGGTGTTGGTGGCTTACACCTGTAATGCCGTTACTCAGGAGGCTGAGATCTGAGGATCATTGTTTAAACCAGGCTAGGCAGGAAAGTCTGTGAGATTCTTATCTCTAATTAGTTACCATAAAAACAAAAGCCTTAAGAGAAAAAGCTAAGGAATAGTGCCAGGCTCTGAGTTCTAGCCCCAACACACACACACACACACACACACACACACACACACACACACACACACATTAACATTCAAAGAAAAAACTTTCTGAAGAGGAAATAAGAATGGCCAATAGACACATGAAGAAATGCTCAACCTCTCTAACCATAAAATAAATGCAAATCAAAACAACATTGAGATACTACCTCACTCCAGTTAGAATGACTATAATCAAGAAATCTAATAACAGATGTTGGAGGGGATGTGGCCAGAAGGGAACACTACTCCATTGTTGGTGGGAATGTAAACTTTTTCAGCCACTTTGGAAAGTAGTATACAGAGGTTCCCCCAAAGACTCCACATAGAGCTCCCCTAGGACCAGCAATCCCACTTTTGGGCATTTACCCAAATGATCCCAAACAAGACCATTCTAAAGCTACCAGCACAACTATGTTTATTGCAGCACTATTTACCATAGCTAAAATATGGAACCAACCCAGATTCCCCTCAGTAGATGAATGGATGGAATTCTATATCTCCATCAGAAAGAATGGCATTGCCCCATTTGTTAGGAAATGGAAAGACTTGGAAAAAATTATATTAAGTGAAATAAGCCAGGCCCAAAGAAACATAGGTCCCATGGTTTCCCTTATTTGCAATAACCAGTATGTGTCTGAGTCAAGCAGAAAAGGTCAGATAAGTTGATGTTAGGTGAAATGAACCCCAAGATAAGGATTCAAATGGTTTTTCTTTCTTGCGATTGTTTCTAACATATTTATAAGATGATTTATTTTGTTGCTTTGTATGTCCCTCCCCCGTGGTATAACCCTTGCTTTCACTGTATTTGATGTTGATATAATTTGGGGAGGGGAAGGGAAAAACAAATTGTTTAAATCGGGATACAGATGGACCCATTACAATTTAAGCGGGGAGAGGGTAGCGGGGGGGAGTGTAGTTGTGGAGATAGGAGGGAAGGGATGGTAGGAGACAAACAAAGGAGGAGACAACAATGTTGGATAAGAAATGTACTCATTACCTTGCTCATGTAACTGTAACTCCTCTGTACAGTATTTTCACAATAAAAAAAACTTATTTTAAAAAAAGAAAGAAAATGATAATAAACTTACCTCAATCTTTGTAAAAGTTCACACTTTGTTATTGCTTTTCTTAAATAATAGAACAAATTGCCTGAACTTCCTAAATCACTGGTAAAATGCCAAGTTTTGCTCCTAAAGTATTTGTCCAATGCTGGCATAGAACAGACTTGAGAAGAAAGTACATGGCCACGAGCTGTACATTAGTCCAATTTTCATCATGATGCCAAAAATAACTTACTAAAGCAACTTAGTTCTGGCAACTTAATTTAAAAGCAACTTTATACTGGCTTACAGTTTTAAGACTTGCAGTCCAAGATCATTTGGCCCCTTCCCTGTGGTCTAGTGTCCAGGGTGGATGATGAATATTTGGAGACACACAGATACTAAACTAGACATTGTTTTATTTGTCTGCAATTTATATCTATCTAGGCTTGTGTGTGTATATGTGTGTGTGTATGTGTATGTGTGTTAACTGCCAACCAACCCTGCCTGAAAATGGGTTCAGAATTTAAACTCTCTGCTACGCCTGACAGTTAGAAACCAGAAAGGCCTTCCTGAGAAAGAGGCAGGCCTCAGCCTCCACTTCGCTTTTCTGAGTAAATGAAGGCTGGTGAGAATTGTTGAGTTGTTCCTCAACATTGTTCAGTTGTTTAGTGGTTCTCCAACTCAAGTGTCAATATCATTGAAAATACAGATTCCTTGACAGAATCTTTGGAAAGACTTAGAAGCATGCAGTGTGTGTGTGTGTGTGTGTGTGTGTGTGTGTGTGTGTGTGTGTGTGTGTGTGTGTGTGTGTATGTGTGTGTGATTGGGAGGGGGGGTGGAGGAAGGGTTCATGGTCCTTGAACTTGGCATGGGCAATATCCCTGAGCTTTTCTGCTCAAGGCTGGTACTCTACTGCTTTTTTTTTTTGTGGGGGGGTCCAGTCGTGGGGCCTGAACTCTGGGCCTGGGCGCTGTCCCTCAGCTCTTTTAGCTCAAGGCTAGCGCTCTATCACTTGAGCCACAGCACGACTTCTGGCTTTTTTCTTTTTGCTTATGTGGTGCTGGGGAATCGAACCCAGGGCCTCATGCATGCAAGGCAAGCACTCTACCACTGAGCCACCTCCCCAGCCCCTCTACTGCTTTGAACCATAGCTCTACTTCCAGCTCTTTGGTGGTCAATTGGAGATAAGAGTCTCAAAGACTTTCCAGCCCTGGTGGCTTCAAGAAATCTTCACATCTCAGCCTCCTTGAGTAGCTAGGATTATAAGTGTGAGCCACAGGTGCCTGGCAGAACTGTCATTTTAAGACCTCCCGATGCTTCTGATGTCGGTGGTCTCAGCCTAATCCTTGTGAAAGAATGAAATGGCTGGCCTGCTCAAGAGAAATGCAATGCCATTGGGAAAAGTGATAGGAACTGATTTCTGGGACTATGTGGGCTGCGCTGGGAGGTCTGGCTGAAACGATTAGAAACACAGGCTGGAAAAATCGAAGCTGGGGAGGATCCAACCAAGCTGTTGTCCAGATCTAGAGATGAATTTAACCTTTTAAAATGAGATAACCAACTAAATCTAACATGCCTGTGCCAGCAGTGTGCTCTTCTTATGGGCTGTGCCATGGGAATTTAAAGACTGATATGTTTAAACGTGCTCTAAAGATTACATTTTACCTCCTTTCCCCATCTAAGCCAACTCATTTCCAGCATGATGCCAACTGTGTGTGTGTGTGTGTGTGTGTGTGTGTGTGTGTGTGTGTGTGTGTGTGAAAGAGAGAGAGAGTCCTAGGGCTGGAACTCACAGTCTGGGTGTTGTCCCTGAGCTTTTTTGTTCAAGGCTATTGCTCTAACTCTTTGAGATACAGCTTCATTTCCAGCTTTTTGGTGGTGGTTAGTTGGGAGATAGGAGTCTCATGGACTTTCCTGCCTAAGAACCATGATCCCCAGATCTCAGCCTCTTGAATAATAGCTAGGGTTACAAACGTGAGCCACCAGCACCCAGCTCTTTTCTTTTTTGTTAGTGTACATGCACAGTATAAAGGGGTTCTAGTGTGATCATTCCATCCATGTGTCCTCTGTACACAGGTTTTAAAAATCCTTTTCTAGTCACAAAATAGCATGTGCCCCTTTTTGCTCCCACCCCCACCCTGCATGGCCCCTTATCTTGCATTTGCTGTATTATGCCTTGTAGGATCAACCCAAGACCATAAATAGATAATAGCTGGCCAAGACTTTTAGTGACTCCTCTTAATGTCATATGTTACCAAACCAATTTTCCCAAATTTTCAGTTTTACATGTGGAAAGACAGCTTGTAAATAGGTTTAGATGTATGGTAAATTTCAGAGCCTTGCTTTGGGTGATCAGCAGAAAAATCTCTCAAGGGATTAATAAGCATGAATGGTTTTTTAGATCCTGAAACTCCCTTTTTTGAGAAACCTGCCATTGATGGACCTGGCGTACTATCACATACAACATAGCACATGCATATGTTCATGTGCACACGCATGCATGTATGCACATACACACCCACACACACAGACATCTAGAGACATCTTATTTATAGGTATCTAATCTGAAGTAATGGTGTAAAAGTGGCCCCTCCTCTGTCTTTTGTAACTTAAATCAGGAACATTGTGCAGGTAATTTATTCTTACAAAAAAGACATTTTCTTCCAAGTCACCCATTTTTCTTATTTAGCTGTATTTCTGGGCAAATGAAGTCATGAAGCCCTTGTTAAGAATTATATATTCCCCCTAAGAACACAATATGCATAAGACCGCTTATCCCAAGAATCCTGGAGCTTTTGCCATTCTGTTTAAAATTGGCTTATTATTTTCTTCAAAAATGGCTGTCAGTAGTTTTTTACTTTTTGGTGCCAGTCTTAGGGTTTGAACTCAGGGCCTGGACACATCCCTGAGTTTTTGTGCTCAAGGCTAGCACTCTACCACTTGAGATACAGCTGCACTTGTAGCTTTTTGGAAGTTAATTGGAGATAAAAGTCTCATAGACTTTCCTGCTTAGGCTGGCTTTGAACTGCAATCATCAGATCTCATCCTCCTGAGTAGCTAGGATTGTAAGTATAAGTCACCAACACCCCCCTTTTTAAAAATTCTTTTTAAGTAGTTGTACAAAGGGTTTCAATTCAAGGCATCAGTTGATGAGCACAATGCATCTCAATCCATGTCACACCCCTTCCAGCATTCTCCTCCATCTTTTCCAACCCCATACCTCCCCTCAAGTCACCTGCTTCTGTTTTTACAGGTGTACATTAAGTATCATCACTGTATTAGCCCACCCTCCTCCTTCAAAAAATGCCTGTCAGTGTTTTCAATAGGATGGATCAAATCTATAGATCAATGTAAGAAGGATCACCCTGTTAACAAAACTGAGTCTTCCCATCCATTACAACAGCCTTCCAACTCACTGCTAGTGCTCTTTTGTTTTGGCCTTCATTATCTCAGAAATCTTGTTTTTCTGTGCTAGAGTTTTTATGTGGGTCTTCTGCTACAATTTCCCTTTCTCTGCTGAACTTATCTTTTCCCAATTAAGCTTCTCATTCATTTGAAAATATGGGAATTTCCTCTGACTTTATTGCGGATAAGTACTATGTCAGGCTAATTATTTCCTCTTGATATGTAGTTCATCTTAAACTCCACCCCCAAAGCAGTTTCTTTCCACTTGAGAGTATACTTCTTTTAGTTGGCTCTTCATATTGGAAGTAATTCACACTGCCTTCTAAATGCTATAAATTTTAAAGAGTAGGATACTGAATTCTCTTATTTTTCTTCTATGGGAGAAAAAAGTAAGTGTGTGTGTGTGTGTGTGTGTGTGTGTGTGTGTGTGTGTGTGTGTGTGTGTGTGTTTAGCCAGTTATTTCTTGGCTGCACTTAAGCATCAATTTTTATTTTTTGACTAGAATTTCTAGTCTCCAATTTTCAAATCTTTTGCCTTTTTCTGAGCTGCTTTTAATCTGTTTTATATCTACTGGACTAGAGATGAGTCAAAAATGTGGACAAACTAGGTGCTGGTGTCTCATGCCTGTAATCCTAGCTACTTAGGAGGCTGAGATCTGAGGATAGTGATTCAAACCCAGACCAGTTAGAAAAGTCTGTAGGACTCTTATCTCCAACTAACCACCAAAAAAACCAGAAGTGGAGCTGAGGCTCAAGTGATAGAGCACTAGCCTTGAGCAATAGACGCTCAAGGACAGAAGTACCTAGGCCCTGAGTTCAAGTCCCAGGACCAGCATGCACCCAACACTCCCCCCACCCCATACACACAAAGGAAGAGAATTTGAGGGTCACTTTTGTGCTCTGCCGGATTAACCTAGGATGTTCAGTGGTTCAGGTTTTTATGACTAAGTATTTCTTCTAGTTTTGATACACTTTAAATTTATTTTTCTTTATGTCATGGGATTTGCATGTGTGTTTCCTCCCTAGATTGTCCAGAATTGGGAGGAGTGTTGACGTAAAAGAGATCCCCAAGTTTCTCCCTTCAAGTGAGCATGGACTCCCATCAGATCTTTCTTCTATTGGCTTCCCTGTACTTTCAGGCAGATCTGCTAGTAATCATTATTTTCTGCTGAGACCTTTGTCTAATTAGGCCCTTGCCTAAAAATGTGTTTCTGCAAACTACAAAGGTTGCAGTTCATCTATGAATTGGACTAAGAAGGTATTGGAAATCCAGTCGTTAGCCCATTTGAGACAATGCCCTGGTTGCTGGTGAGTGGGATGTGAGGAGACCTCCTCCACGGTCAGTGATGGCTCGCTGGGATATGTGGATCCCACGGACTCTGTGGGCCTCACTCTATGCCCTGCCCTTTGCCACTAGTATGAGTCATTCGCTTATGGCATCAATCAATGCACCTTGCTCAGTGTTCTTCAGACTTTTATGAAACACTCTCACTTGCTAGCTCGTTAACTAGCTAAATACGTGAGCAAATAAATACATGCTAGAGAAAGCAATAGAGAAGTATAAATAGAGAACTAAATGAGTAAGTAGAGAAACTGGATCGTTTCCACGAAAATGTGTTTAGGAAGCTCTTCAGGATTTGTTTCCCCATGCCACCCCACTATTTCAGGAATCATTGAGAATAGCATCTCATCTTCCAAGTTTCCTTTTAAAGCTGATTTTAATTCTTCACTTTATTTGGTGATTCGCCGACTTGAACTTTACAAATTTAGTTTCTAGACTTCTCCTTTCCATTTGTGTGTTTTCCCCCCTTTGGTGCTTTTCTCTATTTCCTGTGTTTTCTTTGAAAGGACCACCCAGCAGGCTTCTGGTTGGCCTAATATTAATATAATATTAATATATTTGCTTAATTGACCTGTCCTCCCAAGCAGCACTTATTCGCAAATGTCTACAAGCTTTGTGGCCGGGACATGTGAAAACATTCTAAACTTCTTTCCTTCTTTAACTCCACCTCCTTCCTCCCAACAGCTGACTGAAGAGTTCTGTTCAAAATAGTCTAAATATTTGTTTAAGATTCCATCCCAATATCCACTCAGTGAGACAACCAGAAGTCATCTTCCCTTGCGTATGAGTAGCAAAGTCAGTTTACTTTGAGACATATGAAAATCCTCTAAGTGTTTCTGGGTGAGGCAGGTTTTGGCAGGATCATGATCTGGCAGGCTATAAAATCCCACAAGGTTTAGATATGTGATCAGAGGTGTCAGGCAAGACATAGTTTATCAGTAATGCTTTCTACCTATGTTTACCTTAGCTGGGCACCTATGGCTCATGCCTGTAATCCCAGCTACTCAGGAGCTGAGATCTAAAGATTCTGGTTCAAAGCCAGCCTGGGCAGAAAAGTCTGTGAGACTTTTAACTCCACCAGAAAAGTGGAAGTGGTACTATGGCCCATAGTGGTAAAGCAGTAGCCTCGAGGCAAGAGCTCAGAGACAGCGCCCAGGCCCTGAGTTCAAGCCCCACAACCCACCAAAAAGAAAATCTTTCCGGGCACTGGTGGCTCAAGACTGTAATCCTACCACTCTTTGCTACTCAAGAAGCCTAAAACTGAGGATTTCAGTTCAAATCCAATCCGGGCAAATTTGAGAGACTCTTATCTCCAATTAACCACTCAAAAACCAGAAGTAAAGCTGTAGCTCAATTGATGGAGTGCTAGCCTTGAGCAAAGATGCTCAGGCAGGGCTGGGAAGGTGGCTCAGTGGTAGAGCGCTTGCCTTGCATGCCTGAGGCCCTGGGTTCGATTCCTCAGCACCACATAAGCAAAAAGAAAAAAAACCGGAAGTGGTGCTGTGGCTCTAATGGTAGAGCGCTAGCCTTGAGCTGAAGAGCTGAGGGACAGCGCCCAGGCCCAGAGTTCAGGCCCCACGACCGGACCCCCCCCCCAAAAAAAAAGATGCTCAGGGACAGTGCCTAAACCCTGAGTTCAAGTCTTAGAACCAACACACACACAAAAAAGGCTTTTCTTAACTATCCGGCTGAAGAAAAATCATCTATCTAGACCAGAAATAGTTCTACACTAGTAAATCTATGTAAGGCATTACTGAAGAAGATTAGCCCATGTCCGGTAGGTTCTATCATAATCTTCTTTCTGCTAAAGTTAAGAGAGTTTTGAAAGTATGAACTTTTGTGGGATCATAGACATAGATTCTGGTTCTGCTGGGTTTGACCCCTAGAATCTGACTTTAGAACCTGGTCCTCAGCCACTACGTATGCTGTGCTCTTACACATCACTCACTCCTTATGCAGGAAAGTGCATAAGGCACAGTGTTCAATGCACATGTGTGAAAATGGAGCCAGAAAAATGAGGGAGGGGTGGGGTTGGGAGAGATGGAAAAGAAATGTGGGAGAGGTGACATGGATCAAGATGCATTGTGCTCAAGAACTGATGTGTGGAATTGATACCTCTTTGTACCACTAATTAAAGAGAATGTTAAAAACTAATGAAAGTAGAAGAAAGGATTCGACACTCAATGACACAGAATAGAGAATCCAATATACATATATATGTATATTGTGTGTATATGTGTATATATATGTGTGTGTGTCTATGTGTATATTATAATATATATTATATATACTATTACATGTTATTACCATTTGTATATTCAAAAAGTCTTTGGTTATACAGTTAAATACAAATGGTAATAAGGTGAGCAAGAATATATATTCTTGTATTGAAATATAAAACTGCTCTTTTTTTATATCAGAAATGATTGAGCCAGGTGCTGGTGTCTCGTGCCTGTCTTCCCAGCTATTCAAGAGGCTAAGATCTGAGAATTGTGGTTCAAAGCCAGCCCGAGCAAGAAAGACCATGAGACTTTCATTTCTAATTACCACTAAAGAAGCCGGAGGTGGAGCTATGTCTCAAGTGGTAGAGCACTAGCCTTGAGCATAAGAGCTCTGGAAACCCACCCAGGTTCTGAGTTCAAGACCAAGACCTGTGCATGCGTGTGTGTGCACATACGTGTGCTCACACACAAACACACACACACCACAAAGAATTGAATATCAACATCTCCAAATGGTTTAATATTAATATTAAATTAATTTTGATTGATGTATTTTTTTACAGAGGAAAACCTAATGACAGGTTGAAATTTCAGTCATTAGCCATGTTGCCAGGGTTTAGGAGTTAGTAAGATGTGGCTGGATGTGATGGCAGAAGTAAGACATTCCTTAAAGATCTGCTCTGTTGCTGGGCATGTTGCTGGGCCTGTTGCTCAGGCCTATAATCTTAGCTATTAGGGAGGCTGAAATATGGGAATTGTGGTTCAAAGCCAGCCTAGGCAGAAAAGTCCATGAGATTCTTATCTTCAATTAATCAGCAAAAAGCTGGAAGTGTAGCTGATGCTCAAGTGGTAGAGTGCCAGCCTTGAGTGAAAAAGCTGAGTGAGAGTGGAAAGTCTTGAATTCAAGCTCCACGATCTGCACCAAAATAGATAGGAAGATAGATAGATGACAGATAGAGAGGTGGATGGATAGATAATAGAAGAAAGAGTGATATATAATAGATCTATACATCTATAGATAGAGATATATAGATAGAGATTGATAGTTCTATGTGGATTCTATGATAGCTCTATATGCGTGCTGTCTACATATCTATGTATAGATTGATGGATTATAGCTCTCTATACATTTCTGTAGATTAGATCTATCTATATATAGATGAGATCTTTACATAAACACATCCAATGTAGAGATAAATTAGATGGAGAAATTATGTAACTAGATAGGGACAGAGACAGAGAGAGACATAGACAGATGGACAGATAGATAGATCTATAGATCTATATCTGGGTAGAAGGAGACATGGAGTTTCTCTCAATGAGGAGACACACAGCTGAGAGCAAGAATGTTGCAGTCTGGTTTTGCAGAATAGTAGCAAAGCATGTGTTTGATTACCCAAATCAGGAGAATGAAGGATGCTCCTGGGGAGCTGACCTTCGCTGAAGGTCAGTGGGTCAGGAGACTGTGAGTCTTCAGGACAGTATAAATCCCCTTTGGGAACAGCAAAAGGAATTTCCCACACCTGGTGGAAGGCTTGTTCTCCATGGGTGGGACCATCCCCAGCTGTATAGAACCTAAATACGCTGGTGGCTTTTATGAGGCGCCTCTGGTGGAGAGCAACCAGGGAAAACATTGTGACATGCAGAAATTGCCCCGCTTTGAACTCTTTGGGCAAAGTTGTAAACATTGTTGGCATTGCTCAGTGTTCAGCCTGTGTTCTCTGTCATTCTTTATTAATTGGTTTAAACTGGATTGACACGTACTCATCCTCAGAGTGTTCTTCATAATAACCTCCATCCCTGGTCCAAAAATCTTCAAAGAAACCACAGCACAAGCCTAGGACTGCTTGAGGAAAGAAGTTAAAGTTGACTTTAATGTTTACGAAAACAAATAACGAAATTTTAGGTGAAATCTTCAGAGCCGTTATTTGTTTCTCCCTTGCATTTTAGTTCTCTCATCTCTGGAACAGGATGCTGTATCATAATTTCAGGGCTTGGCTTGTATTTAGAACACCTTTGGAGAAGACTTGGATTTTATGGTGTACTTCTCATACAAAATGAGTGTATTTACCAGAAATATCATACTTAGACAAACTGCAATTTTATTGTGAAGGAATATAGAGAATTCACACTTGTGGGAAATGTTGTAATCTGAATGCATTGTTTGATACGTCTGTGTTTGTGTCACAGATTCAGTGAAAAGAACAGAAAATGTATTAACGAGCTCTTATGTAGGAGTTTTCACTGTATTTGATGTTGGTATAATTTGGGGAGGGGAAGGGAAAAAACAAAGTGTTTAAATAGGGATACAGGTGGACCCATTGCAACAATGAGATGTACAAGACACTATGTTGAAACACTAACTTTACAATTTAGGGGGGCGGGAATTAGTTGAGGAGGTGGAAGGGCAGGAATGGTAGGGGAAAACAAAGGAGGAGGCAACAATGCTTGATAAGAAATATACTCAGTACCTTGCTCAGATAATTGTAACCCCTCTGTACAGTATTTTCACAATAAAAAAAACTTATTTAAAAAAAAGAAGAAGAAGAAGAAGGTACAGAAGAGAAAGAGCACCAAAAGGAAGCAGTTGAGCCTGGGACAGGATTTCCATCTATGGGGAATTCTTGGAAAGACAAAACCTATGAAGTGCCAGGCACTGGTGGCTCAAATCCTAGCCACTTGGGAGGCTGAGATTTGAAGACCATTGTCCCAAGCCAGCCCAGGCAGAAAAGTTCATGAGACTCTCATCTCCAATTAACCAGGCCATAAATGGAGTTGTGGCTCAAGTGGTAGAGCACCAGCCTTGAGCAAAAAAGGCTAAGGGACACCATCCAGGCCCTGAGTTCAAGCTACAGCAACACAGACACACATAAAAATATGGAAAAGCCATACTTACTGGTGGGAGCTCAGAAGAGTGAGAAAATCTAGAGCTTTAAATTTCAAATAATGATCAAATGCTGTTTTGGAAGACATAGCTATTTTTACAAAAACACATTAACATACAATGATTCATTATAGGTATTTCCACACAATTTGTTTTAGAATTGCTTATTGCAACTTTGAAAGTTCTTTGATTTTATAACACACAAAGTACCAATAGGTGTAGCTCTCCTAAACAAGTCTGGCACAAACCTGTTTAAGAATTTAAGGAGATCCTGGAACCAGTGTTTGAAAACCAGTCATGGTCATCTGGCCTCCATACAGACTCAACCCTGACCCCTAGTGGATAAATCCCACATGGATATTTTATATACTGGGAGAAACCTGATTAAGTCAATCCCACAATCAAAGGACTTCTGTTGAAGTGCCACTGTTCCTGCTCCTTTTGTACCAAATCTGGTTTCCTTGGTATTGGATTTCTGAGGTTTCTTGGAACACGAGGATCAGCACCTCCTGGGAAAGATTCTTCCAGTTTGCTGTTCAGGATTTACCCACAATGCAATCTGAGTCCTACCCTGTTCTGTTGAGCACTTGTACCAACCTCCTTTTTTTTAGGATGTGTTTGGGGTGTCCTTTGGAATTTAGGCATCGTATGGACTCAGCAATTTTCATCCTGTTTTATTTCGGTTCTCATTGAACTCGGTGCTTTTCTGTAACAACACAGTTGTTGCCAGGCAGAAATGGAGACCTTAAAGTATGAAGAGCTTGTCCAAGGGGGAAAGTGCCCATGCATTCCCAGGGAGACGTGAATTCATCAGAGACAGAGCAGCCCACATGAAGGAGAGTGGCATGTGTGAACCCTGTGCTTCTAAGACTTTAACATGCAAAGTAATCATGGAGATGACAAAACACATAACAGGTACTAGCTGGCCAATGACAGATAAAGTTAGCAGATCTCTGCTTCTTATGAGTGCTTTTTATAAGTGTAACCAACAACTCAATCTTCCAAGAATTTTTATTAATATGTAGATGTGTGTGTGAGTGTGTGTGTGTGTGTGTGTGCCTTTTGTGCCAGTCCCTTAACTTTTTCACTCAAGGCTGGAGCTCTACCACTTGAGCCACAGCCCCAATTTTTCCAACTTTTTGATGGTCAATTGGAGATAAGGATATGTCTACTCAAGCTGGGTTCAAACAAGGATCCTCAAACCTCAGCCTCCTGAGTAGTTAGGATTACAGGCATGAGCTACTGGTTCCTTTTGTTGTTATTGTTGGTGGTGGTGGTGGTGGTCACGGGGCCTGAACTCTGCCTGGGTGCTGTCCCTAAGCTCTTCAGCTCAAGGCTAGTGCTCTACGACTTGAGCTACAGCACCACTTCTGGCTTTTTCTGCTTATGTGGTGCTGAGGAACTCAACCCTGGACCTCATGCACACAAGGCAAGCACTCTACCACTGAGCCACCTTCCCAGCCCTATTGGTTCATTTTTAAAGTGACTAGAAGTAACTGAATGAGATAATGGTATCAACTTGAGTCCCAATCAATAGGCCCACTATCTACAAATTAGCCCTGCCCTGGCTGTAAATAATATACAAAAAAAGAAACTTAGATCCCAAGTGCACACACAGGTTGCTTGGCTCCATTGGGTTCCCCCAGAAAAGCATTAATGTGGTCTTCACCCTCAGCCACTCTTCCTGGACTCTTTCATAATAGATTCAAAAGAGATACCTTTAGTACCTTCCCATTTTTTTTCAAAGATCTGTGTTGATGATTTGTTTGTAAGCACGTTCCAAGACACATCTTCATGAACAAATGAAAGAAATCTGAAGTCTGAGCTAGGAAAAATGCCACAAGATTCAGTGCATACATTTGACCTTGTTAGAAAGTCAAAAGAGCAATCGAATAAATACAAAACTTTTCCTAACCCATATTTTACATTAGAGGAACTCTGATATAGGAGTTTGTCCTTTCTCTCTCTCTCTCTCTCTCTCTGTATGTGTTTGTGCGTGCTAGTGCTGGGCTTGAACTCAGGGTTTCTAGCTCTCACTTGGCTATTTTGCTCAAGGCCAATGCTCTACCACTTGAGACAAACACCTATCTCTGGCTTTTTTGTATTTATTGGAGAAAAGAGTCTCGCAGGCTTTCCTGCCCAGGCTGGCTTTGAACCCTGATCCTCAGGTCTCAGCCTCCTAAGTAGTTAGAATTATAGGCATGAGCCACCAGTAGGTCTGAGAAACTCTGTTTAATAAAAATCAAGCTTCCAGAAATCCAGAAATGGCTGACTCTTTCCAGAAATGGTTGACTCTTAGGATGACTAAATTCAATTTAGAGGAGATGACATTATACAAGTCACTCAATTATATAATTTTCTTGTCTTTAAAATCAACATGCAGTAGTGCTCAAAGCATACTACTGGCACCAAAGCTTCTATCTGCTTATAGTCTAGCCTCTGTTTCCTTGGATTTTTCAGTTCTTGTTTTACCCAGCAGGAAGTACCTCCCACCCCACCCCACCCCCATTTCTGCTATTCCTTTCCATTTCCCTTTCCTGACCTTGGCCAAGGTCACAGCCCTTAAAAGCTTTCATGAAAAGAACACTTTCTGAGAGGCCCAATGATGCCCTCTATCGGCCGTGATTCTTAATATCAGAGAGACATCAAAGCTGCTAGGGTTTGAACATGGTTGGTCCTACTCTCTTCCTTATTTTATTGTACTCTGAGATGACGGATCTGTGAGTACTGGTGGCTCACATTGTAAGTCCAGCTACTCAGGAGGCTGCAATCTGAGGATTGCTGTTCAAAGCCAGCCAGGGCAGGAAAGTCTATGACACTCTTAATTCCAATTAACCAGCAAAAAACTGGAAGCAGAGCTGTGGCTCTAGTGGTAGAGTGCCAGCCTTGAGAGAAAATCTAAAGGAGAATGTCCAGGCCCTGAGTTCAAGGCCCAGTACCAACACACACACACACCCCATGTATTAACTCAGACGTCTCTGCAGAACTACAAACCCAATTGCAAGCTCATGCCAAGGATGGCATCTAGTGTTCAAATTATCCCTAGTCTGTAATTCAGAGTGCTTTTCAATAACTATATGCTGAATGGTTTGGAGGAATTTATCTCTCCCATTTCATTTCCCCTCTGGTCTGAGCCTCGGAAGCTGGATCGCTCTTGGCTACCTAGAATTAGTTCAGAGAAAGCAGAGTGATACCTTGCCATGTGCCAAATTTGGTAGATTGGAAGTACTTTGGCAATTTGATGTATGGGAAGTTACTGGAGAGGATCCACATGAAATGGTGTGAGGCAGCATCCAGACTAGTTCACAGGAAGTGCCTGAAATGATGAATGCCCTTTTTGCATAGCAAATAGAAACATCTTGGCACGTGTCCCGGCATCCATCATCTCAGGCGTAGACATAGGGAAATTATTATTCATAGTTATTAGTGTGATCCAAGCTCAGCAGAATTTCTCCCAAAAAATCTCCTTTTGTGAAATGACAGAAAGACAATGCCAACATTAAGAATGAATACTGAACGGTGGAAAAGAAAAGCACTTCCTGTTTGAGGCAGACTTCTTGCTCACGTAACTGAGCTGGCCCTGCGCTGGCTCAGCTGGCAGCGTCAGACACATCCTGCTGAGACCATCTTTTGCAGCCATCTGGGTTAAATATTTGGTGATACTTCTTAGAAAGCATCCACATTGCCTTCCAGGATGGAGTGATGATAAATCACCAAATGGCACCCATTGTATGGTTTGTTCAAACAAGAACATTCTAGTTCAAGAGAAGATAGCAGAGGTTTAGAAGGAAACCCAGCATGAGAAGGGGTTAAAACCTAAGGAGGAGTAAGCCTTAAGCCCTTAAGGGAGACTGACACTGAGATCTAGCCAATGGGCTGCTTCTTCCCAAGAGGAGGGGCGGGTTCTGAATCAGTGCAGACACAAGTACCCACAGGGATGGTGTGGAGCAGATAGACATGAGGAGTGTGTATCAGATGGCTCAAGGTTGCCTGTGCTGTGTGTACACTCAGAAAGCAACTTCACCATCTTAGGATGTGGGCTTCCCTGTCTTCCACCACACACATGCAAGTGGTGTGCATGCACATACATACACTCACACACACACACACACACACAAGTATTTGTATGAGTTAAGATTAATTCACAGTGCTGGGTGCTGGTGGCTCATACCTGTAATCCTAGCTACTCAGGAAGCTGAGATCTGATGATCACAGTTCAGAGCCAGCCCAGGAAGAAAAGTCCTGTGAGATTCTCATCTCCAATAAAACTACTCAGAAAAAGCCAGACGTGGCACTGTGACTCAAGCAGTAGAGCACTGGCCTTGAGGAAAAGAATCTCAAGGATAGTTCAAGCCCCAAAACTGGCACACACACACACAAAATAACTCACAGATTACCCACAGCATTGTAGGGCATGATAACAACACAAATGTTAGCTATTGGTATTAATAATAGTAATGATTAGTATGTATGATGACTCATGTGTGCCTGCCTTCATGCTGACCTATCAACATTTGAGACCATGCAGGACACCAGTGGCTCATGCCTGTAACCCTAGCTATTCAGGAAGCTGAAATCCAAAGATCACAATTCAGAGCCATCGCAGGCAGGAAAATCTGTGAGATGCTTATTGTCAATTAATCCGCAAAAAGCTCGACACAAAAGTGTGTGGATCTGATGGTAGAGTTGCCTTGAACAGAAAAGGCTAAAGGCACACACACACACACACACACACACACACACACACATACACACACACACACACACACACACACACACACACACACAGAGTATTTGAAGCCACATATGCAACAAGTGGTATTAACGTATCATGCAGCCCAGCCAGTTGAGCTGGTCTCTCCAAGATGGACTCCTGTAAGCAGCAGCCAGGAGCCCAGTACAAAGCTCTTCTATGGGTTTCTACTTTTCACTAATCAGAACATATTCAAGAACAATAGCTCACTTGATTTCATAATTGTTATATTAGTGAGGTAAGCAGGGCCACATATCTTTTATCCATGTTGCAAACAGGACTAGTCAGCATATTGTGTGTGTGTGTGTGTGTGTGTGTGTGTGTGTGTGTGTGTGTGTGTTGTGCCAGTCCTGGAGCCTGAATTCAGGTCCTCACTCTCTTGTTTGGCTTTTCTACTCAAGCCTAATCCTTTGCCCCTTGAACTACACCCTATTTCAGCTTGGTGCTACTCGTTCATGGGAGATGGCTCACAGGCTTTCTTGCCCAGGCTGCCTCAAATGATCTACAAATCTCAGCCTCCAGAGTAGCTAGGGTTACAGGCAAGAGCCACCAGCACCCAGTTTTATTCGGCTCTTAATAAGTGTTTAGCTACGAAAACAATACAATGGACATGAATACATCACTGCTGTCAGAATACATGAAAAAAAAAAAAACCAACTGGGTTTCTTATGCATAAGATACTAGGTATCAAATTGTGAAAGGGTATGGCCTTTACTTTGACATATGTAACTTGAACAGTTTTCTTTATAACAAGTTAGAAGGAGTGCATTAAGATCTATTCTCCGTGAGAACTGCTTTTCCACTCATATTAAATGCTAATTTTCATCACCTAACAGACAGAAATTGTCAATGAATATATCAGAGAAAAATTATACCTTAGGAAGAAAAAAAACCTCAGGAGTTATTGCAAATACTTGATTTTACAGTGGGTAACCCTAAAAGGTTGACTAATTTAATTTTGTTTTCTTTGTATATTGGTCCTAGGGTTTGAACTCGGAGCCTGGGCACTGTTACCAAACTTTTATTCACTCAAGACTAGGGCTCTACCACCTGAACCACAGCCCCACTTCCCACTTTTTTTTGGTTAATTAGAGATGAGAGTCTCATAGAATTTCCTGCCCAGGCTGGCCTTAAACCCTAATCCTCTGATCTTAGCCTCCTGAGTCATCATGAGCCACCAACACCTGGCTTATTTAATTTTTTATTCCATTTGTTACAGCCTGATTTAGAATGGTCTCGTCTCTGTTCCAAATTATGTATGTATATATAGTAAGTATTTTCAAAAAACATTTATTGCACAAGAAGCAATTTCTTTATTTTTTTCCTGGAAGTCAAGGAAAATTTTGTTACTCTAAGAATCCTCTCTGGTAGAAATTATAAAGATTAAAAAAATAAAAAGACAGGTGTCTAGGTATGGTAGGATGCAGATACAACATTGATACTGAAAATGTTAAGTTGGGTTAAGATTGCCAGAAACTAATTTCCCCAATGAGCTTACAGCTCACCAGCTCTGAAAAAAGTACAGACATGAGTTTATGAGGAAATGAGTTTAGCAATTTGTCATCCGCATAAGAAATATTGGTGGGTGACCAGTAGATGGCACTGCTGTCAATTAGATTTTTTTCCCCTCTCCGTTCCAACACACCAAGTACCTGGGCACCTGAGCTCAGGCCTATAATCCTAACTTCTCAGAAGACTGAGATCTGAGAAACCTGACTCAAAGCCCGCCCAAGCAGGAAAATCTATATGACTCTTGTCTCTAATTAGTCACTAATTAGAGTCTCTAATTAGAATGGAGTTGTGGCTGAAGTAGAAGAGTGCTAGCCTTGAGCATTAAAGTTCAGGGACCAGTGTCCAGACCCTGAGTGCAAGCCTTGGTACTGGAAACATTAATTAATTAAGATAAAATATTTTTGAAGTTTATAGTAACAGAGTTAGCTTATGGTAGGTTAAGGATTGCGCACTGAAATACCCAGCAAAAACACTGAAAGAAAAACAAGGAGGAATATATAAAACTAGAATGTAAAAGTGAATGCAAAATAATTAATTCAGAAGCAGACAGGAAAGAAAAAGAGGAAGGAAGAATATATTAGATGAATAGAAGAAAAGCAATAAAGACTCAAGTTCAACCATACCATTAGTTATATTAACTATAAATGTATAGTTATATTAACTATAAATCCTTCAAGAAAAATATACAGAGTGTCGAACTGGATTTAGAAATGAAAAGCCTGAGGGATTATATACTGTTTACAATGAACCCTTTTAAATATAAAGGCGTGGGCTGGGAAGGTGGCTCAGTGGTACAGTGGTTGCCTCGCATGCATGAGGCCCTGGGTTCGATTCCTCAGCTCCACATAAGCAGAAAAAACTGGAAGTGGCGCTGTGGTTCAAGTGGTAGAGTGCTAGCCTTGAGCTGAAGAGCTAAGGGACAGCGCTCAGGCCCAGAGTTCAGGCCCCATGACTGGAAAAAATAAAATAAAATAAAAATTGAATATAAAGGCAGATGTTGCTTAAAGTTGAAAACATATCATACAAATGCTGAATGAAAGAATGTTGATGTATTACATGAATAATAGACATTGTCAACTTTAAGGCAAGATATATCACTAGAGATAGGAAGCTTGACTTCAGTAACAATAAGAAGATGAATTCATACACCACAAGACAGCAATCATAAGTAAGCATGCATCTAATAACAAAACCCCCAAATTCATAAAGCAAAATTGACAGGACAAAAGATAGGCACATTGGAAGTGGCGCTGTGGCTCAAATGGTAGAGCGCTAGCCTTGAGCTGAAGAGCTCAGGGGCAGCGCCCAGGCCCAGAGTTCAAGTCCCATGACCGACAAAAAAAGATAGACATAGACAAAGCTACAATTGGTTGAAGAATTTAATATTGATAAGTAATAAAAATGTATACTATACTTATAAAAGCCATGGACACTTCAAGTAGAAAAATAGTGTCAGCTATCAGTACTATAACAATTAATATGAGAGTCTTGTAATTGTATCTTTCGATATTGATAATGTTGAGTGTGAATAATCTAAAATTACATATATGCATATACATGTATACATATATGTACATATGTATATATACATATATATATGTATACATGTATATGCATATATGTACTAAGGATTGAACCCAGAAGTAAAAACATGCTAAAACATTGAGTCTACCTCTACCACTGAACCTTACCCTTAACTCTTATGAGTTTAACTCAAGTTGATTTAATCACTTTGTTTTGTTTTTTGTTTTTGCTAGTTCTGAGGCTTGAATTTGGGTCCTGGGCACTGTCCCTGAGCTTCTTTTGCTCAAGGCTAGCACTCTCCCACTTGGCCTTTCTGTTTATGTGGTACTGAGAACTCAAACCCAGGGCTTCCTGTAAGTTAGGCAAACCCTCTATCACGAAGCTACATTCCCAGCCCTGATTTAATCACTTTGAACTCAGGGCCTGGGCACTGTCTTGAGCTTTCTCGCTCAAGGCTAGTAGTGCTTTACCACTTTGAACCACAGTACCATTTTTGGTTTTCTGGTGGTTAATTGGAGATAAGTATTGCAGACTTTTCTGCCTGAACTGGCTTTGAACCACAATACTCAAATCTCAGCCTCTTGAGTATCTAGGATTACAGGCATGAGCCACGAGTGCTTGGCTACAAGTGTGTGGAGTTCTTTTTGTCATCTTTCCTGCCCATATTTCTTTATTGTGGGAAAAGGGTACACTAGACTCTTGGAGTCGGCATACACAATTGCAATGATTTGAATCAAACAACTTTGTAGAATTCTTGAAGTGATGTTGCTAGTGTAATACCTTGATGGGGAAGGTTTCTCTTTGGACGAGTAAGGAAAATAAATTCCAAGGGCTGATGTATCACATTAATGTGATTTATTAGTGTTATTATTTAGATGGTCATCAATTATTAGGTTTTAATGATGAAGAAAACATTTTTGGGAAAATGTTACACATTTCGTATTGTTTGCTACTTAAACCAAGTAGCACATTGTACAAAAAGACATCTTTTCTGATATAGAGCTCTACAGGTGTTTATTTCATCATACTGGCACAAAACCACTTTGGTACTTTATTTGGTACAATAAATAGCTAATAATTGTTCGTGGGGAGAAATGCTCTGTGGGTAAATCTATTATGCTAGTACTAATGATCAAAATGTATTAGTACAAAGTCGTTATGTTGAAAAACGAACTTAACAACTTTGGTGGGGAGGAAGGGGGAGGAGGATTCGGGGGGAGGGGGAGGATGGGAAGGGATGGGAAGGGGAAACAAAGGAGGAGGCTACAATGCTTGATAAGAAATGTACTCATTATCTTGCCCATGTAATTGTAACTCCTCTGTACGGTATTCTCACAATAACAAAAAAAGAGATATAAATAAAAGAATTTTATTAGTACATTTTCCCTTTTTCTTTGTTTACAAAGTAGGTTGTCATGGGAAGCCATTTGTCAACGTGTCTTTTTGTTTTGTTTTATTTTGTTTCTGGTGTTGTTCCTGGGGCTTCAGCTGAGGGCTTAGGTCCTGTCCTTGAGCTTTTTTTGACTCAAAGCTAGTGCTCTGCCCCTTTGAGCACTTTGAGCAAGCACTATTTCCAGTTTTCTGGTGGTTAACTGGAAATGAGAGTCTCGTGGACTTTCCTGACCAAGGTGGCTTTGAACTGTGAGCCTCACCTCTCAGCCTCCTGAGTCACTAGGATTACAGGCCTGAACCACCAACACTGAGTCTGTCTTTAAAATCATGTAATTGTATCATATACACATGATCCATATGAAAACCATCTCTTAACACCTGAGAATTTGTCTGTGAATGGTTAGCTTTTGTGCTGTATGGATTGTTTTTAGTATTTTTCAATATAAAAAAAATGTTTGAGCACCTCTAACAAAATGTTTATAAATTTAATTTTTTAACAATGTAAATATAATTTTGTGTTTTAACCAAAACTTAGTGTCTTCAAATTCTCAAGAACTTCCACTTTTCTGATTGGTTAAGAAAATACAGTACATAACTTTAAAAAAATACCTTTGAAAAGTTAGATATATACATATTGGAGTTTAAAAGGATAATAGTATAGAAACATTCTATAAAACATCATATTGCTCTTATAAGTACAATCAAATTAGAGGTAGGTTTTAAAAATCAAACTCTAACATATATCTTCTATTATATCGACAAAGTTGTATATTTAATATTTAACTCAATCATGGATTCTTTTTTGTCAATTGTGGGACTTGAACTCTGGGCCTGGGTGCTGTCCCTCAGCTCTTCAGCTCAAGGTTAGTGCTCTAGAAAGCATGGATTTTAATGCAAAATTTGTACTGTATCTTTAGTTTTGCTTTTTTTTTTTTTTTTTGGTCTGTCATGGGGAACTCTGGGCCTGAGTGCTGTCCCTCAGCTCTTCAGCTCAAGGCTAGTGCTCTACCACTTGAGCTACAGCACCACTTCTGGTTTTCTGGTGGTTTATTGGAGATAAGAGTTTCACAGGCTTTCCTGCCTGTGCTGGCTTTGAACCGCAATCCTCAGATCTCAGCCTCCTGAGTAGCTAGGATTACAGGTGTGAGCCACCAGTGCCAGGCTTTGGTTTTGCTTTTTATCAAAGCACCATAATCCATAATTAAATAAGACAAGATATCTAAAGTATATCAGAAAGAATAATGGCTGTACTCTTCTGATATTTCTGTTGACTTGATAGTTACCTGAGAGATTCAGTCTTAGTCATCATGATTTTTTTGTTTTGTTTTGATGTTGTTTTATGTTGGTACGGGGGCTTGAACCCAGGGCTTTGTATTCGCCCTCACCTGCCTTTTTCACTTAGGCTGCTTCTCAACCACATGAGCCACAGCTCCACTCCTGGCTTTTGGATGATTACTTGGAGATGAGAATCTCACAGACTTGTTTGCCCAGGCTGGCTTTGAACCATGATCCTCAGCCTCCTGAGTGGCTAGGATTACAGGCATGAGCCACCAGCCCTTGGACTCATAATAGTTTTAAATAAACCATTGTCCTAATTTTCACTTGCTCCCTTTTAGCCTGTGAGATAAACATTTCCCTGTGCAGAAGGAACATGGGCCAGAGCTGTATTTACATGTGTGTGAGACAATATGGCTGCAACCTGGCCCACCATGGTCTGCGTAGAATGCATTCAGACATAGCTGGTATTCCCTGTCATGAGTTATGTCCTTTCAGGACGATCCTGTGAGCATCGAATACTTGTTAAGCTTACTTTTTAAAAAACCCTTAGAAAAAAATATAAGTGATTTGCATCCCTGATGAGCACCCTGAAAAATAAAACCATGCAGAGATTCCCTGCACCTGGCAATCTCAGCATGGGAGGCCTAACTGAATGAGCACCGTCGTTTGCAGGTTCCAGTGCCTTCCTCCTGGGCCTGCTTATAGCACTTGAATGGGAAGACCGGTGGCCACGTGAGGAGCGCACTTCCCGCAGAAGCCTCCACATCGCCCATACACCTTGGCTCCATCCTGAAAGCAAGTCGAGGGAGAAATATACAAGCTGAGAGGGTGAGCAACACTGAAATGTAGATCACCTGTGAATGAAGATGGAAATGGTGAAGCACACTGAACGCTCTTAAATAACCATGGAGCCAGACGCTGGTGGCTCATGTCTGTAATCCCAGCTACTCAGGAGGCTGAGATCTGAGGATCGCAGTTCAAAGCCAGCCAGGGCAGGAAAGTCTGAATCTCTTACCTCTACTTAACTATTAGAAAATTAGTGGCTCAGAGTGATAGAGCACTAGCCTTGAGCAAAAAGAGCTCAGGGACAGTGCCCAGGCCCTGAGCTCAAGCCCCAGGGAGAAGCAAAGAAAAAATAATAATAGTGGGAAGTTAGGATGGATGGGAGAAGTGAGCATAAGCAAGGGTGGTCAGTCTGATTAAAGTACTGTACGTGCATTTGTGAAATAAATCCTGAAACGCCTTTTAACAAGTAACACACCTAAAACAATAAATAGCAGGAATCTAAAACAGGTTCTCCCTGGAGTGTGGGAAAACAGAGTGTAACGGGGAGTGGAAAGGGGTGAATATGGTCAATAATTTACATACAAGTGTACAAATACAAGCTGGGCACCAGTGGCTCATGCCTGTAATCCTAGCTACTCCGGAGGCTGAGATCTGAGGATCCTGATTCAAAGCCAGCCTGGGCAGAAAAGTCCTCATGAGCTTCTTATCTCCAATAAACCACTCAAAAAAGCCAGAAGTGATGCTGTGGCTCAAGTGGTAGAGCACTAGCTTTGAACACAAAGAGGCTCGGGGACAGTTTAAGCCTCAGGACCGGCAACACACACACACACACACACACACACACACACACACACACACACACACACCCCAAAAAAGTGTACACAGTTGGTTGGAGCAGGATGGAAACAAGGAGTCTGATCAAGGAACATTGCATGCATGCATATATAGACATGTCAATATAAAGATTTCTAGTAGAACTATTAATGCTAATAAAAACAATTAAAATGAGAAATATACAACCTAGTAATTGTGTGCCCAAAGCAGGAAAAAAGCAACTGTTTTTGAACCATGTGGCTGAAATCATTAACCAAGTTTTTCTATGAAATATGTATGTATGTATATACATATATATATGTATATACATATATTCTTTTCCCCAGTACAGGAGCTTGAACTTGGAGCCTGGGCATTATTTCTTAGCTTTTTTGCTCAAGACTGGTACTGTAACACTTAAGCCACAGCTCCACCTCCAGTTGTTTTTTATTTGTTTGCTACATAATTGCAGAAAATAGTCTCATGGACTTTCTTGCTTGGGCTGGCTTTGAACCATGATCCTCAGCTCTCAGCTTCCTGAGTAGCTAGGATTATAGGCATGAGCCACTAGTACCAGGTAACCATTACATGTGAAGTATAAGACTATACCTTTTCAGTATTAGTGACAGTAGCAGTGATTAGTGATTAGTGGAAGTGATAGAAAAGTTATAATCTAAGATTTGTATTTGATAATTATATGAGAATTTAGGTGCTTCAACTCTTTCCACATATTTTCCTCTGAAGTATGTATTTGAATATCAGAAAGTTTACTAAAACCTCTCTCAAGTTCTCTTGTCCAATATGTGTACAAATTTATGCAAGGTTCTCTGCTGTCATGAGACAAAGACATTGAAGGCACGTGTCTCATACTGTACCCCACTCACCTCCAGCATCCAATGGAAACATGGTGGAATGGATAGAAGCAAGGAGACAGTAGCTGGCTGAAAGCACCAATTATAATTAGATTAAGAAAAGCTAAAGTGATGGGCTGGGAAGGTGGCTCAGTGGTAGAGCTCTTGCTTCGCATGCATGAGGCCCTGGGTTCGATTCCTCAGTACCCCATAAGCCGGAAGAAAAAAGCCGGAAGTGGCGCAGTGGCTCAAGTGGTAGAGCACTAGCCTTGAGCTGAAGAGCTGAGGGACAGTGCCCAGGCCCAGAGTTCAGGCCCCACAACTGGACCCCCCCCCCCAAAAAAAAAAGAAAGAAAAAAAGAAAAGCTAAAGTGAGAGAATATTTCTTAGTAGAACAATTTGCTTTAAAAAAAAATTCTTTGAAGACTGAAGATTTTGATAGAATGAAGCAAAAATACATTGAATTCCTCCCATATTTTGGAGAAGGTAGACTTATGTTTTGTATGTGTGCTAGTACTGGGGCCTGGTCATTGTCCCTTCGTTTTTTGGTTCAGGCTGGTGCTCTACCACTTAAATGACATTTCCAACTTCTACCTTTTTGTTGGTTAATTGGTGATAAGAACCTTACGGACTTTCTAGCCCCAACGAGCTTAAGCTGTGATCCTGAGATCTGAGATCCTGAGATCTCAGTCTCCTGAGTAGCTGACAAGTGCCAGCTATCAGCTCCCAATCTGTCATTATGTTCAATACAGGAAGGAAGGAATGCGTAAAGGAGGAAATATGGTTCTTAGGGCTTTTGAGATTAAAGAATGCTTTGAAACCAGAAGTTCTGAAGGTGCTTTTTTTCTCTCTCTCTCAAAAGCTCTTTCAACTCCAGAGAATCCGACCAAACTCACAAGGAATGATGATAAAAATGCAGTTTTTCCCATTTCTCCATTTTGGCATATATTGTGGAGGTAAACAGTTCATCTTGATTAAACTCAGTAGCAAATGGAAATATGTTTCCATTTCCAAAATATATTTGGATTTCATGAGTTATATGCCAGCCCCCTATTCAGATCATGCAGTCATATGCAACACTTTGATTTGGGATAGAATTTCCTCATGAATTAAATAAAGAATTTAGTGGAATTGAATTGAGGAATGGTGAATGAAAAGAGTTCATTATAGTCCAAAATAGAAACAGGTAACTGGAGGGGAGAGGTGGGGTTAGGACTGTTGGGGGAGAATTAGATTCATAAACTGGCATGTTGAATTGTATAGCTAACTAAAGAGAATAAAAAATAAAAGTCAAGAATTTATCTTTAGAACAGAAGCAAAATGAATAGTGGAACTAAATATCCATGCCTTCTTCGGGGTTTCAACTAGGATTCGGTCTTTCGATTGAACTCAAAGATGTCTTTGCTCAATACAGAAGGACAAGGTATTTCATTGAAGTCTTTACAAGATGCTTTCTCAGAATGGACTTTATATAAATCATTTCATTTTCAGCCTTCTGCCCAAAAGGATTAGACCTGAACATGCCAAATAAGGATTTACAAATAGACATTCATTTGGAATATTTCATCTACTCATGTTAGAGAGACATCACAAATTAGAATTCTCTAATTATGAGTTGAGAGATAATTTTGTGGTCTAAAAGGCTATGGATGTCAGAATGTTTCAGTGCATTTATAAATAATATTCATGTAAATAAGGATGACACTTTCTTCAAAAGAAAGAGACCTCTGAAAACATTGCCTGGACAGGAGTATGGCTTGTGCTGACATGAACAATTTAAGTGAGCACATTTCGAGGTGTGTTACCTTAGACACAGAGACGGTAAGCAACAGAAAGCAACTCTAAAAAACTGTGTATGTCAATATGCCATTCCGGCAGCAAAATCAAATAAACTCTACTTCGAATAATGGATTTCCTAGAGTCCCAATATCTATATAAGTAGACTATAAAAGAGTTGCAACTCCACACAGAAATACTGTGTCATTAGTTCCACAGATCAAAAAACAATGTTATCTAAAGGTAACCAGGAAAATATGAACCGGATATAACATAAGTCATCCTAAACTCTTGAAAACACTGTGAAGACTATGCATTAAGTAACAAATGGTACTGACAACCTCCATCACTTGAAGTAGTGAGATAAATAAACCAAACACTTAACTCACACGTTGAAATATGAAACTCTATAGCTCTTTGAAAGGTACTGGAAACCCACTCTTTCTGGAATAGTAGAATGTCAGATTGTTAGTCCCAAATTTGAGACTGACAAAAACAAACAAACAAACATCTAGATCCTTCCCTTTAGTATTTTTTTGGTTCCTTTAGTATTTTGTGTTCAAGTATCTGTAGCCCATATGGGGATTCATTAGATATAACCTCTACATATATATTTTAAATAAAATGAATGTAGAACCCCATATCATGAATGGTTATGCCCAATATGCAATGTGCAATAACTCTAGCCCTTTGCTCTAGGTCATCTTACATTTGAGATGGAGGGCCTCTGGGGACAATTGGAGCACTTTGTTCCAGGTGCACTTACTTGGGATCTGTGGACAATGACGGAGGAGTACCTCCCCTGAGCGAGCCACTTCGCCGTGCTGGAGATCTTCACCCCAGTTCCTGTCAGGTTAATGCTGAACTGGCCCTGGATTGTAAAGGAAACAAGATGGAGCCATACAATGCTTCAGAAGAATGTCCTTGGCTAGAAATGTCAAATGATTTGTATGCCTTCCAAGTCCCTTCCTTAAAAAAAGAAAGACTACTGATATAACTTTACTACAAAGACATGGAACCAGTGAAATAGTTTAATCCTAGCTACTCAAGATACTGAGATCTGAGGACCATGGTTCAAAGCCAGCCCAGGCAAGAAAGTCTATAAGACTCCTTACATCCAATGAACCACTAAAATAAAACAGAAGTGGAGCTGTGGTTCAAGTGGTAGAGCACTATCCTTGAACAACAAAGCTAAGGGACAGCAGCCATGCCCTGAGTTCAAACCCCAGTGTATGTATGTATGCAGGTATGTGTATTTATGTATAAGTGTATGTATGTGTAGATATGTGTATGTGTCTAAATATATGCATACATATGTATGTGTTTATATGTATAAACACATATACACACAAGTAAGTCTCAATTTCAAATGATAACAGAACTAACAACATATTACCTTATCTGTGTCAAAATAGTTCTTTTGTTTTTTGCCAATCCTCGGGCTTGAACTCAGCACCTGGGTGCTGTCCCTGAGCTTTTTTGTGCTCAAGGCTGGTGCTCTACCACTTGAGTCACAGCTCTACTTCTAGCCTTTTAGTAGTTAATTGAAGGTAAGAGGCTCATAAACTTTCCTGCCAGAGCTGGCTTCGAATTACAACTCTCAGATCTCAGTCTCTGGAGTAGCCAGGATGGTAGCATCAGCCTCCAGTACCTGGTTAATATCTATTTTTAAGAATAAAACATTTCCAATTTCCAATTGCCTTGCAACGTGTAATTCTCACGTCAAGGAACATAGCATGCATTTTTTTTCCGTGCCGATACTTGTGCTTGAACTCAAGGACTTGAGCTGCTCTCTTACCATGTTCTGCTCAAGGGCTAATTCTCTACTATTTGAGCCACACTTCTAGGCTTTTGCTGGTTAATTAGATATGTGTTTCATGGCCTTTGCTGCCCAGGCTGGCTTCAAACTGTGATCCTCAGGTCTCAGCCTCAGCTGGGATTACAGGTATGAGCCACAGGTGCCCAGTTCACAGCAAGAACTTTCAGGAAGCAAAAGTGCAGCAGAAGGGCATGGAGACAGAGACAGATCCACCCTTATAAGGGGAAAATTAGATACGCCCAGTGGGAAATAAATGTCCTAAATAACCCAGTTAAAGGGTAGAGGAACACATATACACATTCCGTACATGTAACAATCAGTAAAAACCCCAAACCCTGGCCAGGATCTATGGGCATTCTCCCAATGTGCTTATTTCTCTTACTTTTATGATGTAAGCAAATATGAATTACGACATAAGCAAGATGTGCATCTGTTGAGATGGACGTGAGAGCTGAATTTGGATCTGTGAAACTTTAGGAACATTTAAGAACAGTTCTATTGGTTTGATGTATATATTTTCCAGTCAGATCCCGCTCCTTCAATATCACACCTTGCAATGTGGTGAAGTTTATTTTCTCTAAATAAAACACACCATCTGTGTCCATCTTCTTTGCAGCGCTCATACCCTGGTGTATGAGGCCTACACAAACACAGGGGACGTGATGGTGATGAATCTCAAACAGAAGAAGTTTTTTCAGTGACATCAAACATCTGCAGGGCATTGATGCCAATGCTGTGGAACTGAACTCAGAATTTGGTTTCTACATTTGACAGAACCTCTCCAAAACCACTGGGCAATTTTTATTTAGAAAACAGGAGCCTCGGGCAGGTAAATACAGATGGCATATAGATGAGACAATTCCTTTTGAAATCAGGGACCTAGCTCCAAGAACGTGTGTGTGTGTGTGTGTGTGTGTGTGTGTGTGTGTGTGCGCGTGCGCATCAGTACTGAGGCTTGAACTCACAGCCTTGGTGTTGTCCCTTAGCTTTTTCTGCTCAAGGCTGGTTCTCTACCACTTGAACCACATCTCCACTTCCAGCTTTTTGCTGGTTAGAGATAAGAGTCTCATGGACTTTCCTGCCTGGGCTTGTTTCAGATGGCATTCCTCAGATCTCCATCTCCTCAGGAGCTAGAATAACAGGTGTGAGCCACCAATGCTCAGCAACATCTATCTAATTTTGAAATAAAATTCTGCATTTTTAGAAATGTCCCCCACAAAACATGAAATGAAAGTGCCCTGTCCTCAGGGCGGAGAGAGGCACTTTACTGCTGGCTCCATGTTTGGTTTTCTTTTTTTTTTTTTTTTTGGGTCCGGTCGTGGGGCCTGAACTCTGGGCCTGGGCGCTGTCCCTCAGCTCTTCAGCTCAAAGCTAGCGCTCTACCACTTGAGCCACAGCGCCACTTCTGGCTTTTTTTCTTTTTGCTTATGTGGTGCTGGGGAATCGAACCCAGGGCCTCAGGCATGCAAGGCAAGCGCTCTACCACTGAGCCACCTTCCCAGCCCTATGTTTGGTTTTCTTAAGGACCTTAGAGTGAGCATTGACCTGGAATGTCTGTCTTTCTGATTATAATCTTGGGTAAGGCACGTTAGGGCTACATAATTTTTTGAGATTTTTTTTTTTGGGGGGGGGATGAGGTTACCTTGAGCTGCAGAAAAGGTGTTAAAGACAAAATAGAAATAGATGCTTTATTCTTTAAAATCCTGATTATGTAGATACTTTTTATTCAGATTCTATGCTTATCAAAAAATATCTTGACCAGGCGGCTATGGCTCATGCCTATAATCCTAGCTACTCAGGAAGCTGAGATCTGAGGATCATGGTTCAAACCAGTCCAGGCAGAAAAGTCTGTGAGACTTATTTCTAATTGTCCATCAAAAAGCTGGAAGTAAAGCAATGGCTCAAGTGGTAGAGCACCAGCCTTGAGTGAAAAAAACTAAGAGTAAGTACCCAACCTCTGAGCTTAAGCTCCAGTACACACACACACACACACAATATTACCATAGACAAAGAGGGAAATGTTAACGTGGTAAAATAGTCAATCTGTTAAGAAATTAAGATAATCAAGAACATGTCATCCTATGCCACAGAACTCTTAAACTGAAACAAAACAAAGTACATATGATAAGACGGAACAAAAAGGCTGATCATTCTACAATAACTGCAAGGTTTCTGTGGACAGAACAATTTGGCAGGAGATCAACAAGGAACTTTACTGAACATCACTGCACACCATAGCCTGTGTTCTGCAAGCACTCCACCCTACCAAACCCGAGTTCACATTCTCTGCACGCACGCACAGAGCCTTCCTCAGGATGAGCCGTGTGATATGCTGCAAAACCAGCCTCAACCAATTTAAAAAGACTGAGATAATCCAGAGTTTGTTTTCCAATCACAATGAAGAGAAAGTAGAAACCAAAAACAGAAGGAAATTCGGGAAATTCACAACTATTTGGAAACCGAATAGCTGCTGCACTCGTAAATAACCAGAGATTCAAAGAAGACATCACACATGACAATAAAAAATGTTTTAAGTCGAAATAAACACGCAACATAAAAAATCCAAAATGTAGCAAAACAAGTACTTAAAAGGAAACTTACAGCTATAAGTATGTGTGTGTATATATATATATATATATATTAGAAAAGGATCATTTGACCTTAAGACACTAGAAAAAAATCTAGGACAAGCACAAGAAGAACTAATAAAGGGTAGAGTGGAAATGGATACAATAAAGAATGAAAAACAATAGAGAATATGAATAAATCCAAACAATGGCTTTCTTAAAAGAGCAAGCCTAACAAAGCTCAACTGATCCAATAATTTAATTTTTGAGAGAGAGAGAGAGAGAGAGAGAGAGATTTCTAAAGTCATGAAAGAGGGGTAAGGGCACTGATAAGCTAATAAAAATATGAAAGAATATAAAGGGATACTAGCAATATAATACATTACAACCAATTCATTAACTCAGATGAAATGGATGAATTTCTAAAATGATATGAATGACCAAAAGTGATGAAAGGAAAGCTAGAAAAAGCTGAAGGCATCTGCAATGAATAAAGACATTCAATTAGTCAGCAATTTATTTTTTTACAAAGAAAACCACAGGAAAGAATTTGTGTCAACAAATAATTCCCAAAGTATAGGAAGAAGGCTGGGAAGATGGCTCAGTGGTTGAGCGCTTGCCTTGCATGCATGAGGCCCTGGGTTCGATTCCTCAGCACCACATAAGCAGAAAAAAAAGGCCAGAAGTGGCGCTGTGGCTCAAGTGGTAGAGCACTCGCCTTGAGCTGAAGAGCTGAAGGACAGTGCCCAGGCCCAGAGTTCAGGCCCCACAACCAAGACCAAAAAAAAAAAAAAAAAAATATATATATATATATATATATATATATATATATATGAAGAAGAAGAAGGAATACTTCCTAACTCATTCCATGAGGCTGAATATCTCCTTGGAAACTCAAAGCCAATACAAGAGAAAAAATGGAAGAATAATATCTCTTACGACTGAATATGAAAATTTCTTAACCAAACATTAAGATACCCAATCCAGTGACGTAAAAAAAAATATTATGCACTGTGACTTAATCATAGAAATGAAAGCTTGTTTTAACACAGGAAAGTCAATGAGAATACCATACTCTAGCAAGATAATAATGGGCAGTCATCATAGGATCATCTCAATAAATGCAGGAGAAATTAGAGTTGAACTCTCCTGTCTTTCTGCCCTCCTCTTCCCTCACCTCCCTCTTTCCTATTTGTACCCCTACTGGGGCCTGAACTCAGAGCCTCCCATTTTCACTCAGCTTTTTCCCTTAAAGTTGGAGCCCTACCACTTGAGCCACATCCCTACTTCCAGCTTTCTGCTGGTTAATTGGTGCATCGCTGCCCAGGCTAGCTTCAAATTATGTTCCTCAGATCTCAACCTCCTGAGTAGCTAGGAAGACAGGCATGAGCCACCAGCGCTTGGCTCCCTTTGCTAATAGCAGCATGTAAGCTTAGAAGAGAAGGGCACTTTTCCCCACCTGGCCAGAGACTTCTACAAACCACTCACAGATACAATAGTTAATGAAGAAGATCCCAGCGCTGTCCACCTACAATGGGAACATTAGCGTGGTCACTCTCTACCACTCAGCACTGCGCCAGAGGGAGCTGCCAGGGCAAAGAGATAGAAGCTATCCCAATTGAAAAGGAAAAAAAGTGTGTTTTTGTACATGGATGATTTCATCGTGCATTTAGCAACTCATCAGAAATCTACTAGAAAAGCTATTATCACTGATCAACTCAACAGGGTTTCAGGATGCAAGAGTTACCTATGAAAATAAAGCCAAGAGGGAGATTGTCCAGAAGGAAAACTGTACTCATTACCTGACTTATCAAATGGTAACCCCTCTGTACAACACCTTAATAATAACAACAAAATTATATCGAAAATATTGACTATTGTATCTCTGATTTGAAGTTTATTTAACTAGACAATTCTCCCTGACAAATATATATATATATATGTATACACACATACATGTATATATATATATACATAGATACATAGATACATAGATAGATAGATAGATAGATAGACAGACAGACAGACAGATATAGATGTGGGTCTTGGGGCATAAACTCAAGGCTTGGGTACTGTCCCTGAACTTTTGCTCAAGGCTAGTGCTCTACCACTTGAGCCATAGCTCCACTTCTGGTTTTTTGCTGGTTAACAGGACTCTCATGGACTTTCCTGTCTGGGCTGGCTTTGAATTGTGATTTTCAGATCTCAGCCTCCTGCGAAACTAGGATTATAGGTGTGAGCTGCTGGCGCTCACCTTTGCCTTAATAATTTTTCCTAGAATAACACAGATAAGCTCACTCTTCTACAGTAATTCTTAAATATTTACATTCTTAAATATTTATCACCTCGAGTTCTTTTACTAAGTTCTTCACTCTCTTTACATGACATAATTTAAAATTCCTTCTCTTAGCAATCTCCTCCAATTATCTGGTAGATTAAAAATTAACCTTTGAGAACAGAAACTTTAAAATATGAGATTCCAGTAGTCAATTAGCAAGTAAACTTTGCAAACTCAAAAATGTGTTTTAATATTTTATGATTATGTTAGAGGCTGTTTATAAATCACTCTATGTTTTGAGTTACACTGAATTTAGTGTTTGAGTGAAATAAGACTCTCTCATAACATTTCTAGGTTCTACTGGAGTTACTGGACTTGAGATTTGTCTGTTTCTTCGTTAGGTTTTCTTATTTATCTCAGACTTTAGTTTTAATCTCTTCTGATCTCTCTTAAGTCTTCTCTAATATAGACAATATCCCTCTAATCCTACTATAAACATGTTTTATATGTCATGTGAAAGTTGTTAATAAAGAATTCCAAGTAGAAAAGACTTCAGCAAAACACCAACAACTTCTCTTCAAGATGATAGCAGACTTTTAATTGCTATCTGCTGGGTAGTAGATGTGATTCATGCATTCAATTAGCTTTGAATATACCCAACGTTGCTATATTCACCTAGCTTACAATTCCCTGCCTTATCATAAAAATATTGTTTGTGTAAACTGTACAAAATCCCTTATCAGACATGAGATCCCAGCCAAACACTGGTGGCTTGTGCTTGTAGTCCTAGCTAATCAGGAGATTGAGATCTGCAGATTATGGTTCAAAGCCAACCAGGGCAGGAAAGCCTGTGAGAGAGACTCTTATGTCCAATTAAACACCAAAAAGTCAAAGGTGGAGGTGTGACTTAAGTGGGAGAGCGCTAACCTTGAGCAAAAGAGCTCAAGAACAGATTGACACAAAAAAGGGAGGGGAAGAGAGAGAGAGAGAGAGAGAGAGAGGGAGAGGGAGGTATGCAAAATTTCCTCTAGGAAACACATTCTGGAAGTCATACAAAGACATGAAAAAATGTATGAGAAAACATCTAGAAAGAAGACATTAAAAAGAAGGAATTAAATTATTGAAATATATTTTTTCCATCTCAGAGGTAATAGAATAACTTGTTTTGCATATTGATTAGAAAAGGTTTGGTTTGGGTCCTGGTTTGAATGTTCAAGTTCAACCCTGATGACCCCATTTGGCTGGGTTTCTGGTGATGAGGACATTGTGGTAGAAGTGCAGGTGACAGCATTTTTTTTGTATTTTATATTTTATTTTTCTATTTTTATATATATGGTATATATAATCATTCAGACACACACCACACCCCTATGTCTAAATGATTCAAAATTCTTGTCCATTAGTTCTTTTAAAAAATCTTGTAATCGCCGGGCGCTGGTGGCTTACGCCTGTAATCCTAGCTACTCAGGAGGCTGAGATCTGAGGATCACGGTTCAAAGCCAGCCCGGGCAGGAGAGACCGTGAGACTCCTATCTCCAATAAACCACCAGAAAACCGGAAGTGGCGCTGTAGCTCAAGTGGTAGAGCGCTCGCCTTGAGCTGAAGAGCTGAGGGACAACGCCCAGGCCCAGAGTTCAAGCCCCAAGGCCGACAAAAAAAAATATCTTGTAAACATTTCTATGTTTGCACATTCCTTTTCTTTTCTTGTAATATTTTTAAGGCAACAAGGATAAACGTTTTTAATAGTAAAGGAAAAATGATCAGAAATACCTGCGGGCATCTAGCAGCACTGTAGCAATCTCCAGCCGTGGCATAGGGAACTGTCTTTCCAAATATTGTCTGGGAATAAAGAAGGTCCATTGCTAGAAAATAATACATGAGACTTCTTAGCATTAAGAGAAGTGGAGGTGTGGCTCAAAACGTAAAGCATCAGCTCAGAGTGGAAAAGACAAATGAGCGCATGAGGCCAGGAGTTCAAGCACCACTACTGGCACAAGAAAAACAAGGGAGAACAATGTCATCTTTACTGTCAATATACAATATTTACACTCTTTGTCTTAAATGGGCCTATATAAAATTTAAACAAAAAGGCCACAAGTATAATACAGAACACAGAACAAGCTCTCGCTGAATAAATTTTCTTTAATACAAAAATGTTCACTCTGAGCACCAGTGGTTTGAGCTTATGCCTGTAATCGTAACTACCTGAGAGGCTGAGATTGGGAGGATCTAGATTTGAGGCTAGCTTAGGCATGATCATGTGACCCCTTCTCATGGCTCACAGTTGTGAAGGCAGAAAGTCTGAGGTTGGGGAACAGCAGAAATAGCTTCTGGTAAGGTATTTATTTTCTTCTTTCTTCTTTTTCTTTTTCCGTGTGTGTGTGTGTGTGTGTGAGTGTGCGTGTGTGAGTGTGCATGCACACATGCACATTCTGACACTGGAGCTTAAATTTAGGGCCTTGTGTTCCCCTTAACATTTTTCAGTCAAGGCAGGCATTCTACCACGTAAGCCAAAAACCTCCATTTCTGGCTTTTTGCTGCTTAATTAGAAACAAAGCATCTCACAGACTTTTCTGCCGAGCTGGTTTTAAACGGCTGTCCTCAGATCTCAGTCCCTTAAGTAGGAGAATTGAGGCTTAAGGGTCATAGTCGGGAAGGGGGCTCAGTGGTAGAGCGCTTGCCTTGCATGCATGAGGCCCTGGGTTCGATTCCTCAGCACCACATAAGCAGAAAAAAATAAGCCAGAAGTGGCGCTGTAGCTCAAGTGGTAGAGCGCTAGCCTTGAGCTGAAGAGCTGAGGGACTGCGCCTAGGCTCAGAGTTCAGGCCCCATGACCAGACCCCCCCCCCCAAAAAAAAAAGAGTCATAGTCAACATGTCTTCTCTCAGGAAAGTTAGATCTAATTTACAAATATATATGTAAACAAATACAGGGTCACATACATATACACATAAATATAATAACCAAAGTATGGTCTATGCAGAGGAGGATTCTAATGGTATCATTCCTTTGAGCAACTAACTTACAAGTCTAACAAAATAAGTATCAGGAAGCTGGATCTTAAAGTGTCAAGGGAAGGAAAGCTCAAAAGGCGGGTGGGGCCGGGTGCCAGTGGCTCACATCTGTAATCCTAGCTACTCAGAAGGCGGAAATCTGAGGTTCACAGTTCAAAGCCAGCTGGGACAGAAAAGTCCATGAGACTCTTATCTCCAATTAACCACCAGAAAACTGGAAGTGGCTCTGTGGCTCAAGTGGCAAAGTGCTCGCCTTGAGCTAAAGAGCTCAACACCCAGGGACAACACCCAGGCCCAGAGTTCAAGCCCCACAACCAACCAAAAAAAGAAAAAGAAAAGAAACAAGGAGGGTGGGAACATGAATGTAGAGAAGAAGGGTGGGCAAATGCGCTCATAATATTCAATATACCACCTAACTTACATAACTGTTCATCACCTTTATATTATCAACCTTGCCTGGTGAATTAAAAAAGCTCAGGGACTGCACCCAATCCCTGAATTCAAGTCCTGAGACTCTTACCTTCAATCAATCAGAAGAAAGTTGGAAGTGGAGATGTTGCTCAAGTGGTAGAGTGCCAGCCTTGAACAGCAAAAGCTAGGCAAGAGTACATGACCCTGCATTCAAGCCCTAGTACTGGCATAAATAAATAATCATGAAACAATTGTAACTTAGACATTATGCATGCAAATATATAATACAGTTTGCAGATACAGTATGCAAATAGCTCAAAATATATGTGCTAGGCATTAGTGATTTCATAAAGATTGAACTAGGATTCTGCTTCTGAAGTGACTCTTTGCCTCTTAATTACAAATGCCTACCTTTCAGTAGGCCAGGCTACATTATTCCTGTAAGTACATTTTATTGATTGATTGAAGAGTAAATGATTTCCTAGAAAGGTGGCATGAGACCCAAAATCTTGGCTCTGTGAACAAGACTAATAAAGTCAGTTAATACGAATTAGGGAAATTTATTTAACTTCCCTATGTAAGTCTTAATTCCATTACTTGCAACCTTGGTGATGTTACATCTGTGTTAACTAATGCACAAAAACATTCAAACAACAGCTTACATTAAGCAAAAGGAAAGAAATGTAGATATCACCCTATTTGGAAGAAATAGTTGTATTGTCAAAGTCTGTAGAGTTCATAAGCTTTATAATGACAATTCATTGTGAAGGTTAAAATGTGTTTGTGACTTTAGTTAAGTATCACTATCCTACAATATTGTGAAATTTATGTAATCAATCCCAATAAAGAAATAAATTTAAAAGAAAGAGGGAAGGAAGGAAGGAAAGAAAGAAAGAGGGAGGGAGGAAGGCAGAGAAAAAGAAAGAAAAGAAGAGAGAGAAAGAGAGAGAGAGAGAGAGAGAGAGAGACTCAGTCCATCTGCGAAGTGGCTCTCCAACCATTCCACACTCTTCCAAAAATTTGGGAATCCCCTGGGAAGGTGGTGTGCCAGGTGGATTGAACCAGATCTGAATGAGTCTTTACTTTCCAATTTGCTCCGTATCTTTATAACATCAAATTTTAAAGCCAGTGAATGTGTAAGACAGATAACTACTATGTCTGAAATTAATTTCTACATGATTTCTCTATAATTAGTGTTTGTACAATGTAAGGGTTATCCAATTTTTATACCAAATTTAAAAAAAAATCAGTCAAATGGATAAGGTGTGGGAAACCACTTAATCCATTACAATTTGTAACTGTTACTATTATTATTATTATTATCATTATTATTATTATTTGTACCAGTCCTGGGGCTTGAACTCAAGGTCTGGGCACTGTCCATGAGCTTTATTTGCTCAAGGATGGCATTCTACCACTTGAGCCACAGCTCCATTTCCAGCTTTTTTCTTGGCAGTTTATTGGAGTTAAGAGTCTCACAGACTTTCCTGCCTGGCTGTGACTATCCAGGATTACAATGCCCTGATGTTAGTGACTGTTGCAAAGCCTGTAGAAAGCTCATGTGAGTATGTTGAGAATACTTTCTTCATGATACTCAGTGTCGTTGGGGTTTTGAAGGTAGAGACTTTTTCCTTGGAAAGGAGATAACTTTACATCACTGTAGTTCAAATTTTACTACAGTAGTTCAGGGGCTCCATGATGTATGTCATGTATGAGAATGTATCCAGAGACATTTAAAAAATGAAGTCAGAAGTGGAAGTGTGGTGCAGTGATAGAGCACCGGCCTTCAGTGAAAAAAGGCAAGCAAGAGTGGTATTGGGTTCAAGCACTTCCACACAAAATAAATAAAAATAAGAAAAGAAACAAAAGTTTAATTGTTGGCCATTCCCAAGTCCTTCCTATATCTTGCTGTCAGAGACATACCTCAGCATATGGCTAGACTATTCATTAGCAAATACAGTCTCTTCTGTTTGGAAAACAGATTAAATACTTAGGGGGGGGGGCCGGGGAGGAGAATGCCCGTAAGCCTGCATTCCTGTATTTCTCTTCTTAAGGCTAGTGCTCTACCACATGAGCCATAGCTCCACTTGGTTTTCTGGTGGTTAACTGGAGATAAGAGTCTCATGGGGACATTTCTGCATGGGCTGGCTTTGAACTGTGAACCTCAGATCTCAGCCTCCTCAGTAGCTAGGATTACAGGAGTAAGCCACCAGCACTCAGCTTTTATTTTAATCCTTTTTCTTTTTCTTTTCTTTTCATTTCTTTTTTTTTCTTTTTTCTTTCTTTCTTTGTTTTACTTTTTTTTTTTTTGGCTTGGTGGTTAATTGGAGATAAGAGTCGCATAGACTTTCTTGCTAAGGCTAGCTTCAAACCAAGATCCTCAGATCTCAGCCTCCTGCATAGCTAGGGTTACAGGCATGAGCTTGGTACTTACTTTTAATTTGCATAGAAATGAGGTCAATTCTTATTTTTTGGAAAACGGTGTATCCAGCAGCTAAGTAGTCATTTTTACATTTACAGTCTTGCCTCCTACTCCCATTAAAAGGACATTCATGTGGATTTTCTAATCTGGAACAACAAGGGGAATATTTTCAGTACTAGACACTATCACTGGGCCCTAACATGAACAAATGGTAAATTTTGGAAGGAGCAAAGTAAAAGACTTACTCCTACTATTGAGCATCATAGCGCTACCATGTTAAATAAGAAAGAAACAAAAACCATTCATAAAGAGAAAAATGCAAGGACAGTGTGTAAAAAAAAAACAATTCAGATGGAATTCTCTTAGTTTTGGTTACTAGAATAAATTTAACTTCTGGGAAGATACACACAAGTCCCTCTCAATGATCCTACTCATACCTTTAATTCTATCTGTGATTGTATATGATTGTTCAAGTCTGTTATATTAAGGAGCTGGCAAAGACAAAAGATGGCCTTAATATGTCCTCTTCTTCCCAAATGACCATGTGAACTATTCCAGCATCAAGCATGAGGCTAGAACATCTCAGACCGAATGATGTACACATGAGACAAATAGCGCTCATACCTCAGACCATACACTTCAGAAAAGTTGTCTTCGCTTTTGACAAGCGGTAAGTACTCCATGGGGTTCCCTGTGTTCATACCTGAACAATGGACCTAAAAGAAAATAGAAGCATTCAGACCACAGCTCCCAAAGACAATGGCCACTGTTAAACGTAATCAGGAATTGTTTTCTTCCTACCTTTATTATTCTTCCCTTTATGTTTAGATAATAGTCACCATCCTTGGTAGTGTTGTGTGTAACTTGGATTTCTTTGCAGGTGCTCAATGATTTGCCTTCAAAGACAAATCACAACACATCATTACATGAAACCAATGACAAACAGCATGCACTTGATCATGGGAATTCTGCTACACTGTGAACGTCTGACAATCCATTCTGTGGAATATGCATATACATTTATTTTCATGTGTTTTTTTTTTCTCATGCTGGTACTGAGGCTTGATCTCAGGGTCTTGTGTACTTGCTTGGCTTTTCCTACTCAAGGCTGGTGCTCTACCACTTGAGCCACACCTCCACTTCTGGCTTTGTGCTAGTTAATTGAAGATGAGTCTTCTGGGCATTTCTGCCTAGGCTGTATTTGAACCTCAATTTTCAAATCTCAGCCTCCGAAGTAACCAGGATTATAAGCATGAGCCAAACAGAACTCAGCAATGTTTACATCACTTTTTGAAGTACTGTAATTTGAGCTCAGGGTGCTTGCTAAGTAAGTACTCTACCACTTGAGCAACTCTACCATCTACTGGGATGGTTATTTTTCAGATAGGATCTCACTTTATGTCCTGGACCTCAATCCTCCTATTTGTGCTTTTCCCACACAGTTTGGATCATAGTGTGTGCTACCCTGTGTGGAAATAGGGTTTCACACCCAGGCTACCCTCAAACCTCCATCCTCTAAATCTTTTTTTTTCCTTTTCCTTTTTTTTTTTTGCTGGTCCTGGAGCTTGAACTCAAGGCCTGGGCACTGTCTTTGAGCAACTGTCCTTGAGCCTCTGTGTGCTTAAGGCTAGTGCTCTACCACTTGAGCCATAGCGCTACTTCTGGCTTTTTCTGTGTATGTGGTACTGAAGAATCGAACCCAGGGCTTCATGCATGGTAGGCAAGCACTCTACCACTAAGCCACCTTCCCAGCCCCCATCCTCTAAATCTTTACCTCCCAAGTTGCTAGGATGACAGGTTTCAGCCACTGTGCCTAGCTACTTTCACATTTTAATTAGGATTTCTTAAGGGCCACCTAGAATCCAGGAGAGCTTGAAATCAATTACTTACAGTCATGAGCATAGCATTTCTTTTGCGAGTCTGGTTTTAAATGCTTCAGGCATAAGTCTGTGGGCCAACCATTTTCAAGCCTGCATTCCACTCTCCTTTCCATTACCCCAGTCCCACACGTCATTGAGCACTGTGAAGACAGGAAAACATGAAGGTAAGATATATAACGGTTAGGGGGGTGAGAGGGGAGGAGATGGGAAGGGATGGGAAGGGGAAACAAGGGAGGAGGCAACAATGCTTGATAAGAAATGTACTCATTACCTTGCCCATGTAATTGTAACCCCTCTGTATGGTATTTTCACAATTAAAAAAAAAGATATATACCAATTTAAAAGGTCGGTAAATCCATGCCTCTCAGATGAGGTCCCTTGCGGAACAAGATGAAGGTCTAGAACTACCAGAGATGCCAAAATCCGCTAGCATGTGGACAGCTATAGGCAGAAAACAATGCTTAGGCATATACCTACGGCTATTATTCCTGTCCATGGTTTCTTTGTATTTATTGTGTGTAGCCATATCAGCAGCAGCCTGTACATACTTAATGTTAATGGAGGCTCTTGAAACTGCGACAGCTGTTTTCTCATTGTGTCCTGAGGCTAAGCATGTAAAGAACTATTTAGGTGCTTTCTGCCAATGAAATATGGAATACAGTGTTCTTACTCCTGTATTTGATTTATTTATGTTTTCTGGTTGCGGAGTACTAAAGATTGAATGCAGGTTCTTTTGCTTGTATTACTACTGCTTGAGACCTTTTTGCTCTGGCTGTATTTGAGATGGGGATCTCACTTTTGGCCCAGGCTGGCCAGAATTGCGATCTCCCTATTTATGTTCTGGCTATAGCTGAAATTACAAGTGCATGCTATACCAGACTCTTTCTATCAAGATGGGATCCAGTGAATTCCCCCTCCCTTCACCTTGGAGTAGCCTGGAGCCACTGTCTTTCTGATTTCAACACCCCAAGGAGCTAGGTGCCTGACAGATGCATGACACTGACACCACTAATAAGCATTCCTTAAGCATAGACTCAAAGTGCAAACTACTGTTCAGGGCTCTCTAAAGAAGAGAGATGAATTATTGTTAAAGTCTCTCCTAATAAGTCACCTATGGCAAGCATAAAAGAGGAATCAAATATGTACACAAATGATCAATGAACAAAAAAGAAATAAAATATGTATACAAATGACCAATGAAGTGGGTTTTTTTCAACAAGTAATGAGATAGCTTTGTGGATCTTTTTAGATGTACAGATTTCCAGCATCCCACCCTTAATAACATCTTAGGCAAAAGGCTTTAAATTATAGTTTTATACACTGACCTGGCTCCATTTCCCAACTTTCCACGTGGCCACATGCAGACAATTTCTAGTGTCACATTTGTGAAGATGAGGGGAAGGCAGCATGGGACATTCTCGGTATTGAACAGGCCAAAGCTGATGCGGCTTGTGTCTCTTAGTAGACTGGATCCCAATGCAGTAAGTAATCCTTTGCGGATAGCTAAGTCCACAGTTTCCTGTACACTGAGAAATACATAATTACCAGGAGACAGGAAGATGTCCTGATACTTAGTGAGTCCCTCCAACCAGACTAGAAATAGCTTTACACACAGAACAATGGGTAGAATGCTCAAGAAGTATTTGTCACCATGGAGGGAGATAATTCATCAGAGATTAGGTAATGGATTCATTTTGCCTAACTTTTTTTTTTTTTTGTGGCAGGGGATGGGCATTACTAGGGTTTAAGAAGTTATAATAGACTGGGCACCAGTGGCTCATGCCTGTAATCCTAGCTACTCAGGAGGCTGAGACCTGACAATCAAAGCTAGCTAGGCTAGGAAAGTCTGTGTGAGACTCTTATCTCCAATAAACTACCAAAACACACACACACACAAACAAACAGGAAATGGCATTGTGGTTCAAGGGTAGAGTGCTAGCCTTGACAAAAGAAGCTCAGGGACAGTGCCCAAGCCATAAATTCAAGCCCAGGTCTGGGCAATTCAAAAGAAGAAGAAGACATAATATTGAATGTCTATATGTGAAAATAGAACTAGGAAAAGTGAGGGAATGGGTTGGGAGATGCAAGGGAGAATGTGGGAGGGGTTACATTGATCAAGATGCCTTGTACTCAAGCTGACATATGGACTTGAAACCCCTTTGTACAACTACTTAAAGATAGTAAAAATAAATAAATATAAAAAAATAAACTCAAGGTCTCACACTTGGTAAGCAGGCACTGAATCATGTGAGCCACTACATGTGTCCCTTTTGTGTTGGATATGATAGAAATAGGGTCTTTATGCTCAGACCAGCCTGGACTATAATCCTCCTATCCCTGAGATGACAGGCCTACACCACTGTACCCAGCCACTGGGATTCTTCTCTAACTTTGGATGACAGATAATATCATACATGCTCATTGGTTAAGATCTATTCTTCCCCAATCTCCTTTTCCCAAGTAGCTAGGATTACAACCTTGAGCCACCGAGCTTGGCTGCCTAACAAAGCCAAAGAGAACCCAAAAGCTTCCAGACAAAATAATTACTTCCCACAATAAAGCCCAATATATATATATATATATATAGATAGATAGATAGATATAGATAGATATTATATATATATATATATATATATATATATATATATATATTAGATCAGGAACCAAAAGACAAAATTTACAGTGTCTAACAAACAAATAATAAATAACAATAAATAATGAATGATAAATAAAAATAAGTAGTGATTAATAAAGTAAAATAGTCAACATGCGATGGAACAGAAAATATAACATAACAAAAAGAAGTCCTTAATCAGAACATATTCTGGGGAGTATAAAGGGTGAAAATGGCAGAATTAGGAAATCTAAAAATTCTCTCCCTCATAAAAGCAACTAAGAAACTGGCAGGAGGGGCTGGGAAGGTAGCTCAGTGGTAGAGAGTTTGCCTTGCATGCATGAGGCCCTGGGTTCGATTCCTCAGCACCACATAAGCAGAAAAAAAAAAAAAAGCCAGAAGTGGCGCTATGGCCCAAGTGGTAGAGTGCTAGCCTTGAGCTGAAGAGCTGAGGGACAGCGCCCAGGCCCAGAGTTCAGGCCCCATGACTGGACCCAAAAAAAAAAAAGAAACTGGCAGGATTCTTCAGATCAATGTTTTAGTACTCCAGACATTAATCAAAGACTTCAGCAGCAGGGCCATTTATTTAAGTTCCATGAGTAAATCTCTATTTGAAGATGAAATGATGCTATACACAGAATAGTTATATGCAACCCCTCTGTACAGTACTTTCACAATAAAAAATGTATTTATAAAAAGAATAGTTATATGCAATAATTACACACAACACACACACATCTGATAAACATATCCAATATACAAGAATCAAATCTCTTTCTCTACAGTAGCAATAGATAAACAGATAATGAAAATAAGAAATCAGTTCCATGAAAAGAAGCTTAAAAGAAATAGGCACTGGTGGCTCATGCCTGTAGTCCTAGCTACTCAGGAGCCTGAGATCTGAAGTTCACAGTGGAAAGCCAGACTGGGCAGGAAAATCCCTGAAACTCTTATCTCCAATTAACAACCAAAAGCCAGAAGTAGAGCTGTGGCTCCAATTGTAGAGTACTAATCTTGAGTATAAAAGCTCAAGGACAGTGACCAGGCCCAGAGTTCAAGCCCCAGGATTGGAGAGGGGAGAAAAGAAAGTAATAATAAGACATTTTGGAATAAACCCAACAAAAAGAAAATGTGAACTTTCTACATAGAAAATAACAAAACATCTTTGAAAGAAATTCAATGAGAATTCAATAAATTGTAAAACAGCCTATGTTCATGGAATGGAAGACCATATTATTAAAATAGAAATATTTCTCAATTTGACCAAGACTTATTGCAATCTCTCATAAAATCTTAATTGGCTCTCTTACACGTAATTTGGCAAGTTTGTCTTAAAATTTGTATGGAAATGTAAGGGACTCCATAGACATATGATCTAGAGAAAGAAATAAAAATAAATAAATAAAACCTCCCTGATCTCACAAGGTTAAATAACAAAAACCAGAGAATGTGGTTATTATGTGTGGCTAGGCATACAGACCAAAGGAACTGAGCTGAGAGTTTAGAAATAAATCACTGCACTTGATTTTCAGCAAAACTCAGCAGATCACCTTCCCCACAAAGGATGTGAGGGGACTAGATTAGCCATATGCAACAGATTGAAGTTGGATGCTGACTCAAATCCCATGCAAAATTAATTCACAATATAGCAAAGCCCTAAATACATAATCTAAAACTATATAAGACTCTGTTTTCAAACACTAAGCAACTATATAGGGCTTGATAGCCAAATTGTTCCTGGTTGTTGACAGGACACTGGACACATATTTTGGCCCTTACCTGTGATGAGTCTGCTGTCACCACCACATACTTGCAGAGTGGGTTCCTGCACTTTTTGGCTGAAGGGGGTCTGGTGAGCCCGTGGCAGAGATTTTCATCCACTTGGGTGTTTTTAGCATCCACACACTTGACTTGCCTGTATGTCTCTTTTTTCTTACACGATGGTGAACACTGGGAACACAATGAAAATATGAGCAATCCTTCCTTCCTTCCTTCCTTCCTTCCTTCCTTCCTTCCTTCCTTCCTTCCTTCCTTCCTTTCCTCCCTCCCTCCCTCCCTCCCTCCCTCCCTTCCTTCCTTTCCTTCCTTCTTTCCTTCCTTCCTTCCTCTCTTCCTCTTTCTTTCCCTCCCTCTCCTTCCCTCTCCTTCCTTCTCCCCCTTCCCTCTCCCTCTTCCCCTCCTCCCCCCTCTCTCCATCAGTACTATGGCTAGAACTCAGGGCCTCACTAACTCAGCACAAGGCGGCACTCTACCCCTTAAGCCACAGCTCTACTGTTTCTGGCTTTTATTCTGGTTAATTGGATGTAAGAATCTAGGATTTTCCTCTATGGATTGACTTTGAACCTCAATCCTCATAGTTGAGCCTCCTGAGCAGCTAAGATTACAGGTGTGAGCCACCAGTACCTGACAAACAATACATTTTTTTTAATGTGCTGGTTCTGGGGCTTGAAGTTAGGGCCTGGGCTCACTCCCTGGGTTTGTTGTTGTGATAATAATAATAATTATTATTATTATATTGCTCAAGGCTAGCACTCTACCACTTGAGCCAGGGCTCTACTTCCAGCTTTTTTGCCCATTAATTGTAGATAAGAGTCTCATGATTTTCCTGCCAGGCTGGATCCTCAGATCTCAGACTCCTGAGTAGCTAGGAAGTAACCCCTTTCTTCTATGCAGTGTGTTTGAAGGTCTGTCGGTCAGTACTCACGTGGAGCCAGGCTCCAGCCACCCACCGGTACCGTTGGCAATCCTCACGCCAACACTGCCTCTGGAAGGGAGGCCTTGTAGAGCCATTGCAGGCCTCCTCCGACACACGACCCACGCCCCTCAGCCTGCAGTACACGTCTCTGCGTTGAACTCCAGGCCCACAGGTCACAGAGCACTGCAAAGAAGCCCAGAGGAGCCGGACACTGCTGACAAATGTCAAATCACACACACACACACACACACACACACAATCGAGGCAGAGCCTTTCGATACTCATTTCTGGGCCACTATTAGGGTTTGAATTCACAATCATGTGCTCTCACTTGACTTTTTTTGCTCAAGGCTGGTACTCTACCACTTGAGCCATACCACCACTAATGTTTTCTTGCAAGTTAACTGAGCTTTTCTGCCCAGACTTGCTTCAAATTCTAATCCTCAGATCTCAGCCTCTGAGTCAGTAGGATTACAGCTGTGAGCCACCAGCACCAGCTACAAGGAACTTCGAAATATATATTTGGGGTAAAAATCATGGAGGCTTGAACTCAGAGCCTGGGCACTGTCCCTGAGCTCTTTTGCTCAAGGCTAGTTCTCTACCACTTTGAGCCACAGCTCCACTTCCAGTTTGGGGGTGGTTAATTGTTCATAAGAGTCTCCTGGACTTTCCTGCCTCCGCTGGCTTTGAGCCTTGATCTTCAGACCTCAGGATAATAGGCATTTCTAAGCTGCTGGCTTAAAAATTCCATATGTTCTGTAACAGCAACCTGCAATGGTTGATGCCATGTGTCTCAGGTCAGGACAGCATGTTGCCAAAGAAATATTGAGATGTGCTATGATCACAATGAGATCATTGTGACAGCAAGCAAGCACTGTTGGCTCAAACAGACCTGGGTTCAAATCCCTGCTCCCCAACATTTCCAGGCCACTCATCTACAAAAGATACTTATTTTGTCATTTGCATAATGAATGCAATAATTGGAACAGTTGTAAGAAATGTCTGTTAGATGAAGTCAGGAAGCGAATTCCCTGTCTACCTCCTCCATTCCCCCCCCACACACACACATTTTTTGTCCACTTCTCTTACTGAAATTTAATTATTTCTTCCTTGGAAAGTTCATTGACACATATCCCAAATTGGAATATTAGTTAAGTGAACAACTTAAAAGCCATCTTCAATACCAACAAAGATAATAAAGAACATCAGAATACAAATTCAAAACTTTACTAGCTACAAATAATTGAGAAATATAAGTTGTCCAGCCCTAGGTAGAAAAGCTTTCTCTTCTGTCTCTGAGGTCTAGCCTGCCTAATACAAGAGAACACTCCTTACCTGGGAATGAAGATCAAGAGATTTGGGAGTCTTGGTTGGGGGATTTGGGGCCTGAAAAATATTAAAATGTGGCCAGGCACTGGTAGCTCACACCTGTAATGTTAAGTATTCAGGAGGCTGAGATCTGAGGATGGTGGCTTGAAGCTATCCTGGGTAGGAACATTCAAAGACTCTTATCTCCAATTAATCACCAAATAAACTGGATGTATAGCTATGGCTCAAGTGGCAGAGTACCAGCCATGAGCTAAAAAGCCCAGGGATATCACCCTGGGTTCAAGGCCCTGTGTTCAAGACCCAGAAATGGCAGCAAATACATACACACATACACACATACGTATGTATGATGTATTGTATACATTTGGGTGTTTGTGAGAGTTCTTTCCTTTCCACTTGAGCCATGTCATCAGACTCTTGTGTTGGTTGTTTTTAAGGCAAGAGTCTTGCTTTTGATGTCTGGATTCCGCAGACTTGGTGTGGGCTTTGACCTTCCTGACTGTGCTTTTCTGTGTCACTGGGGATGACAGGCAAATGCCACCATGCCCAGCTGTGGATTGCGATGGAATATTTCAAAATTGTGTTTGCTGGGCCCATGATCTCCCCCAACTCCCAAAGATCTCGACCTCCCAACTATGATTACAGGCTTGGGCCACCATGCATGACAGAAATGTTTCAGAGTGTAGTAATAGCAATTGATGTATGTGGCAACAAAGAAATGTGAAAGCAAATACAAATGGAAAGGGTAGCATTGATCCAAACGCTTTGTACTCATAAACTGACATGTTAAATTGAAACCCCTTTGGATAATTACTTAAAAAATAAGAAAGAAAGAAACATTCCGCCTATGATTTTGATTTTTTTTCAAGTATGGGGGATTTCAATGGAGGCATTGGGTCATATATTTGTGAGGTTCAGAAGCTTGTATCACCTTTGATTTGATCTTAAAAATTGAGAGAAAAATCATGAGCATAAATAAGGGAATAAAAGCTAATTCCTTCTGGCTTAGCTCTGGATGGAATGGTGTTAAGTAGGATTCTTTTGATCTCTTTCCAAATTACCAGGCAGGAGGATTCATTTCCCTTTGTATAACAATTTTCTACTTGATCAACAGTTAACTTAACAGATGGAGCCTGAGACAGGTGCTAGCCTTGAATTTACAACTGTTACTGGAATACCAAAAGCATTAAATGAGACAAACATTCTCCTCTTGCTCGTAGGAAATGTGTGTATGTGGGGGTTCATTCATTTTTCTTTTTAAATGATTTAAGTATTTAATTTGCTTCTAAAGATATATATCTGGACCCAGAAGACAAATAGATTTATATAGCAATGTCTGCTCAGCTTAACAGCTAGTCACTGTAAAACGTATTATTAAAGATTTGTATTTAAAAAGAGTTATCAAATACACAATGGGGGTAAAGTGCTCCTTTAAAACTCATCTGAGCTGGACACCAGTAGCTCGTGTCTACAATTCAGCTATGTAGGAAGCAGAGATATAAAGATCACTGTTCAAAGCCAGCCCAGGAAAGGAAAGTTCTTGAGACTCTTATCTCCAATGAACCCCTAAAAAGCCAGATGAGAAGCTGCGGCTCAAAGGATCGAGTGCTAGCCTCGAACACGAAATCTCAGAGGCAGTCCCTAGACCCTGAGTTCAAGTCCTCAGAACCTGTGCATGCACACACACACACACACACACACACACACACACACACACACACACACACACACACATCCTCATCTGCACGCCTCTATGTTAAAAAATACACCAAATGAGTCTTTCCATTTACAACATCACATAAAATCATACTAAAATGAAATTATTCTGTACTGAATGATTCTATTAAAACATTAACATGTATATAATTGGAAGAAGAAAGCAGAACATGGTGATTGGTGCCTCTCTAAAATTACACTTCTGCTGAATGCATGATTACATGTAATACAGCCATAGCCTGCAGTAGTTCGCTTCCTGTGGGCATTTTTTTTAAAGACTGAATCAAAAGCAGAGAGTTCTGTCAGAGACTTGGGAGACCATGGGTAAATAAAGTAAACTGAGTAAATGGAGCTAATTTCTGTGACAAGGAAAACGCAGTTGCATGAGAAGAAAAGCAGATCTGTCTAAAGACCTCTTGCAGAGTCTTTGAATGTTTAGATCTGTACTTTTGAAACCTTTGAAAGAATACATTCCTTTCGTGGGTCTCATATAATTTTCATATTTGGTTCAACTTGCTGGCCAAGTCAACTGGTTGGCACAGATGATAGAACCATTATTCTGAGGATAAAGGTCTAGAGCCAGAATGTGTCCTTCATAAGTATCAGTGACAAAGCATCAGCAAGACACAACAGCTACTAGTATAAGTCTGAGTCAAGCAGAAAAGGTCAGATAACTTGATGTTAGGAAAATGAACCCTAAGATATGTATTCAAATGTTTTTTTTCTTTCATGCGATCGTTTCTAACACATTTATAAGATTATTTCTTTGTTGCTTTGTATGTCCCTCCCCCACAGTATAACCCCTGCTTTCACTGTATTTGATGTTGTTATAATTTGTGGAGGGGAAGAGAAAAAACAAATCATTTAAATAGGGTTACAGGTGGACCCATTGCAACAATGAGATGTACAAGACGTTATGTCGAAAACGAACTTTACAACTTTGGTGGGGGGGAGGAGGGTTGAATGGGGAGGTAGGAGGAGAGGATGGGATGGGAAGGGGAAACAAAGGAGGAGGCTACAATGCTTGATAAGAAATGTACTCATTATCTTGCCCATGTAATTGTAACCCCTCTGTACAGTATTTTCACAAAAAAAAAAAAAAAAAAAAGACACAACAGCTAAGCAACCCTTGGGATCTATAGGAATGTGGGTGGCCCACAGGCACAATATCTCCATCTGTCCCTTCTACTCTAGTAACGCTATTGCCTGGTGTCAGACTTGGGTGTCAGCCATTGTGCACTGGGTATATGTGTGGCATTATGGCATTTCACCCACTTGGGGAAATATACTCTGCCATCATTCCAGCAAATCCTTGGCCCAAGAAAGTCAAGCAGTCATTTGCATAAAGTCAAACCAGAATATGATGACCTGTATAATAAAGTAAGGAATGGGGACTCTCAGTCACAATATTCTAACGAGGCATTATTTAGGTATGCACGAAACAAGGTGCTTCCAAAACTAGATCTCCATTGTCTTGAAGAGAGAATCGCTGTGGCCTTAAAAAAAAGCTGAAGTGAGTATTGATTAGGTTTTATTTTCTTTCATTTTCTTCTGTTAATTTCTTCTATTATTTTATTTTATTATGCCAGTACTGAGACTTGTTGACCTCAGGACCTGGGCATTGTCCTTGCATTTCTTTGCTCAAGGTTAGGGCTCTCTACCACTTGAGCCACAGCTCCACCACTTCCAGCTTTTTCTGATTAGTTTATTAGCAAGAAGAGTCTCAAGGACTTTTCTGTCCAGGCTGCTTTGGAACTGCAATCTTCAGATTTCAGCCTCCTGAGTAGCTAGGATTACAGGCACGAGCCACCAGCACCGCCTGGCTAGGATTTTCTTTTTAAATAGAAACATGCATGATTATAAAGCATAGCACATACCTCCTTCCACCTGTTGGCTTTCCATGAAGGACATCTGACAGCACGGCAAGCTTTGTGAGCTCGAGGTTTCCGGAGGTGGCTGCAGTATCTGTCTTCTAGTTTTCCTTGGAATGGGTCTGTACAAAATACTTCACGGAATTTTATACCTTTACCACAAGAAGCTGAGCACTAAAAAAACCCAAACAAACAATGAATGCATTCCTTTGTTACTTTCAATTATGTCAAGTATATCTTCAGCAGATATAAAATGACACAAAGCATCCTGGTCTTGATATTTTTAGTTAGATTCTCTGGGTCAGATACCAGTGGCTTATACCTGTAATCCTAGCTACTCAGGAGGCTGAGATCTGAGCATCATGGTTCAAAGCCAGCCTGGACAGAAAAGTCTGTTAGACCCTTATCTCCAGTAAACTACCAAAAAGCCAGAAGTGGAGGTGTGGCTCATGGGGCAGAGTGCTAGCCTTGAGCAAAAGAAGCTTAAGGACAGTGCCTAGGCCCTGAGTTCAAGCCCCAGGACTGGCACTAAAATAGTAATACTACTACTACTAATTCTCTGCTACTCCAAATTAGTGTGTTAGCAATGTTAGCAATCCCAACATAAATCACAGGGAAAAGTTAATCAAAAAACACATACATCTCAACAAGTTCTATTTTTTGTTTGTCTATTTTGTTTTTGAGACAGTTTCAATATGTAGCTCATGCTACCTCAAGGCCTAGTGCTGGGATTAGAGGTATGGGGTATTGTGCAATTCTTGTTCTTCTGAGTAAAACTACTGTCCTGTAGTGTAACTTAGACATAGAGATTGTGTTTGGAGACCATTATACAAGATGCTATGTACATTTTATGTGTATGGTGAGTTCACAGACTTTTATACTTTCCAAAAGAGACTACTAACTAGATGCTGAAAATGTTTTAATCTTCCAAAAGTCTATAGTTTGGGGATGAGTTACCTTGTCACTTTATCTGGGAAACCACTCAACTCTAGAGGCAATTATCTCAGGGCTCGGTTACCAAGACTCATAAATACCAGGTATTAGCTGTTCTCGGGTGGCACTAGTTCTAAGAAAATCTCTAGTGAGTCCTAATGATAGCTCTAGGTCATCTTGCTTCTTTCTCTTCTAACTTATTTTAATCTAGTAGAAAATCTAGATCATTATTAAATATAATTTAAACAGATCTGATTTTATCAATGCATTTTAGCTTTTATACTTTTGTGTTGTATTTTTACTTTTCTATTATTTGTATTATTATTATTATTATTTACTTTGGCTTGAACTCAGGATGCTCTACCACTGAACCAAACCCTTTTTTGGTACTGCTTATTTGGAAATAGGTTCTCATGCTTTTGCCTTTGCCTAGATCCTCTTATTTTACTGAGATAGCTAGCAGGTAGATACCAACACCCCCCAGCTTCTTCTGTTGAGATGAGAGTGAACTTTTTTTGCCTGGGCTGATCTGGAATGGTAGCTGGGATGTCCAGAGTGTGCCACAGTGCCCAGCTATTGGTCAAGAAGGCATCTTATGAACTTCCATGTCTGGGCAGGTTTCCCTCAATGCATGATTCTCCCAGTCTCAGCCTCCCAACTAGCTAAGATTACAGGCATGAGCCACTCCATGCATACGCATACATCATATATGTGCCTGCATGTGTATATGATGTATACACATTCGGGCATGGATGTAGGTGTCTGTATGTACACACATACAATGTCATGTATAATGTAAGCATACATTAGCTATACAAAGGGGGAATTTCACTTTTACATTGCCATGGCATGTACAACATATTCTAGGCAATCGCTCCCTAGCTTTATCATTCTCCCTTACCCCTTTTTCCTTTCTAATAGGCATTTACCTATTTTTATATTTTATAAGCATGCTTTTATTTTTATGAATGTAAAAACGTGCTAAACATCATGCTTTTTATGAACATGTAAGTTAATAAGTAAAAACTTATTAAGCATAATTTTAAGCATGTGTTTGGCTTTAGAACTGACAAGTGCTCTCTATCATCATCATTAACGTATACTGTTCCTTGATTTTGTGATGCCCCAAATTTTATTTGATATAATTTCCCAACCTCCTATTGTTTTACTTTGAAACACACTGCTTTCTCTTTCGTGTTCAGCAACAGAGTCAAACAGACTCATTAGGGTTTTTTTTTTGTTGTTTTTTTTTTTTTTTTACCTTATTACATTCCCTGGTGCTTTCTAAATAGTATTTTTGATATTTTGTTTGTTTGTACCAGAATCTGGACTGAACTCTGGGCCTGGGTACTGTTCTTTAGCCTTTTTTTGCTTAAGGCTAGTGCTCCCCCACTTGAGCCACAGCTCTTTGTCTGGCTTCCTAGTGGTGAATTGGCAATAAGAGTCTCTTGGGCTTTCCTTTCTGGGCTGGCTTTGCGCCTCAGTCTTCAGCTCACAACCTCTTGACTAGCCAGGATTACACAATGAGCCACTGGCACCTGTCTTAACTATTACTTAAAGAGCCAACATCCATTCCATGTCTTGGTTATTGCATGTCTATATTTCACTTCTCTGAATTCTCTGAATTCTTTAGCAGTTCATCATTGCTTACTTCTGTCACATTATTACCTGTCCAAAGTCATGTTAGATCACTCATATTGCCTACAAAAGGTAGATACAATCATCATTGAGCCGATTAATTAATGAATTTTATTTTAAGCAATTTGTTTTTACTACCCTCTCAAATAATCTATTTAAATTGCTAAGTTCTATTGTATGTGTATATATAACCACATATGCCATATATATTGCCATATATACAGTAATATATACAAACCATATACATAAACATATATGCTAATAAACTTAACGCCCTCTATATAACAGAAAAATAGAAAATTAAAGAACAAAAAGTGTATATATATACATATATGCATATATGTTAATAAGCTTAAAGCCTTCTATCTAACATAGGAAAAAATTCAAAATCAAAGAACAGAGGGGAAATAGAGTATACATTTGGTCTTCAAGTGAGTCCTTTTTCCTTTGAGATCAGAAGAAAAATGAGTACAGGTTTCTTTTCTGCAAGATGTAAAGAAGGGTAAGAGCATTATTTTATTGCCTCTGATGAATTCCATGTGGGAAATTCTCTACCAGTAAAAGAGAGCATGCTTTCCGGAGAATTGTGTTTGCGTTGGCATGAGGTAGAGATAGAGTAAACAGTCAGTGAAATGCTACCGTCCTCCCAAACCACAACGCGTTCCACATTGTAAAGATTCCAGGAGACAGCCGATCTGCTAGAACATTCCAGGCCTGGCCAGCCATTCCTGCTGCAGCACAAAACGTTCCTTTCTTCCTCTGTTTTGTGCCCCTTGCCCCTTTTTTAGTCTCTTAAGTTTTGGCTAATGCTCTCATATTCATTTCTAACATTCATAGAACTTTCCCCCCTTTAAATATCACCTCTATGGAAGTGGCACTGTAGCTCAAGCGGTAGAGCGCTCGCCTTGAGCTGAAGAGTGCAGGGACAGCGCCCAGGCCCAGAGTTCAAGCCCCATGACCGACCAAAAAGCACAAAACAAAACAAATATCACCTCTATGGGAAGCAGACAATGGTGGCTCAGGCCTGTAATCCTGAGCAGGCTGAAATCTGAGAATATAGTGGTTCGAAGCCAGCCCAGGCAGGAAAGTCAGTGAGACTCTTACCTCCAGTTAATCACCTAAAAGCCGGAAATGGAGCTGTGGCCTAAGTGGTAGAGCACTAGCCTTGAGCAAAAGAAGCTCAGGGACAGTGCTCAGGCCCCGAATTCAAGCCCCAAGACGGATACACACATGCACACACACACCACCACTATTCACTTTTATATCCTTTTATTACCATCATCCTAAACTCTTGCTGAAAGTTCCGGGAAGATGGCGGAGGAGAAGCTGGAATCTGAACAAGCTCTTGCATAGAAAACAGTTTCAGAGTTCCAGTGAACAGTCCCAAGCCAGAGAATCACACCAAGTGTGCCATCACAGGACAGAGAGCTAGTCAAGAGAGGGGAAGCCAAGCAGACACATCTGAGCAGCTGCCGCTGCGGCGGCAGGGTCGCGGCGGCGACCACCGCCGCAGGGTCATACCTGAGACACAGTCCGGGATGAAGGAGCCAGACGCAGCGGACGAGCGGATTCTACTCAACACCAGCAAGAACCGACAAGGAGCGGACATCTTCATCCTGCACTTTGCAGACCAGAGACGACCCAGGATCCAAGACTGGGCGTGAGTAGAAGCCCGACGTCCTCACTCCTTCTCAGGGAGCAGAGGAGGGAAGGCCACCCCTCCCCCCCCAGCACCGGTGATCTCCATCTTGGATACCGACAAAGCTCGGAGGAGCTGCCAGCTCCAGCTCAGGCCTTGAAATAAAACGAGTCATTTAGCAGGTCACAAGAACTTAACGGCGAAGTGACCTCACAGACTCAGTTCCATCCAGGGAAAAGTCACCCAGCTCAGGCGCCAGCCATTGGAGTGGCTCTCCTCACCGGGTAACCAGAGCCAGAGGCTGCCCCTCCCTCTAGCAGCCACCACAATCAATTGAAAAACAGAAACCCTGAGAATGGTTCCAGGCTGGGGGCTGTGAGTTTTTTTCACAAAATAGCCCCAGGGAAAAGCTACAGTTTGTTGAAAGGCCTCAACTCTACCCAGAACCTAGCCTCATCACTGCATCCCCCTCTTGTGTGATTCTCAAAGCAGATCACCCTCCCAGTAAACTAACCTGGGAGGGGGAATCTCAAAATCTTGGGTAAAGCAGAGCATTTTTCTGCCTGTTCCAACAAACTGACTTAAGAAACCAATCAAGCCACAGGACCTCAAGCTGACCAGAGACTCCAACCAGACTCTGGTTACAGACAAAAGGGAGATACAAGACTCTTCCCACCCCTCCCCCCAAAAAAAAAAAAAAATCAAAGAACTTTTTCTTCTTCTTCTTCTTTTCTTTTTTTCTTTTGTTTTTTTTTCTCATTTTTTGTTACCATATATATAAAAAAATTTTTTCCTTTTCTAAAACTTTTATTAATCTTTAATTTTTGCCTCTTCTGAAAAAATAATTGTTTTCCAGTAACTTTTTTTTTCTCATAATTTTTATTTTAGGAATAACGTGAATGTGTGTTTTCCTTTCTTTTCTTGTCTTCTTTCTCTTTGTCTTTCATTCTTAATTATCTTTTTGTTTTTTGTCTAGCTCTACTGAACTTCTGATCTTTTCTTCTCACTTTCCTATCCTTTCCACCTTTTCCTCTTTTGTTCTTCTTTATGTGACTTAACTCTTGTCCTGCACATCCTCAGATAAACCCGTAGTTAACTAGTAGACCCTATCCCCCATTGTGTACACACTTAATCCACAAACTTATTACTCAATTCAAAACCTCTGAGACTTAAATTCATTAATAGCAGTACTACCTCTTTATACCTATATAATATTTTAAGCATTTTTTTAAAGCTTTTCACATCTCCTCTATGTCCCTCCCTTTTTCTCAACATATTCACATTCCTCTCTAAATAGATGGTCTTTTAATCTCTATAATAACATTAATTTTTACGTTTCCATTTTTTTTCTGGTCTCTTTTCATTCCCCTTTCCCTTTCTTCTTTTTCTCTCTCTCTCTACTTGCATCCTACCCAACCTATTTCCTGCATTGTGATTAGGACATAGTTAACTCTCCCTGTGCCTCCCCACACCAATCTATTCCTATTTTTTACCCACATCTCTCCCTAACCCTAATAATTTCTGGTTTTCCAAATTCTTCTCTGCGGTTCGAAGTCCTTTAACATATAGTTGTTTGATGTCGAATAGATGTATCTGTTGAACTAGATTGTATCTGTAGACTATTGACTGTACAAATGCAAACTTTGGTTGATGGTTGCCTTAAGATAGTGTTCTAGCACAAAACTGGTGCTATCTTCATCTCAAATGGGCAGAGTAAGCCGGAAAAACACAAGAAAAATGGCAAATTCGGGTATCTCAATTCCCAATCTTGATAATCAGGGGTTAGAACAGATAATGAATAATCCAGAGGAGAGTTCCCAAATAGCTCTACAAACACTGCTGGCAAACATGATAAATGAGAAGTTTGACAACGTACAAAGGACTCTGTATGAGCGTGATAGGGAGAGAGAGGAGGCATCCCAGAAGTTTATACAGGAATATCATAAGCGTGAGGAAGCTACTCAAAACCTGATACAGGATTTGCGTGAACAACTTGAGAATACTCAAAGAGAAAGGGAGGAATGGTGTGAGCAGGCTGAGAACACTCAAAGAGATCTGCAGGAATCCCACGAACGGGAGGAAGCTAATCAAAGAGTAATACAGGAATTGAGAGACCAGGTAGAGAACACACAAAGATCACTAAAGGCATTCATGGAATCCATTAACAAAGAGCTGAAGGAAGTCAGGGAGACCACAAAGGGAATGCTGAATGGAACCCAACAGAAGGAATGGGAGCCCAAAGAAACCATAACCAATCAACGAAGTGATTTGAGGACAAACACTGAACACCAAATTAAGGAAGTAAAGAAATTCATACAAGACCTAAAACAGAGCTTCAACTAAACTCTTGCTGAGATTTTCATTTTAACAATGCATTTTTTGGTGCATATTAACCTTCCAGAATAATAGGTTCCGTTGTGACTTCTTTGGACATGAATATGATGTGTTTTGATCCTCAGTACCTCTACCCTCTTACCCTTCTTTGCCTTTCTTTCCCCCTCTCCTGGTCCCCTTCCTCTCCTCTAATTGCTGGGATATTTTTCCCATGAATGCAAGGGAACCCTTTAGAAGTAATGGAATAACATAAAATTACAAGTACTCTAAATGGACACTTCTTATACATTAAGTGAAGAAGAATGCCTCTTCAAGACAAAAACCTCAGGACATTTGAAACAAATGTACAATTTGCAAACACCCAACTATGAAACTCTCCAGAGTTATTTAAGTTAGCGAGTACTTACACTCTAAGAATATTACTTAGCCTCCACTAATACAATCTCTGGAACAAGTATATTCCTGTTTTTAATGAAAAGTTGGACATAATTATAAGAATGGTGTTTGATGTGTAGATGGTTCCATTTTATTTGTATACATGGGGGGGTGGCACACAGGAATAAATGAGGGGACTTAATTTGTGGGAGTGTTGTTGATTAATTCTGGAAACTTAAATGGCTGAACAAAAGCAAATAAGGAAATGAAGCCTATGACACTAAAAGAATTAGCATGTGCTCTAACTCATAACTAAATAACCCTGGACTCAATGCATGATGCTCTATCAGTCTTGCAGAAACTCTGCCCTCTATAGATTTTATAAACTGAGTACATTGTTTATTCACCTTTTTTCATATGTAACACTAGTAAAATATTATCAATTTCATATCAAATTTCTGGGTTGCCAGGACCCAGCGACTCACACTTGTAATCCTAGCTACTTAGGAGGTGAGATCTGAGGATACTGATTCAAAGCTGGCTCAGGCAAGAAAGTCTGGGAAACTCAGACAACTACCAAAAAGCCAGAAGTGAAGCTATGGCTTTCTAGCTCATGCTCAAGAGCTTAGGGACAGCTCTCAGGCCCTGAGTTCAAGCGCAGGACCAGTGCACAAGCACACACACACACACACACACACACACACACACACACACACACACACAAAATATTTGGGTGATGGAGAGGATTTTTTTAAAGAGATAACTAAACTAAGGATGTTCCACAAAACATTTATAATGTTATAACCAAATGTAAAAACATTACATTCAATAAAGAACCCAAAGTCGAGTGCTGGTGGCTCACTCCTGTAATCCTAGGCTGAGATCTGAGGATCGTGGTTCAAAGTCGCTGGGCAGGAAAGTCCATGAGTCTCTTATCTCCAATAAACCACCAGAAAACCAGAAGTGGTGCTGTGGCTCAAGAGGTAGAGCGCTCGCCTTGAGCTGAAGAGCTGAGGGACAGAGCCCAGGCCCAGAGTTCAAGCCCTATGACTGACCCCTCCCCCCCCCAAAAAGCCCAAAAAGAACCATCATATGTGCAAACAAGTTTCTCATAATGCAATTGAAATGGGGAAGGCAACATAGAGGCCTTGTATAACTGTTGCTCCCTGGGCAGTGCTCAGCCCATTAGAAAGGGTCTTATATAAGAATGGCTGTGATCATTTCAAAACAGATTCTTTTCTGATCTGGAACTGAAATAGGAAGGTCTGGGAATGACTTCAGGATTTCATTTGGATATCGAATGCCATAATAAAAGAGGAATTATAAAACAATAATTGATGGGGTTTTTATTTTGCTTTGTTTTGTAGTGGCGCTGGGCTTTGAACTCCAGCCCCCTGCCTTCCCGAGAACTAGGTAGGCACTCTAACTACTTGGCCACACCTTGGCCTTGTCTTCTGCTAGTAAATTTTGAGAGTCTCCAAAGGCTTAAGTTCAAAGCCTCAGTATCATCCATAAATAAAGAGATAGATGGAAATCAACAGTTGCAGATTGTTTTTGCAACGGAAATGTAATACGAACTTGTATTGTCCCAAGCACTGTTTTTGATTAATTTGTATATTATCGTTATTAACATTACAGCCATCCTTGATTACAGATATTATCATTGTTACTTTACACTATAATTATTTCTCACTTATAATAAGAAAACAAAATCAGCAAGGTTAAACATCTTAGGCCGGGGTTGCCCAGCTCCTGAAAGCTGAGATTCAAAGCTGACTTCCAGTCCTATGCTGTTGTTTTTTTTTTTGGGGGGGGGGGGGAGGAGGGGGTTGGGGAGGGCAGGACTTGGACACTGTTCCAGAGCTTTGTTGCTCAAGGCTAGCATTCTACCATTGGAGTCACAGCTCTGCTTCTAGCATTTTTGTTGGCTCATTGGAAGTAAGAGTCTCATGGGCCAGGCGTTGGTGGCTCACGCCTGTAATCCTAGCTACTCAGGAGGCTAAGATCTGAGGATCAGGGTTTAAACTCAGCCTGGGCAGGAAAGTCCTTGAGACTCTTATCTCCAATGAACCACCAGAAAACCAGAAGTGGTGGTGTGACTCAAGTGATAGAGCTCTCACCTCGAGCTGAAGAGCTGAGGGACAGCACCCAGGCCCAGAGTTCAAGCCCCATGACCAACAAAAAAGAATCTCATGGACTTTCTTGCCTAGGCTGGCTTCAAACTAGGATCCTCAGATCTCAGCCTCCTGTGGAGCTAGGATTACAGGTGTGAAACATAAGCACTCAGTTAGTTCCTATAGTCTTTTATTTGTACTAGTGGGTTCCAATAAAACCTTATTTACAAAACAAGCAACAATGAACTTGGGCCGTGGTTTAAAATCTGCCAATTCTGGTGTTAGAGGATTAAACTAATCCAATTTTATTTAGAAAACTCTGACAAGGCCAAGAAAAAAATCATATGTCTTTACATTTTAAACAGTTTTTACAATGTTCAATATCTTGGTTTTTGTCTGTACATTCAATTGTATGAAGTGATACTTAAGAGTTAATTGGCTTATGTTAAATGAAATGATCATTTCTAAGGAAAAAGGTCCAAATTGTCAGATTAGCTAAATGTTAGAAAGCACTTCAGAGGCAGTTTGAGTGCACAAAATGTTTATAAGAACAAGAATGAAGCCTATTATAGTCAATCTAGGAGTATTTAACAACACCCAGTATCAGAAAAATACAAAGATGACAAAAAGTGAAAAATGGAACAAATTTCAGAGTTGTTTATTTTGCTAAAGTGTTATGTGGTTATTTGTTAAAATTCTATCAATATAGAACTTGGGGCTTCAATTCAGGGCCTAGGTGCTGTCCCTTAGCTTTTCCACTGAAGGCTAGCACTCTACCACTTGAGCCATAGCTCCATTTTCAGCTTTTGGCTGGTTAGCTGGAGATAAGAGTCTCATGGACATTTCTGCTCAGGTTGGCTTTAAACCTTGATCCTCCGATCTCAGCCTCCTAACTAGGATTACAGGTGTGAGCCTTACTCTCCTAACGACTCATTGCCCATGATAAATAGATACTAATTTGTGCAATGATGGGTGTTCCTTTCATCTTAACTCTGTCTTTCCCTTTTCAAAGCATTGGGAGAGGTTAATTTATCTCTCATCTGAGAGTTTTTGGTGTGTATTCCTTTTCAGACCCTTATAAACCTACTTAAAAGCAAAATTCTTGGCTAACATTTCTGTTAAGTTCCCAGGTAGTGCATAATATGTTTGTAAGAACTTGAATGATAAATCTTGCTATTTTTCTGGCACTAGATCTTAAGTATTTTATCAATGTTACAAAATTGAATCATGGTTTAAAGTCAGGTTTTTGTTTGCAGAACTCAGAGCCAGGGTATTATCCCTTAGCTTTTATGCTTTTCACTCAAAACTGATGCTCTACCATTTGAGCCACGCCTCCCCTTCTGGCTTTTTATTGATTAATTGGAGATAAGACTATCACAGAGATTTCTGCATGGCCTTCAAGCCATGATCCTCAGATCTCAGCCTCCTGAGTAGATAGAATTACAGACTGAGCCACTGGAGATTTTTCTCTTCTTCAAAACAGCTATATGTAATGGGGAGTGAGGGACTGTGATTTGAACTCAGGACCTCACTCTTAGTGGACCACGTTCTACCTACCTGAGCCCTGCCACCAGCTCTTGTTGCCATAACAATTAAAGAATAATATGGCAAATCACCATTTATGTTAAGACTTTTTTTTAAAGTTACTTTACGCCCAATGCTGTCACTTCACATCATAACACACAAGCTCTCTTCTTTGAGGATCTAACCATTACTTAACCACATTTGCTTACAATTTTTCCTTGGTCATCTGTTTTAAACCTGTAGGATTCAATTTTGTCTCTGGCATTATTTCCATTCTTAGGGCAACTTACAAATCTGTCCACATTCTTTATTTGGTGAGGCAAAAAGACAACACAGAAAAGGAAGCTTCTAGAATCATGTTCTTCTACGTAGGACACTGCTTTTGATATGATGGGATATCTGCTTCTAGTTCAGACTTTCTAGAAGGACTCACTCGCAGAAATATTCTACTGTCAATCGTAATACTCCTTACTAATGTTTGGATCATTTTAATTGATCAAGTCCAGAATGAGAATGGCTCTTCAATATTATAAATTACGTGAATGTTCCTGAAATGAAATAGAAATCTCCCTTGGGGTCCAATCGTCTTTCTTTAATATTGGAACTCATTGTCCCCAAAGATTGTTGTCTGGTTTTTTTCTAGTAGCTAGCATATTGCACAATATGAATATGTAATATGTATCCATGGCTTTGGGGAGAGTCAATAAATGTACTTTCATACAAGATCAAAGTTTTCACAAACTGATGGGAAGCCAGGATGTTTTGTTGTTTGTTTCATGCTTTTTCTTTTTTTGTTGTATTTTATGCTAGTACTGGATCTTAAACTCAGGGCTTTATCTATTGCTTGGCTTCAGGTTGATGGGCTACTGTGTGAGCTACACCTCTACTTTCAGCTTTTTGCTGGTTAGTTGAAGAGTCTCATGGACTTTTCTGCCTGGGCTGGTCTCGAATCATAGTTCTCAAGATTGCAACCTCCTGCATAGCTAGGATTACAGGCATGAGCCACCAGTGCCCAGCTGAGAAACCAACTTTTTAAAAAGAGAAAATATGGTAATAAACACAATATATGAAAAGATTTTATTGCAGTATTTAAAATATTTATATTTATGTTAAATTTGTTTTAAATTTTATTTTAAAAATTAATTTTCAGCCTATTTACCATGCTGCCTGTGTCTTTCCCCATTTTGAGAAGATAACTTGTTCCTGTAGATGTTTTTAGTCCACTTGGCAAAGTCAAAACAAAAAAAAAAGACAGTTTCTTTTGGGGCTTGATTATTTGTTTTCATATGCCAGTGTCTGGGCTTGAACTCAGGGCCTTGTGCTCTCAGTTGGTTTTTATGCTCTACCACTTGAGTCACAGCTCCACTTCTGGCTTTTGCTGGTTAATTGGAGATAAAAGTCTCACAGACTTTCCTACCCCAGTCTGGCTTTGAACCAGGATCCTCAGATCTCAGCTTCCTGAGAATCTAGGATTATAGGTGTGCAATTGTTTTTTGCTTATAATTTTAAAAAATGAACATTCCTGCCACTTCAGAAAAATGTACAGCTGAACAGTAACTCTTTCACAAGCCAAGGTTAGTGTTTATATTATCTGAAAAAGAGTAGCAGCTTCTACACAGTGGAAGTAAAAATACAAAAACACACACTAGTCAACAGTTAAATGTTTAATAAGAGAAGTTAATGGTTTGTTATTTAAGCAAAATAGCACCCATGGAAAGGAAGCATTCATTACAATACAAGATCTGTTTGATGATTTAAAACATTTTAAGTATGGATACAAGGAAACAAAATACAACATTCATACATATTATGCAAAGCACATAGCCAGAACACATCATTAATAAACATGAGTTAAAATACAATCATTTCACATTGAACAATCACAGAAAGACAAAGCAGTCATTAAATTAACAGATATAGATTACATTTTTAAAAAATAATTAATATTCTTATTATTTTTAAGTAGTTGATTTCTTTCTTTGTTATTACAGAATGAGACTCCTCTCTTAGGGAAGCATCTCATAAAGTGTTATTTATGTCTTTTTTTCTAATGGTACTTGAAATGATTTTGAACTTCTTATGTTTCTCTTAAAAGGAAAAGAGATTTCATGTCACTCATTCAAAAATGCTCAGATATAAATCGATTCACTTTCTAACTTAATATACAGGATCAGTTGAAATTAAAGTCATCCATGAAAGAATATTGATCTAATTATTTGATGAGGAGTATTCTGAAATATGACTAAAATGTAGCAACACTGAAAGAGACAAGACAAGATACTGGCTTTGATAACAAAACTTCAGATCCCTTAAAGCCTTTTAATATAAAAGGATGATTGGACAAATAAATATTCTTCATATAATTAAAATAATCCAGACACTCTCGTGAGATATATATATATATGTACTTTACATGTATAAAAATGTAAATAAATAAGTTGGTAAAAATTCTGATATAAACATTGTTATTTAAAGAACAACTTCATTATTATCAATTTATCAAAATAGAAAAAGAAAAATATTACAGTTCTTTCCTAGTGCAAAGTCTGAATTATTCAATGGACTACTTTTTGGAAATAGACAAGTAGCAGACATTGAAGAATTCTATACTTCTGTCTTACTATTTGTGTAATCTGTACTTATTGTTATTTTCTTGATCTTGTGTGTGTGAAGTTGAAAACATTAGCTGTGCCCAGCACTTTAATAAACATTCAAGTTTTTCACTTACACCACCATTTACACACACACACACACACACACACACAACACTCCCCCCCCAAAAAAAATCTCCAGCACAATTCAGATATATTGGAATACAGAATTAGATATATTCTAATCCAATATATAAACATCAGATGATACTATAATAGATATAAATCTTAAAATGTAAAATATCAATTGAAAGCTCAAAAGCATCGACCTAAAACTGACTCAAAAGTATAAGTAGAAATTGCCAATATCTTTATGCAAGATTTTATGTTGTACATTAAAATGCATTATATTGTTCATAGATTAGGGAACTGACAAAAATTTGTAAGATGATACCCAGCAGTAAATGATTTCAGGCTTTGTGTGTCTTCTGGTCTCTCCTATAAGTCACATACTCTGCTGCCAAAGTGAAAACCAGCACCCAGAGAAAATGATCAAGTAAGGCTGCTGTGTTCCAAGAAGACACAATGACAGAAGCATTAAGCATTTAGTGTTCTGGATTTGGATCCAGGGTTATAGTTAGCTGACCCCAGAAAGAGAGAAATTTCCCTTAAAAACGTTTGCTAATGGCTCAGGCCTGTAATCCTAGCTACTCAGAAAACCGAGATATGAGGATCCCAGTTCAAAGCTAGCCCAGGCAGAAAAGTCTGTGAGATTCTTATCTCCAATTAACCAGCAAGAAACTGGAAGTGGAGATGTGGCTCAAGTGGTAGAGCACCAGCCTTCAGGAAAAAGCTAAGGGACAAAGCCCAGGCCCTGAGTTCAAGCCTTACTGCCAGCACACACACACACACACACACACACACACACACACACACACAGAATACAAACCTAAAACACTTTCTAGTTACTCCCATACCAACCACAAAGCAGAAGACATAAGTTAAATGTTGAATACTTTGTGAATTGAAGTCACAAGTCATAAAACAATATAAGAAAATATAACCTTTGTGCTCAGAAACCAACGCCAGTAGAGTTTATTCTACAATGAATTGGTGGCTAGGATTCTGTTTCTCTCACTGCTGGGAAGAAGGGGAAAGGGGCAACAAAAAGCTCTTCTTGAGAGCTACGTTTACAAACTAAAGCAAATAAATTAAATAAATAAATAAAATATGTCACCAAGATAAGGTTGGCAAGGGATTTCTAATCTAAGATGGCTAACAGAAAATAGTAACCTTTCATGTTAAGTTCCTGTAGTGTATTTGATCTACATGGAATAAATCCCCTAAAGGTTAAAAAAAAATACTTCTTCAGCTCTATAGCACACTGCCTAAGATGTCATAGCTGGGCAGAAAATGTTTTTAAAATAATTAGGCGAGGGCAGAATTTAGGCTTTTATTAGTTCCCATAAAAGTATGATCCTCTGAAACAATAATTTTACTTTAAACAATCCCTAATAAAATTAAAATGTTTTATTGTCTCATATCCACAGGCACACTTTGAATATAAAGATTATTCCAGCCTGAATTAGAACTTCACTCCTATTCTAAATAAAGCCTGGCTCAACTAGGAGTATGGAGTTCACAGAAGAGGTTTGCCTTGGGAACCATGAGTACAGACAAGGTCTGGATATAACACTAAAGGCCAGGTGCGGGTGGCTCACATCTGTAATCCTAGCCACTCAGGAGGCTGACATTTAAAGAATCACGGTTCAAAGCCCAGGCAGGAAAATCTGTGAGGCTTTATTGGTTACTTAATGTGTCTTATCTCCAGTTAACCAGCAAAAAGCTGGAAGTGGAGGTGTGGCTCAAGTGGTAGATTGCCAGCCTTGAGTGAAAAAGTTCACTGGCTCTGAGTTCAAGTCCTAAAACCAGTATACACACACGCACACACACACACACACACACACACACACACACACACACACACACACACACTCTCGCATGCACAAATACTGAAAATTTTCCAAAATATAAATGGCTTAACTTTAAGAGTTTAATCAGTTTTTCACCAAGAGATTCTTGGTTGCTCATGCTGTTAAGATAAAAAAATAATCAAAAGGAAAAAAAGTAATCAAAATACTAATTTCCTATATTTATGTATTAATTATTCTTCAAAACCTGCATATTTGAAGTATATCAAAGAAAATAATGAACCATTCATGAACAATACTTATAACTTTTGTTTATGGCTCCAAGAAATTAACTGAGTAGAAAACTGAAATATCCCTAAGTCACAGGAACTCCACACAGTGGAAAAATATGAATATTCATATAAATTATTATATATGTCATACTTCTCCAAGATGTATGTCACAAAGTGTAAACATTTATGTGTGTAAATCTCTCTCTCATTTCTTCAATATAACTATTTTCACATTGCTACACAAGGTAAGTTTCCCCCAAATAAAAGCAAGTCTTAGCACAAGGTTATTTGGTTTTTGCATCGGTTACAAAACAGACAGAAGCAAAACACAGACTTCATGCCCTACTGTTACACGTGAGATGTTAATATTATATCAATAGGAACACATGTCTGGTTATTAGAAGGCAAGCCAAAGATGTAACAAGGAAAACATGTCCAGTCAAACAGCACTATTGTTTGAAGTTCACAAATTAAAAATAAATACATATAAAAGACTTCATATATATATATTACAGTACTTGGGATTGAGTAGATTCTTCGTCACACTAAAATTTAATAACATTAGATAAGGCCACAGGGCTCTGTTAGTTTGTTTTTTTTAAATCGGAGGAGATGTAGAGTGTGTGGGTTTCGTGAGTTATGAAGAGAAGAAGTGAAAATGAAAGGAGTATGATTTCTTTTTTTTTAAAGCAAAATAGAAAAGATTAAGAATGCTTTCATACCATCTCCCATGGTCCCCGATTCCATGCGGCCCCCTCTGGGCAGGCATGGGTGTGACACTGTGCCACGCCGGGAGGCTTGTTTCGGAGTTCACAGTTGTGCTCTGGTAACACTTGGCCATCAGGAAATTGACAGATGACGAATCTTGATTTGATCCCACCCCCACAAGTTTGTGAACACTGAAAAGAAGAACAGGAACATCCAAATCCATGTTTAAACAGAACTAGGAGCAGTGGATCGTAAAGCTTAGTTTTCCTTTTTATAGCCCATATTTCTTCCTGTATTAAAAATGGAAGTCAATCATGAAAAAAATTGGACCCAATGTTGGGAATTAGGATGATACAATATTTGAGGAAGGTGTTGATGATAATGTTAGCAGATACAATGTATACTATCTAATCCACGGACTATTCAGGAACCATAAAAACTAATAAAAGTAGATCAAACTTTATAAACATGGAAAGATGTTCAGCATACATTATAGGGAAATAGCTGCTGGCAAATACATGTGTGTACGTGCATTCCATGTGTATGTATGCACATTTCTGTGTGGATATGTGTCTTGCATTCTGTGTGTGTGTTTCTGTAACTCTCATGCAACAAACTATTAGCAGGCAATATGTCAACATGCAAAAATGCTATATTTATGTTTTTCATATGATTTGAATTTTCAACATGAATACACATAACATTGTAGAAAAAATAAAATTAATTTTGGAAAATTGTTAAAATCTACTTCTAAAAACTGTATTTGATGTTTATTACCATCTGCCAAACAGGTGTAACCTTAAGAAAAAAAAGATTCTTAAATTCTCTATGAAGAAAAACTATCGGTTAAAACTCATTAAGTGTAAACATTTGGCTACTTAAATTAGATGGATTTAATTTATTCAGGCAAAACTCATAGGCATCTGTATTTCAAACTCTTTCTCATCTAGAATAGAGGTGGGAGTTGGGGGTTGGGGTATCGAGCTTATCATCCTAGAACTCAGGAGGCTGAGATCTGAGAATCAAGGTTCAAAACCAGCCATAGTGGACAAATCTGAGAGTCTTATCTCTAAGGAGCCAGTACAAAGCCAGAAGCGGAGCTGTGGCCCAAATGGTAGAGTATTTTCCTTGAGCAAACAACCACAACCAACCACAACTCTGGGACAGCACCCAGGTCTTGAGTTCAAGCCCCAGGACAAGCACACACACACACACACACACACACACACACACACACATGTCCCCACCTCTCCAGAACAATTTTAATCAATGAAGTAATAGAATCTTCAATATAGGCGTGGTAATGTAAGATCATGCCAAAGCTAATGGTATAGAATAACCTCTACAATTGTAGGGTGTGAATGCCACAGCTTACCTCTCCCCAGTTTCCATAGTTCCAGCGTGGACAGGGTCCTGACTCGCAGTGCTGGGACTCTGGAGGCCTGGAAGCTGGGTCACAGTAGCCGGCACTTTGTCCGTTTTCATCCTGGCAGACCACCGCCCTCTGCTGGATACCCCCAGCACAGCTGCTGGAGCACTGGCAGGACCAAGCAGAGAAGCACACATGGACACTGATGCACAGAACCTTACTGTACATGGAATCTGCTTCTGACTTAACTGAAAGCAAACTCAACATTAAAACCTCCCTCCTTGGGATCCCACGGTGAACCAAGAAAGCTTGTCAGAGTCCTTTGAAGGCCAGGAGGCAGTGACTCATGTCTTTAATCCTAACTCCTCAGGAAGCTGAGATCTGAGGATCACGGTTAAAAACCATCTCAGAGGGCAGTAAAGTCCATAAGATTCTTATTTCCAATTAACCACCAAAAAGCTAGCAGTGGAGCTGTGGTTCAGGTGGTAGAGTGCCAACCTTGAGTAAAAATGATAAAGAACTACACCTGAGTTCAAGCTCCACAAAAGAGACAAAAAAAAAAACAAAAACAAAAAAAGCAAAGGATGGGGTGACATTGTCCAAAGAGAAATGTACTCATTAATTGACTTAAGAAATAATAAACCCTCTGCACAATACCTTAATAATAACTATAAAATTCTATTTTTTGCAAAAAGCAAAACACTTTAGAATCTTAAGGCTTTGGGCTTCATTAGACTTTATTGGTGAGAACGTTAGATCTTTTGAATTTGCATTAGGTGTTATATAAACAGGAATTGAAGTTTTTATCTGGATATTTTGCTTTGAATGAGTAATGTCAGGTAAAATAAGAACTACAATTACAATTCATAGGATTATAGTACTATGGTTTTCCATACCAGCTCTTATTTTTTTTTTGGGGGGGGGGGTCCGGTCGTGGGGCCTGAACTCTGGGCCTGGGCACTGTCTCTCAGCTCTTCAGCTCAAGGCTAGCGCTCTACCACTTGAGCCACAGCACCATTTATGGCTTTTTTCTTTTTGCTTATGTGGTGCTGAGGAATCAAACCCAGGGCCTCATGCATGCAAGGCAAGCGCTCTACCACTGAGCCACCTTCCAAGCCCCCTTATTTTTTTTTTAATCTCATGGTAATTTCGTTTTGTTCGCAAACATCTGAGGTCACAGCCTTAGAGTATTTTTTTTTCCTTTTGCTTTCATGATAACGAGCTATAACCAGATTGTTTTTGAGCGCATTCCTCTAGAGTCATAACATCACATCACTACATAATTCAATAAGAATTCTGGGGACTTGTAACCTGCATCAAAAAGATGCTTAATTCTTTCAAGATTGTGAACTATCGATTATCAGATAAGCTTAGCATTAAAAGCATTTGGTGTCATGAGATATATATATACATATATATATATATATATATACACACACACACACACGTACATATGTATCTCAGTTAAAGGGCTAGCATCTAACACACTGACAGAGTTAACACAATAATAAAGAGTGCTTACAGATCCCCAGGGTCCTGTTCTCCACTGGTTTCCTCTGATGGATGAAGGAGGATGTTTGTCCACTTCCAGTTTGTGACCGAATGGGAAATTTCCGCCTTGGAAATGGCTCTGGACAGGTGGACAGACAGCCAGGATGCATGCTTGCTGGGTGGTCGGACGGGTTTCAGGGTCACAGTAGTTCTCATCAATGGCTTGGTGAGAGTTGACACATACAACCTGTCGAGTTGCTTTTCCTTGGCCGCAGGAAGCTGAACACTGGTAAGAAATGGAGCCAACATTTACAACCTGGGTCTCTAGGCTTCCCACATTTTATCTCAACTATGCAATCGTCTCTGAGAGGATACTCCCGTCCTATTTCCTCCACAGAATACTCACAGGAGACCAGATGCCTGCTCGCCATTCTCCACATGGGCTGAAGCAGACCTCAATCTCTGCAGGCCGGGGCAGGTGGGCACAGTCAGATTCCTCTGCTATCTCATCTTTAGCATCACGACAGCTTACATAGCGGGCCCGCTTCCCTCTTCCACAAGACACAGAACACTAAGAGAAGAAGACAATAGTATCAAGGCATGCTATGATGGCTCTAACCCACTGTCTCACCGAGAGCTGTTGCTCAGTCTCCAAACCATCTCACTTCCTGAGAAAACATCAACTGTAAATAGTATCATGGGGCATCGTCTCTAAGATGGGACAGCAGAATTCACAGCTTAAATCACAGCTTTCACACACCAAGCTAGGCACCACCGGTGGCTCACACCAGTCATCCAAGCCCCTCAGGAGGCTGAGATCTGAGAATTGAGGTTTGAAGCCTGTCCTGGGCAGGGAAGTCCATGAGATTCTTAACTCCAATTAATCAGCCAAAACAAACAAAGAAAGAAACCAGAAGTGGAGGTGTGGCTCCAGTGGTGGAGCACTGGCCTTGAGTAATAAAAAAAAAAAAGCTCAGGGACAGCACCCAGGCTGTGAGTTCAAACCGCAGTATTGGCACTAAATAAATAAATAAAAATAAAAAGATTTCACAAATTAGATATGATCATTAAGTGAATATAATGATTTGAAATAATACGCCAGAATTGAAGACACCAAAAGATTCCACATAAAGGAATCTTAAGATATCATGAAAAATATAAACAATATAAGGTTTATTTTTTATTATCTTTAAATAGTTTATAAGTATAATGCATCTTGACTGACTTCACCACTTACATCGTTGCTGCTCCATCTTGTCCCAATCTTACTCATCCTCTCAGAAATTTAACCTTTTTAAGTAGTTGTACAAAGGAGTTTAGGTAGTTGTACAAAGGAGTTGCCACTTAACAAAGCAGGTTGTGAATACAGCACATTTCAACCAAGGTCACCCCTCCCTCCCAACCCCCCTCCTTCCCTCCCTCTTCTTAATTTTGAAATCTCGGCTGCATTCTCCTCACTTCTACTCTCTCATTCATTCACCCTCCCCTTGACACCACCCCATCCCTTTCAAAAAAATTAATCTTGAAAGGCATAAGTAATAAGAGTATACAGGATCCCATAATTAAAATACAAGATGAAAGCAAATTACATAGTCCAGATACATTAAAGTGTTCAGAAAAGGCACACGAAAATGCTTGCAGATTATACGAAGGTTGATAAATGCCTGATGACCACATCTGCTTCTCATAACAGCCAGGGACATAAGGATAATTATTATCCTCATTTTGTAGATTCGAAAAATAGCCCCTGAAGACTTCAAATTTCCTGCTCCGAGACATGGGCCATGGTAAGCCAGCACCATGACGTAGCTATTAAGTGACTTGATTCTAAGCCCTGGGCTTCTTCCTTACCATCAAAATCCCCAGGAATGAACAACACCAACACTAACTCGGCAAACCTGCACCAACCCCGTGTGCTGCGATCTAGTAGATCAATTCACTCACTGCTGTCCAGGAGCCGTGCCGCCACTGAGCTCCCTTCCCCAGGGGAGTAGCTGGTAACGAAGTGGCTGCAGCTTTGGGGAGAACTGGGCAAGATGGAAGCATACAGTCCTGTTCACAAAGAAAAGCAGACTTGATCAAAGGCCATTCATTGACTCACTCTGATTTGGATTGAGTCTGATTCTTCTTTCCTTTTTTACACACCTGATCCAACACCACTGCATGCTATACTATAACCAGATGATTTTTGAAGGTCCTTATTTTCAAATGCACCAAGTAAGCTGGGCACTGGTAGCTCACCCCTGTAATCCTACCTACTCACTAGGCTGAGATCCCTTGGACAGAAAAGTCCACAAAACTCTATTGCCAATGAATAAGCAAAAACCTGGTCTAGAGGCATGGCTCAGGTGGTAAGGGTGCTGGCTGTCAGCAAGCAAGCTGGATAAAATTGTGAGGTCCTGAGTTCAAGCCCAAGTACCAGCCAAAAAGAATAAAAGCACAAAGTACTCTCAGATTGTAGACCTGTATAGTAAGACTCGCAATCTTAATATTTGGATCTTTCTTTGTCACCATTAAGGTAAAATCCTTCAAAGATGCTATCCCAAAGGCATACAGAACTCTACCTGGAAAAGCACAGCACATTTCAAACACATAAGTGTCAAACAGTCTAAAGAATGATACTAAAGAAGTTAAATGAGTAACCAATAGGAGATAATGGTTTCAGAATAAAGCTATAAAACTGGCCAGGTTCTGGTAGCTCACGCCCATAATCCTAGCATCTCAGGAGGCTGAGATCTCATAATCAAGGTTTGAAGCCAACCCAGGCAGTTATATTTAAGAAACTCTTATCTCCAATGAACCAGCAAAATGCCAGAAGTGAAGCTGTGGCTCAAGTAGTAATCAGCATCCTTGAGCAATAAATCCAAGGAAGAAATTCCAACACACACACACACACACACACACACACACACACACACACACACACCTCATTCTCTCCTCTCTCTCTCTTTCTCTCTCTCTTTCTCTGTCTCTGTCTCTCTCTCTCTCTCTTTTATCTCCAATTAACCACCAGAAAACCGGAAGTGATGCTGTGACTCAAGTGGTAGAGCATTAGCCTTGAGCTGAAGAGCTGAGGGACAGCGCCCAGGCAGAGTTCAAGCACCACAACCAAAAAAAAAAAAAGAAAAAAAGAAAAGAAAAGAAAAGAACTTGAACACATCAATAATTCACCAGTTACATAAATATCTTTGTTTATAACCTACAGAAAAGAATTCTTGCTGGGCACAAGATTATGGGGTCATGCCTGTAATCCTAGCCACTCAGGAAGCTGAGATCTGAGGATCATGGTTCAAAGCCCACCCGGGCAGGAAAGTCCATGAAACTCTTATCTCCAATTAACTACCCCCCAAAAGCCACAAGTAGAGGTGTGGCTCAAATGAAGAGCATTAGCCTTGAGCCAAAGAGGTTCAGGGACAGTGCCCAGGCCCTGAGTTCAAGCTCCAGGACTGGCACCAAAGACAAAAATAAAAACAGTTTCCTTACCTGCTTGTCAGTGGGGCGGCTGGCAGCAGGGCACTCTCTACCATCCAACTCGAATGGTCCACCAACACATTTAACAGCCCGAATCTGATAGCCATGTCCACATGTGGCTGTGCACTGAAAGGGAAAAATGAGGAGATATCAAACCATTGTGTTTCAAAACGCCAATGAATGCCCATTTTCTTAGTGGGTGCAGAACTAATCATATATTTTCAGGGGGTCATTTTATTAGCTCTTTTGAGTTTGGCGGGGACACCATGGAGGTTTGAACTTAGGAGACTTGTGCTTGCTTGGCAGGCACTCTACCACTGAACCGAATTTCCAGCCCTCTTTGCTTTAGATGTCTTTTGAATGGGGTCTATTTATGCTTGCTGCGTGACTGAAATGACATGCATGTACCACCACACCCAGCCAGCTTTCTATTGGTTGAGGTGAGAGGTCTTGCCAAGTTTATGTCTCTCAATTTTTGCCTCTAAGTATTCATCCATACATAGATGTGAGCTACCACATCCAGCGTGTAGGAACCCTCTGTACAAGATTCAAGACTTAAAATTAGAAAATTAAATCAATATGCTTATTTATTCAAAGTTGTTAAATCAGTATTATATACATATGGAAGTTAACAAAAATGTGTTCATAGATTTTCTTAAGTTATCACATAAATATCAAGAGAGGCTTGATATTGTAGAGACATGCTCAATACAACTTAGGGAGACAAAATACTGTTCAAATCTATTTGATAGCTAATTTAATATTTTAAGTAAATTTCAGATGAGCTTCTCTCCTGTCCTGTAATCCTAGCTATTCAGGAGGCAGAAATCTGAAGATCAGGGTTTGAAGTCAGTCCAGGCAAGAAAGTCCATGAGACTCTTAATCTCCAATTAACTACCCCAAACTGGAAAAGTGGAGCTGTAGCTCAAGTGATAGAGCCCCATCCTTGGGCAAAAAGGCTAAGGGACAGCACCCAGGCCATAAGTTCAAGCCCTAGCTCTGACTCACATACACATGTAAATTTCAAGAGAACAAATAACCAGGTGTATATAGTTATTAAAGAAATGAGAGAAGATTTCCTGAGACTCGGGCAAGCTCTGACTGGTAGACAGCTTGGCACCTGATCCAACCTGACCCTCATTCACCTTGCACTGAGCCTGGCTGGCAAAACTTCTAACCAATGGACACCACTCTAAACACAATAAAGGTCCTAAGCAATAAAGGTACACAGAAATCAACACAAAGCCAGGCCCCAGTGGCTCACACCTGTCATCCTAGCGACTCAGGAGGCTGAGATCTGAAGATCACAGTTTAAAGCCAGCCTGGGCAGATAAATCCAAGAGCTTCTTCGCTCCAATGAACCAGCAAGAAGCCCGGGCGTGGCTCAAGTAATAGAATGCTAGCCTAGAGCAGAGGTCAAGTGAGAGCTTGAGGCTCTGAGTTCAAGCCCCAGGACTGGCAACCACACACACACACATACACACACACACACACACACACACACACACACACACACACACACACACACACACACACACACACACACACACACACACGGCCAAGTTTCCTTCACACCACGTGATAACCGTTCTCAGGCTCCTTGGTGTACTGTTACCTCACTCCACTCACTCGTTGCCCATCCGGGGCAGGAAACCTCATTGCAGCGTTCCACCGTCACCCGGGCAAGCTGCTGACATTCTTTCTCAGCAAGATGGCGGCCAAAGTTATTGACGCAGTAAGAGTCTCGGGTCCTCTGCCCTCCTCCACAGCTTCGAGAACACTGATTGAAGACAAAGGAGAAATAAAGCAGTGAACTTTTGGAAACAGAAACAAAAAATCAAATGTTGAATAGAACCATCAATAGTGCATTAGAATTTAAGAAGGAACAATTTCCTTCTCTCCCTCTCTGCGTCTATGTCTCTCTGTGTCTCTGTCTCTGTCCGTGTGTCTCTCTTTTTTTTTTCTTCTTTTGGTTGTGGGGCTTGAACTCTGGGCCTGGGTGCCTTTTTTTCTTGTTACTGGTACTGGGGCTTGAACTCAGGGCCTGGGCACTATCCTTAAGCTTTTAATCTCAAGGCTTGCTCTACCATTTGAGCCACAGCTCCACTTCTGGCTTATTGATGGTTTGTTGGAGATAAGAGTCTCATGGACTTTTCTGCCCAGGTTGGCTGTGAACGATTGCGATCCTCACATCTCAGTCTCCTGAGTATCTGGGATTCTCGACATGAGCCACCAGATTGCGGTGATTTCTCTTGAGCCACATTCATTACTGTACCTGGGACCATTCTGAATAATGCCACCTTATCACGCCACAGTCGCCCCGACACGGCTCACGGAGAGGAGGTTTCAGCTGGTCTCTGCAGTGCTGGTCATCCACAGGGGCTGTCTGTCCTTTGTGGATGGAGTACTTCATGCAACGGATGTCCAAGGACCGAGAGCCAGGACCGCAGGCAGATGAGCAGTGGCTTCTGCCCACAATATGCCACCTGGGAAGAGAGATGACAGGATACCTAAGGGGCTAGGCTGAGCTACTCCAGCGTAAAAGCAGACTCAGAGACTCATGCACGCGATTCAATTCAACAAGCCCTAAGAATGACTGCAGGAGCCACCTGAACATATTCCATGAGCCCCTGAATTAGGACGTACTCTCGCTTAAACTTTAAGTGTATACACATAAAAATAAGGTCCATACAAATGGAGAGAGGAAGGATGGCCAAATGCAGTCAGAATACTCAATGCGCACATGTGAAAATGGGAGCAATGGAGGAGAAGGATGGGAGGGGTGATATGGACCAAGATGCGCTGTGCTCATGAACTGACGTGTGGAACTGATGGCCCTTTCTACAACTACTTAAAGATAGTTTGAAAAATTAAACATAATACAAAATGCAGAGAAAAATGAAGTCCATAAAGATTGACACATGTATTTTTGGGAGGGGATAGGGAGAAAGAGAAAGACAGAGACAGAGAGAGAGAGAGAGAGAGAGAGAGAGAGAGAGAGAGAGAGAGAGAGAGAGAGAGAGTGGCCAGGGGAAAGGGATTTTCAGAGATACTTTTTATTTTTCAAAATAAAATCTTAGTTATGGCCCAGTGCCAGTGACTCACACTTATAATCCCAACTACTCAGGAGGCTGAGACCCGAGGATCATGGTTCACCAGGCCCAATGCACAAAAAACAAAAACCTTGGAAGACAGGTGGTTGTCCTCAGCATTGGTCATTACCAGTCACCAAACCAAACACAACCAAGGGACCAAATGGGTCAGAGGCCAGACACAGAGGCTCACGTGACTCAGGAAGCTGAGACTGGAGGATCGAGATTTGAAGCCAGCCCCCAGCAGGAAAGTCTATGAGAATGTTATCTCCATTAACTAGCAAAAAGCTGAAGTGGCTCTGTGGCTCAAATGGTAGCGTGCTAGCCTGCAGCACAAAAGCTCAGGGACAGTGCCTAGATCCTTAGATAAGACTGACTCACACACACACACACACACACACACACGAGTTCCTAAGCTTCAGTACTAATTATTGAGCGTAAAATGTTACCATGGCAGGGTGCTAGTAAGTATGGCACTGTGTTCAATATTTGACATGTGATCTCACTTATTAGTTTAGCTGCACTGTACACAATCACACCACGCATCATTGCTCCTTTACCTCAGTTCACAGTCTGTGTTGCATTCTTCAGTCACCAATGCTGGGAGCAGCAAATGGTCACAGCGCTGATCGGGCACAACCATGCGATCGCTCTGACGGATGCAGACCACTTTCCTTCTACGAAGACCTTGGCAAAGTCAAACCAAAAAGTTACAAAGATGGAAGAAATATTGCCACCAGTGGGTGTCTCGTCGTTATTTAAATCTTCCATAACCTGCCTACAAGATTCACCTAGGAAAGTGACAATTGGCAATACCACTTCGTGGATATGCTGGGATGCAACTCAAGAATTCATTTTTGTATAATAAGGAAGCTGAATCTTGGATGACTGAAGAGTTTAATTAATGAAGAGACAAAAAAAATTGGAAGTATGGTTAAGTGGAGATTAGAGTCTCATGAACTTTCCTGCCCGGACTGATTTCAAACCACGATCCTCAGATCTCAGCCTCTTGAGTAGCTAGAATGACAGGCATGAGCCACCAGAGCCCAGCTGTTTTTCTTTTTTTGTCTGTCCCATAAATTTCCCAATGGTGCCATTTTCTTCCCTGTTCCTTTGAGTTAGTTATGCCATTTGTACAAATATCCTTTCTTTGGGGCAATGGTGCTAGGATTTGAACTCAGGTCCTGGCACTTACTAGGTTAGTGCTCTACCACTTGAGCCACAGCCTCCTCTCTTTTTTGCTTTAGTTCACTTTTCAGCAACGGTCTTATTTTTGCCTGGAGTCAGCCTCAGACTGCCATCCTCCTATCTACACCTCCCATGGAGCTGGGATTACAGGTGGGTACCTCCATGTTTGGCTTGTTCTTTGATACAAAATCTTACCTAGGCTGGCACAAATATATTTTATCACCGTCAGAAAAGAGGTGGGATGAGGTAAAGAAAGGTAGATTGAGATTCCATAGGGACCCAAAAGATCCTAGCATAAGCTGTCCAACTTGGAGCTACTAGGTTTATTACCCAGGTACCTTGACACATTTTGCTGCAATCTTCCCATGGTCCTTGTGGGTTCCACTTAAACAAGTCACTCTTCCCTTCCACAGGAATGTTGAAGGAGTAGTGTATATTCGGGTTGTATAAATCACCAACACATAACACCTCAATAAAAAAAAAGAGTACAAGTAACATACAATTCATTTTCAACTACTCTTTCTTCCTTCCTTCTTTCCTTCCTTCCTTCCTTCCTTTCTTTCTTGATTTCTTTCTTTCTGGCACTTACCTTGCTTTTCTCAGCAGGTGCTCTACCATCTGAGCCATACCTCTAGCCCTGCATTTTGCTAGTTAATTAGAGATGGAGTCTCTTAGAATTTTTCTGCCCAGGGTTGACTTTTGAACTAGGATCTTCCATTAGGATTACAGGTATGAGCCTCTAGCGCTAAATATTTCCTTAATGTATCATTTTTATATTTAACGATAAATGTTAACCATGCAACCAGTTTGGTTCTTCTATTAAGATTAAAGCTAAGCTTTATTAAGTCCAAGTTTTATCACTACCTTTTTTTTTGGCTAGTCCCCAGGCTTGAATTCAGGGCCCGGGCACTGTTCCTGAGGTTCTTTTGCTCAAGGCTAGCACTCTACCACTTGAGCCACAGTGCCACATCCAGCCTTTTCTGTGTATGTGGTACAGAGGAATCAAATCCAGGGCTTCATCCATGCTAGGCAAACACTCTACCACTAAGCCACATTTCCAGCCCTATCACTACTTACTAAAGCTAAGTCTTATTAGTACTGAAAATCCTTTTACCTGCAGCACAAGTTCTTCCTCCAGTCGGTCAGTGCTATTAATTCTCTCGACTGAGTGGTTTGATCCACTGTACTCAAAAATAGCCCCTTGTATGTTGATTTCTTTCTTTGACATGCTTACAACAAAATTTCCATTCAACAGGAAATTCCCTTGAGAGTCAGATAAGGCTAGAAAAGAAGAATATATGGTTCATGAAATTTCAAAGCCAGACAACAGGCAACAGTACCAAAAATACTTTTCTAGCTTTTTTTATTTTTGAGGGGTGAGGTGTCTGGTGGTAGTGGGATTTGAACTCAGGACCTTGCCTCTGGCTCGGCTTGCCCAGCTGATACTTGCTACTTAAGCCATGTAATCAGCTCAGCTTTTTGTTGCTGAATTGGAGATGAAGTCTCATAATCTTTTCTTCCTCTAGTTAGCCTCGAACCCTCATCCTCCAGATCTAAGCCTCCCAAGTAGCTGGGATTACAAACCTGGGCCCTGGATACCCGATACTACATTAACTTTTTAAATTCAACAATTAAGGAATGTGAGTTAATACTCAGGGAGCTGAATTGATTTCACTTCTCCTGTGGTATCAAATCTGTAAGTGGGGAAACTTGACAACATCTCACCCTATACTCCCCTATCCAAACTGCATATCTGTCCCAAAAAGCAGGTGCTTCATAAGAGGCTGACAGTAAGTAGCAATTCAGAGAGGACTCACAGTCCCAGCAGAGAGATAATACACATCAATGTCAGGGTCAGTATTCGAAAAGACTATGAAATGATTATACCACTCTATATAAATGGTCAGACGTGTGTGTGTGTGTGTGTGTGTGTGTGTGTGTGTGTGTGTGTGTGTATGAGAGAGAGAGAGAGAGAGAGAGAGACAAAGAGAGCAAAAGCTAGTGTGTGTCCTGGGGCTTGAACTTAGGGCCTGTCTTTTAGTTCTTTTACTCAATCCTAGCATTCTACCATTGAACCACAGCTCCACTTCCAGCTTTTTTGTGGGTCCCATTTTTGAAGAGTCCCATTAACTTTCCTGCTCGGGCTGGCTTCCAACTCAATCCTCAGATCTCAGTCTCCTAAGTAGCTAGAATGACAGTTGTGAACCCCACAAGTGGTCTGCTATTGATGTGTTTTGCATAACAGTCAGGTGACCTTAGCTAGCATGCTTGTTCCAAGGACTCTGGAAGCTTTCAAGAATGTCCATCTACCACAGACCTCTATGAACTTGCACACACTTCATACATTGGTGGCTTCTTACTAAAAATGTTTACCAAGGTAGTTGTCATCTTCTGGTCTTCCAGAATAGCTGTACTGGAGAATTTTAATGTTTGTTGCTCCTGTGGGAATCTTGACAACAACATTATAACCTGCAATAGAATTAGAGATGTGTTAGATTTCACAGAATGCACATGTCAAAGGGCTGATCACTGCTGAATCATTGCAAAATATGAATGGCACCATCAGACTTAATTCCATTTTACCTTTCTAAAGGAAACCATGGCGGAATGGTGGTTTCCTTTCTAATTAATCCCTCAACAAATGACAGCAGACTAAGAAAAACTAGCCACTAGTCTACAAATAAAGATTGTAATTCTTTTTTTTTTTTTTTTTTGGTACTCAGGGCTTGAATACTGTTCCTTAGTTTTTATGCTCAAGGCTACAGCCATGCTACCTGAGCCCACATCTCCACTTTGACTTTTGTCTGGTTAACTGGAGATACAAGTGTTATAGACTCTTCCTGACAAAGCTGGTTTTGAACCACAATCCTCAGATCGCAACTTCCTGAGTAGCTAGGATGCCAGGCATGAGCTACTGGTCCCCAGCCATAGACATTTCTTGATGGTATTGTGACAGTGGGTACATTCAAATCTCTCTCAAGACAGGAAGTAAAGTATGAATAACCAGCAAAATAAAGAAGGCACAAAATGGGTGTGATTCATGAGTGAGGCTCAGCAAGGTGCAGGCCTTGCTGGGAGCAAAGCGTTCATTCATGTATCAGACTCTGCCCCGGCCCATTCATCACCTTCCCTGGACAAACCGTCCATTCCTGAGACTGCTTCACTCAGCTTTGAACAAGGGCCAGTATCAATATTCCCATAAAAATCCAGGCAGATGGAAACATCTCAATCTCTTTGCAAGGAAGCCTAGATTATGATCATGATGTCAGGTGACCTTGAATGGTTTTGGAGCAGCCTTCCATGTCTTTCAAGGTAATGCATATAGCTGTCAGGCAATGAGTTTGATCATTTTGCTTAAGTTACCAGTCTCCAAGACTAGTTTTAATTCTCCAAGATGAAATATTCCCATTTACTATATGGCCTTTGCTGTCACACTTCTGCAAAAAATGCAAGCCTAACATTGCACAAAGTGATTAATAAAGGTGACCACCAGGGGGCAGAAATGAAACAAATGTTCTCATCTTTTCCTTCCTTCCCTCCTTTCTTCCTTCCTTTTCACTTACAGATTTATCAATTCACAGTGCAGATTTTTCAAGGTTAATCACATTAACCTTGTCCCAGAAAAGAATACTTTCCAATAAATATAGACCACATCCTATAACCAGTGGTTATAGGATATAAGATATCAGATGTATAAAGTATTCACAAAATAATGTGTAGCAGTAATTACAAAAAAGTATAGTTTAATCATCTAGAAGTACAATCCGTAAGGACAGCAAGCACAGCAAATATATACAAATATAAAATACATAAAAATATGCATTTGTGGGCTGGGCACCAGTGGCTCACACCTGTAATTCTAGCTGTTCAGGAGGTTGAGATCAGAGGATCATGGTTCAAAGCTAGCTTGGGTAAGGAAGTCCATGAGATCTTATCTCAATAAATTACAAAAAAGGGAAAGAAAGCTGAAAGTAGAACTGTGGTGGCTCAAATGGTAGAGAGCTAGCCTTGAGTGAAAAGCTCAGGGATAGTGCCCAGACCATGAGTTCAAGCCACAGGACCAGCAATAAATAAACGAATAAATAAATAAATTTATTGTAGCTTATTTTATACCTCGTTAGCTAACTAACAATAACTCAACATGTCTGAATATACGTGAACATAATTTAATGTAGAAAACCTGGAAAACCCTTTTTTTTTTTAAAGAGAAGTTTTAAAGACCTTCCACTTATTATTATAAAAAGAAGAAAGTTTTCCCAGGAAATCTTTGAATAAAAAATACCTTAGATGCTCTCCTAACAATATTGAATAACAATAAAAATACAGCCAGATCAGATGCTAGTGACTTGTGCTGTAATCCTAGCTACTCAGGAGGCTGAGATGTGCAGATCACAGTTTCATGCTAACCCAGGCAGGAAAGTCCATGAGACTCTGATCTCCAAATAACCACCAAAAGCCAGAAGGAAAGGTATGCTCATTTGGTAGTATGCTTTCCTAAAGTGAAAAAAGCTAAGTGAGAGTAAGAGACCAGCCCTGAGTTCAAGCTCCAATATTGTACCAGCATACACCTGCGTGCATGCGCGTGCACACACACACAGACACACAGACACAGACACAGACTCACACACACACACACACACACACACACACACGGAGGAAAATAGAACTAAGCACACAGCTTACCATATCGAGCACTGCTGTTGAAGACTCCGGTCACTGTCTTGCACGAAGAGTCATCTCCACCACACACACCACACTTATCTCTCTTGGCCTTGGAGTTTAACACATGGTCACAGCCAGCAGGCTTTAAAAACACAATGATTATAACCCAGATCATAAAAATGACTAATTACAAACATTGTGCTTGAAGTGTCCAAAGTCTACTCTTCACAAAATGTTCTTGGCATGAACAGATTCTGTTCAACATGACTTTTCAAAGAATCTGCTGATCTCGCGGAATATCTTTATTTGGACACATATGTTCACACAGTCTAAAATCAGTTTTTCTCAAAACATCAGTTCCACACTCTTGTATCACTCCACCTGAAGCAGCACTTACAAAGACAGATTTCTAGATTTTCTAGATTGATATTTTCCAGAGAGAAAGTCCAGAGACCCACATGGCCTCACGGAGTTTGATTCCTACACCTGTGATCATTTGAAAACAATTTTTTAAAGAAATGTAAATGAGTAAAACTATGAATGTATCATAAAGATGTCCTTCATGATTTAACTTTTCTAAATCATCATCTTAGAGCTCTAGGAGTAAACCCAGTTTCAAATGACCATTTAGAAGAAAGAATTGGCCTGGCACTGGTGGTTCATGAATGTAATCCAGGCTATTCAGGAGACTGAAATCTGAGGATCACAGTTCTAAGCCAGCCCAGGCAGGAGAGCCTATAAGACTCTTATCACCAATAAACCGCTCAGAAAAATCTGGAAGTGGCACTGTGGCTCAATTGGTAGAACACTCACCTTGAGCAAAAGAATCTCAGGGACAGAGTCCAGGCCCTGAGTTCAGGCCCCAGGATCAGCATACAGAAAGAAAAAGAAAGAAAGAATGAGAGAGAGGGGGGAAAGGAAGGAAGGAAGGAAAGAAAGAAGGAAGAAAGGAAGGGAGGAAGGGAGGGAGGGAGGGAGGGAGGGAGGGAGGGAAAGAGAAAAAGAGAAAGAGAATGAGAGGGAGGAAAGGAGGGAGAGAGGAAGAGAAGGAAGGAAGGAAGGAAGGAAGGAAGGAAGGAAGGAAGGAAGGAAGGAAGGAAGGAAGGAAGGAAGGAGGGAGGGAAGGAGGGAGGGAGGGAGGGAGGGAGGGAGGGAGGGAAGGAAGGAATGAAGGAAGGAAGGAAAGAAGGAAGGGAGGGAGGGAAGGAGGGAGGGAGGGAGGGAAAGAGAAAAAGAGAAAGAGAATGAGAGGGAGGAAAGGAGGGAGAGAGGAAAGGAAGGAAGGAAGGAAGAAAGAAAGGAAGGAAGGAAGGAAGGAAGGAAGGAAGGAAGGAAGGAAGGAAGGAAGGAAAGAGGGAAGGAAGGAAAGAGGGAAGGAAGGAAGGAAGGGAGGGAGGAAGGAAGGAGGGAGGGAGGGAGGACTGATTTCTTCAAAACTAACATCCACCACAATAAACAGTGTCTAAGAAAAGACATATCATAAGTAGGTAGGTAGGTAGGTAGGTAGGTAGGTAGGAGGTAGGTAGATAGACAGATAGTATAGATAGACAGAGTGGATGGATGATGCACAGGTGGATATATAGCATTGACAGAAAGATGGTTAGATGGAAAGAGAGAGGGGGACTGGCTGAATAGATGGATAGATGGATTAGAATTTCAAAGAATCGTTCACTTCCTCTTTACAAAAGCATTATCCTCCATAAGCAATGATGTGGTCCTTTCAGTTCTTTGGTTAGTTGTATAAATTGTTGTTTTTCTAACACCTGAGTTTTTGAAGCGCCTTCTCCTAATACTTATTTCCAGTGTATAAGTTAAGGATCTTGGGACATCTTATTAAACCTTTGGGTCCAAGGCCTTTCTCACTAGGTAACAGGTAGTAGAGCATGTATTTAGGGAGAGGAAGCTGGTCCATTAAGTTCCTTCACCAAAACAATGACATTACTTTTATATTCTTCAGACAACATTCACTATACATTCAACATCTGTTGTTGAGATCACTGTCTCCAGTGTTTATGCTTCTGTGCAGGTCTCATTTGCTCAGTGAGAATTCCACTAACGGATCCATCAACTTCCAACCTTCGCCTAACCCAGTGCTTTCTGAAGATTCTCAGGTGCAAAGCAAATCACATCTCTCTTCCCAAATTCGTGTGTTTTGTTTTGTTTCATGCTCCTCCTGGGGCTGGAACTCAGAGCCCAGACACTGTCCCTTAGCATTTTTATATAAAGCTAGCATTCAACCACAGCTCCACTTCCAGTGTTTTGCTGGTTCATTAGAGATTAGAGTGTCACAGACCTTTTAGCCCAGGCTGACTCTGAACTGTGATCCTCAGATCTCAGCCTCCTGACTTGCTAGGATTACAGGTGTGAACCAGCAGTGCCTGGTTCCCCCAAATTCTTACATAAATCCCCAAGGTGATTGAATAATGAGTGCAGGAAATAACCCTCTGCTTGTCCTTAATTCCATGGGTAGTACCCACTTCATTTTCTTAGTTTTGTTATTTAGCAAAAGAGATCACACCATCCTTGCATTAACACCTTTCTGAAGCCTTTATCCATATCCCCAATAAAATAGGATGCTCCTAGAATCCTAGCTACTCAGAAGACTGAGGTCTGATGATCACAGCTCAGAGACAGCCCATGAGACTCTTATCTCCAATGAGATAAAAGCCAGAAGCGAAACTATGGCTTAAGTGGTAAAGCACTAGCCTTGAGTTAAAAAGCCCAGCGAGAGCCAAGAATTGACCAAAAACCAAATCTAACCTTACTCATACAGAACCAATGATTTGTTGGAACTCATGCAATCAATTTTCATCTGATTGTAGTTGCTTATGCCTATAATCCTAGCTTACTTGGAAGGCCAAATATTAGAGGCAGCATTGTGATTCAAGATCAGCCCAAACAAAATGTTTACAATACCCCATTTTCAACCAATAAAAGCTGAAGAGGCTGGCTGCATGCTTGTTATCCCAACTCTACCCAGTAAGTATAAAGAGGAGGATTGCAGTCCAAGTCAGTTGGCCAGACATGTAAACTCTATTTTAAAAATACTAAAAAGTGGGGCTGGGAAGGTAGCTCAGTGGTAGAGCACTTGCCTTGCATGCATGAGGCCCTGGGTTCAATTCCTCAGCACCACATAAGCAGAAAAAATTAACAAAAAAGCCAGAAGTGGCACTGTGGCTCAAGTGGTAGAGTGCTAGCCTTGAGCTGAAGAGCTGAGGGACAATGCCCAGGCCCAGAGTTCAGGCCCCACGACCGGATCCAAAATACTAAAAAGTAAAAAAAGGCTAGGCTTGTGGCTCCAGTAATAGAGCATGTGCATGGGAAACACAACGGCCAACACTCCCAAAATGAGAAAGTCTGAAGGAACAGGAGTCATGTTGGGTGGGAGAACAGCAAAGTCACTTTGAGTACAAAAGACCACTTCATCAGACTTACTCGACATACACCCTGAACACAGATGTCACTCGTTTCTGTCCCACAAGGAGTCCCATCCACGACCTTGTCCTTGAGTTGGTAGAAGCTACTGGTCCCAGCTACCCGACAATAGAGTTTGCAGCGATCTTTCATGGGAACTACAGAAAACAAAGGTATGTTCGAGAGGTTATAGCCACATCTCTGCTCCAGCTCAAAACACATTGAGGCGAGAGAAGCATCATTGTCAATACTTACTGCCACTGAGCTTGGGGAGCCATCGCACATCTGGGGAGAGCCCATTGATGTTAAAATTTATACCATTAAAATCAGAGCACTGTTTCTCTCGGAAGTCTTCCTTGCCTTGTGGACAGGAATCAGTATTACATGACCGAAATTTCATCCTGCGGCCCACACAGTACTTGCCTCCGTTTCTTGGCCTGGTCAAATTCATTACATCATAAAGCCACATCAGTACAAAGATTACTTTCTGCCATTGATGCCCCTTAACCTTAACTTCCATTCTTTGCCAGGACCAAGAAAACTACTGATCATTCCACGAATACTTTCGTTGTGTGTGGTTATTTTGTTTTGTTTTGCGTGTGTGGGTTTGGGACAAATACTGATGTTTGAACTCAGGACCTCACCACTTGCTTAGATGGTACTCTACCGCTTGAGCCAGGCCTCTAGCCTCGTTTTTTGCTGGTTAGTTTGGAGATAGAGTCTCAAGGACTTTTTTAAAAACCTGGACTGGCTTTGAACCTCAATCCTATAGATCTCAGCCTCCTGAAAAGCTAGGATTATAGGTATGAGTCACTGGTAACTACTTGGTAACACTGGGTTGTTGCTGTTCTTGTTTTTTTTTTTTAGTGGAATATGAAAAAGGGAATTTTTATTAATTCTGATTAATAAACTATAAAAATCTCCATCTTAAGATAGACACTGAGCCTGGATGGCAGAAATGAATCTTACTCCTGGTAATAGTAATTAACCAGAAATGATAGGATTTGTTTCAAAAGTTTTTCAGGGGGTTTGCTCATTTTCTAGAAAAAGAAGGAAAAACATGTAGTGCGACCAAAACAGCAACAGAGACAGACACCAGGCTAAAAAGGACATTTATATGCATTTATATGAAGATTTATGTTTGTGAACTGCATCTTACTTGTCAATCAATTCAAGGAGTTGCTAAGTATCAATCTATATCCATCTCTCTTTCAATGTATACTGGAAAAGGTGGAAAAATCAGTAGAATCTCTAGAGTACAAAGACTTCCAATATAATTTAGTAGTTCCAAAATCCAAATGTGCTATTAGGTTTTAATTTGCAGTATGTGACCTAAAGGCTTGTTAATAAGGCATACAGGAAAGAATGTCACATTGCTTGTCAGATTATAAATCCTATATACAACAGAAACATGTATATAAAAATCTATATGGAGCCAAAAGCTGGTGGTTCACGCCAGTAATCCTAGTTACTCAGGAGGCTGAGATCTGAGGATTGCAGTTCGAAGCCAACCTGGGCAGAAAAGTCTGTGAGATTCCTATCTCCAATAAAAAAAAGTCAGTAATAGAACTGGGACTCAAGTGGTAGAGTGCTAGCCTTGAGCAAAGAAGCTCAAAGATACCCTCACACTGCCCAGGTCCTGAGTTCAAGCCCCAGTACTGGCACAAAATTTTAAAAAAATAAAACTTTGTGGAATCTAAGATCTTTTAAATTTTTCAGAGGGGAAGATATACTTCAAAGATAGTAAGACATCTGTAACACGAAAGAAAATGTGACATGTTGAACTAGATAGAACAATATAAAAACCAGTAACCACACTGCATCATAGTTTGTCCAAGATAACCAATACTACCTCCATGGAAGGTTCTAGAACCTTTCATTAGGAGCACAGTTAGATGTGAAAATTACCATGATATTCCCATCATTCCCTTGTATGTAAGTATTGCTTAAAATTTATACTCGATGAGAAAAAAAGTAATGAAGAAAATAGTTTGGTCTCTATTCAGGGTGTAAAATTTCATCTGTTTCATGTGGTTTTTGTTTCTCTAAAGCGACAAAGCTACCAAAGCAAGGAGAGGGCTTAAAATCTTCCAGAAGTTTTTCCTGAATCTCAGAAGTTTGTGGAACTGACCTCGAGTTTTGGAAGTGAATGAAAGTAATGGTTACTTTTCTGATGCCTTGAAATAACCTTAATTTACAGGGACATAAAAAAGACATACTCGGGCCGGTCACAGAGCCTGGTGGAGCTTTTGATTCCACCTCCACACGTTCTCGAGCAAGAAGTGTAAGGCCCCCATGGACCCCAGTCTCCATCCACGGGACGCAACTCCATATCTCTGTTTACACACCGCCCATGGAAGCAATGCTATAACAAAGTAATAAACATAGAAACAGAAGTGATTTATGCACATCTCGCCAGAACACCATAATGATCACCATAACAATATAAGTATTCGTCAAAACAAAGAAGCCAAGGGCTGTGGTGGCTCCTGCCTGTAATCCTAGCTTTTCAGAGGCTGAGATCTGAGGATGGAGGCTCAAAACCAAGCCACGCAAGAAAGACTGTGAAACTCTTCTCTCAAATGAAACCAGCAAAATGTTGGAAGTGGAGCTGCGGCTCGGGTGGCAGTGTGCCAGCCTGATTAGTACAAACAGCAATCTGTACATAATTTAAAGCAAAGGGATTAATTCTACCCATTGGGTAGAAACATGGATACTTCCAATTGACAACAGGGGATGTGAAAATAATATGTTTGAGGTTTGAAATCTCATTGGGGGAGGAAAAGAGGATTAAAGACTACAATGGAAAATGATTTTATTTCATTTTATTTTATTTTTGTCAGTCAAGGGGCTTGAACTCAGGGTCTGTGCACTGTCCCTGGCAATATTTTGCTCACAGCTAGCATTCTACCACTTCAAACCACAGCTTCACTTGTGGCATTTGAGTAATTAATTGGTGATGAGAGTCTCCCAGGGACTTTTCTTTTTTTTTTGTCATTTTAAAATTTCATATAAAAAAGTTTCCCAGGGACTTTTCTGCCAGGCTAACTTCGAATCACAATCCTCAGATCTCAGCCTCCTAAGTAGCTAGGATTACCGGCATGAGCCACTGGTGCCTGGCGCAAGTAAATGACATTTTTAAAAGAGGTAAATAAACTATTTTAATACTGCCTGCGTCTGTGCTTTCCATGTTTTAAACTCCATTGTTATGGATTCATCTTTTCATCTATTTAATTTTCAACTTTTTTTTTCTGTTTTCCTCGATGATGAAGTTTGATTTGTTTGCCCTCCTGTTACCTGAAATGTGGTAACCAAGGCAGAGGAGGCTTGAAATTTACCTTCCATCTTTTCTCAAGATTATTTCATACATGGTGATACGTTCTGTGGCAAAAAGAAGGTACCTAGCATCCATTTCTCTTTGGAAAACATTAAGGATTATCAGTCAACTCCTTAACAGCTTGTCCCCTACTGGGGGGTTAGTAGCCACTGGTATCAGCTACTGGATTTATCATTTCCTTGGGGTTGGAAATGGTACTAGCTTATCATTCTTTAGTTTTATTAGCATACTTAATTTTCTACTTTATCCCAACCAAATATTCCACCCAACGTTCTCAGATGTTGACCTCTCTTCTGTCCTCCCTCCCTCCCTTCCTTCCTTTCTTCCTTGCTTCCTTCCTTCCTTCTTCATTCATTCTTCCTTACCTCCCTCCATTTCTCTTTCCCCTAGTCTCTCTCTCTCTCTTTCTTTCTTTCTTTCTTTTTTTCTTTCTTTCTCTCTCTCCTTCCTTCCTTCCTTCCTTGCTCCCTCCCTTCCTTTCTTCCTTCTTTCCTTTAATTTCTTTTTCTTTCTTTCTTTCTGCTGGTACTGAGGCTTGAAATCAGAGCCAGCCCATCATTCTTGCTTAGCTGATTATTTTTGCAAATCAGATTTGTTCTCCAAGCTGGCATTGAACTACGATCCTCAGATCTCAGCCTCTTGAGTAGCTTACGATTACAGGCCTAAACCACTAATATCTGGCTTGACTGACTTTTTCTTTTCTTTTCATTAAGAAATGGAAACTTATCAAAGAATCTGCTCTCAGTGTCCTACCAATCCTTCTTCCCACCCCACAGCACTCGCACACAAATATTCAGTGTTTTGCCTATGAATACCCATGAAAACACCGGAAGACTAGACAAAGTCAGTCAGTCCCTCTACACTTTGTCCTTAATTCCATCCTTTCCCACTATTCAAAACCTCACTGCAGTGAGTCTCCCTCCCACACGTCCTATGACACCACTGTTTTAGTGTTTTAGTTATATTTCTTCTTTCTCTTCCTTTCTTCCCTCCCTTCTTTCCTTCCAATCCTTTTGTCCTTCCTCCTGTACGCCCTTTCTCTTTCCCCTTGTCTCTTCATTTTTCCTTTCTTTTCTATTTTTGCCTGGAACAGATTAGGCAAACATTCTACTACTACTGAGCTCTTTCTACAGCACCTGTAGAAAATTGTATCAATTCCTATGAGAGTAAGTTTATGCTCATTAAAGCATTACCTTAAAAATGACTTGCATTCACTCTTTTTGACATTTGTCTTAGCATCAGTTTGCTTTTATTTTTCACTGTGATAAAGCGTGCATAAAATTTATCATTTGACCATGTTATGTGCAGAGTTGAGTAGCATTATGAACATCAGTGTGTAAACCTGATACGCATTAAACAATCGTTCTCATTTCCCCCTCCTGGAGACCACCATCCCATTGCCTGCTTCTACAAAGTTAACTGTTTTAGATCCTTTCTGTAGTTGGAATTGTACTATATTTGTCTTTTGGAGGTTGGTTTATTTATTTATTTTAGCTTAATGTCCCCAAGTGCAAACATGCATTTCTCTGATACTCCCAACAACTTCCACTCCAAGACAAATACACATATGTCTGCAAAAAGATTTATACAGGATGTCCACAGCAGCTTTATTCATTACTGCTGAAACTCGGAAATGCTCCAAATAGCAGGAGAATAATTTAATTATGTATATTTCTAAAGTTGAATTATACTACCAAATGAAGGAACAATGCTGGTGTATACAATAATATGGATGAAGCTGTTGAGCCAAAGAAGACTGGTCCATTATTCTAACCCTGAAGAAGGTGCACTGTACAATTCCACTTACATTAAGATCAAGAATAGCCAGGTGCAAGTAGTGGCTCAAGCTGTACTTTTAGCTACTCAGGAGGCAGAAATCTGAGGATTGTGGTTGGAAGCCAGTCAAGGCAGGAAAGCCCATGAAACTCTCATGTTCAATTAACCAGCAAAAAGGCAGAAGTGGAGCTGTGGCTCAAGTGGTAGAGTGCTCATCTTGAGCAAAGAAGCTCAGGGACAGCACCCAGGCCCTAAGTTCAAGACCCAGAACCAGCACAAACACAAAAAGAAGATTATGAACAAAAACAAACTAATCTATGGAAACAGAATAAGAGATTCCTCCAGATGTAAGACTGTCTAGAAAATAAGTGAGATTGAACTTTGGAGAATGATATAAATGTCATAATTTTGATTGGATTATGGGTATCTCTATTTCTTAGAAGCCTGTCAAACCATACATTCAAATTCTGTGTGTTGTACTCTTAGACCTTGGAGTGCTCTACCATTTGAGCCATGCACCATCTCTTTTTGCTTTATGTTATTTTCAATTAGGGCCTCACTTTTTGCCTGCTGCAGGCTTCAGAATATCATCTTATCTATGCACAATCTGACTTCATACAACAGTTTCTTACACTGGTGAAAATTTCTTACACTGGTGAAAATTTAGCTAAGTTCATGATGAGTATTAGCATGGGAAATATATACTAGAGAAGGCAGGCCAGGCACTACTGGCCCATGCCTGTAATCCTCTCTATTCTGGAAGCTGAGATCTGAGGATCACATTTTGAAGCCAGGCAAGAAAGTTCATGAGACCCTTATCTTCAATCAGCTACCAAAAAGCCAGAAGTGGAGTTGTGGCTCAAGTAGTAGGATGCTAGCCTTGAGCAAAACAAAAGAAAAAGCTCAGGGACAGTACCCAGGCCCTGAGTTCAAACCCCAGGACCAGCATAAAAATAAAAATAATAATAACAACAGTAAAGAGGTAACATTGTCCAAAAATAAATACTTTTTACCCGACTTACGTAACAGTAACCCCTCTGTATATCATCATTGTAAGTGATCATTAGAAGAATAAATAATAATGACAATAATAATAATAACATGGGAGGCAATTATTCTAGGAATAAAATGTATTTTAATCCATTTGAAAGAAAAGATTTGGAGACGCTATTTAAAACATTAAATGATAATGTAATTTTGTCGGTGAAAGCATATGTAACAAATATATCTCTGAATTTGGGGGGATTTGTTGAACTATCAGGATCTTGATGTCCATGATAATTTTAATAAAATTATAATAGAGTCATACACATCCATATATATATATGATGACAATAAATTTCATACTCACCTGTAATATGATTACAAATGTATCTACATAGTGAGACTCTTTCTCAAAAAAAAAAAAAGAATTTAGCTGGACACTGGTGGCTTACTATTGTAATTCTAGCTACTCAGGAGGTTGAGATACGAGAACCCCAATTGAAAGCCAACCTTGGTAAAAAAAAGTCTGTGAAATTCTCATCTCCAATTCACCAGGGGAAAGAAAAAAAAAAAAACAACTAGAAGTGAAGCTGTGGTTTAAATGGTAAAACACCAGCCTTGAGCAAAAAGCTAAATGAGAGTGCTCAGGTCCCATTGCCAGCACACACACGCACGCGTGCGCACACACACACACACACACACACACACACACACACACATGAAATGAAATATTAATTCGGTCGACAATGTGCTGCATCAAACTTGGCAATAGCATTACTTCAACTAGTTGCACCAAAGTTGACAGCAAGCAATAAACGAATGCAGAAATGCAGAGTAATCAGAACCTTGGATAAGCTCTTGATGTGAGACTCACCCTTCGAGAAAACCTACCATCCCAGGCCCACAGTCGGTCCCATCGGCCAGTGGCATGTGATGTGTGCGGCAGCCCTTGTGAACGTCCTCTGTACTTGTGCACCACAGACGCCGACACTGCTTCTGCACAGGGGTAAACACAGGAAAGCAAGAGTAAGCACATCAGCACCCAGGGGCATTCCACATACACTCTATATGTGCTTGTGATTCATTTCCTGGTTTCATAGCCAAAGTGCATCAAAAATCTGCACTAAGTTCCAGCCATTGATTTCCTTCTAAGCACAAAAAGGACAAGACTGAAGTGTGTGCGTATGCATACTAATGCTAGAGCTTCGATTTAGGGTCTCATGTTCTTGTTTGGCTTTGGCATGCAAGGCTAAGTCTCTACCACTTGAGCCGCTCATCTATTTTCCTCCAGATTTTAGCTAGTTATTAGAAAATAAGGGTCTCACACACATTTTTGCCAAGAGGGCCTCAACTGTGATCCTCAGAACTCAGCCTCCTGAGTAGCTAGGATTACAGGCGTGAATCACTGGCACCCAGCAACATTGATTAAAAAAAAAATAAGAAGAAAATTAGAGTCTTATTCATATATTGAATAATAAAAGAAATGACTGGAGTAGAAATATTCAAAATTCTGTGAGACAGTTTTCTTTCTTTAGAAGATATCCTTCTAAAGGACTTTTGTTGTTAAATCTTATTCATAATGCTCCCAAAGCCCTTTTTTGATGAAATGAAGGAATGTATGAATAATGTGCATAGAAATACTGTATAATGTTCTAAACTTTTCCTGTTTTGTGAATATAATGCATACTTTCAGTTGTAGAACAAAGGGTTCTGAAGTTTTCCTAAGAAATAAAGTCTACAGACAGTCATAGGAGCTATGCCCCAGACAATCCCCCTCTTTTTCTTTGCATTTAAAATTCAAAGTGTATCTTGTTTCTAAATAGGGTCTAAAAGAAATGTATCTTTTATAGTGAAATATTACAGGTAAACCCCTCCCCATGGTGGATGCCTGAAAGCTTTTTTCAAATTTGTCATTATTTATTTAAGTGTTCAGAACAATATTTGCTGTGTAAAATAAAGCTTTGTATGTCCCTGCATTCACTGTGAAGGGTCATTCATTCATTACCAAATAAGTGTCTATTTTGTGCAAAATTTGAATTGGATATATGGAATTGAAAGTACTCAAAAGACTTCAGATTTGGACTTTTTCTTTTTTTTTTTTTGGACGTTCAGATTGGGGATTCTTAACCAGTTTGTATAATTTTAAGGAATGTATACGTCTACAGTCCAAGTTCCAGGATTTTCACAATCTAGTATGACAAGAACCAATTTGGCTTTCTGTGAATAAAGAAAATGGAATACCTATTCTGCTTGGAAAGATGAGGCAATGTCACCAAAACAATGATATTTATTTTAAACGAAATGTTTAGAATAAGTTTACCCCCAAATGAGTTAAGATCAGCTATGTGACAATTAAAAGTACTTAAATTACGGGGGAAAAAAATCCTCAAAGTTCCTACAAAGCATTGCTCTCTATACCCTTAGTTTAAATCTTTTGGATTCAAATCTACGTAAAATGAAATGTACTTTCCTAGATTCCTGAGAACTTTAACAAAACTCCAAATTAAAACATCTACATTTTCCCCTTACCCCCAAAGTAATGTTATTTACAAGAAAAATACTTGAATACTTTTAATTGTCTAACTATGTGACTTCCCTGTGGCTGTTTTATAGTCTCAGTTAGGTTTTGCTTCTCATTTTTTAATCCCTTTCTGCACACATCAGATTTCTGAGGGATTTTCCTAAACTAATATTTAGTTCCCCTTTCACTAGAGTGTAATCTTAGCTACTCAGGAGGCTGAGATTTGAGGACCAAAGTTTGAAGGCAACCTGGGTATTAAAGTCCATGAAACTTCTATCTCCAATAACCAGCAAAAAGCCAGAGGTAGAGCTTTGGCTCAAGTGATAGCATACCAGCCTTGAGCAAAATGCCAAGTGAGAATACAAGGCTTTGAATTCCAGCCTCAGTACTAGCACGCGCACGCACACACACCAGTGAACAAAAAGGAAAAAAAGTTCCTAATTTTAATTGATTAGGAATGGAACTTATTCTATGTTACCACCTCAAAAACTGAAAGTATGACTTTCCTTTCACCTCCTTACAAAAATGATAATTTCTAGTATTTAAGAGGTATGCAGCTAACAAGAAACTTTTTGAGACACTAGTCTGAATTCTTAGGTTAAAATCATCTCTAATGTTTGTTAAGTGTTGGAAAAACATGTTTAGGAGTTATTACTTGTACTATTATTCGTTTCAATATGAATGCGATACTTTTACAAATGCAACACAAATTTAAATCCAACATGAATCTCCATTTTATCCAATGTAATACTGTTAGGATTGTCCTCTACTAACATAACACAAATTGAATAAAAGAACATATTCAACTTCAAGAAAGTGAGAGAGAGAGAGACAGAGATTATATGTGCATTCTGAAATCTATTTTAACTACCACCTCAGGTTACTAGTTATACAAAAGGAAAGAATTTTTCTTACCAAATAGGGGCACACTTGAGATCCAGGACCATACATGAGCTCACATTGCTTGTTAACATCATACAATAAGCCGGGTAATTGTGAAGACAAAGTATATACACTTTCATTCGGTTTGTCAAGGAGACATTCCCCTTGACCAGTGCTATGTCAACGACAGAAAATACATCATTGAGAATACACAGAGATAGCTTCAATGTAACATTTGTGGGTGGGGGGCGGGGTGACATTATAGAGCTAGAACTCAGGATCTGGGTGCTGTCCCTGAGCTTTTTTTTGCCCAAGGATGGCACTCTACCACTTACTTGAGCCACAGCTCCACTTATGGATTTTTGAAGGCTAACTGAGGATGAGTCTATGAACTTTCCTGCTGGGACTGGCTTTGAACCATGATCCTCACATCTCAGCCTCTTGAGTCAGTATAACAGTCCTCATCACATTTTCAACAAGTGTATATCTATTATTCCATAACTTTTAAAAAACAACTCATATCACATCAGAGTTACATAACCTCAGAGTTTACAAAGAACTTTTTTTTGTTGTTGTTATTCATGGAGCTTGAACTTAGGTCCTGGACCCTGGACGAGAGTTCATTTTGCTCAAGGATAGAACTCTTTCACTTGAGACACAGCATCACTTCTGGCTTTTTGGTGCTTTAATAGAGATGAGTCTCATGGACTTTCCAGCCCCGTCTGGTTTTGAGCCATGATTCTCAGATCTCAGCCTCCTAGCCAAGATTAAAGGCATGAGCCACCAGCACCTGGCTACAAAGGATTTTTAATGTGCTCATTTGAACTTAATTCCCACTGCCTGAAAGAAGAAATTGAAAAGAATGAACCGGAGATGCACTATAGCTCAGTGATGTAGCTAGCTTAGACTTGCCTACAATGAACAAGACCTTAAGTTCAATCCTCAATACTGTCAATTATTTTTAAGTGACAAATCATAAATTCCTCAAAATATAATTTATAATCACACCATTAGTCTATTATTATCCAGTAATGATGTCACAAGTATATCATCCAAACTGCCCAAATATTGTAAAATTAAAGCCCAAGTTTTACATCAGATCAGCAATTGTATGCTGTGCTTTGAAATCAAATTCCCATCCAAAACCAATTATCTCAGCTAGTGAGCAATTTCAAGTCATGTTCATGAGCCTGGCTTTATTTATTCCTGTGGTTTTGACCAAGAAAGAAGTAACTAGAAAATACTTAAGAAACAATTATATATGTGATTAGAATATAAAGAAGAATAATGTTAGGTTGTGCTTATACAAACAAATTTTCTAGCATTTGAGGTTGCCAGTTAGATGAGTATGATTATGATCAAAATACTATATGGGGAAAAAAAGAAACTGAGAAGAGAAGGAGAGGGAATATAAATCTGGATCTCGTGTCTTCAGAGCTAAGAAGAATCTCCAAGAAGTCATGAAGTTGGAAATTCTCCATATCTCAGCTTTAGAGAGCGACTTAGCCAGGGACCAAGCTACTCAGAAGTCTGAGATCTGAGGATCACTGCTCAAAGCCAGCTCAAACAGGAAAATCCTTAGACTCTTATCTCTAATAAACCACTCAGAAAAAACTGGAAGTGGAACTGTGGCTCAAGTGGTAGCCTTGAGCAAAAACTCAGAGTTTCAAGGCCTTGAGTTCAAGCCCCAAGACTCATACTTGAGCCATTCAAACTCCTCCCAAAATATTACTAACTTCTATAAGATTAAAAAGCACATAAAGTACCAATTTTTACCATTAATTATCCCCAAATAAAGAATTTTCATCACAAGTATAGATTTAAAAACATATATAGGTCTGAACCGCAATAAAAATTTCTACCGGGCACTGGTGGCTCACACCTGCAATCCTAGCTACTCAAGAGGCTGAGATCTGAGGATCATGTTTTGAAGACTTCCCAGGAAGAAGTGTGAAAACTCATCACCACCAAAAAGCTGGAAGTACACCTGTGGCTCAAGTGGTAGAGCACTAGCCCTGAGCAAAAAAGATGAGAGACAGTGCCTAGGCCTTAAGTTCAAGCCCCAGGACTGACACAAAAAAAGAAAATTTTTTCTTTCAAAGGAATGAAATAATATACATATACAACTCTTTCTTTGTATAATCTAGTTGTACAGTGACAATAGGTATGCATTTAAAAAGCTAAACAGACATTGAAACACTTCAAAAATTTCCAAATTTTATACTCTAATGAACGTTCAATTATCAAGAAAAGTCACAGAAACTCAGACTTACTCAAGGAACTCCGTGATATACTTCTGACTACAGGTAGACCAGGTCCAAGGACTCGTATGATAATTTAAAGTTGGTGCCATTACATGGTACTGATGCTTAACTCCATACTCTTTGCATTTAAAACTATCGTCATGGGGCACATTAAATCTAAAAGTGAAAAAAGAAAAAACACATTTTTAAAAGACCATCAAAAAGGTGTACATTAGTTAGCAGGTCTTTTCTATTTCAACTATCGTATATGACTAACTCTGGTAACATTCGATTTTGTACTCTTGGTCTCTCCACAATTTCATGTTTAGAAGCACATGATTGCTGAGAAACACTAGACTAATATCTCTGATCAGCTGTATAGTCTTCTGGGTTGGCATCTTAACTTTAAATAATCAAATGATTGGGGAGAAAAACACATAGAATCATCTCCAGGCTTCATCACGGATACCTCACAAGGTGTGTGAGCATATTATTCCATTGACTACTGTACAGCATCCAAAAATACTTTAGTCCCTACCTGCACATATTCTCTAATATCCTCTTATTCATATAAATAACTTCAGTTCTACTTCTGGTCTATAACTGATACATGACGATCAAGAAAACTGGGATAATAACTGGGCTCCAATGACTCAAGAGGCTGAGATCTAAGGACTATGGCTCAAAGCTAGCCTGGGCAGACAAATCCACGAGACTCTTGTTCTACAATTAAGCAGCATAAAGCCAGAAGTGGAGGAATGGCTCGGTGGTAGACTGCCAGTTTTGAGTGAAAATGCCAATTGAGGGTATGAGGCCCTGAATTCAAGCCCCAGTAGTAACAAATAAATAAATTCATATGTAAACAAATAAATACATGGGCTAATTTTTTAAATTCCCAGAAAGCAATCATGAGATCAAAGATATTCAATAATCAACAAGGCAGCAACAAATCCATGCAGAGTCAGGTATGAAATTGAGTTCAAATGGAATTCTGAAAACACAAAGATCAGGGTTTGTTTTGTCTGCTGAAATTTGCATTTAAATTGCTCTTTCAATTTACTTATCTCTTTCAAGAGAAGTTTGGAGTTTCTCAGGTAGAAAATAAATGCTTAGCTAAGCTTCTCTGCAAGAAAGGCCTTCTACAAGTTGGCAGTTTGCTGTCATATTTCAATGATCTGCAGGTCCTCTCTTCATTCCAACGTATCTCCCCTCCTTCCATTTCCCGAACAGCTTACAGAACTGAGCATGCAACCTACTGCTGACCATGAGATAGAACTATGCCACACAGGAACCCTAGAGGTGCTAGTGAATGAAAAGATTATGTCTCCTTGAAATAATTCAGCACACATGCTCCGGTGACATCTCAAAGCATGAGTAGGAAACGAAATGTGGTCCAACTACAATTCCTTAACGGTGTACTCCAGGGCTAAATTTGGGAGCAATTTTCAGAAGATGAGTTTGTAGAACCTTCTGACTTTCCTTGAACATCGTGGGAAATGATGGCCTCCGTTCTTACAGCACAAGCCCCAGTAGAATTTGAGGAAGACAGAAATAGATAAGAAAACCTGGAAATTTTATGACAAACTTTAAATAAGGAGTGTGTGTGTGTGTATGTGTGCACACGTGCACACGCATGCACGCTTGTCCTAGGGTCTATACTCAGAAATTCACTCTTGCTGAGATTATTCCACTCAAGCCTGGCACTCTACCATTTGAGCCACAGCTCCACTTGTAGATTTTTGTTGATTAACTGGAAATAAGAGTCACAGAGCCTTTTCTTTTCTTTTCTTTTCTTTTTTGGGTCCAGTCATAGGGCCTGAACTCTGGGCCTCGGCGCTGTCCCTTAGCTCTTCAGCTCAAGGCTAGCACTCTACCACTTGAGCCACAGTGCCACTTCCGGCTTTTTTCTTTTTGCTTATGTGGTGCTGAGGAATCGAACCCAGGGCCTCAGGCATGCAAGGCAAGCGCTCTACCACTGAGCCACCTTCCCAGCCCCCACAGAGCCTTTTCTGCCTTGGCCTGAACTCAAGAACTCTTGATTTTGCTGAGAGTTTTCTACCCAAGCCTGTCACTCCACCATTTAAGCCACAGCCCCCCGTTTTGGCTTTTTGGTGGTTAACTTGCAGAAAGAATCTTAGAAACATTTCTGCTTTGACAGGCTTTGATCTGTGGTTTTCACATTTCAGCCACTTGAGTAGCTAGGAGCCTGGCTTAGGAAAGCAATTTAAATGTGTGTATGTGTGTGTATGAACAAAAAATTCTCATGTTCCATATATCCTCCTTTGGCTCTGAGCTCTAACAGTAATAAATGCATTGGTATTATAGATATTTTGGGAATCTCACAAGAGCCAAGTACCCCTGTAGGTCATCGCAAAAACTAGTTGAGAAAAGTACCCGGTCAGGAACAAGAGATAGAAGCCAGAAGTGTTTGTCCTGTAATTCAATACTATAAATGAAAATGAAAAGAAAATTCGAATTCTGATCCTTTGCTTATCCTGTTCATCTGCGCAGCCTGCCTGACCTAACACAGATCCATCACAAAACAGTCAGAGTTAGCGTTTCAGGCAGGAAAATCACATTTGTGATATTCTATGAAGAAATGAAGGCACCAGCGACTCGACTGAAGATAGAACTTTAGACCATGAAAGAACACATCGTTGCAGCCAAAGGTACTTACACGTGGCCAATCTCATGAGCTATGGTAAAGGCAGCACTCAACCCATTCTCTTCACTAATAGAGCAGCTCCTCGTAGGGTCACACAGGGTTCCCAGTTCTGCTAAGCCTGGAAAATGTCGTATTGACATGCCATCAAAATGGGAAGTGTCACCCAAATCACTAAATTTTAAAGCATTTAAACAATAACATTATTATTTGGAAATGAATATAAAATTGGCTGATAATAGTAAATTAACTGTGTGTGTGTGGGGGGGGGGGGTGTGTAAGATGAATCACCACCTGGGCACTGTCCCTGAGCTTTTTCATTCAAGGCTGGTGCTCTACTACATGAGCCACAGCTCCTCTTCTGGCATTTGGGGGTTAATTAGACATAAAAGTCTCATGGGCTTTCCTGCTCAAGCTAGCTTCAACTTCAACCCTCAGATCTCAGCCTTGTAAGTCGTTATGATTATAGGTATGAGCCATTCACATCCAGCTTTTTACATAGATATTGTTATGCCTCTATTCTTTCCACCTGCTGAATGGCTTAATTCCAATCTATGCATTTTAGAGCTGTGTAGATATTTGGAATACAGTATTTATTCCATTACTGCTCAAACTTTACATTGAAAGCCTTAAATTATCCTAAATATTCCAAAAGTGTCCGTAAGGTCATGATCTAAAACCTCCTCAGCAAAAAGTGAGACCCTGCTTGAAAAAGAGCAAGAGTAAAATTGGTTGGGATCCAACCATAAGTGGTAGAGCACCTGCCTAGCAAGCACAAGGCCCGGAATTTAAACCCCATTACTTCTGAAAGAGCTACAGTGTATCTTGAAGAAAATAAACAAGAAAGAAAAAGAGATAAAATAATGTGGAAATATACTATAAAAATAATAAAACTGAAAATAGTGAGGAATCGATGTATGAAGTAGATAAAAAGACATCTATGGAATGAAAAGAGAAATAGACTAAAGTACATACAAAATTTGAATTAGGAATTTGAATTGTAGATTCTAAGGAAAGAAGACTCATTCAGTCTATCACATGAGAATAGGAAAGAATTTAACAGGCCAAACACTGGTGGCTCATGCCTGTAATTTTAGGTACTCAAAAGGTTGAGAACTAAGGGTTACAGTAGAAGCCAGCCAGGCAGGAAAATCCACGAGACACTTATCTCCAATTAACCACCATAAAACCAAAGTGGAGTTGTGGCTTAAGTGGTAGAGTGCTAGCTTTGAGCACAAAAGCTCTGGGACAGTGCCCAGGCCCTGAGTTCAAGGGTAGGTACAAAAATAAAAATAAAAATCTAACAAAACAATATTCTTAATAACATATAAAAAATATATCCCAATGGTTTAAAGATCTAAATGTGAAGGAACAACTTTTATAATACCTACTAGAAAACAGAAGATATGTTCAGACCCTGAGTTTTAGAAGAGTTTCTTAAAATAAGACACATAAATGCTAACCACACAATAAGAAGTTTATATATCCAGTTACATTGTATATTTTCCCACAAAAATGAATAAAACCCTAGCAATAAATTGTTAAAAGATATTTACTATATTATATATATATATATATACATATATATCAACAAAGGTTTTGGTATCAAAAAGACATTTAAAAATTAGAAAAGCAGAAAGGATTAACAAACAGTAAGGCAGAAAATATGTGCATTTTTCATTTGTTTCAGAAAAGGAAATATGAATGACAACAAGTAACTGAAATTCTATTCAAACTTGCTAGCATTCAGAAAAATGAAAATTATGATTTCTGAAATATGTTACTTTTAGACTGGCAAATAAGAAATGTCTGAATGTCTTCAGACATTTAGGGTCAACAAGGATACTATAAAAAATAAATACCTAGTCAAATGCTGGTGGTTCACACAGGTAACCCTACTTAGGAGGTTAAGAATCTGAGGATCATGATTTGAATCTAACACAGGAAGATAAATCTCAGAGAGTCTTATGTGCAATTAACCAACCAAAATGCTGCAACTGGAGGCATGCTTGAGCAGTAGAGCACCAACCAGAAACAAGCCAATCAAGAGCATAGGCCCTGAGTTCAATGCCTATACACAATTGATAAAGAGTATGGACTGTAAATTGGTGTGAGCACTTTAGAAGATAATTTGGCATAAATTATAAAGTTTAATATGATCATCTCTTATCCAAAATGCTAGGAAACCATGTGTTTCAGATTTCAGAGTTTTTCAGATTTGGGAACACACACACACACACACACACACACACACACACATATTTGTATTTATATATGTATATATATATATTTGTATTTATATATATACACTTGTATTTATATATATATATTGTATTTATATACTATATATATATATATATATATATATATATATATATATAGTATATAAATACAATTCTAAAATGCTTCAAAATCTGAAACTTTTTGAATGCCATGTGGGTACTCAAAGTTTCAGATTTTGGAGCATTTCCCATTAGAGATATTCAACCTACATTATCATTCTTAATAACAGCAATTACTATTGTTATTGTGGTTATTTTTACTTTGGTATCAGTCCTAGGGCTTGAACTCACAGCCTGGGTGCTGTCCCTTGGCTTTTTTGTTCAAGGCTAGTGTTCTACCACTTGAACCACAGGGCCACTTCTGGCTTTTGGATGGTTAATGGAGGATAAAAGCCTCACTAATTTTTAGCCTGGGCTGACCTCAAGCCATGATTCCCAGATCTCATCCCCTCTGAGTAGCTAGGATTACAAGCATGAACATTGGCACCTGGCTAGTGACAGTAATTTGAATCTTAGGAATACACCCTCAATCTTACAGCAAGATTCGTAACAGAAAAATGCTGGAAATAGCTCAACTCTACTGAGAGGGAACAGATAGAGAATAATGAATGGCACGTAACATAGAAGCAAAAATGCATAAACCACCACCACAAGATTCAAAACGAAGAAAAATACAGTAATTTCTTATTTAGAACTACTTCTAATTTTCCAAAGATGGGAGGAATTGGCAAGGATGGAATTCACGGTGGTGGCCACTATTTGGGAAAGCAAAGATCTTGCCAGAGTGTGGAGCGAACACAGGCCGAGCAATAGTTGTGTCCGAGTTCTGATGCTTCACTGTGGGCTCATGGCTATTTATTTTATATTCTACGAAACGCAAATTAAATCAGTCAAAGCTTTACACCCCACTCAATATCGGATTATTGAGACCTACAACATACTAGTTGTTGTTATTTTGTAAAATTTACAAAGGCAGAATCAAGTAACAGTGATTGCCCGGCACCAGTGCCTCACACTTATAATCCTAGCTACTCAAGAGGCTGAGATCTGAGGATCATGGTTCAAAGCCAGCCTGGCGAGGAAAGTCAGTGAGACTCTTATCTCCCAGATAAAAAGCCAGAAGTGGAGCTGTGACTCAAACGGTAAACCTCCAGTGAAAAAGCTAAGGGATAGCACCCAGACCCTGGGTTTAAGCCCCAGCACAAAACCAAGAAAAACAGTAATAACTATAATAATTTATCAAAACAACTAATGAAAATTATTAACAGGTCAATTTTTTAAACTTAATTATAGAATGATTAAATTACTGAATTCAATATGCTAATTCAATTACTGAATTCAATATTAGCTAAAGTTAGTGAACAAAGTAACTTACCTAATGTGTCACATTTCTCTTTCGCTCCACAAATGTCTTGCCTTAAAGAAAAAGATTTATTTTGAAACATTTTCAGAAACTATGTTGGCAATGAGCACAAATAAAAAAGATTTTAATATAGCATGGCTATTGCTGTTTTTGCCAAACTCAAACTGGTTCTTATTAAGCTCTCAAAAAACTTCAACAAATGTATGCCCCCTCCCCCACAGTATAACCCCTGTTTTCACTGTATTTGATGGTGGTATAATCTGGGGAGTGGAAAGGAAAAAACAAATTGTTTAAACAGGGATACAGGCGGACCTATTGCAACAATGAGATGTACAAGACGCTAAGTCTAAAAATGAACTTTACAATTTAGGCGGGGAGTGGAGGATGGGGAGTAGTTGTGGAGGTGGGAGGGAAGGGATGGTAGGGGAAAAACAAAGGAGGAGGCAACAATGCTTGATAAGAAATGTACTCATTACCTTGCTCATGTAATTGTAACCCCTCTGTACAGTATTTTCACAATAAAAAAGTTATTTAAAAAAAATCAAAAAAATTCTAAATAAAAAAAATTTCAACGAAGACACCTTAATAATAACATTAGAATTTTATACAAAAATACTGTAGCATTGTGCAATGCCCCATCTGTGCATATGAATAAGCTTAGAAGCTCATGGTGTAAAATAGATGAAGCTTTAAGCAAGTTCATCACAAAAATGTCCTCACTATATTTTTATCTCTTTGTCTTAACACTGCCTTTATAATATTATCAGACAATCCTGCAAGATCATTATGAACTCAGTTAACAAGCAAAATATCAATGCTCTCAGACTTTATGAAGTTATTTAACTTTTTTCCCTCCTGCATTACTTAGTCACAGACAATTCAATTTTGACAGTTTTCTTGCCCACCAATCATGTCCTCTTCTCATATCCCTTTCCTCTTCTCTTAAATTGACTACTGTCATCTTTTGCCACATGATCTCTATCATCAATCCAGGGCAAGACTATGGACACTGATAGAGGTGCATAAATTAATGCTGCTCTCGTGTTATAAAGAGATAAAGTAGATATAATGCCTGTCACCTGTGCCACCAGGGACACAAGGTTTTCAGTATATGGTACTAATGCTGACATTCCATTGAGGCCAACACCCAAGACATTCCTTCATTAACAAACCAAACAGCCACATAACAAACCTAGGAACTCTATACCATCATGTTGCTGAAACAAGTCATGGGTTGGCACTGAACAACAGTGCTTGTAAACTGGAAATAACATCAGCATAACTAGAAATCTTTTTTCACAGGAATAGCAGTGAGAAGAAGCCTAAAAAAGCAGCCTGGGAATTATGACACGCATTGCACATCAAAGCAAGTCATAGATATACAGGTAGGTAGGTAGGTAAGAAGGTAGATAGGTAGGTAGATAGATCCATTGACCAATCGATCAATAGATAGGTAGGTAGGTAGATAGATAGATAGATAGACAGATAGATGAATTGTGGATGGAAGATGGATGAATGGATGGATGGATGGACAGAGATCGATAAATGGATGGACAGGGATAGACAGACAGAAAGACAGACAGACAGACAGAAGACAGACAGACAGATAGATAGATAGACAGAAACAGAATTAGTCAGATAGGAAGACAGACAGACAGACAGAGATGACCAATAGATGATAGATGATAGGTACATAATAGAAGATATATAAATACATAGATACACCATTAGATAATGAAAGGAAGAAAGAAAGGAGGAAGGAGGGGAGAAGGAAAGAGGGAGGAAAGAAAAGAGGGGGGGAGGGAAGAAAGAGTAAGTAGTCCAGGAGGCCCCAAAAGAGGATAATCAAATAAATGCAGCCACTTTTTGTCCTATCTACTCTGAAATGTGCTCATGTCATTAATTTCTAGATATCATTCCTAATTATCTATCCTAGTACTAATTATTTTGTCCAGCTTAAACCATCACTCAGCAAACTGACTTTGCAGATTTCCTAAGGAGCTAACTGAGTAGAATTGAGTGTGAAGGAAGGGACCCATGCCTCTGCCCGGTCAAGGCCCACGCGCAACCAATGGGTGAGGAGTGAAGGCCACAGGAACAAGCAGGAAGAAAGAACACTAGTCTTCTTTCAAAGACGTACCGAGTAATGAGAACAGCCGTGTCATGGTGAGAAGGGTGGGAATCCTCAGGAACATTCTGGGTTTGCTGCCATAAACAAAAGTTGCGTAAAGTGGCAGCCGCATTGGAATTGATGACTGGTCCTTCCTGCACAAGACAAGGAGCAATTCAAAATAACACCAGCCCTGCGGTCCTTCCTCCTGCATCCATGCAATCCACTCAACAGTGACCTCACAGGCTGATGGGGGAATAGCACTGCCTTGCCTTCTTAGACTGCATCAAACAGTTGAGTTGATTGAAACTGAACCTAATCAGATTCCAATGGAACTATCAAATATGGAAGATCAAAAAGAATTAACTTTGCAGGACCAAGAATGGTTCTCACTTGCAACCCTAGCTACTCAGGAGGATGAGATCTGAGATCACAGTTTAAAGCCAATTCATACAGAAAAGTCTGACTCCTATTTTCTATTAACCAGCAAAATGCCAGAAGTGGTGGCACCAACCTTAAGTGAAAAAGTT